>NC_136434.1:33904746-34530103 GCF_052849685.1 Lactuca virosa
TAAGTTCTTTCATTTCGGTTGGCGCTAATCGATAAGGTGCTTTTGCTATCGGCGTCGTTCCTGGTAACAAGTCGATACAAAATTCTACTTGTCGATCAGGGGGCAATCCGGGAAGATCTTCGGGAAAGACTTCCGGGTAATCACACACCACCGAAATATTCTGCACCTCCTTCTTTTCCATCTTGGCATCGATCACGAACGCTAGATATGATGTACATCCCTTGGCCAAACACTTTCTAGCTTTCATTAGGGAAATGATTCCAGAATTTACTCTGCGTTTGTCTCCACACACCATAAACGACTCTTTCCCTAGCGGGTTTACTTTTACTATCTTCTTTCTACATAGTATTTCTGCATCATTGGCGCTAAGCCAATCCATTCCTAAAACTATGTCGAATCCATTTAACTCGATAGACAATAATTCCTCTTGGAACTTATTCCCATCCAAGTCAATGAGGATGTTTTTCATACGATGGCTAACAGGTACAAACTTGCCACTAGCAATCTCGACTAATAAGGCATTAACTAGCCTATCTACAGGCAAAGCTAGCTTTCTACCAAATTCATGCGATATAAAGGAGTAATTGGCTCCAGAATCAAACAAAATTTGGGCAGGCAATTCGTTTACGAGAAAGGTACCTGAAGCGACATCGGCTTCTTCTTTCGCAGCTTCGAGCGTCATCTGGAAGGCTCTCGCCTTCGGCTTCGGTGGTAGATTGGGTTTTGTTGCGTCCTTCTTCTTCGGGCAGTCCCTCAAAATATGCCCTTCTTCATTGCACCCAAAACATACGTTCTTATTGAAGGTGCATTCATTGGCATAATGCCCTGGCTTTCCACATTTGTAACAAGTGACTTCCACGCTGCACTTCCCAGCATGTTTCTTCTTACACTTGTCACACCACTTGGCTTCGGCTCCTCCTCCAAACTTTCTCGAACCAGTCTTCGAGAACTTGTTCTTTTTATTGGAACCTGAAGTTCCTTCAAACTTTCTCTTTTCGCCAACTTCAACCTTGCTGGCGGCTCTCCCTTTTATCATATCTTCAACAGACTTGGCAGCCCAGATAGCTGCCTCCAAAGTAAGTGCATGACGTACTGGCACCGCGTACTCCCATGGAAGTCCCTTTGCATACCTGTCTATTTTTGCCAACTCATCTGGGACAATACGCAAAGCAAACTCCATTTTGTCTGTGAAGTTATTCGTATATTCGTCAACGGTCATACTCCCCTTCTGCAACGTTAGAAATTGGTTTTCTAACTCAAGTACGTTTTGGGCCGAGCAGTACTTGCGCTTGAAGTGCACTAAGAACTCTGCCCAAGTTAATTGCAGTGGCTCATTAGGGCTTAGGGTTTTCCCCAAAGTGCTCCACCAACGAGCAGCACTACCCCTGAACTGACGTACTGCAAACGTAGTTTGTAACTTGCCTTGGCAATCACAAGTCATGAAAGCCAACTCCATTTCCGAGATCCAGTCCATTACTCCGACAGGATCTTCTTTTCCATTGAAGGTCGATGGCTTGCAAGTCATAAAGTCCTTATACTTGCACTCATTTCTCTCCATTCTACCCTTGTGGTTATTCCTCCCAACCACAAGCGGTTGACTATGACCAACCGATCTACTGTTGTTCCCTTCTTCAGATCGATCGTCATTTAGTTCACGTTGTTCAACAGGAAATGAAGGTTCATCCCTGTCGTTCAGCAACATTTGCCTCAATTCCTCCCTCTGTTCAGCCAACATGGTCTGAATCATGGTTCGTACTCCAGCCATGGTGATGGGTTCGGGTGCAGCTCCTACTATAGGCACCTGTTCCACCACTTGAGGTTGAGGTTGTTGGTTTCTGTTTGCATTTCCAGCTCCACTCCGAGTTCTTGCCATTACAATCTATATACCGAATAAGGCGAATTTAGGTCTTTATTCTTGTTAGACATTTCAATTCCCTTATCACTCCGAAACGTTTACATGTTAGTTCTAGTCTCGTATTCATACGCTTAGAATCCTACACACATAAGGTTTCCAGATCCGGTCGGCAACAGACCATAGATCCGAACAAATAATGGCACACATGGCAAACACATAACATTTAGCACATAAGGGCATTTTAGGCATCTTCCCTAACATAAACTAGTGCTCGTGTCTAAAATATGGTAGACGCTCATCTCATAATCATCACTTAGCATTCTAAGTTCAAGTCTAGAAATTCTACAATTTCTTAGTTCGCTTAAACTAATGCTCTGATACCAACTATGACATACCCATATTTCTCGGCCAGAAAAGACCGATTTAATTTATGCTTTTTAAAATAAAATCAGAGAAATCTTTTTATAAGATATTACGGAATTGGTCCCCAAACAACATATGATAAAAGTTTATCAAAATCCTTCATTAAGAAGGTATATATTTTCCATATATATCAAAACCTCAGGATGTCATGTTCCGATACAGATCAAAAGCATAAACAAGACATTATAAGCCTTTCAACAGTTATTTACAACTACTGGCCTATAATCCAAAAATCTCTCGTCGTCCTCCGACTATGCTCGGGGTCCACTACCTGTAATCATAAAACTGAGTGGGTCAGGCTTGGGAGCCTGGTGAGCATATAGGGTTTTCAACCCACATTAATAATATACTTATTAAGTTCACCAATCAACAATAACCCTGATTACCCATTCCCGTTGTCCTCACTTTACGTCCCTAAACACCTATCACAAGGGACCTAGCCTAAGGATTATCATCAGGATGGACACTACTGCTAAGGCGTTTCCTCAGCCATACATGTCTTTAAGGCAACCATGAGGGGGATGGAGTACACCAATGAACATTTAATTCATCAACACCTACAAGTTGCGAACCTGCTAGTGTTCCACTGGACTATCTAGAAAGTCCGTGGTCGTCATCTATACTCCGCTAGATGACTACAACAACAACATCAACAAAAACAACAACATCGAGGCCTCTCACCATTTTAACACACATCAACTATTTCATCTACCTATGTTCTACCCAACATATTTTGTAGATAAAAAGCATATACAGTTTAAAACTTGTATAAAACATCAATTCAACAGTCACCTCGAATAAACAATTAGCATATTTACACATAACACGTATTTCAAGGTAAATACTTCATATCTATGTGTAAATTGAAAGTAACTACACACTCACGTATTTTGGTGAAAATCGGGCAACAATTCGTTTCCTAAAACGATCGTTTCTAATAAAACCAGGAGTTTTATTGAGAAACCGGGCTCTGCAAAAGTCGGGCTTCGAAACCGAAAAGATAAATTTTCCGGGCTTCTCGGGCACTTCGTGGGGTATTCCGGGCTTTACAATCGATGTCGGGGCTTTGCGGGATGTTAAGATGAAGAAAATATGGGTTTAGGGGTTAAAAGTGGCAATTTCTTAAAAATATCCGAGAAGGCTCGCAGCCTTCTATTTATAGGGTGAAGCTTCTAATCGGACGGCTGAGAAGCTTCTGATCCAACGGTTGAGAAGGTTCGCAGGCGAAGGCTCGCACATGGCTCGCATGGCTCGCACATGGCTCGCACCTGCGAGGGCTCGCTGGCAGCTTCTAAGTGGACCGGAGTCTACTGGTGCACCTGCGAGGTTCGGAGCTAGGCTATGCGAGGCTCGGAGCTAGGCTATGCGAGGCTCGGAGCTAGGTGCGAGGCTCGGACGGAGAGCTGGCTGCTTCGGATTGGGCCTCCTCCTCGGTCGAATCAGAAGAGGACACGTGGCTTCGCATGACTCAGCAGCTTCGGTGACTCAGCAGCCTGATGACTCAGCAGCCTGGTGACTCAGCAGGACACGTGTCACATTCTAAGCGAGGGTGACGTGGCAAAGTGTGACTATGCAAAATTTCTCGGTTTTCGCGCCAAAACTTTTAAAATCAATAACTTTCGCATATGAGCTCTGTTTTTGACGTTCTTTATATGCACGCGTAGCTAAAATTACGCTCTACAACTTCCGTTTAGACTTCGTCGGCTAATTTTGACTTTAAATTTTATATTATTATTTTTAACAGACCGGGACAGGAAATCCGTTAAAAATTCATAACTTCTTCATCCGACGTCCGTTTTCGTCAGACTTTTTACCGTTGTGCTCCTAATGATGAGACCTTGAATTCTCGTTTAGGTTGTGTCGGCTAAAAATCGCTCGATCTAAAATTCGAGTTTTTAGCTGTCTACTGCTACGCTGAAACTTCGAAAAATCATAACTTCCTCATACGAAGTGAGATTTGGGCGTTCTTTTTATCGAACTTCTCGGTTTAACGAATACTACGACTTTCGTTTAGATTACTAAGGCTAAAAAGTAGTTTATCAAAAACTCACTTTTTACGACATTCAGCACCGTGCCGGTTTTGTCGCGAAACTTCGACAGGTCATAACTTCTTCGTTATAACTCGGATTTTTGTATTCTTTATATTCCCGAAATCCTTGTTTCGACCACTACAACTTTATGTAAAGATATCGGGCTTATCTCACACTTTAATTTTGACGCTTATTTTTATTCTTAATTAATTAAGCCCTAATAATTAAGCATAAAACACATAATTCACATAATATTCAGATAATTCCTTTTCATTTCTTCAAAATGAGTTACAAAGGTTAACCTAGACTATCAACTCAATATAAATTCCTAGTCTAGAAACACGAGTGTTACAGATATCATCTACAAAAACAATCACCGAATGATCCAACATCGGTCTACAAACCCGGTTCATGAGATCCATGAACGCTGCTGCATTGGTGAGCCCAAATGGCATCACCACGAACTCGTAATGCCCGTAACGAGTCCTGAATGCTGTCTTCTGGATGTCCTCATCCCGAACCCTTATCTGGTGATACCCCGACCTCAATTCTATCTTGGAGAACCAAGACGCCCCCTGCAACCGATCGAATAGATCGTCGATCCTCGGTAACAGATAACGGTTCTTGACCGTCAACTTGTTCAACTCCCGGTAATCGATGCACATCCGGTGTGAACCATCCTTTTTCTTGACAAAAAGGATCGGCGCTCCCCAAGGAGAGATACTCGGTCTAATAAACCCCTTTCCTAGCAGCTCTTGAAGCTGTGAGGATAACTCATGCATCTCAGGCGGTGTAAGGCGATAAGGTGCCTTGGCGATAGGCGCAACCCCAGGAATCAAATCAATACGAAACTCCACTTGCCTCTCGGGAGGCACACCCGACAACTCCTCGGGAAATACGTCCGGGAACTCTCGCACTATCGGAACATCCACCACTGAACTAGGCTTCCCAGCAGTCTCACGTATATCCATCACATAGGCTACGAACCCCTTGCAAGCCTGCTGCAAACTCTGCCTCGCCTTGGCAGCCGAACAGAATGTCGAACCACTACGAGTCCCTTTGCCATAAACTGTCAGCACTCCCCCACTAGGATCTCAGATCGTCACCAATTGACGCTCGCAGTCTATAACAGCCCCGAAACGGCTCAACCAATCCATGTCTACTATAACACAAACGTCCCCCATAGCAATCGGAATCAAATCTATCAGAAACTCCACCCCGAAGATCTCCAGAACACACCCATGGATCACCTCGGTAGCATACACCGCTCGCTCATCTGCTATGGAGACTTGCAGAGGTCGACTCAACGCCTCTCTCTGAATACTAATGTGCTAACTAAAAGCTACAGATACGAAGGACCGACTCGCACCTAAGTTAAACAACACCAATGCAGGTACAGAACTCACAAGAAAAGTACCCACGCATATCATATAATAAGCATAAAAGCATAAACTCAGCATAAATAAATAAAGGATACATACCAGCCACGACGTCAGGCGCTGCGCGGACCTCCTCCGCAGTCAACTGGAAGGCTCTCCCCCTAGCCTTCGGTGCTTCGGCCTTCACTGGCCGGGTCTTAGTAACTCTAACAGTAGGTGCAGATCCCAGCGCTGATCTCTGAAGATGGGGGCACTCGGCCTTCCGATGGCCGGTCTGGTTGCAATGAAAGCAAACCGAGAACCCCTTCGGGCAATCCCTCGCAAAATGTCCTTCCTTCCCACACTTGTAACAAACCCCAGTCCTGCACGCCCCATCATGGCTCTTGCCGCACTTTCCACAAGTGCGGTCCCTCGAACTACCAGACCTCGAATCAGCGGGTTTCGCCTGCTTGGCGGCCGGCTGCGACTGCGCCGGTCGCTGATCACCCTTCTGAGACTCAGCCTCCTCGCTCGCCTGAGTCTCTAGCTCGATCTCCCTCTTCCGGGCATTTGCCTGGAGCTCAGCAAATGTCCGATAAGTCGAGTTCGCCACAAACTCACGGATATCCCTCCTCAGTATGCTCAGATAACGGCTCATGCGAGCCTACTCGGTAGACACCTGCTCCGGGCAAAACAACGCCCGCTCATGGAACATCCTCGTAATCACTGTCACCGACTCAGTCCCCTGCTTGAGGGTCAGAAACTCCTGGGCTAATCGTTCCCTCTCAACCGGGGGAACATACTCATCACGAAACATCATAGCGAACCTCTCCCAGGTCACTACAGTCAGCTCTGCCGACGAAAAGTCCGCAGTCACAAATTTCCACCAGTCCTTCGCTCCCAAGTGAAGCTGGTTGAGTGAGAACCGAACTCTCAAGTGCTCCGGGTACGAGCACGTATAGAAACACCCCTCAATGTCGTAAATCCACCTCATCGCAGTGATCGGATCCTGCGTACCATCGAACTCTGGTGGTTTCGTGTTGCTGATCTCCCGGTACAGCAACAAATCACCACCCTGGGGTCTCGCAGCAGCAACAGTTGCTGTGGCTGCAGCAACAGCAACATCAGACAAAGCAGCATAACGCTCATCAAACGTCTCGATCAATGTGGTCTTAATAGACCCAAACATCTCCGGAATCTCAGCCCTGATGGCAGCAGCCACCTCCTCATGGATGATCCTACGGATCTCCTCGTCACTCGTCCCACTGCTCTCTGGAGTAAGGCGTGTTCCAACCATGATTTACTTCTGAAATACAACATAAGAAATATTAGGGACACTCTCGAGTATACTCACACTCGATAACTCAACCCTCCTTAACTTCTGGTACCCCAAGGATTCTTACTTGGACTGTGCACCGCTCCGGTGTCTCCAATAGTACGGGACCAATACTACTGTCCACACCGAATCAGTATACACCCCAAGTCCTCCTCCTAGGATCCCAAGTCGTAAGTACTCTACTCTTGCTATATATTGGCTACTCTCGGTAGACCTCTCCTGAGCTCCTCACTGCTACCTACTCACTCTCAAGCATCTCCTAGTAGCAGTAATCTCCTAGGCTAAGGCATCACAAATCAGGCCACTCTAGTCCTAATATGAATACCTAGCCTTACTCTCGCATGTATAACATAACATCTCATATCTTATAACACATAATGTAAGGGTATTTTGGGGATTCACCGTTCGGGCGCTGGTTGACCGTACACACCTTCCACCCTGTTTGCTTCCAAAACCTCTTTTTCTTTTTAGAAAATTTTAGTTTTTATTTTGAAAATTTCTCAAATCCTCGGTTTGAGTTCAAATACGCCCGAAGGTGCATCCGAATCCCTCAAACCAAGGGTCCGATACCAACTTGTAACAACGTAAATTTTCAAAATAATTTTTCATTTCCAAAAACATATAATGTATCACATAACAACTTCAAATCCACAATCAATAGTTTTAAAAACAAATCCCAAGATCTCAAACATAATAAACTCCATCGGTGTGTGTGTATGAGTCATGATGGCGCCTTCCCACGGTCCTCGCTAGTACCTGAGACATCAAACACAACAACTGTAAGCATAAAAGCTTAGTGAGTTCCCCAAAATACCACATACAACACATACGCCACTCGAGGCTACAATACGACCTTCTGGTCGATATGTCTCAGCGGGACCCTCTAGTCCCGTAGCTCGTTGGACCCTCTGGACCGGTCATAGCTCGTTGGGCCCTCTAGCCCGGTCTAAATCGTTGGACCCTCCGGTCCGGTCTAAATCGTTGGACCCTCCGGTCCGGTCTATACAATCATATAACATACATATATCACATATCACATAAACTCAATCATAGCACATAATCTCATACATAGCACATAAGACCCTCCGGTCCACATAAATACCACTCTAGGTAACGTATAGTGAGAAGACTCACCTCGTGGATGTCGGAAAAACACTAGTGTTCGATCTCCCGATATATCGTCCTCCTATTAACACAAGTACATCTCTAATTAATACTTTCCTGACTCTGGTTGACTTATACTATCAAGTCAAAACCCGTCAACGGTCAACGGTCAACATTTGACCCGACTCGTCGAGTCTAGCGTGGACTCGCCGAGTCCCTATGGGAATCCGATTCCTCTGAATCCCTTCCGACTCACCGAGTCACTCACCCAACTCGGAGACTCAACCCCTGGTTCGAAATCACGGGACAACCCGCCGCCACTCGTCGTGTCTGCCCATGGACTCGACGAGTGCATTCCATGCACAACCCCAAACGACCTTCTGAGGTCAAATATGTTCTTCTAACCCTTAGATCCAGTCTTTCCAAGCTTATTTACCACGTAAAGTCTATGTCTTGGTGCTCATATAACATCTATTTGCTCATAAATGGTGATTTAGCCTCAAATACTATGATCCCAAGCCAAAACCTCCATAGAATCACATAAAGCTTGAACAATAAGGTACCTTGGACCTCTATGGGTCCAGATCCAGAACCTTAACTCAATAAGGGACTATAAGAACACCAAATCTAGCCACAAAAGGGTTCAAGAAACCCTAAATCTACATGAACTTCACAATAACAGAAAATGGGTCGAAATGATACCTCAAATGTGATGCTCTGGACCTCAGATCTACAGAAAAGCAACCTCCCTTGCTTCCTCTTGGCTAGAACTTCCTTCTTCTTGCTAGACAACACCTCCTCTTCTCTCTCAAAACGCTCAAGCACTCTAGGGTTTCACTCTGGGGACTGATAGGCGCAAATGACGGCCATAAGGCCCTTTAAATAGGCCCCAAACCCGAGAAATTAGGGTTTCATTAAACAGCGCGGACTCGCCGAGTCCACCTAGGCGACCCGTCGAGTCCGGTCATTAACCCGGGTGAGAAATCGCGTCTCTACTCGACGATTCTAAGCATCAACTCGCCGAGTTCCTCCAAAAACTAAAAATAAAATGAATCAAATGTTATACCTGGGAATCTGGGTGTTACAATAAACGATCATAGAGATTTTGTCTCTTCAATTGGTATCAGAGTGGGAGGCTGTGTAATTCATACACATCTCTTCTGTTGAAGAAGTTATTAGGGTTTTCCGCATTGATTGATATTAATTGAGCCGTCATTCCTCATTGGCGTGTCTCATTAATTTTTGATCTTTCCCTAACGATAAATTACAAGTCTAATCTTAAACAGGTTATCGATCAAACATCATTACAATGTCTATGGATGATTCACAATCCAATCTGATCAATATCTCCAATAGTATTGGATCAACAACATGGATTCCAATCCTATATACTCAGGATTATGAAGTCTGGACGCACCACTTTGAAGATTATGTAATCGGTTAAGAAGATAATGGATATTTGATTTGGGAAGCTATCACAGCTGGTCCGTTTGCTCACTCGAGCACTTCGAAAATTGTCAAAACTCAAAAAGAGTACAATCAGCTCGTGAATGATGTGAAAGACATTCCTAAAGATGAGAAAGAGAAGTTTCAGTGCAACATTAAAGCCTTAAGAATGATTAGGTCTGCTTTACAATCAGACACGTTTCGATTGGTGAGCTCATGTACTACAGCGAAAGAAATATGGGATAGGTTAAAGGAATTGTATTCTACTGATGAAGATCTGGAACATTTGATTCAAACTTTGTTACTCTCTGAATTTGGTGATTTCAAATAGAAGCCCGAAGAGAAACTTATTCAGGCTTTGGATCGATTTAATCATCTTCTCAATAAAATGATAAAGCATGGGATCGAAAGGAAGGTTATTGAGCAAAAGGTTACCTTCATGAATGGTCTTAGACCCGAATGGATGGAAGTTGTGTCTACAGTGAAGGCACACGAACAATTCAAATCCTATTCTCTGGCGAAGCTGGTGGGAATACTGAAGTCCCATGAAAGTGCAGTGTCAAAGGAAACGAATGTGGTTTCAAACTTAGGTTTGTTAGCTCTTATTTCCAAAGGAAAAAGTGCTGTTGAAGAAGAAGAAGAGTTAGATCTTGCTGAATATGATCTAACTGGTGAAGAGTATGCCCTGATGGTTTCCAATCCAAGAAAGTTTATCAAGAGGAAGTTCCCCGCCAACAAGAACCGAAACTGGCAGGGAAGTTATAGTTCTGAAAAGGTGAAGGAGGAATCGAAGACAGGTTCAAAGACTGAAGAATCTAAGAAGGAAACAAAGATCGGTGGCGACTCAGGTTTTGATTGCCATTATTGTGGAGGCAAGAATCACTTTGCCAAAGACTGCATGCTGAAGAAGAAGTTGGAAAGAGTTCATGAAGATGATGAGGAAGCGAACTTCCTGAGACGATTGGAGGAGATTAAGAAAAAGAAATCAGTAGCTAACAATAACACCATGAATGCTTTAATTTTGCAGGATACAGGTGATAACAATGAACTTGGTGGAGTACAGGTGTGGTCCACAGATTCAGAAGATGAAGAAGTTAGAAAACCCACTCATGGCAAGGCACTGCTGGTGAAAGAAGAAAAGGTTGAGGGAAGATGTTTGATGGTGACGGATGGTGTGTCACAAATGCGAGGATACACAACAGATGGTGGATTGGATGATGAGAAGGAGCGAGAGGACAAATGTTTCGCTGCGAAACCTGTCGGTGCACAGATCAACGAATGTGATGATTTGATCAAGAAGGTACAAAATATTCTCACTTCTCTGAAAATACCTATTACGAACTATGAAAAGGAACTAAATGGATTAAAATCTAAATTTTCTAGTTTGAGTAGTAGTCTTACCCAAACTCGTGTCACAAACTCTAACCTGACTGATCAAATTAGCAGGGTATCGTCGAAGAGTGAGGAGAGGAGAATCTGGATTGAGCAAAAGGAGAAAGAATTAATTAGGTCTAGGGACGAGTCAATCTAATTTCAAAGAGAAAATCTTAAGCTTTTAAAACAATGAAATGTTTTTTGTTTGATTGCTAAAAGACTATATTTTAATATTACTCAACTACATCGCGATTGTGAAATAGGAAAGAAGATACATCGCATGATTTTTCCCTTCCTTGAGTTAAAGGAGGATGAAGTTGATGCCGAAGCTTATAACTATGAAAATGTTGTATCTTTTGATGAAATATCTCCTGCCTACAAAATTGGTCTTGACAAAATAGAGTCCTACATAAAAGTCAAAAGACCATAAGGACATGCTCAAAAATCTGTTGGATGAAAACGAAAAACTAAAACTGAGAACCGAAACTGTACAAAAATTTTACTCGTTGAATGCCAAGTTAGGTTCGGAAAATAAAATTGATGTTGAAAATGCATCTGAACTTAATGAGGATGATGACATGAGTGAAATCTCTGTAGAGGATGAGGTGGACTATTCTGAATTTGTCAAGAGCGAACCCGAAACAAATAAAAATCTCATTTCTGAAAACTCTGTTGAGTTTGCTCGCTCGTCAATAGACAAGACTAAAATTCTCAAAGAAAAAGCAGTTGTATATCAAAAGGTTCAAACCACTCCAAATCAAGTTTACACAGTTCAAGGAGTCACACAGCAACAGACAGCCAAACTAACAGTATTGGTAGAAGAAGATAATGCTGAAGGGTGTGATGAGTTTTTCTGGTCAGCGCCGATAGATAACGCCGATGAAACAGAAGGTCTATCTCAGAAAACAACATGGAGAGTAAAGAGTAGGTATGTGGCAGAACCACTTAATGAACCTACACGATATGATGTGCCAAGCACAAGTGGTACCAAAACATCTTCAGGCGAACCAGTTATGGCATCTAGTGAGAAAAGTTCGTTAAAGAGCGAAAGTTGTGCTCAAGTACCGAAGAAAAAGGCCAACATTCACAAAAATCCAAAACAAGTGGCAGAACGAAAGCACCAACGTAACCAAAGATACAAGAAGAATCTCACAGAAAGAAAACAATTTTGGCGATCTCAGAATCCTCATTACGTTAGGCATAAAAAGACGAACAAGTCACAAGGAGAACCAAGAGACAGTTCCACTTCACAAAAGCAGTCTCCCTTGAGTGGCAAGAACAACCAAAACAAGTATTTTGGTTACCACCACGAAAACAACGAAGGGCAAAGGTTCGGTTCACAAAGTCACAACAACCGAAAGGATAGTTTCGGACATCAGGTAATCAGCAACCGAAAGGGTACTTTCGGTCCACAAAATAATACAGACCAAAAGGGCAACTTCGGTCCCCGTGGCAATAACAACAGAAAGAAGAGTTTCGGTCCTCAACATGTAAGCAACCGAAAGGACGGGTTCGGTCCCAAGTCCACTTGTCAGAAGAACTGAAGGGAAGACAGTTTTCACTCTCATCCACAAAAGAGCAATAATCAACAGTCTAACCTTGCTTATAAACCTCTTTCTTCTCATTCTCATTCTCATTCTCATTCTCATTCTCATTCTCATTCTCATTCTCATTTTTCTAAAGACTCCAAAGGGAAGGGAAAGCTCTTTCCAGAAGACAAAAGAAGCCCGAAAGAGACCCAAAAGCAGGAAGACGTCAAACCACAAATCCTACGTGTAAATTGATGTTTCTCTTACTATTCCCTGTCCTGTAAAAGGCACACAAGGACCCAAGAAACTTTGAGTTCCTAAATCCGCTTGATATTTTGCAGGTTATTCGTGACGAGCAGTTTGACGAAGAATGGTACATTGACAGTGGTTGCTCGCATCACATGACGGGTAGAAAGGAAGAACTAAGGGAGTTTCGGTCTCTCAAGGATGGTGGAATGGTAAAATATGGCAACAATTCGTTTGGAACCATCAAAGGCTATGGAATGATTATAAATGGTGACTTCTCAATCAGAAAGGTAGCATACGTTGAAGGGTTGCAGCACAACCTCATCAGTGTCTCACAACTGGTGGTTGGCACCGGATTGAAGGTCTCCTTTGATGACGAAGTCTCATAAATTGTCGAAAAGAAGTCATATAATATTCTACTGAAGTCGAAGCAAAAGGGAGAAATGCACCCTCTAAATCTCAATCCAATTCGAGGGAAACCAGCTGTTTGCCTGCTAACGAAGGCACACTCAGACGAAAGCTGGTTATGGCATCGAAGGCTCTCACATCTCAATTTCAAAGATATCAACAAGCTGGTGCTTGGAGATCATGTTTAAGGTCTTCCAGTTCTCAAATTTGACAAAGAACATCTATGTGCAGCTTGTGAAATGGGAAAGCAAAGTCGACAAAGTCATCCCTCTATAATAAACACAAAGGTGATGAAACCATTAGAGCTGCTACACATCGATCTGTGTGGTCCTTCATCTATCGAAAGCATTGGTGGAAACAAGTATATACTTGTTATCGTAGACGATTTCTCTCACTTCACATGTTTATTTTTCTTGAAGCAAATATCTGAGGCAACTCCCAAGCTCAAACTCTTTATAAAGCAAGTAGAGGTTCAACTACGAAAAGTGGTTCGTAACGTGAGAAGCGACAATGGCTTGGAATTCAAGAACAAGGATTTTGAAGAGTTTCTAGCTAGCAGAGAAGGGAACCACTCACAACATTTCTACTCCATATACTCCACAATAGAATGGAATCTTTGAAAGGCAAAACTGTTCCTTGTGCGAAGCAGCCTGAACTATGCTGAACTTCGCTTCCTTACCTTTGTATTTCTCAGTTGATGCTATTGCTGCTGCGTGTAACACGCAGAATAGATCGTATCTGAACAAGCGCTTCTCAATCACTCCTTATGAGATCTTGAACAACCGAAAGCCAAATGTGAAGTTCTTTCACGTGTTCAGTTCAAGATGTTTCATCTTCAACTCAAAGGAGAACCGAAACAAGTTTGATGCAAAGGCAGATGAAGGAATCTTTTTGGGCTACTCCTTGAACTCAAAGGCATATAGGGTTCTGAAAAACCGTTCCAAGAAGATTGAAGAAACCTACTATGTCACTTTCGACGATAACTATGTGAAGAAGTTGAAGGCAACTGAAAGTGTAATGCAAGAAATATTTCCAAAGTCTGGTCAAGTAACGGTGCCTCATTTCCCTCGTTGACCTTAAAAGCCATTAAAAAGCGCAACTAGAAGCCAAAATCATACTTAAAAGTCAAACACGTTGATTATAAACCTCAAAAGTCAACCTTAAAAGTCAAATTTAAAAAGTTAAACTCAAAAGTCCAACTTGAAAAGTCAAATTTAAAAGTCAAACCGAAAAGCTAAATTTAAAAATTTAAAAGTCAAACGATAAGGTCAAAGTTTAAAGTCAAAGTTCAAAATTTTAAGTAAAAAGCCAAAATTAAAAGTCAAAAATTTAAAATTAAAATTTTTGGTTGAGAATGGAGCTTAACAATAAAAGAAATTGATTTTTTTGGGCAAAAAGTGTAAAATTTGCGAAACTTGGAAGCGGCAAGGAGTGGTTAAGTTTAAAATTACGGAGTTAAGTCACAAAGGATCTGATGGTGGAGTTGGCAAGGCGCGTTGACTTATGAAGTAGATGTCCCGGGTTCGAACCCCGGCAACCACAACTTTGCTTCCCCCTTTTTTTATTGAAGCGCTGATGCAAGGCTTCTGCGATGCGAGGATCAAGCGAGGCCGAGGATCCGAGGCGCGAAGGCGAGGACGAGGTGCGAGGATGCGACACCGTAAACGTTGCTGACCGTAAACGCGAGCCGTAAACTCCGAGGCCTCGGACCGTAAACTCTAGACCGTAAACCTCGGACCGTAAACTCCGGACCGTAAGCTCGGAAACCCTAGCCGTAAACGCCGCCGCCGACCGTAAACACTTTGGAAATCACTGTTCTTGACGAAAAACAGCGTTTTTACCCCTTTTTGCTCCAAAACTCGATCAAAAACTCGTTTTTAGGAAAAACGCGAAGAAGAAATCCCCCTTATTTTTGCGAGATGTATCCAAAAACGCAAAAATCTCTTCAAAATAAGATCAAATAAGCTCCAGATCTGAAAAAAATTGATTGATACAACCAGGCTCTGATACCAATTGTAAAGTCCAAATAACGGATCTTACCAGAGATCAATAGCAAACACAATCATACAACAGAATAATAGAAGAAAAATAAGAAGAAACCAAGCTTGCACACGTTTTATATCAATAAACGTCTGGTACAACTTGATGAAAGCCGTGAACTCTAAAGGCTTCAACAACTACAACACGTCTGACTAACCATCTATTTATAGGGACCACGACCGAGAAGAGTTTACGGCCGTAAGGTGTTTACGGCCATAAACTCATTACAACCGTAAACTGATACAAAATCAAGCTACCAACACACTCCCTACTATTACATCGTAAAGCCTAGACCAAACCACTAAATTGAGCCCTTCATTTTCCCAATTAGGCTGTTTCTTTCACTCTAATCATGAGCTACCTTACTCTTCTCACTTTGAGCTTAGAGTTTTCTGCTTGGTCCTACTTTTATAGCAGAGGTTCATTCGACTCCTTAACCACCTACACTATTTTTCTCCATCTCACTTCATATCATTCGTGTAACCCTTGAGACTCTCAGCAATTTCCACTGAGGATTATGGTTACACCAAATCTGTGTTTATGATCTTAGTCTCATGTCACTACGTACTAAGTGAAACCCAAAATTCAATACCCATAATGAATTGAAGGTGAACAATTACTTTTTTCTAGCTTTCACCAATGAAATCTCTTTTTACTTTGAGCTATCCTTTTGACATTGTCTATCACCAAGACTTTTCTTCCCCAAGGATCCAATTTTAATTTTTTATTGGAGATTTCTCATTAATTTTTCAACAAGTCACTAAATACATCTCAAACCTACTTATTCAAAAGGCCACATTGGTCTCACAAGTACTTCATTCTCTTTCAGTCTTATATCAAGAAACGAAGCTTGAATTGAAGCGAAAGCCACCCTTACAAGCCTTCAATATAAAAGAGGCCTTTCATTGCTTCTTAAAAAGCACTAACGGGAAACCTCACAGACACTTTGAAGTCTCTGTTGACTTGAAAGGAAGAGATTCGTGCCCGGGATCCACTGTTTTATGTCTTAATCGACATCACAAATCCCACAACCTTTGATTTATTTCTTTATCATTCACACTCTATGCACGAAAATCTTTGATTTTCCAAAAATCTGGTTCAATTTTATATGAGCTATTTCTCATACAGCTTGGGTTCTAAAAGAGCTATGGCAATTCTCAAATGAAATCATCAGGTTGATAATGGTTCAAATTATTTATGTTGGTAACTATTTAGATAAAGCACAACGGATGAGCAGCAGTTATCCAAAAGTTTCGTGATTTGAAAAAGGCATTTTGTATGGAAAGGCGCGTAAAAATGAAACATTTTCTCTCTCCTGCGTAATCATCGGGGTTGCCAACTGTCTTTTCCCCACTGTATCAGGAACTGTTTCAGAAAAGACAAGATTTTGGCCGGATTTTTCTCTCTCCTCTCTCACGTATAAAAGGGTTCTCCCAATCAACTTTACCCTTTTACTGCTCTCAAAGCTTCTAAACGAAAAAGGCAATTTCTTTCACTGTTCATCATCTTCTTCTCAAGCTACATCCGTGGCGGAATCTTCTTCTGTTCAAGACACCTCTGTTCACTCCACTCTTCTGAACATCAAGCCTCAACAAAACCTCTTGATCGACCTAACACCGCTCTCCTATGAACCCTACACGCTGCAGATTGTGGAATGCCTCAAATACTCTCCGCTTGTCAACCGCCCAGTATGACAAAGTTGCAGAGAGAATCCACTTCAACATTCACAACGAGAAGACCTCGATTTCCAAAAATCGACTCTACATACTGCTAGGTCTTGCTCATGAACCCACCATGGTAAACCCTGATTCCATCACGACTGGTCAACTGTTCTCCATGTTCTACAACATGGGGTATACTGAAACCCTAACAACCGTGACAAAATTCAAGAAATCATGCCTTCCTCCACAATGGAACAGACTCTTCACTCTCTTGTTCAAAGGTCTCTCAGAGCGTAGTGCTGGATCAGACGGGGCGAGTAAATCGTTCATGACTATCCTTTATGGGTTGTACAATGGAATACTTCTTGATTATGGTTTGATCCTATGGCAACAGCTTGTTCAAAGCTTATCCTCCTCTTCTCGCCATTCTGAAGTCTCGTGTGGCAGGTTCTGGTCTATTATCACGCAGTGGGCGATGGATCGTTTTCATGTCCTTATCATGGCGGACTCGCTTCTCTCTTCTATCGCAACGTTCCATACAACGAAGATTATTGTCACTGATCCATCAAAGTATTCATTTATTGGATCAATTCCAGCATCTATGTATGCTTGCGTGTCTGAGGCGAGTCAGGTTATTCAAGATTACAAGAAGCTTCCTTATTCGGGTCCAAGGGAACTCACACCCGCTATGATTCGTTCCATAGAGGAAGCAGACAAGCCGACAAAGAGGGGTAAGAAACAAGAAAAACAAAAGGAAGTGAGGGTTATCAAAGCAGCTAAGGGTCAAACACCAAGGAAGCGAAAGTCAGAGAAGGTGGCTCCTTCCCAGCCTAAGCATAAGAAAACCAAAAAGCCAGCCCGACGACTTATCCTTCAATCTTCCAGCAACTCAGACTCTGAGTATCTTCCTACAGGCCATAAACAACCTACTCCTACCGCATCCGAGAGCGAAAGCTCTGATGATGAGGTTTCGGTTCGTGGTGCTACCCCACCTAGATCAAATACACCCGAGGTACCTGTTCGCTCCCCGGTACTTTCATCTCCACCTGCTTCGATTCCTATTTCTTTACCTTCCACTTTCCTGGTTATCACATCACAACCCTCATCTACCATTCCTATTCCCACTCCTCTCTTTTCTGAAGCCACAACAACAACAACCACTGGAGTTCAAACCAACGTATCTGATACGGGGATTCAGTCTTCAGTCCCTGAAACAACCAAACTGCTATCTCCCACACCTTCAACCGAAACCAATACCGTCCTTGCTGGTGACGAAATGGAATTTGACTCTTTCTGTTGGATAAGTGTCTAAGTCCATAACTATTTTGGTATGTACTTGACCCGATGGTGCATGGTCCTTTTTGGTTGCCTTCACCAAAGCAACTTGATAGGATGAATTATGGAGAGAAAGGATTAAATATGATTTATTAATATATTATGAGAATAATATATTAAAGGAGAAATCATATTGTTTAATTAATATTAGTCAAGAATTAATGAGAATTAAGTTTGTGACTAAAAGAGATTAATTAAACTTAAGGGACTGGAATTGTAATTATAAGATAATTGCAATTGGGCTATGGATTGCCTTATATTATAAGGTTGGACGAATTCTATGGGGAAACCCATTGGAAGTCGTCCAATGCCTTTAAGGAAAGGAGTCAATGGGTTGCTTAGGGCTTAAGCATCCAAATTAGGGTTTCCTTGTTAGATAACCCTAATAGCCTCACTATATATAGAACCCTTATGCTCCAAAAACGTTGTGAACTAATGGTCTAGGGTTTCCACACGTTTTTGAGAGCCTCCTTCTCTTCTCCTCTTCATCCTCTTGCTCTTGGTGTTTGTGAACCATTAGAGGAGTGACATTTGTGACTCTAAGCTTTCTAAAGTCAATACAAGAAGGATTTGAGATTGTTATTGCTACATAACAATCAAGGTATGATCTTTAACCTAATCTATATGTTAATATTCATTATCATATACTAGATCTAGGGTTTATAGTCTTGGATGAATTGCATGTATAATAGAGAAACCTAGATCCAAGCATTAGGGTTTGTATGAGCACATAGGATGTTCTTATGACCAAAACCCATCAGTGGTATCAGAGCCTTGATTGGTTTCTATTGTATTGATGCATTATGTGTTTATTCAAGTTGCAAAAATCGTTTTTTGGCCAAACTGCCTGATGAACTCGGCGAGTCCCATTGTGGACTCGGCGAGTAGGCCCCTACTCGGCGAGTCCATATGGGTACTCGGCGAGTTCGAGCGTCAAAAAGAGGGGATTTCGGGATTTTTTGCTGTTTTACTCTTGGATACTTGCCTTATCTGTTTTAGATCATTAAAATCCGATTTTATTCATGTTTTTGAGTATATCCTTGATTAAACAAAAGATAATTACCAATTGATTAGATAATAACTTCCTTATATGATAAAGTTTGATTATTTGTATTAATTGGGTAACTTATTTTGCAAGAAATTGAAATTAGGTCAAATATAGATAATGATGAAATTAATTGTTTAATTTATATTATTTGTTATTTGATCCTTGTGTTATGAAAAGTTTCAATTTTTCCCCTTTAGGTTTTATAGTTTAAATTTGAACTCAAAAGTTTTGTTTTTGAAATTTAAATAGTTGAAACCCTAATGTTTTGAAAAGGTTTCAAAACTTGCCCTCAAGTTTTGGAATTTAAATTTTGATTAAAAGTTTAATTTTGATGTATATTTAAATTCTAAACCCTAATGTTTTGAAATGTTTCAAAACTTGCCCTCAAGTTTTGGAATTTAAAAGTTGATTAAAGGTTTAGTTTAGGAATGTTAAATTCTAAAACCCTAGTATTGTTTTGAAAAGTTCAAATCACACCCTTATGGTTTTATTAATTAATTAAGGTGTATAATTAAAAGAGGTTTAATAAATCCATAAAAGTTTTGGTTTACAATTTAATTAAATTAAAAGTATAATTTTTAAATTTGACCACCTAGTATTTTAAAAGTGTAAAATACACCCTATACTATATATAACATTAAAAGTCTAACATTATATATATGTATGAGTAAAAGTCAGTCTTACCGTTAGTAGGCCTCATTCACAAAGCTGGTCTATAAGGGGTGTTTAAGGAAATTGCCTATAAAATGACGATTGAATGGGTATCCACTCTTACCCACCGCACTCTTGACTAGTGGAGGGTCGTTAGCCGAACAGGTAGGATGGGACAGAAACCTTCCATTATAAGTATAATGAAGTACAAAAGTAACTAAATGTTTTACAAATTCCCAATCTTAGTTACTTTAGGCAAAAGTGAATTGATGCAATTCCATGAAATTACACTTTGTACCCTTGCAAAGACGTTAGTGGAGCGTGTGTGGTTTACCGGCACACTAAATGGTTCTAAGCAAAGGTAGCAAAGGGTGACTCAATGTTTTTCATAGTTCGGTGGAGCGTGTGTGGTTTACCGGCACATCGAATAGGTGACTGTAACATATGAGGGCACCATGTAAGTTTGCATGGTTATTCACACCCGCTTTGTGATCCTCGGCATCCCAGTCACAAACTAGAGGGGCATATCGAGATTTAAACATGCCATTGAAAAGTTCAATGAATCTCAAAGGATCTAGGAGTTTTCATAGATTTAAAACTTAAATTTCTTTTTCGTTTTTCATGGTGAAAATTAGCGAATCGTCATTCACTTACCATCAAATATTCTGCAACTAGATTACGGCATCCCTTTTCTAGGTTGTAGCGTATTGTGTTGGGTCCTAGCCTTAGTATCTCATTTGGGTGATTTACTAAGGACTCAATCAATCAACTAACTTGAATTCGTTTTCTCCCGTTTTGTAGATGTCAAAGTACGACAACTATGGTCTTCCCAAATCCCGTGGAACAAACATTCCACATGAAGATGATATTCCACGATTCGATCGAGGAACAAGAGATCATGCTTCACCTCCTCCACCTCCTCCAATTATTCTCCCTAACCCACAAGTTCGAAGGCTTGAAAAGTTCAAGCTCACTCAAGCCCTTTTGGCAAGTAAACATAAAGAAAGAAAGTCGGTGTGTGCACACGTCCTAGGGATGAAGTCACACATTGATAGGTTAAGAATGTTGGGATCCGTTGTCTGTGAGGAGATGGTTGTTTACTGGGTTCTTCAGTCACTTCCTAACTCGTATAGTGAGCTCGTAAGAGAGTACTATATGATGAACCGCGACGTGACCCTTATAGATCTCACCT
Organism: Lactuca virosa; assembly: GCF_052849685.1. NCBI lineage: Eukaryota > Viridiplantae > Streptophyta > Magnoliopsida > Asterales > Asteraceae > Lactuca > Lactuca virosa. The sequence goes on from NC_136434.1 coordinate 33,925,783, forward strand.
ATATGCTTATTGCTGCTGAATCAGCAATGGTTTGGCGCAATAGAAAGGCAAAGTTGATTGGTGAATCTGCCTTCCAGACCTCTGTGGATATAGGCAATGGCAACGAAAGACATGCTATGATCGAAAAGTTTGATCATAAGAGAAAGGCAATGTCTGAACTAGTTCCATGTCCTGTTCCAAAAGAGTCAATTTGCTTTTATTGCCAAGAGAAGGGGCATTGGAGACGAAGCTGTCCTATCTACCTAAGAGATCTAAGAGATGGGAGAGTCAAAACGTATGGCTCTGCTTTAGGTAAAATCCATTGACTAACTCTTTTAAGCTTCTATTCTAGATTCTTAATACATAATGTGATAAGATTACAATTGATGTTTTGTAGGATCGAAGAAAAGAAAGGAAGCTTAAGGGAAGAAGTGAGCAGAATCTAACCGCGAAGGAATGGATTTCGATCGCATTACTTGAAGATTAGATTCTTGAGCTACTACTTAGAGTTAGAATAAGATTTCTAAGAAATATGTATAAGCATAGTTTTTTAATGAATTGCATTGTAAGGGCAAATTTTTTCCGCAATAAAATAAATTTTGATTTTATATTATTTATTTATCCTTGCAATGGCGTGTATGAAAAATTGATGTTAGAATGTTTCTATTATTAGCAATAATGGATTTGTTTCTTAATTACGTTATTTGTGGAAATGTCGAAAATTTACCGAATAGGGAAAGTTTCTCATCGCCCAAGTTTCAATTGGACAGAAACTTGGAATCATGCAACTTGGTTGCACGATGAATGAGAAACTTCATATTTGGAAATTAGACTAATTCATTGACAAAGTGTCAAGTGAAGGACTAGGAGATCGAGTACACAAAGTTGTGTGTTGATCAAAGTCCACCATAAGAGTAACAAAGATATTCGTCATGATTTACTAAAGGTTTAGTAAATATGATTATACTTATAAGATTAAGTGTAATTCTGAATTGATTAAAGGGTTTAAATCAATAGCAGAACGAATAAGAAGAATAAAGTAGGCAGAAAGATAAAAGTTTCTCCATTCTAAGAAGAAGGGAGAGTACCTTTTATGCTTTATGATAGGTCTTAATGATTAAGAACCATATCTCAATTGATCCTCTAAGTGAGTCTTAGTACAATTGTATGTCTAAGAAGAGGAATCAAGAATTGGAGAAATGGTTAAATCAAGAAGTCAATCATACTTCGTTCCAAAACAAGTCTTAGAGTTAAGATTGTGACATTGAGTGATAAGTATTAAGAAAGTTTATAACATTCATCAAATGTGGAAAGTTGTGATGTCTTAAATAAGACAAAGACCAACTAGGACCAATTTATGAAGTGTTTTGATAAAAACTACACTAACTCTTGAATATTTGTTTGTCAAGAAATGTTTCATGACATGAGAATCTTATATGTCAAGGAGTCAGTGGGAGTCTTAATGGTCTTGAAAGGTTTCAAGAACAAATAAAAATAAACCTTATCGATCATCACTAGCACACGAGTTGAGGTTTACAACCTATCGTTTTGACACTATTTTGTTTCTGTGCCATTCCAATTGAGTTAATTATGCATGTGAGTTCTATATGAATTCTCATTTGAACGCATAAAAGGCAGGCACCTTGATCAATGAAAAGTACATTGATTGGAAAAGGTGAGCTGCTTAACTACTTGGAAGACATGGTGGGCAGCTGTGCTACCATAAGGCAAGAAATCAAGATTAAGAAAGTTCGGTCCATATGAGTTTGAATTTGTCGTAAACTTTGGTTTTGACAAATTCACATGGATAGGAACACATACACCATTAAAATCTAAGTGTCATAAGATTCCCTCCTTCGTGAAAATTACTGTGAGGAAATGCTTTCACTAATAGAGATTTTAAGAAGATAGTGATTGTGAAATTGTATTCTCGAATTCGATTATGGTTACGGTATCCCTTTCCATGATTTGAATTGTGAGATTTGGCAATTAGTCTGAATTGTTTAGACACACATATGAGCTATCTAAGGCAAAGGTGTATAAGCTTAGATAAAGGATTATCAAAGCTGGTTTCTGAATACATGTCAAAGCTAGTGGGAGCATAAGTGTTATGCTTATAATAATCATCATAGTGGGAGCAGCTGAGTTGAACTAATTCAAGATGCTAATGTTTTTCTTGAGTCCTTATAGGGAGCAGCTGAGTTGAACGCTTCTAAAGTGACCAGCTCAATTACCAAACTCGAAGAATCCTTTGCTGCTGAGAAGCAACACTTTGCCTCTCTTCGCCAGGACATTCAAAAAGATAATGTTGCCCTTCTGTCTTCTATCAATGAACGTTTCACAAAGCTTCAAGCTGATTTAGCCATGGAGAACTGCCTCATGGATGAACTTGCTCTCAAGACTACTCAGCTGAAAACCAAAAATCTCCAACTTTCTCATGCGAACAACGAGGTCAATCAACTTCGCTCCGAACGTGTTGTCGTCAAAAGCTGTGTTTCTGACGTACACGCCATTTTATCGAACGTCCTGGAAGCTCATGACCCTATCCTGACCATCTCGGTTAGACGCCATCTTGCTGAAAAATTCTGCCCTGCCCTTGGGATGTTGAGTCGCATCGAAGGTGTTTCGGACCCTGTGGTACCTCCGAAACAAGGGGGAGAAGGACCATCTTCTAAGCCTCAACCTCCTCCTACTTCCCAGCCAGAACAACAGAAGACTGAGCATGCTTCGGGTTCAAGCTTTAAGGATAAAGGCAAGGGCATTGTGGATGACAGTGATGAGGAAGAGGAAACAATAGCTGACGCTCTGAAGCGAAAGGAAAGGGAAAGGGAAATCGATCTCAATGCCAAGATTGTAAAGGAAGCTGAAGAGAACGAAAGAAGATTAAAGGAGGTTCATGATCTCCTAGAAAGCAAGAAAACCCTCTTTCCCTTCTGGACTCTAGAGAAGCTGATCAAAGAAGCCATCGAATCTCCTAGCACTCATTGGCTTGAGCCGGTAGTGTCATTGGATTGTGAAAACACAAGGGATTCTCAATTTGATATGCCTATCACCCGGAAGGCGTTTGTTTTTCACTGCTTTCTTCCTATCGCAGAAATACCACATCCAGACCCGAAGGTTGATCGTGAACTAATCAACTACTATTTGGAGTTCTCTCAACCTCAATTTCTTACTTGGAGCACTCAGAAAATTATCACAGTTCGGGTCCTTAAGCCTCAAGCAGCAGGGAGATTCATAAATGTTAAATTCAAGGTTACCAGAGGTTCGGCCAAGTCTGAGCATACCTTCTCCCTTGCTGATCTGCCTAATCTCAATCCTCATGATTGGATTGTTCTGCACAACATTCTTCTCTCCAACCCAGCTGTATATGAGCCAATAAATGATCATCTAAAAAGGTTGTTGGTCTGCTACATTCTGGAGGTAGCTAAGATGGATCAAGAGATCGCTTCGGTTCTTAAAAAGAAGCCTACCATTTTGCCTGTTGGTTCTGCAAGCGATGTCAACAAGATGAAAATGGGAAAGATAGATCTGGTGTTAAACTATGTGATGTTCACTAAGCAGGATGGTAAGAAATGCTTGTTCGCTCTAACTGATAAACATCTCTTTACTACTTCGTGCTTGGAGTATGTTCTGGGAATCATTCACAGATGTAAGAAGAATAGTGAAAGCGATAAGAAGTACTTCACAGATATGATAAGATGGTATATCCACTTTCGCAATGTTCTTCTTGCTGTGATTCCATGCTTGTTCAAGGTAGTGAAGCGAGCATCTGTCAATCAACCGAAGTGAAGGTCTCGCCCCTATTGACGCAAAGGGGGAGATTGTTGGGATCTGGGTGTTGCGTCTTGGGCTCGTTTAATGTTAGCCCAGTTTTATAACCGGCTTGGGCCTATCCAACCGTGTTTTATTTTATTCTAGGGTTTTAGTATTTAAGGTGCATGCATGCATCCTTAGTGAGGAACGATTTTGATTTTTCTTATCATAGTATTGTAAACCCTAGCTCGCCTCTACAATGGAAGTTATTAATCGAGCTCTGCTGATGCGTGACTACGTTTGAATCAATCAGTATCATCTTGATTCCATCTCGTGTTCTTTGTCTTGTTTATTATAATTGTTTGTTCTTCACTGATTAACCTGTAAAGATCTAAACGATCATAGAGATTTTGTCTCTTCAATGAGTTTTCAAAAGCTAATGTAAGCCAGACCATGAGCGTGTTTGGCACAGAGTTTTTAGGAGCGTTTGAGAGCTTCTAGCCTCTAGCGTTTGACAAAACGCTCCGTTTTGAACAGCAAACATTGTTTGGCACTATAAACTTCTAGCGTTTAGTTTAAATAAAACGCTTCAAATCCAAATGTTACTTCATGTAGCGTTTAACAAAACGCTACAAGCTATAAGCTACCCGCCACCCGCTACAAGTTACCCGCTATCGGTTAATTTTTCCAAACACACCCCATGTCTCTTCAACTATGGTTTCAAAAGAATTCAAATTTTGTCATTTTTTTATTATAAAGATTTCGAAATTATTGACTAAAATAGACTTCGTTTTACAACAATGGGTTGGTTTAAAGGGATTCAATGTGAGACTTGTAGATCATAATTTTTATGTTTAAATTTCGAAATAGTTATATAATTATTTTGAAAGTGAGGTTTGATGATCAAAAAATTAAATTATTTTGATATTTTGACTTTTAAAATTATAAATTATACTTTTTATTTTATATTGTGATACAATTTTACAAACTCGCTCGTGATGTACTAGTCTACTTGACATACTCGCATCCACACCAAACATATAAGTGTTTAACCAATATGAAGGTTTGTTTTTATTGTTTACTATGATGTTGAACCTTCAACCTCTTAAGAAAATAACACTTTTACAAAAACATGATAACGATAGGACAGGAACAAAATATAATACATATTATTACAGCATTATCCATTTAGCAGTACTCACAACTAATATTTATCATTTATGTTTTGTAAAGTCAACCCCTACCCTTTTTACCCACCATGTCTCCACCTAAACTTTTCAGCCATACATCTGCAGAGCTTGTGCAGAGTTTGCTTAGCTACACATTTGAAATGAAACTTGACTTTTCCTAGAAACAGAGGCTTACAACATTGAATTAAAACACTTTCATTTTCGTTTATTTGCATTGTTTATATTTCTAGGTCAATCAACTCCAGTAATTCACATTGGTGTTTCTCATTGACGTCAGTTTCCTAAAACAAATAGAACATTTTATATATATGAGTATGAAATTGTATTAGTGATATCCTATAACTCCTTCACATCAACATGACAAGCTTCGTTGCTCTGATAAGTTGTCAATTGTATACGACTTAATCAAACAAAGATGGTATATTAGGTAGAACCGTATTAAGGATCCCATGCTTTGCAATTTGAGTTAATCATACCTGCACATGCCACCGTTCAAATAAATGCCAAGAGCATAACCACATGACATGGAATAAAGAAAAAAAATTATCAAAAAAAAAAAGCTAGGCTTCAAATATCGCGACGCTATGCGTTATCTGATCCGATTGTTCTCAACGCTCAAAGTTTTATGCCTTTTCGTGGCGCCATTTTCATGATTCGTGGCACTATACCCAAGTTTTATGGTAAGTTGGATTTTGATCCATATTAGTTCCATCTTTATCCAAATCTTTTCCTTTATCATCAATTATGATTTAAACTATATTTATTCAATATTAAGCATATTAAATATAAATTATCTTATAATACAACATTCTAGAACAATTTATTAAGATAAATAGTAAATACTCAAAATATATGACTAATTTAGGCAATATTAACAGTAAATACATTTAAAACGAGAATTGAACTAGAATTATCAGATGAACCTATGGAAAAAGGACTAGAAGAATTGATCGTAGTCGTGGAATTAGATGTTGCTTTTGACATGATGATCAAATTAATCGAAAGAATAGATGACGAAGATGTTAGTATGTTAGAATTTAGGGTTTAGGCCCAACACCCTTAGGGTTTAGACCAGGCTAAGGGTTCCTAATGTATCCCTATTTATATGAGGTTTAGCTATTAATATTAATCATTCAATATATTCTATAACATTGTATTAAAGCTCTAGTTTAAAACCTCACTACTAACCACAACCCGTAGCCGCTGCCCTCCACCTCCAGTGACATTCTCTCATAATCGTTGGAGGTGTGTAACACCTTAAATTTTAGACCAAAATTTTCATTTTTAATTTACCAAAAATAAAGTTTCACAAACCAAGTTATCAACCACATAATTATCCAAAACATTAATTATCACAAAATATCAGAGTTGTCAAACTGTCCCAGTAGCAAATCTCCCCAGCGAGTGTGTACGATCAGACCTGCGCCTTCCCGAGGTCCTCAAAAGTACTAGAAACACGTAAATAAAAAATTGTAAGCACAAAGCTTAGCGGGTTCCCAAAATACCATATAAAACACAACATAAAAAAGAGTTATCATTAACCCTGGGGAATATCAGCAGTCCTAGTGGGAACAGCACGCCGTATGGGTTATCAACAACCCTAGAGATTATCCACAGTCTCAATCACACATAAACAACATAATACAAATAATAGTTAGACCCAACTGGTCATCACAAATACAATTGTACCACATAGGTAAGAATAAGTGAGGAGACTCACCTGCTACTGACGACAAGTAAATCTCACACCCGAACTATCGGAACTAGACTCTGCCTAATCAACGAAATAATTAACCCTAATTAATAATTGAGGTCTAAAACTCAACCCGCGATTCCAAATCCCACAACTAAGTCCTCTAAGGGGAAAAAAACTATTTTGCCCTTCTCATGGTCCAAAACCCAAAGTCTTGACCAAAAGTCAAAATTCAATGAAAGTCAACTGCCCAACACGTACGTTGGGCGTACACTTCCTTACGCAGGGCGTACAACGCGATCAAGACTCATTGGGGGCGGTACCGGCTACGCAGTACTTCGCCTGATTCCGTTTTCACTCACTTTGTGTCTTAATCCTTTAATACAACTAACCCAACCTCATATCTGACCATTCTAAGATGTCTTAATCCATAAAGTCGTTGGCTTTAAGCCTTTGCATGGTTAGGGAGGTCCCAATGCAACAAACTCTAACTTCCAACACACTCTAAGCTACTTTGCTCATGCATGAGCCATAGGGAATGATCAAGTAATCATTTTTATGAATATATAAGTCCTAAGATGCATGAAAGGACAACTAAAGTTCCCTGGAGTGCTCCAAACTCATAAAGGTCAAATATTGGGGACGAAAAGCTCATAAACTTCAACCATGTAGTTCAAATAGAAAACTCATCAAGGTATAAAATTTATACCTGAAAAGGATGCACAAGGAGGAAGGTTTTGGATCTACAATCTTTTAAGCAACCACTTATTCTTCTCTAGACTCCTTCTTCAACAAAATGCAACAAAAATACTCAATAAGCTCTTAAAACTCACACAAGAAACTTACACTCGAAACTAGGGTTTGAGGAGGGAATGGTGGCTGATAAGGATGATCCAAAGGGGCAGATCACCCATGATTCCATGTTGCACGAGTACGTTGCGTGTACCCTTAAGTACGACATGTGTACGACTAAAAATGCAAGCCTTTTCCTCAAGGGACCAATTTTGCAACTTTTGATAAAGATAAGATAAATAATAAAAATACCTGAAATTGGGATGTTACAATCCTCCCCTACTAGAATCAGACTTCGCCCTCAAATTCATCCTCAAGAAACAACCCAGGATAGTGCTCACACATCTCGGAATCAGGTTCCCACGTCCACTCTGAGCCTCTCTGGTGTTGCCACTGAACTTTGACCAAGTTCACTACCTTGTTCCTCAAGGTCTTCACTTTTCGGTCCATAATTGTCACATGCTTCTTAACGTAGCTCAAGCGATCATTGATCTGAATGTCCTCCAAAGGGACCACAATTTTCTCGTCAGTGATACACTTCCTCAGCTGGGAAACATGGGAGGTATCATGAATCTATCTGAACTCCTCCGGTAGCTCCAACCGGTAAGCAACCTTGCCCACACGGGCCAAAACTTGGAAAGGGCCAATAAACCTGGGGCCCAGCTTGCCCTGCTTCCTGAAGCGGATAACTCCCTTCCAGGATGACACCTTCAGAAGTAGTAAATCCCCCACTTGAAACTCTAGCTCAGAGCATCGCCATTCCGTATAAATCTTTTAGCAGCTCTGATCCGTCAGCAATCTCTGTCTAACCTACTATATCAGCTCAATCTTCTTGAGCACTACCTCCGTGCTCCCCATGACCATCTGTCTAACCTTGCCCTAAAAAATAGGATTCTGACATCTCCTTCCATATAGAAGCTCAAAGGGGGCATACCGATACTAGCATGATGGTTGTTGTTATAATAAAACTCAGCTAGCGGGAGGTAATAGTCCCAACTCCCTCCAAAGTCAATGATATAGGGACGCATCATATCCTTGGGTGTCTGAATAGTCCGCTCGCTCTGCCCGTTAGTCTGCGGATGATATGCAGTACTGAAGTGTAGATGGGTACCCAACTCCTCGTGAAACCTCTTCCAGAACCTAGAAGTAAAACACACACCCTGATCTGACACAATATAAGTCGGCACCCCATGCCGAGCCACCACCTCTCGAACATAAATCTTGTAACATCATAAAAATCACAATAAATTTAAACTTTTAAAATCAACCGAAAATCATAGATTTTTTACAAATCATTATTTTCAAAAAGTTTTCTAATATCAAAGTATCCTAAAATCATAAGCCATAAACAAGAGGATGTGTACGGTCATGCCTTCGCTTTCCCACGATCGTCCGAAGTACCTGAAACCATAACCCAAAACAGTAAGCCAACGTTTAGTGAGTTTCCCCATAGTAACACCACATAAACATAACCAACAAACAACATGCATACAGAGCCTTCAACCCGACTGGAATGTCGCGCCGGCCTACAGACTATCTGGACCGCTCACAGAACCTTCAGCATGACTGGACCGCCTCACTGGGCGTTCAGCCTATCTGGACCGTTCGCTGGGCTTTCGGCTTGACTGGCATGCCTCTCGGGCCTAATGTCTGTAACACTCTAAATTTTCAAATAAAATTTTCATTTTTAATTCCACACAAAACACAGTTTAACAACTCTCATACTTAATTTATAAATGCTTCGAAACAGAATCATAAAAACTGTTTCTCACATATCCCAGAATCCTCAAAATATAAATCAACAAGATGGTGTGTACAATTATGTCGGCGCCTTCTCACGATCCCGAGATGTACCTGAAACACATTTCACACAACACTGTAAGCACAAAGCTTAGTGAGTTCCCCAAAATACCACACACAAATAATTAGCCACTCATGGTTATATCTCGATAAGGACCCTCCGGTCATGTGTCTCAGTTAAGACCCTCTGGTCTCATGGCTCGGGTTGGACCCTCCAGTCCTATATCTCAGTGAAAACCCTTCGGTCTCACGACTCAGTTGGACCCTCTCGTCCTATCTCAATAAAATCATAGAATAATATATAACATAAATCACAAAGACAGAATGCATAATATCACATATCTCAGTATAACGTAACACAAATAAGACCCTCCGGTCGCACAGTAATTACCACTCACATAAGTATAGTGAGAAGATTCACCTCGTAAGTAAAGCAAGTATGTCTCGTACTCAAACTGTCGGTCTAAACTCCGCCTGCATATATCACAATCATCACTAATTAACAATTTGCATTAACAACTCCAAGGATGTTAAGCTAACTCCCATACTAAATCTCCGAAAGGGTGAAAGACCATTTTACCCTTCCATGGTCTCCAAAGTCCACAACTTGACCAAACTTTAAAAGTCAACGGAAGCCAACACTCAAGTCAACAGTCTATGTTGACTCAACTCGTCGAGTGCATCTATACGACTCGTCGAGTTCCTTCTGTTCTCAGAAAATCAGGAAGATTCGAGTCAACTCACCGAGTTCTCTCACAAACTTGTCGAGTTTGTACAGTGTACAAAATATCGGGGGAAAACCCTAACCAACTCGTCGAGTTGGCTCACCAACTTGTCGAGTTCCTTCAGACCTTTCTCTATTCAGACGCTTTTAAGCAAGACTAAGGCCCCAAACTTTAGATCTAGCCTTATAGGGATGGAATACCATGTAAAGCTGCAAGCTTTACGTCCATGCATGGCATTTAGGGGCTAACTTTGCCAAAACAAGGCTCAATAAGGGGTTTAAGGCATGAGGATTGGCCAAAGCTTGATAAAGCTTGAGTCTTTAGGTCTAAAGGGCCTAATATTGTCCAGATCTAAAGTCTTAGCTTCAAAGCATGCTCAAAACCAATAATGACTCAAGAAGAAGCTAGAAATGGCCATCAACTCTCTAATGAAGAGATCTAGCAAATAAGTGATTAAGGTAATAACTTTTTACCTTCAGGTGACTGCTAAAACTGAATGTATGACGGATCTAAAGACTCCTTCTTGTTCCAAGCCCTTTAATCTTCAAGTTTTTTCAAGGAATGCACCAAAACACACACTCTTAGCCTTACACACTCTCAAAATGGAGGATAGCTTGATTAGGGTTTGTCTCTGGGTGATAAGGTGATGAGGGAGGCGGGATAAAGGACTTATGGTCCTTTAAATAGGGTGCAAACCCTAAAAATTAGGGTTTTTTACACTCAACTCCAACTCGTCGAGTTCAATCTATCAACTCGTCGAGTTGGCTCTATAATCATGCGGCCAATCTCAGTCTCTACTCGAAAAGTTGGGGCCTCTAAATCGTCGAGTTGCCCTATCAATATGAATACAATAAACATTTAAATTTATACTTGGGAGTCGGGAAGTTACACAGTCTACCTGAGACGTCATGGGTCTCTCGGCCTTCAGCACATAGCAGGACCGCCTCAACCCAACATACCATCATATATCAACATATACCATATCAAATCCTAGCTAGCATATACAGACAATCATACAGATAAAATAGAGCACTAAGCATAACATCATCCTATATACTAGGATACAGATCTAACAGATCGCTACAACATACAATCATGCAATAAACCAAGATAACAATCCAAAGGGTCCGACCTGTTGGATTCGGGTCTAAGCCCATAACTATTATTGGTATGTATTCGACCCGACTTGGCATGGTCCATTTGGGTTGCATGGCATCAGAACAATTGGATAGACAAAATGAGAAAAAGGATACTAGTGATTTATATTAATATATTATAAGTTCTAATATATTAATATGAAATCATATTATTTAATTAGTATTGATCAAGAATTAATTTAGAATTAATTTAGTGATAAAAAAGGAACAAAATAAATATGGACTCTCATATATATATATATATATATATATATATATATATATATATATATATATATATATGTGGTGGGCCAAGTTCATTTAGGTTGGGCTAAGCTTTCACGGATAGTCCATGGAGTGTTTAACCCATGGATCCTATGGAAATGAAAGGTCAGGGGTATTAGGGTTTACATGAATGTAACCCTAATACTCCACACTATATAAAGAGGTCTATGGTTCATGAAATAAGACTAGTGTGTGTACACAAAGAGGGCAAACCGATTTCATAAGGGGTGAACCTAAGTATCCTTATTCTCTAGTTATTCCAAGGGTTCTTGGTGTTGTGTGAACCATTTGAGGTGCAACACTTGAGGCACTCGGCTCTTAAAGGTTCAACACTTCAAGCTCCATCAAAAGGTATGTCATTCTACTAGATTCTTGTAGTATAGTTGCTTCATAGTATGCTAGTTAGGATGAAACCTTGGAATATTGAATATTTTCATGTATAATAGAGAAAACATAGATCCAATGTTTATAGGGTTGCATGTACACCATATGAGTGTTAGAATGCTCAAAACCCTTCAGTGGTATCAGAGCCTAGGCTTGTTTTCAAGTTATACTTGCTGAAATAGCTTAAAAATCGAAAATTCTAGCTTCCTGGGCACTGGACACTCCGAGTCCACTGATGGACTCGCTGAGTCCATGAAGAAACTCATCCTACTCATCGAGTAGGTTCATACACTCGACGAGTAGAAGCCCCTGACAACATATTTTCAAGTTTTAAGGCTGGAATTGGTCTAGAATCATTACCTTAAACTGTTTTGGACTTTTAAAACCTATTTTTGATGTGGTAATGATTATGGTAAACCAATTTCAAGGTCATTATCAAGATTTCAAGTTTTATGTGTGTTTAAATAATTCTTGAAATTATGATATGATTGTTCATACACTTATGAGTTTTAGTAGATCATAGGAATTATTTGCAAATTGTTGTTAGTTAATTCTTGATCTAAATGTGTTTTAATGGAGTCCATAATTTTTCCTCAAGTTATGAATTACCAAGTCATTTCTTTTAAAGTTCCATTAAAATGCATAAGTTATAAAGTAGAAGAGTCTTTCTCATAAAATAGTTTTATGGACTCCATAACTTGTCCTCAAGTTATGGATGTTCAAGAGCCTCTTCATTAAAGTTTTTAAAACCTTAATTAAACTCATAAGTTATGAAAATCCAAAGGTTTTTGAATTCATTCCATAAGTTATAAAAATGAAGAGTCTCATTTTTAAACGCTTTAAAGTCTTCCATAACTTGTCCTCAAGTTATGGAACATGAAGAGTTTTTCATTAAAACTACTTTAAACACATAAGTTATGGAATTGAAAAGTTTTTGAATAGTTCAAAACTTGCCCTCAAGTTTTGGAATTTGTAAATTTTCCCTTCATGAATACTTTAATTCCAAGTTAAGCCCTTAGAATTTTAAAAATTAAAATTCAACCCTTATACTTTATAGTATTATAAGTTAATAATATATATATATATATATATATATATATATATATATATATATATATATATATATATATGTGTGTGTGTGTGTGTGTGTGTATATATATATATATATATATATATATATATATATATATATATATATATATATATATATATATATATATATGTATAAGAGCAAGTTTATCGTATCGTTAGTAGGCCTCATTCATGAAGCCGGTCTATAAGGGGGGTATAAGGTTACTACTTATAAAATGACAATTTAATGGGTGTCCACTCTCACCCACCGCTTCCTTGACTGGTGGAGGGTCGTTAGTCGAACGAGTTTGACATGGCTATAATTTTCCCTTCATTAAAAGTATTAATGATAAATACTAAGTAACTAAAATCTTATGAATTCCCAATCTTAGTTACTTTGGAAAATGTGAATTTGGTGCTAACCCATTAAATTACACTTTGCACTTTGCTTAAGTCGATTAGTGGAGCGCGTGTGGTTAACCGACACACTAACTTGATTTAACAAGGTAGGCAAAGGGTGGCTTAAGGTTTATCATAGGATCGGTGGAGCGTGTGTGGTTAACCGACACATCGATTAAGTGATAAATATTAAGGGTACCAAGTATATTTGCATGGTTATTCACACCTTGTTTTCTGATCCACGACATCCCAGTCACAAAACTTGAGAGGGCACAATCGAGATTGAAACATGCCATTGAAAAGTTCAATGAATCTCAAAAGATCTAGGAGTTACAAATCCAAGTAAAACCTAATAAATTATTTCATTTTTCATGGTGTAAATTGGTGAATCGTCATTCGCCTACCTTCAAATATTTTATAGCCTATCGTGTTGACATATTCCTATTTTTGTGCCCATTCCAGTTAAAGTTGGCTTTGTATATGAGTTCTGAGAGTTCTCAGTTGGTTGCATAACAACTTGGAAGCAATGGCATGCCCTTGTGCTGCCTAGTGGCAAGAACTTAAGACTGCACAAGTTCAGTCCATATAAGTTTGGATTTGTTACTAACCGTGTCTTGTGATTATGGTTTTGACAAATTCACATGGATAGGAACACATACACCATAAAATCTAAGTGTCATAAGGTTTCTCTCCGATTCATGAAAATGATGGTGAGGAAACACTTTCACTAAGAAGATTTTAAGTAGATAGCAACTGTGATATTTTCATTTCTCAAAGTCGTTAGTGGAGCGTGTGTGGTTAACCGGCACACTAACATAGACTTTTGAGGAATGGCAAAGTCTAAACAGTTGAGACCATGATTACGACATCCCTTTTCATAGTTTTGAAATTGTTTAGACACACATGTGTGCTATCTAAGGAAAAGTGTATGATTTTGATAAAGTTTTATCAAAGCATCCTGTATCAGAAGTCTGAAATTTGGTAAGAAAGTCAATAAAGTATTGATTTCTAGAATTCTAGCTGATTTCTAAGTACATGTCAAAGCTAATGGGAGCATAAGTGTTATGCTAACAATTATCATGTTAGTGGGAGCATGATAATTATGATAAGTGTAGCAAGATAGCAATGTTAATTATAGAAAAACAAAAGTTCAATTAGGAAAAGTTGTTTTTCTATACTTAAGGGAGAGGAAATTGTACTTCATTTCAATTGGGAAAAGCTTAGATTGAGATTTTAATCATCTTTAGTCAAGGATATATATATATATATATATATATATATATATATATATATATATATATATATATATATATATATATATATATATATATAGGCTTAGGTTATTTTGTTTTTACTAAGTATTGTGTGCCAGAATGCACAGATCTGGACCACCGGATGAATAAAATCAATGATTATAATCTGAGGGTCTATGATATTACAATAGAGTAGCATGTACCATATAATCACACAAATTTCAGCAAAAGGGTATTTTGGTCAATTAACCTATTTTAAAAAAGGTAATTTTCGGATTTTAAGGGATCATTAACACTACTATTTTTAAAATCTGAATTTTTTAAATTAATTCTAATTAATTCTAAACATAATTTGTAAACAAAACCGATTTTATTCCGCCAGAATGGATTTTTGTTTGAATGATGTTCTTTCAGAGTTTTATTCTAGTAGAATATTAATGAAGAATAACAGAATTCTTGAACTCCTAGTTGAAGAATAACAACATTTTAGTATTTTCATATACATTCGAACTTAAATACAAATTCATGCATATTCTTACATACTAATAGCCTTCTACATTTTAATATATTTATACATATTCTAAAAGAATATCATAAAAAAGCAAGCATTCTTGAATATACAGTTAATGAATAAATACAAGTGTAATTCTTAAAAAATAAGAACATTCTTAAACTATGAGTGTCATCAATCTTTGGCTCATTCTTCAAGTCATTCTTATCAGGTCTTCAAGCCATTCTTCCGACCATTCCTATCACAAATGCAACAAAAACTAATAATGGTTAAAAACATGTTGCTTGCAATTCCTATTAATTTATACATTCTGGGAGAATACATATAATTCATTCCGGTAGAATATACAAAACACAATCTTGCATAATACATAGAATACAATCTCGCAGAATACATAAAATAAAATCTGCTAGTTATAACTTTACATGTCACTATAAAGAATTAAAAGCATGTGATTTTCCATTTGCAATCGTATTTCTCTATATATAAACATTCTAAAGCGTAGAATGTATAAATGCATTCTGTCAGAATTACTAGAATGTTACTTGCAATTCCTAGCACTTTATATATTCTGGAAGAATACATAAAATATGATAGAATACATAGAATACATTTTGACAGAATACATAAAATTTGCTACTAAATCAAGATTATAAAATTGTGAATAGTGGAACATGTTAAGTTTAATATTTTTCAAATATTAGAAGGTTAGATTTTGATATTTTCCACATATTGCTTATTTAATCAGGTGATTACAAATGCTTTTGAGAAGAGTTTTCTCATTCATACAATGTTTAAGTTCTAAAATGTCTCAAATTTGTGAAAATCTCTTATAAACCCTTAATCAAATCTTCACCCTAAATTGATTAAAAAAATCAAATACCAATAGCAAAGATTGATGCTTCTCAGGTAATTAACAAATAAGGAGTTAATAACAACAACAAAAAAACATATCAAAAGATTTAATGAAGAAAATAAAAGAAATACTCTTTGAGGCATTTCTACAAATACCTGGCGTGCAACATAGAAATCAAAATTTCTTTCGGACCATTTCTACAAAAAAGCTGCCGAATTCTCTTTGAGGCATTTCTACAAACATCAATCGATTCTTAATCAAACGAACACCTATGTAGTTCTGCCAAATCAAACAAGAACAAAAAAAAAAAAAGGAGCCTTTACCTATTGATTGAATCTGGCCGTTGCAAGAAGAGCATTGAGTTGGAACCGTGAAATCCGAGGAGAGCCAGAGAGGAGCGATTCCGGTGCAGGGCATCGTTTGCAAATCCAGGTAATTTTGGCAGAATATTGATTAGGATTATACGAGATCAAGTATCAATCGTCAGGAGGGAAGAAAAGGGGTGCGTGCGTTTCTCTTCTCCATCTTGTGTGTGCGTATCAGAAAAAAAGTGATCCACTCCTTCTATCTGTGGTGTGCGTCGACCGGAAGAAGAAAGAAGAAGTTGAGGTCTTGATCGGTTGTGTTGTGGGGTGTCGATCATTCATCTTGGTAATTCCTTGAATATAAGACACGATGCAAGAGAGACTAGGTCAAAAATATTGATTTTATTTCCTTAATTGCAGGATTTCAATTAAATGATTCCTTAATTAAAAAGTATAAAATGTCCAGAATACCCTTAAATGATTTATTTAATTGTTTATTATTTCTTGAATTCTCATTGGTGCATTTAGGCACACAATACTTGCTAAAAACATTTGAACCTAGCTCTCTCTCTCTCTCTCTCTCTCTATATATATATATATATATATATATATATATATATATATATATATATATATATATATATATACACATATATATGAATTTTATGTCGGAATGGCTCAACTTAAGGAAATTCTATATAAATTGCGTTCTCAAAATTCGATTATGATTACGACAACCCTCTTCATAATCGAATTATGAAAACATGGCAAATAAATATATTGTAGCAAAAGATTGGTCTTAGAATCATGTCTTTATGTGAGACATCATGAATCGTGTCCCATATGCTTCGGGTATAGGATCGATTGCATGTGCTATAATATTTATCCTTTCTAAATTTTCCAAATGCCTGAGGGCATTAAGAGGGGAAAAGGTCTAGAATTGGATACGACTAAAATGATTAAGCAATTGTCGAGGAAAATCTAAGGTATACCAAAGATTGGTTTCTCAGGGATAGTTGGAAGTATAGTGTTAATTTTGGAAGGACCATGTTGACATATTCTGAAAAGAGGCAACTCTTGTTCAGAAGTGATAGTCAAAATGGGAATATGGAAATGTCTCCACAGGTGGAAGTTATTCAATCTATGTAGGATTAGAAAACTTAATGCAAGAAGGATGTTCAAAGCAATGTACTTTGAATATGAGACTTTGGTTCCATGGAGTTGATCTGCATTTGAATACTCTGTAATGTCTGTTGAGAAGTCTTTGTGACTTTGTACATAATCATTACAAGAGGATCAGTGCATATAAGTTTAAAATCTAACAAATTTCGGTAAATGGTAGGAATTTGGAATTATTACATTTACGGTAAGGATTTAGGGTTGTGAAACGAGAATCAATGGAATTATGTTCAATCGATCTATTTCACAACGTAAAGATCATAGACAAACATAGTGTGTATACTTGGTGTATGGCATGACTATATTTTGGATAAACATAGTGTGCATGCTTAGGAGACAGGCATTACTATTACTTTATTTCAACTATAAAGTTGATTAATTGAAACATGATACAATGAATAATGTGTAATCAATATGGTGATAAATAAAAGGTGTTCTATTTGTATTCATAAGTTCTGAGACCATATTGGATTCGATTATTCTTGTGTTTCGCTTTGCATGTTTTGACTTCCAGAATAACTAGATCATTCTTCCGAATGACTAAGTTATTCAAAACATCCACGATTGATAATACGTTGGAAGTAAGTATTAAGGCAAGACTGTCATGAAGTTGGTTTGTAGATGTCTAATGTATTGGACATAGCAAGAGTTGCTACAACATTCATGAGTACTCATAAGTTCTGAGTATTGGATTCAACCCACGCTCATTTGAATCACTTCATGGATTTTATCACTAGTGATCATGAGACGATAATATCTTATATTCTTCAAACCTAGAGATATGAGTTGTTGACTTTGAGTTAGTTATACATTGATTGCACGAAAACATATTGGTAACTCGATGTTATAAAACGTGCCTTCGTGTATGATTCAACAAGTAGTAGAACAAGCATATGAGTCGAATTTTATCCATTCCTTTTACCCTTGAAGGGATAAAAGCGATATATGTTGGTCCCTCGATGATTTAGTGATGACACCCCTAAGTACTTGGCCAAGCCTGGACTAATTTGATTTGTTCAATTAGTCAGTCGTCATAAATCGGAAATCGGGAAAGAGCAAATGGACAAAGAGAATAATTATAATCCATGTCTCAGTCCGTATAATATCTGGAATGGAGAAATATATGTTCCCTTATCTAATGGATAAGTCATTTGACTAGTTCAGAGTTCGACAGTGGCTTTAAGAGCTACGATTGGTAGTTGTGTCTTGGAGTCATACGCAATAATAGTTTTAGACTTATCCAAGTGGGAGACTGTTGGATTGGTGTCTAAGCCCAAAACTATTATTGGTATGTATTTAACCCGTATTGGCATGGTCCATTTGGGTTGCATGGCATCGGAAAAATTGGATAGACAAAATGAGAAAAAGGATACTAGTGATTTATATTAATATATTATAAGTTCTAATATACTAATATGAAATCATATTATTTAATTAGTATTGATCAAGAATTAATTTAGTAATAAAAAAGGAACTAATTAAATATGGACTCTCATATATATATATATATATATATATATATATATATATATATATGTGTGTGTGTGTGTGTGTGTGTGTGTGTGTGTGTGTGTGTGGTGGGCCAAGTTCAATTAGGTTGGGCTAAGCTTTCATGGATAGTCCATGGAGTGTTTAACCCATGGATCCTATGGAAATGAAAGGTCAGGGGTATTAGGGTTTACATGAATGTAACCCTAATCCTCCACACTATATAAAGAGGTGTATGGTTCATGAGATGAGACTAATGTGTGTACATAAAGAGGGAAAACCGATTTCATAAGGGGTGAACCTAAGTATCCTTATTCTCTAGTTATTCCAAGGATTCTTGGTGTTGTTTGAACCATTTGAGGTGAAACACTTGAGGCACTAGGCTCTTAAAGGTTCAAGACTTCAAGCTCCATCAAAAGGTATGTCATTCTACTAGATTCTTGTAGTATAGTTGCTTCATAGTATGCTAATTAGGATGAAACCTTGGATTATTGAATATTTGCATGTATAATAGAGAAAACATAGATCCAAGGTCTATAGGGGTGCATGTACACCATACGAGTGTTAGAATTCTCAAAACCCTTCATGGCCTTGGTGCCTTCGACCCAAAAATACAGTGAGGGAAAACACACCTAAATTAGCAAAACACGAAATAAGCTACCAAAGCGGCTAGGATGGATTGTCAACTCTCTAAACACCTATAACTATATTAATAACCCTTGCACAGCTCATTTTAAATATTATTTATTAATATTACATTGTACATCTTTTGTTTCTTTTCTCACTTTTATTATCGAGCCAGAAATAATCAACTCCTAATGTCAGTCTCGGTAAAGTACTAAACTTAAATGTTGTTACTATTTTAACCATACCATTTTATAAGTTTGGACCTTTAAATCCATTTAACTTTATTAATACATATACTTATAATTAAATTATTTACCCTTTAATTTAATTAACCGGACCATATTCACATAAATATCCTTCGTCTAATACTTAGAGTGGATGACTTTAATTAAATGATTATTGTTTTAAACACACTTTACTAAGGCTTACCTAGGCCACTTTAGCTTTCGAGCCAATATTCAAATCACTTTATAACCCAAGATATCACATCTTGATTGGCCTGATAGGCATATCCCAACACTCTCAAGCCCAATACATTAAACCCAAATCAATAACCTACACTTAAGGGAAGAAAAGTCAAACAGGAAGCATGTTACCTCATTATCGGCGTTGTATCCACCCACTTCCATCTCCGGCGAGAATGTCCTATCCCCATCTCCTTCCTATTCCTCACACATCATCATAACCTATCCCCAAATACACGTGGTTGTCCTGCTATGCTAATTGGTGTAGTGTCACAGTCGGGTATTTCATCACATCCATTACACTTTGCTTGAACCTCCCTTCGACTGGAACAATTCTCGTATACTCTCTCTTTACAACTTGCCGGGAGAGGTAAACCAAGAACTGTCTTTTAAAACCTTAAGAACACAACAAGGGAGGAAAATGAAAACTATAACTACCCTACGGTGGTCTGTGGTGGCGACGGAGTGGAACGGCGGCGGCGATGGTGACAAAGCTCTAACAACAACGGATAAAAACAACTGCTCGTTGGAGAATGAGAAAGAAGAAGCAGCGATCATCGATGGTTCCTTTGTATAAGAAGAGTGGAATGGCGGCGGCGACAAACATCGAGTCGGCAGCAGAGGAGTCCAGAGAAAGTAGCGAGAAAACCTTTTTTGACTGACTCGGAAAATAGATCTGAAGAAGAGATAAGTTGAGGAGAAGGCAGAAAGCTTAGAGGCAGGAGCCATCCGATGAGGAGACATAAGAAAACGAGGCAGTAGAAGAAGCCGATGAAAGAACTCTAGTTTGGTGTCAACGGTTGTTTTGTTATTTATGAGGAGAAAAAAACAAACTAAGGGAATATGAAGCATAATGAAGGCACCTCCAACGACTATGAGAGAATTTCATCGGAGGTGGAGGTCAGTGGTAGCAGGTTGTGGTTAGCGGTAGTATTTTAACCTAGATCTCTGATATAAAAGAATGTTTTGATACTACGATATATAATAGAATGCTTCATTAGTCAATAATAAAGAGTGAGGTTAAACATCATATAAATAGGGATACATATGAGACCTAATCTAAACCCTACAGGGCTTGGGCCTAAACCCTAATCACTAATAGTGGCCAACCACTGTCCTTCGAAGACCACCATGCTTTCTCCTTCACCGAAAAAGGAATCGAAGTTTCATCTTGTTTATTCACCTTCAAATATATCGATGTTTGTGTGTTTATTTTAGTTGCAGGTAAATGTGTGTGTTTATTTTAGTTGTAGGTAGGTGTGTTTTTTAGTTTCCAGTAGATGAATAGATCTTCTTCCAGTGATCAATCAGGGATTACAATGGTAAACTTATTCTGGAAGTTTGATACATAGGAGTTCTTTTTTCACCCTTTTTTCATATACAAAGAGACTGTTAGGCGGTAGAGAGGTGTGTAGTCTGTCAACATTGATTGATGGTTGGGAAAGGATTACAGACCGTGAGTCGTTCTAAAATTGCGCTTCGTTTTGTTTTGGCAAATCAATTTTGTCTAAATCGTTGTTTTCCATCTTTGTTCCAGGTTTGATTTTGATCAAAATCCGTTCTACAGGTTTAATTTTGTTGAATCACCATTCTCTGTCAATGGGTGTGGAGGGATTTTGTTCTGATTTGTTATCGATTTCTTCCCCATCTGGGTTTAAATTCAATGGATTAAATGGTCAGCGTCGAGTTCCTATTTCTATAGGTGTCGATTTACCTGTAGGTGTGACAACCCGAAATTTATTCCGTTATTATAACCCACTTCTGTTAAAAAAAATTAATTTTTATTAAAATTTTCCGTCAACTTCTTGGGTTAAGATGTCCTTAGAGTATGAATTTGTGATATGGTTTCATAATCATTAAGATGATCATAAAACATGATACTAAAGTACTCTCCCATCTTTTCAGATTTAAGAAACTTTTATCTTTCTGCCTAATTTGATTCTTCTCATTCGTTCTGCCATACATTGAAACTTTTCCAATGTTACAGAATTATACTTAAACTTATAAGTATAACCATATTTAGTAATCTTTAGTAAATCATGACGAATCGACCATTGCGGTGGACCTTGACCAACACACACCCACTGTACCTGATCCCTTAGTCCTTCATTTGACTCACATATACATGTGATCAATGAATTAGTCTTAATTTTCCAAAGACGAAAATTCTCGTTCATCATACAATACAGCTTGTATGATTCCAATTTTCTATCCAATTTGAAACTTGGGTGATGAGAACCTTTCCTCATTTGGTAAATTCAGACACTACCACAAATGTGAGAATCAAATTCATATTTCCTATATTGCTAAAAACATACAAACATCCATTTTTCATGATTTGCCATTGTAAGGGGATATAATAAAAAATAAAATAAAACTTTTTATTTCTTTATTAAAATGCGGAAAATATTCCTTACAATGCAAATTTAAATGAAAACTATGCTATTACATATTTCTTAGCAATATATCAATACTTTTAAGTAGTAGCTCAAAAATCCGATCCTCGAACCATGCGATAGAAATCCATCTTCGTGATCAGATTCAGCACACTCTTCTTTTAACCTTCCTTTCGCTTGATCCTGCTAAACATCAAGATGCAACCTAGTCACATCATGTAAAAAGAATCAATAACTAGGAACTTTAACAAAGTTAGATAGTGGACTTACCTGAAGCCGAGTCAAACATTTTGTCTCTACTTGCTTTCAAATCTTTCAGGTATTCAGGGCAGCTTCGCTTCCAACGTCCCTTCTCATGACAATGAAAACATATAGACTCTTTGGGAATGGTACACGAGACAATCACAGACTTAGCCTTTCCCTTTACCTTTCGGTCAACCGGGTTGACCTAGGCCGATCCCTTTCCATTGGGAAGAGAAAGCTTTTTTGGATTTCCAATGTTACCATTGACCTTGTCCATGGAAGTTTGAGAATTAGACCTTCCATCAATATTTGCTTGACCATTGCGCCAAATCATTTCTGATTCAGCAGCAACAAGCAAATAAGAAAAATCTATTAGGGTTATGTCGGGATCTGTCATATGGAAGTTTTGAATAAACTCACTATACGATTCAGGAAGTGACTGAAGAACCCAGTCAATAGCAAACTTCCTTGAAATATCAGCACCCAACATTCTCAACCTGTCAATGTGTGACTTCATTCCTAAGACATGAGTGCACACAGGTCTTCCATCTTTATGTTTCATTTCTAGTAGGGCTTGAGTGATCTTGAACCTTTCAAGTCTTCGGGATTATGGGTTAGGGAGAATAAATGGAGGAGGTGGAGGAAGTGAAGCATGATGTTGAGGGACGTCATCTTCAAGAGGAAAGCTTGTTCCAAGAGATTTGGGTAGATCATGGTTGTCTGAACCAGACATCTACAATGGGAGAAAATCAAGTTAGTTAATTCAAGTCCTTAATATAACACCCAATATGAAATATTAAGGCTAGGACCCAATCACAATATATTACACTTAGAAGAGGGATGTCGTAATCTAAGTAATAACATATTTGAAAGGTAGGTGAATGACGATTCACCAATTTCCACCATGAAAATCAAATAAATTATTAGGTTTAATTGGATTTGAAATTCCTAGATTCTTTTGAGATTCATTGAACTTTTCGATGGCATGTTTCAATCTCGATTGTGCCCTTCAAGTTTTGTGACTGGGATGCCGAGGATCACAAAACAAGGTGTGAATAACCATGCTAATGCACTTGGTACCCTTAATATTATCACCTAATCAATGTGCCGGTTAACCACACGCGCTCCACCGATCTATGATAAACATTAAGTCACCCTTTGTGATCCTTACTAGTCCAAGTTAGTGTGCCGGTTAACCACACACGCTCCACCAACGACTTGATAAGGTACAAAGTGTGAATTCCATGGGCTAGCACCATGTTCACATTTTTCCTAAAGTAACTAAGATTGGGAATTAAAAAAAATTAGTTACTTTATAATAATCATTATACTTTTAATGAGAATTTAAAGTCATTGTCTTACCTGTTCGGCTAACGACCCTCCACCGATCAAGGAAGCGGTGGGTGAGAGTGGACACCCATTAAGTTGCCAATTTTATAGGCAACAACCTTATCCCCCTTATAGACCGACTTCGTGAATGAGGCCTACTATCGGTAAAACGACTTGTTCTTATACATATATATAATAGTTAACCATTAATTTTTTAATAGTATAAGGGTTGAATTTTAACTTTTAAAACTTCTAGGGTATGGAGTTACAGTTTGTGTGAGACTTTACAAATTCCAAAACTTGAGGGCAAGTTTTGAACAATTCAAAAACTTTTGGATATTCATAACTTATGAGTTTTAATTAAGTGTTTAAAACCTTTAATGAAGAGTCTCTTGGATATCCATAACTTGAGGACAAGTTATGGAGTCCATAAAAACATTTATTAGAAAAACTCTTCAAAAGTGTAACTTATGACTTCTTAAAAAACATTTAAAAGAAAAAACTTTTGGAATTCCATAACTTGAGGACAAGTTATGGAGTTCATTCAATGTCATAAAGATCAAGAATTATTCTATCAAACAATTTGCAAACAATTCCTATGATCTATCAAAACTCATAAGTTCATGAATATTCATAATCAACAACTTTCAAGAATCATCTAAGCATATATAAACTTGAAGCTTTGATTATAACTTTGAAATCGGTCCACCATCATCATTACCACATCAAAAAAAGTTTTATAAGTTCAAAACAGTTTAAGGTAATGATTCTAGTCCAATTCCAGCCAAGAAACACGAAAATATGCTGTCTGGAGGCCAAACTCGTCGAGTTCATGCTCTAATACATGAACTCGTCGAGTTTTCTACCAGAACTCGTCGAGTTTTAGGCTCTGACAGAATCTTGGCTTCGAAAAAACTATTTGCATCATGTATAAGAGAAAGCAAGCCTGGGCTCTGATACCACTGTTGGGTTTTGAGCATTCTAACACTCCTAAGGTGTACATGCAACCCTAATAACCTTGGATCTATGTTTTCTCTAAATACATGCAAATAATGATTTCCAAGGTTACTTCCTAACTTGCATAACATAAGAATCTTGAATCATAAAACTACTAGTAGAAAGACATACCTTTTTATTGTGATTGATTACTTGGAGTTTGAGAGCCTAGCACTAATAATGTGAATGCCTCAAGTGGAATCACAAATCACCACAAACTTGGAAAAATCAAGAGAATGTATGTTTACTTATGGAAATCGGCCACCACCTTGCTCACACACAACTAGTTGCCATTTCATGCAATATGAGCATTCTTATATAAGGTGGAGGATTAGGGTAAACCCTAATAACCCATGTCTTTTCCTTTCCAAGGATCCATGGGTTAAAAGCTCCAAGGATCATCCATGGACCCCCATGCATGCTTAGCCCATTCTTAATGAGTGTAAGCCCACATGATATAAAATGCAATAGCCCATGTTTAATTAGTCTTCCTTTTAATCACTAAATTAATTCATAATTAATTTAAGACTAAAACTAATTAAACAATACGACTTTATATTAATATATTATAACTTATAATGTATTAATAAATCATAAACATACTATTCTCATAAGATTATCCATATAAATTGTTCGGGTGAAGTGCAACCCAAATGGACCATGTCGGGTCGGGTCAAGTATATACCAAATAAGTTATGGACTTAGACACCTTATCCAACAGTCTCCCACTTGGATAAGTCTAATAACTGTATTTGCGTATGTTACTTCAGGAACCAACCAACAATCGTAGCTCTCGAAAACTCTGTTGAACTATGAAGCGCCATTTTAGATAAGTGATCATATAATCTTCTGTTCTCATGATATCAGTCGGAAAAATACATGGAACAACGTCGTACTTATTGTCCAGTAGTTTGTTTCCCGATTTCCGATTTGTTTGACAAAGAACTTAATTGAACACATCAACTTAGTTCTGTCCGGGCCCGATACATGGGTCAACACAAAATCATCGAGGGGCCCAGATATCGCTTCTATTTTTAGAAGGAACAGATAAACTTCGACTCATATGCTTGTTCTACTACTTGTTGAATTGTACACAAAGGCACGTTTTATAACATCAAGTTACTGATGTGTTTTCGTGCAATCAATGCACAACCAACTCATAGGCAACAACTCATATCTCTAGGTTTGAAGACTTATATGATATTACCGTCTCACGATCACTCGAGATAAATTCCATGAAGTGATACAAGTGAGCGTGGGTTAATTCCAATACTCATAACTTATGAGCACTCGTGAATGTTGTAGCAACAATTGCTATGACTAAACACATTTAGCCATCTACAAACTCGATTCATGACAGTCTTAATTCATACCTACTTCCAACATATGAACGACTGTGGAGTGTTTAAATAACTTAGTCATTCGGAAAGAATAACCTAGCTATTCTGGAAGTCAAAACATGCAAAGTGAAACACAATAATAACCGAATCCAATATGGTCTCAGAACCCCTTTTGAATATAAATAGAATCACCTTTTATTTATCACCATATTGTTTCCACATTATTCATTGTATAATGTTTCAAATAATCAACTTAATAGTTGAATAAAAAAAACAACAGTCTTCCCATGCTCCTAGCCTGTACACTTTGTTTTTCTAAACAATAGTTATGCCATACTCCAAGTATGCACACTATGTTTATCTATGATCCTTACTTTGTGATATAGATCAATTGTACATGATTCCAATGATGCTCATTTCACAATCCCAAATCCTTATTGTAAATGTAAGAATCCCTGATTCCTACCATTTACCAAAAATCTGTTAGATTTTAAACTTATATGCACTGATCATCTTGTAATGATTATGCATAAAGTTACCAAAACCTTGTCACCAGTCATTACAGAGTATTCCAAAGGAGATCAACCTCATGGAAACGAAGTCTCATATCCAAAGTACATTGCTTTGAACATCCTTCTTGCAATAAGGTTTTCTAATCTTACACAGATTGAACAACTTCCACCTATGGAGACACTTCCATTGTCCCATTTTGACTATCACTTCCGAACAAGAGTTACCTCTTTTCAGAATATGTCAATATGGTCCTTTCCAACAATTTACATCATACTTCCAACTGTCCCTGAGCAACCAATCTTTGGTGAACCTCAGATTGTCCTCGACAATTGCTTAATCACTTTAGTCATATCCAGTTCTAGACTTTTCCCTTCTCAATGCCCTGAGCATTTGGAAAATTTAGAAAGGATGAATATTATAGCACATGAAATCGATCCTATATCCGAAGCATATGGGACACGATTCATGATGTTTCACATAAAGACATGATACTAGACCAGTCTTTTGCTACAATATTTTTTATTTGCCATGTTTTCAAAATTTAACTATGAAGAGAGATGTCGTAATCATAATCAAATTTTGAAAACGCAATATATATAAAATTTCCTTAACTTGAACCATTCAAACATAAAATTCATATATATACTTGACTAGAGACGATATATATATATATATATATATATATATATATATATATATATATATACTTGACTAGAGATGATTAAAATCTCAATCTAAGCTTTTAGAATTGAAATGAAGTATAATTTCCTCTCCCTTAATTATAACAAAACAACTTTTTCAACCCCTGCAACTTCACGAATTGAAACTTTTGTTTTTCTATAATTAACATTGCTAACTTGCAACACTAAACATAATAATCATGCTCCCACTAACATGATGATTATCAGCATAACACTTATGCTCCCACTAGCTTTGACATGTTTCCAGAAATCAGTTGGACTTCTGAAATTTAGATTCATACACCTTTCCTTAGACAGCTCACATGGGTGTCTAAACAATATTCAGAACTATGAAAAGGGATACCGTAATCATAGTCTTAATTGTTTAGACCTTTGCCATTTCTCACAAGTCCATGTTAGTGTGTCGGTTGACCACACACGCTCCACTAACGACTTTTGAATATGCAAATAACACAATTGCTATCTACTTAAAATCTACTTAGTAAAGCGTTTCCTCACCATCATTTTCATGAATCGGATAGAAACCTTATGACACTTAGATTTTATGGTATATGAGTTCCTATCCATGTGAAGTTATCAAAACCATAATCACAAGATAAGATTAGTGACGAATTCAGCCTTACATGGATTGAACTTGTTCAATCTTAATTTCTTGTCACCTAGTAGCACAAGGCCCACCAATGCTTCCAAGCTGTTATGCACACAGTTTAGAACTAACAGAACTCATATGCATAGTCAACTTAATAGGAACAGACACAGAAACAAGAATTATGTCAACACGATAGGTTGCAAACCTTAAGTCGTGTGCTAGTGATAAAACTCAGGTTTTACTCTTGATTAAATCTTGAAACTCTTTCAGTATCTTTAAGGCTCCCACTGTCCCCTTGACATATAAGTTTCCCAGTCAGGAACCATTCCTTGACAAATCAAATATTCAAGGGATAGTGCGGATTCTTGTCAAGACCAACACTTCACACAATTGGTCTTAGTTGGTCTTTGTCTCATCCAAGACATCACAACTTACCAATTTCAAATGTACAAGAGTAGAAAACATTTACTCTTACAATTTACTAGTGTTAATAAACCTTCCTTTATGTCACTCAAGGTTACAATCTTGGAGTATGACTCTAAGAATTGTTTTGGAATGAAGTATGATTCATCCTCTTGATTTTAACCATTCCAACAATTCATGTCCCCTCTTCTCAGCCATAACAATGCACTAAGATGTCCTTAGAGTATGAATTTGTGATATGGTTTCATAATCATTAAGATGATCATAAAACATGATACTAAAGTACTCTCCCATCTTTTCAGATTTGAGAAACTTTTATCTTTCTGCCTAATTTGATTCTTCTCATTCGTTCTGCCATACATTGAAACTTTTCCAATGTTACAGAATTATACTTAAACTTATAAGTATAACCATATTTAGTAATCTTTAGTAAATCATGACGAATCGACCATTGCGGTGGACCTTGACCAACACACACCCACTGTACCTGATCCCTTAGTCCTTCATTTGACTCACATATACATGTGATCAATGAATTAGTCTTAATTTTCCAAAGACGAAAATTCTCGTTCATCATACAATACAGCTTGTATGATTCCAATTTTCTATCCAATTTGAAACTTGGGTGATGAGAACCTTTCCTCATTTGGTAAATTCAGACACTACCACAAATGTGAGAATCAAATTCATATTTCCTATATTGCTAAAAACATACAAACATCCATTTTTCATGATTTGCCATTGTAAGGGGATATAATAAAAAATAAAATAAAACTTTTTATTTCTTTATTAAAATGCGGAAAATATTCCTTACAATGCAAATTTAAATGAAAACTATGCTATTACATATTTCTTAGCAATATATCAATACTTTTAAGTAGTAGCTCAAAAATCCGATCCTCGAACCATGCGATAGAAATCCATCTTCGTGATCAGATTCAGCACACTCTTCTTTTAACCTTCCTTTCGCTTGATCCTGCTAAACATCAAGATGCAACCTAGTCACATCATGTAAAAAGAATCAATAACTAGGAACTTTAACAAAGTTAGATAGTGGACTTACCTGAAGCCGAGTCAAACATTTTGTCTCTACTTGCTTTCAAATCTTTCAGGTATTCAGGGCAGCTTCGCTTCCAACGTCCCTTCTCATGACAATGAAAACATATAGACTCTTTGGGAATGGTACACGAGACAATCACAGACTTAGCCTTTCCCTTTACCTTTCGGTCAACCGGGTTGACCTAGGCCGATCCCTTTCCATTGGGAAGAGAAAGCTTTTCTGGATTTCCAATGTTACCATTGACCTTGTCCATGGAAGTTTGAGAATTAGACCTTCCATCAATATTTGCTTGACCATTGCGCCAAATCATTTCTGATTCAGCAGCAACAAGCAAATAAGAAAAATCTATTAGGGTTATGTCGGGATCTGTCATATGGAAGTTTTTAATAAACTCACTATACGATTCAGGAAGTGACTGAAGAACTCAGTCAATAGCAAACTTCCTTGAAATATCAGCACCCAACATTCTCAACCTGTCAATGTGTGACTTCATTCCTAAGACATGAGTGCACACAGGTCTTCCATCTTTATGTTTCATTTCTAGTAGGGCTTGAGTGATCTTGAACCTTTCAAGTCTTCGGGATTGTGGGTTAGGGAGAATAAATGGAGGAGGTGGAGGAAGTGAAGCATGATGTTGAGGGACGTCATCTTCAAGAGGAAAGCTTGTTCCAAGAGATTTGGGTAGATCATGGTTGTCTGAACCAGACATCTACAATGGGAGAAAATCAAGTTAGTTAATTCAAGTCCTTAATATAACACCCAATATGAAATATTAAGGCTAGGACCCAATCACAATATATTACACTTAGAAGAGGGATGTCGTAATCTAAGTAATAACATATTTGAAAGGTAGGTGAATGGCGATTCACCAATTTCCACCATGAAAATGAAATAAATTATTAGGTTTAATTGGATTTGAAATTCCTAGATTCTTTTGAGATTCATTGAACTTTTCGATGGCATGTTTCAATCTCGATTGTGCCCTTCAAGTTTTGTGACTGGGATGCCGAGGATCACAAAACAAGGTGTGAATAACCATGCTAATGCACTTGGTACCCTTAATATTATCAACTAATCAATGTTCCGGTTAACCACACGCGCTCCACCGATCTATGATAAACATTAAGTCACCCTTTGTGATCCTTACTAGTCCAAGTTAGTGTGCCGGTTAACCACACACGCACCACCAACGACTTGATAAGGTACAAAGTGTGAATTCCATGGGCTAGCACCATGTTCACATTTTTCCTAAAGTAACTAAGATTGGGAATTAAAAAAAATTTAGCTACTTTATAATAATCATTATACTTATAATGAGAATTTAAAGTCATTGTCTTACCTGTTCGGCTAACGACCCTCCACCGATCAAAGAAGCGGTGGGTGAGAGTGGACACCCATTAAGTTGCCATTTTATAGGCAACAACCTTATATCCCCCTTATAGACCGACTTCGTGAATGAGGCCTACTATCGGTAAAACGACTTGTTCTTATACATATATACAATAGTTAACCATTAATTTTATAATAGTATAAGGGTTGAATTTTAACTTTTAAAACTTCTAGGGTATGGAGTTACAGTTTGTGTGAGACTTTACAAATTCCAAAACTTGAGGGCAAGTTTTGAACAATTCAAAAACTTTTGGATATTCATAACTTATGAGTTTTAATTAAGTGTTTAAAACCTTTAATGAAGAGTCTCTTGGATATCCATAACTTGAGGACAAGTTATGGAGTCCATAAAAACATTTATTAGAAAAACTATTCAAAAGTGTAACTTATGACTTCTTAAAAATCATTTAAAAGAAAAAACTTTTGGAATTCCATAACTTGAGGACAAGTTATGGAGTTCATTCAATGTCATAAAGATCAATAATTATTCTATCAAACAATTTGCAAACAATTCCTATGATCTATCAAAACTCATAAGTTCATGAATATTCATAATCAACAACTTTCAAGAATCATCTAAGCATATATAAACTTGAAGCTTTGATTATAACTTTGAAATCGGTCAACCATCATCATTACCACATCAAAAAAAGTTTTATAAGTTCAAAACAGTTTAAGGTAATGATTCTAGTCCAATTCCAGCCAAGAAACACGAAAATATGCTGTCTGGAGGCCAAACTCGTCGAGTTCATGCTCTAATACATGAACTCGTCGAGTTTTCTACCAGAACTCGTCGAGTTTTAGGCTCTGACAGAATCTTGGCTTCGAAAAAACTATTTGCATCATGTATAAGAGAAAGCAAGCCTGGGCTCTGATACCACTGTTGGGTTTTGAGCATTCTAACACTCCTAAGGTGTACATGCAACCCTAATAACCTTGAATCTATGTTTTCTCTAAATACATGCAAATAATGATTTCCAAGGTTACTTCCTAACTAGCATAGCATAAGAATCTTGAATCATAAAAGTACTAGTAGAAAGACATACCTTTTTATTGTGATTGATTACTTGGAGTTTGAGAGCCTAGCACCAATAATGTGAATGCCTCAAGTGGAATCACAAATCACCACAAACTTGGAAAAATCAAGAGAATGTATGTTTACTTATGGAAATCGGCCACCACCTTGCTCACACACAACTAGTTGCCATTTCATGCAATATGAGCATTCTTATATAGTATGGTGGATTAGGGTAAACCCTAATAAACCATGTCTTTTCCTTTCCAAGGATCCATGGGTTAAAAGCTCCAAGGATCATACATGGACCCCCTTGCATGCTTAGCGCATTCTTAATGAGTGTAAGCCCACATTATATAAAATGCAATAGCCCATGTTTAATTAGTCTTCCTTTTAATCACTAAATTAATTCATAATTAATTTAAGACTAAAGCTAATTAAACAGTACGACTTTATATTAATATATTATAACTTATAATGTATTAATAAATCATAAACATATTATTCTCATAAGATTATCCATATAAATTGTTCGGGTGAAGTGCAATCCAAATGGACCATGCTGGGTCGGGTCAAGTATATACCAAATAAGTTATGGACTTAGACACCTTATCCAACAGTTATATCCCCATCTAATACGTGTATGTGTACCGTATGTTAATAGGGTCCACTTGAGTACAAAACATCAGTTGTCACTCAACACTCATCCTGATCGTTCACTGGAATCCTACTTTAAATAGTGAGTTCATACTCCTACGCTTTTATGGTTTTTAAACGTTTTTAGGGGGGAATACAAGCTAAACACATCATTTTTCAACAAGTAATTAAATGCTTAATCGCTCATGTACCATGCTGAGCATGAGGGATGTTTTCTACATTCAAATGCATAAGTTTCCGAACATATCATGAACAAAACATTACAGGAAAACTATAATAGGTATAGTTTGGGGGAATTTCATTATCAGTTTTACAGACACAAACCACACATATGGTTGAATACATAAACGATAACAGATTTAGTTTATACCCTACATTACTATGAAAGTACAGTAATAAATAATTATTTTCGTATAATTATTTTTACTCTATGGAATATACATTGGATTTTCATACGAACAAACAAAACAATTATATTATTACTCGTAAATGTCGTCATCTTAATTGGGAGACACGTCCTCATACACTTTAATAACAAAGGGAAGGACTTCGTCCTTGGGAACGTGCAATGGAACAAAGTGGAGGACTTCGTCCTTGGGCACTTTCGAACGAACAGCTAAGTGGAGGACTACCCTTATGAACCAGAATTTTCTGGGGGGGGGGGAGCATGGCTTTTGTGTACAGATCTATACGAGACTGACTACCCCGCACCTGACTGGTAGCTACAATCTGACCGACAGGTCTAAGGGTGACAAATGTCATAAAGGATAATGGCCCCGTTACGCGTGATATCAAGTTAATGTATGGTCATAAAACTTGCCAATCGTACGACTCTCTTTTAAGTAATAATATATCTTGTATATACAATGGCTATAATAACATAAGTATGATACTTATACCTCACAAGTCATGAAATCATTAAAGCATCAAACACACGTATACCAAGGAAAATAAGGGATTTTCCCAGTCAAACAGTACATACATACTGGTGGTAGCCAGGGTTTTCGAAACAGAACATACTACATACATACTGGTGGTAGCCAGGGTTTTCAAAATAGAACATACTACATACATACTGGTGGTAGCCAGGATTTTCAAAAGAGAACATACTATACGCATACTACATACATAACATTTGACATACCGATGGTAATCGGGGGTTCTCGATACAAACGATATTTACTTATAATGAAAAGAAGCAATTTGCACAAATTCAATGACTAGTTTTCATTACAAAAACATGCTTATGAACTCACCAGCTTTATGCTGATACGTTTTCAAAACCGCTTGTATTCTCAAGACAACGTTAGACAGGTATCTCGCCAGCTTTTGGAGAAGACAGAGCATATTGAAGTCTTGTCTTTATCTTTTGCTTATCATGATGTATACAAAATATGTTTTCAAACTGATGTAAATAATCATATTGTAATGTAATGGTTGTGTTTATTTTGCTTACTATTATACAATTGTGATACTACGCATGACGTCACTCGCCCCTGGACGTTTCCGCCGTTATTTTCTGACAGTTCGGGGGTGTGACAGATTGGTATCAGAGCCATTGTTTATAGTGAACTAAGTATACCAAACCTTACATGGTATATAACTATAAACACTAAGGGGCTGAAGTGCTCTGAAGTAAAAGTATACTTTTAATATATAAGTATTTTGCAAGAAGTATACAAGTATACCTATATACCAGAAACAGTAACCACGAGTAGAACAAAACAAAAGTATTTGGATGTTGGACATTGTAGTTAAACCTGGGTAGTTATGTAATCATGTCTAGGGTCAATATAGCCTGATCAACTATATTCATTCGAGACATGACCAACATGTGCTTGGGAGTGACTGTGGTGTTACAGCAGGCCTAAAACTTACCAAATATCCATACAACAATATATCGGTATAACAAAACACAAAATAGTATAGGAGTATTTTACTAGAGTCAAATTTCTTGCAAAGAATAAATTCCAAGTGTTGCTACTCATTCTTCTTGCGATAAATTCCTTGAATTAGTAGTTTATCCTTATTTATCGCTTAGTAGAACACTCTAGATATCATGTTGAGATATCTTCTTGTTTCATATCTCTTAATACCATTCAGAGGACTTACCATCCTCTCCTTCCTGATCATTTTTAGAACAAGATGCCTCCAAGGAAAAGACCCGACGCAAAGAACAACAATCCCTTGCCGCCACCTCCTCAGTTCGACCCCGTTATGTTTCAGGCAGCCGTTACTGCCGTTGTGGTTGCCGAGATGTCACAAATGAATCCTGGCGGCTCTGGTGGGTTGGGAGGTGGTACCCGTCCCCAAAATCAGGAAGGTAGTCAGGGACACCAGAAGGAGTGTTCCTATAAAGACTTCACGAATGCAAAACCTACACCTTTCGATGGAGATGGAGGTGTTATTGCCTTGACTCGATGGTTCGAAAAGATCGAGTCTATCTTCGAAATTTTCTCTTGTTCCGAAGTCAACAAGGTAAAATTCGCCGCCTGCATGTTCGCCAATAGAGCATTGACCTGGTGGAATGGTCGGGTCAAATCCCTAACCCAACCGGTAGCGAATGCCATGGGTTGGGAGAGCTTGAAGGAGCTCATGCTCGCTGAATACTGCCCAAGGGGCGAAATGCAGAAACTGGAACACGAACTCTGGA
The DNA here is from genome assembly GCF_052849685.1 of Lactuca virosa. Lineage (NCBI taxonomy): Eukaryota > Viridiplantae > Streptophyta > Magnoliopsida > Asterales > Asteraceae > Lactuca > Lactuca virosa. Next base: position 33,960,977 of record NC_136434.1, read on the forward strand.
TCTTGATGATGAAGGGTTCCGACATTGCCTCCTACACAGCTAGATTTTGTGATCTGGCTCTCCTCTGTCCGGGAATGGTCACCCCGAAAAGCAAAAAGATTGAGAGATTCATTTGGGGATTGACGCCCCCAATACAAGGGAATGTCTTGGCTGCTAAGCCAACCACTTTTGATAGCGCCAAGTGTCTGGCGCAGACCCTCATAGATCACGGAGTTGATCTTGATGCAACAATAGCCACTCCAGAACTAGAAAAGGCGAGTGGTGGAAAAAGAAAGTTTTGGAAGCAGCGAAAGGGTCAGACTTCGCAAGGACCCTCCAAGAAACAACAAACCGTGGCAGTCCACTCTGTTACTGCCCCTACTACTGCCCCTACCACTCAAGCACCTTCCAGTGGATATGTTGGAAATCTGCCAAAGTGCGACAAGTGTGACTTTCATCATCATGGGCAGTGTCACGAGATGTCATGCAAAAGCTGTGGCAAGAAGGGACACACTACTCAATTCTGCAAAGCACCAACGCAAACAACCAATCAAGCCCTTGGAGCAGGTGTCGGTCAAGCCTGCTACGGTTGCGGAGAAGTAGGGCACTACAAGAGAAATTGCCCCAAGGCAACAACCGCTGGCAACACTGGGAGAGTGCTAGCAATGGGTCAGGAGGAAGCAGTTGCAGATCCCACCGTTGTTACGGGTACGTTCCTCCTTGACAACTCTTATGCATGCATTCTTTTCGATTCTGGTGCGGAAAGAAGTTTTGTTAGCCATTCATTCAAACGTCTTCTCAAACATAAACCTCAACCATTAACCGAAACATTTACCGTCAAGATGGCTAACGGTGAGAAAGAGAAAGCTAATGACATATTCATAGGTTGCACCCTTACCCTCAACAATCATTCTTTTCCTGTCGACCTCATGCCAGTCTCCATAAAAAGCTTCGATGTCATCATCGACATGGATTGGTTGAGCCCTAATCGTGCTGATATTCTTTGTTACGAAAAAGCAATCCGTCTCAATCTTCTCTCTGGCGAAACTCTCATGATCTATGGCGATATACTCAGCTCCAACCCTCGTATCATTTCGTGCGTCAAAGCCCAAAAACTTCTTCGAAAGGAGTGCCATGCATTCCTAGCCCACGTCATAAATGAGAAACAATAAGTTAAAGACCTCGAGAGCATCCTAGAAGTCTGCAATTTTCCTGATGTCTTTCCAGAAGAGCTTCCGGGAATTCCTCCCAAGCGCCAAGTCGAATTTCGTATCGACTTAATCCCCGGAGCTACCCCCGTAGCTAAGTCCCCATATCGCTTAGCGCCAGCAGAAATGCAAGAGTTATCTATCCAGCTCAACGAACTGCTCAATAAGGGATTCATCAGACCGAGATCCTCACCCTGGGGAGCCTCGGTTTTATTTGTGAAAGAGAAGGATGGATCCTTTCGGATGTGTATTGACTACAGTGAATTGAACAAACTTACCATCAAAAATCGGTATCCTCTTCCTCGAATCGACGACCTTTTCGATCAATTTCAAGGAGCCAGCTTTTTCTCAAAAATAGACCTTAGATCAGGGTACCATCAGCTACGATTCCATGAGAGTGATGTTCCTAAGACAACATTCCGGACTCGATATGGTCACTACGAGTTCGTAGTAATGCCCTTCGGTCTAATCAACGCACCGGCGGTGTTCATGGATCTGATGAACCAGGTATTTCGTCCTTTTTTGGACAAGTTCGTTATCGCGTTCATTGACAATATACTTGTCTACTCCAGAAATGAGGAAGATCACAAACAACACTTGAGGTTAGTATTGGAAACATTAAGGACAGAGAAGCTATATGCGAAATTCTCCAAGTGCGAATTCTGGATTCGAAAAGTAACTTTCTTAGGTCACGTGGTAAGTGAGGAAGGCATACACGTGGTGTGACATCCCCATTTTCACGGCCAGAAAAGACCGATTTTGTTTATGCTTTATAAAAATCAGAGTACTTCTTTTAATAAAAATGTTGCGGAATTTGTTCCCAGAAAAACACAATAAATACGTTATCAAAACATTTTCGAAGAAACATATTTTATTCATTTTAAAACATTTGGGATGTCATCGTCAATACAGAAACATAAGCATAAACAGAACTTACATTTATTTACACTAGTGATCTACGTCTCTTTAGTCTCTCAGTGTAATGTGACTTCATATCAACACCTGTGATGTAAATAAACTGAGTGGGTCAGGTTGGGAAACCAGGTGAGTACATAGGGTTTTCAACCCACAATAATATAGTTATTATGTTTAATCATCAAAAATTAACCCTATTACCCATCCCCATTATCTTCTTTATTCTTAAGGATCTACCCTATGAATCAGCTATTTCTTGTTCATTCATTCCTAAGGATTATCCTAAGGAATAGGTATGAAGTCCTTCGTTGCCAGGGTTTGTATGATAGACACTAAGTCCATAGTGGCCACGGACTTTCAGGGTACATCTGATGAACACTTAGTTCAAAACATCTGGTGAACACTTAGTTCAAAACGTCTGGTGAACACTTAGTTCAAAACTTCGGGTGAACACTTAGTTCAAAAATGCCTTCTGAATACATGGTTCAAGAATGCTTACAAGTTACAAGCCTGTTAGCGTTCCACTGGATTGTCTAGAAAAGTCCGGGGTCGTCAACTATATTCTGCTAGATGATTGGATCATCAATAACATCTATATCGAGGCTTCTCATTCTTTTATTTTGTCACACGGCAACTATTACATCTACCCATGTTATACCCAACACATTTTGTAGATATAAAATACGTATACAGTTTGAATCATTTAAAACATGTATAAAATCTTTCACCGAGCATAGACAGCAAGTAAACAGACAATATGCACACATAGCACGTAGTAAATACTTCATATCTATGTGTAAGTTGAAAGGGACTATGCACTCACCTGGAAGGTGGTGACTCGGCACTCGAACATCGCTTCGTTACTTCTTAAAACAATTTCCCTCGACAAAACCTAGTATAAATACCACTTGGGTTTAGTTTTAACGTTAACTGCGACTAACTAATAGTCTAGCTATTATTATTATTATTATATAAGCGTTAAATAACACTCAATATAACACATAATAATAGCCAAAATAATTATTTTAAGGACCTAATAAAATTACTATAATTATTTGAAAGTTATATTAAAAATTGCGTAGGCGTAGCTCACTTACAGCGAATTTTATAGAAAACCGGAACTTTATTTGGAGCAGTGTTTCGAAACCGAAAGACCCTTTTTCTCGGGACTCCGGAGCCTCGGGGCTTCCTTCGGGTGCTAGGGGGTTTTCCTAGGGTTTAGGGGTGGTTTGGCGTCTTAGAGAGAGAAAGAAACTAGAGAGAGAAAGAGAATTGGTGTGAAAATGTGTGAAAAGCTCGGACCCTTCGCATGCCTTTTATAGGCACCTGATCTCAGATTTACGTTGGGCGTACCGAAGGGGAACGCTGGGCGTTCTTCGGATAGGGTTGCCAACTTCGCATACAGTTGGCTCGCACTCGTCGGACGGATAAGAACCGAAGTATGTTGTGCGTACTTGGCCTCGGACGCGGGGCGTAGAACGAAGGCGACGTGTCAAGATCCGAAGCGAGGCTTTCTTCAGCAATGGACGGCCCAGATGTTGCCACTTCATCTCAGTTTCATAATTTTCCTTCTCGATTTCTAAAAATCGTAACTTTCGCATACGAGCTCCGTTTTCGACGTTCTTTATATCCACGCGTAGGCGGGAATGTATTCTACAACTTTCGTTTAGACTCCGTCGGCTAATTTTGAATCAATTTTAAATTTTATATTTTTAACAGGCCGGGACAGGATTGGTCCGTTAAAAATTCATAAATTCTTCATTCGAGGTCCGTTTTCGTCTGTCTTTTTATCGTTATGCTACTATTAAAGAGATCTTAGATTCTCGTTTACATCGTGTCGGCTAAAAACCGCTCAGTCTAATATTCGAATTTCGGGCTGTACACTGCTATGCCGAAGCTTCGAAAAATCTTAACTTCCTCATACGAAGTCAGATTTGGGCGTTATTTTTATGGACGTTCTTGGTTTAACGAACACTACGACTTTATATTAGATCGCTAAGGCTAAATATCAATCTATCGAAATTTCACTATTTACGCTCCCCGGTTTCGTGCCGGTTCCGTCGCGAAACTTCGACGGGTCATAACTTCTTCGTTATAATTCGGATTTTGGCGTTCTTTATATGTACGGAAACCTTGTAACATATTCTACAACTTGGTTAAGATTATTTATTCTTAATAATCTTTTATTGAAAAGTCATTTTCGACCCCTATTATCTCTAAATTGACTAGCCCTGATCTACGGGCGTTACATTTATCTCCCCCTTAGGATGATTACGTCCCAGAATCATCAACGAAACATGGCTCACATGATGACTCCATACTTTATCTCTTCATCCTAGGTAATAACCATAACTTCTATATCACTTCGAACAAGTATCTAACCCTTGGATTCCTTGACCGCAGGCGGTGCTCGATCTTGCACGTGCTCCTTATCTCATGTTAGACTCCAAATTATGGCCTTCAACTCACAATCACGATCCTTACTGGAGACTCCTTCTACTTCTTAACAAACTTAAGTTCTTTTATGTAACGATGTGCCATATTCTAATGAACTATCATCGTGTGTTGCAACGCTTAGACTCTGGTCTCTTAGAGTCAAATTCCAGAATGGAATATATCTTCCTTCATGTTCTAATGTGATATAACCACATCTTAAAACTTACATCTCTAGCCACAAGTTTCTTTAACAATTATCGCGATACTCCTACTGATTGCCTTGGTTAGCTTTCATTTCATTCTTCTGGTTTAAGTCAGATGCTACATCAAACTTGGTCCTCTGAACCATTTAACATACTCGTCTTAGTCGGACTCGATTAGATAAGACCTCTAGGGTCGTAATAACAATCATCTCCTTAGTCATTACCGAAACAATGGTAAAGGCATACTTGAATAAAACGAATTCAATTACTAGCTTCTTGGTAACATTGTGACTTTCCCTGATCCAAGCATGAGTCCAGTGCTTCCGGTAGTATATGAATCTACTACCTTTCACACCTACTCATACTCGTCCCATGTATTGTTTCGTAGTCCCCAAGTCACCATTCAAGAAAATCACATAACATTTTAACACACCAGATAACAAAACGAAGACTTTATTATTTCTTGAAACTATTACATAGGTGTTCAAGTTCACCCTATACTATGCCTCTAATAGGCTATACCTCGTGGCACTATCTATACGACTACTTCATAGATCCTCATTCGTGATCCCTTGCATTGCCATCTGCTTCGTCAAGGACCACGTGGAACGCTCTTGCCATCGATTTTGGTGGAATGTTGGGCCTTGCCGTCTCTTTCTTCTTTGGGCAATCCTTAGCAACGTGTCCTTCTTCACGGAATTCATAGCACACCCTTTTTCCGGCGGTGCACTCGTTGGCGTAATGTCCTGTCTTTCCACATTTGAAGCAAGTCACCTATTCGCTACATTTCCTGAAGTACTTCTTGTTGCACTTCTCACAACATTTCACTTCGTTTCCCTTTTTGCTAAACTCCTTTGAACCCGACTTGCTCTTCTTAGTGGGCCTCGTAGATCCCTCAAACTTCCTCTTTTCGCCAACCACAATCTTGCTGGCGGCTCTTCCCTTGATCATATCCTCCACAGGCTTGGCAGCCCAGATAGTTGCCTCTAGAGTAGGTTCCTGACGTACTGGCACCGCATACTCCCAAGGAAGTCCCTTTGCGCAGTTGTCGATTTTTGTTAGCTCGTCTGGGACTAGGCGCAAAGCAAACTCCATTTTGTCCGTGAAGTTGTTGGTGTATTCATCAATGGACATGCTCCCTTTCTTCAAAGATAGGAATTGGTTCTCTAGCTCGAGCAGGTTTTGGGCTGAACAATACTTGCGCTTGAATTGCACCAAAAACTATGCCCATGTCAGTTGCAGGGGCTCATTGGGGCTTAGAGTCTTCCCCAGGGTGTTCCACCAGGGAACAACGCTTCCTCGGAACTGACGCACTGCAAATGTGGTCTGTAACTTGCCTCTGCAACCACACGTCATGAAGGCCAACTCCATCTCCGAGATCCAATCCATGACTCCGATCGGATCTTCCTTTCCAGTGAAAGTCGATGGCTTGCAAGTCAGAAAATCCTTGTACCTGCATCCATTTCTCTCGACTCCGTCATCTTGATTAATCTTCCTAATCACTGGTGCATCGGTTTGACCAACTGTCCCACTGTAGTTCCCTTCCTCCGATTGCTCGGGAATCAGCTCGGGTTGATCAATGGGCATGGTAGGTTCGTCCCTTCAACATCAGTCTCATTTCTTCCCTTTGTTCAGCTAGCATTGCCCGAATCATGGCTTGTACTCCAGCCATGGTGATTGGCTCGGGTACATCTTCTACTACAACAGGTATTTGCTGTATTACCGGGGGTTGATTCCTATTCTCAGTTGCATTCCCGGCTCCACTGCTGGTTCTTGCCATTTTGATCTATACACCGAATAAGTTGAATCTAAATCTTTATTTAGGGTTGACGTTTTAAGTCATCCTTATCACCCCGAAACGTTTACATGCTAGTTCTAATATCGTAGTCGTACGTTTAGAATCCTAAACACATAAGGTTTCGAGATCCGGTCGGCAACAGACCATAGATCCGATCATATAACGCATATCAAAATCATTTGGCACATAAAAGCATATTAGGCATATTTCCTAAAATAAGCTAGGGCTCACACCTCACAATCATCGCTTAGCATTCTAAGTTTAGGTCTAGAAATAAATCCATATTCCTAGTTCGCTTAAACTAATGCTCTGATATCAACTGTGACATCCCCATTTTCACGGCCAGAAAAGACCGATTTTGTTTATGCTTTATAAAAATCGGAGTACTTCTTTTAATAAAAATGTTGCGGAATTTGTTCCCAGAAAAACAAGATAAATACGTTATCAAAACATTTTCGAAGAAACGTATTTTATTCATTTTAAAACATTTGGGATGTCATCGTCAATACAGAAACATAAGCATAAACAGAACTTACATTTATTTACACTAGTGATTACGTCTCTTTAGTCTCTCAGTGTAATGTGACTTCATATCAATACGTGTGATGTAAATAAACTGAGTGGGTCAGGTTGGGAAACCTGGTGAGTACATAGGGTTTTCAACCCATAATAATATAGTTATTATGTTTAATCATCAAACAATTAACCCTATTACCCATCCCCATTATCTTCTTTATTCTTAAGGATCTACCTTAAGAATCAGCTATTTCTCGTTCATTCATTCCTAAGGATTATCCTAAGGAATATGTATGAAGTCCTTCGTTGCCAGGGTTTGTATGATAGACACTAAGTCCATAATGGCCAGGGACTTTCAGGGTACATCTGATGAACACTTAGTTCAAAACATCTGGTGAACACTTAGTTCAAAACGTCTGGTGAACACTTAGTTCAAAACTTCTGGTGAACACTTAGTTCAAAAATGCCTTCTGAATACATGGTTCAAGAACCCTTACAAGTTACGAGCCTGTTAGCGTTCCACAGGATTGTTAGAAAAGTCCGGGGTCGTCATCTATATTCTGCTAGATGACTGGATCATCAATAACATCTATATCGAGGCTTCTCATTCTTTTATTTTGTCACACAGCAACTATTACATCTACCCATGTTATACCCAACACATATTGAAGATATAAAATACAGTTTAAATCATTTAAAACATGTATAAAATCTTTCACCGAGCATTAACAGCAAGTAAACAGACAATATGCACACATAACACGTAGTAAATACTTCATATCTATGTGTAAGTTGAAAGGGACTATGCACTCACCTGGAAGCTGGTGACTCGGCACTCGAACAGCGTTTCGTTACTTCTTAAAACAATTTCCCTCGACAAAACCTAGTATAAATACCACTAGGGTTAGTTTTAACGTTAACCGCGACTAATTAATAGTCTAGCTATTATTATAATTATATAAGCGTTAAATAACACTCAATATAACACATAATAATAGCACAAATAATTATTTTAAGGAACTAATAACATTACTATAATTATTTAATAGTTTTATTAAAAATTACGTAGGCGTAGCTCACTTACAGCGAATTTTATAGAAAACCGGAACTTTATTTGGAGCAGTGTTTCGAAACCGAAAGACCCTTTTTCTCGGGACTCCGGGAGCCTCGGGGCTTCCTTCGGGTGCTAGGGGGTTTTCTTAGGGTTTAGGGGTGGTTTGGGGTCTTAGAGAAAGAAAGAAACTAGAGAGAGAAAGAGAATTGGTGTGAAAATGTGTGAAAAGCTCGGACCCTTCGCATGCCTTTTATAGGCACCTGATCTCGGATTTACGTTGGGCGTACCGAAGGGGAACGCTGGGTGTTCTTCGTATAGGGTTGCCAACTTCGGATACAGCTGGCTCGCACTCGTCGGACGGATAAGAACCGAAGTACGCTGTGCGTACTTGGCCTCGGACGCGGGGCGTAGAACGAAGGCGACGTGTCAAGATCCGAAGCGAGGCTTTCTTCAGCAATGGACGGCCCAGATGTTGCCACTTCATCTCAGTTTCGCAATTTTCCTTCTCGACTTCTAAAAATCGTAACTTTCGCATACGAGCTCCGTTTTCGACGTTCTTTATATCCACGCGTAGGCGGGAATGTATTCTACAACTTTCGTTTAGACTCCGTCGGCTAATTTTGAATCAATTTTAAATTTTATATTTTTAACAGGCCGGGACAGGATTGGTCCGTTAAAAATTCATAAATTCTTCATTCGAGGTCCGTTTTCGTCTGTCTTTTTATCGTTATGCTACTATTAAAGAGATCTTAGATTCTCGTTTACATCGTGTCGGCTAAAAACCGCTCAGTCTAATATTCGAATTTCGGGCTGTACACTGCTATGCCGAAGCTTCGAAAAATCATAACTTCCTCATACGAAGTTAGATTTGGGCGTTATTTTTATAGACGTTCTTGGTTTAACGAACACTACGACTTTCTATTAGATCGCTAAGGCTAAATATCAATCTATCGAAATTTCACTATTTACGCTCCCCGGTTTCGTGCCGGTTCCGTCGCGAAACTTCGACGAGTCATAACTTCTTCGTTATAATTCGGATTTTGGCGTTCTTTATATGTACGAAAACCTTGTAACATATTCTACAACTTGGTTAAGATTATTTATTCTTAATAATATCTTGTTGAAAAGTCATTTTCGACCCCTATTATCTCTAAATTGATTAGCCCTGATCTACGGGCGTTACATTTATCTCCCCCTTAGGATGATTACGTCCCAGAATCATCAACGAAACATGGCTCACATGATGACTCCATACTTTATCTCTTCATCCTAGGTAATAACCATAACTTCTATATCACTTCGAACAAGTATCTAACCCTTGGATTCCTTGACCGCAGGCGGTGCTCGATCTTGCACTTGCTCCTTATCTCATGTTAGACTCCAAATTATGACCTTCAAGTCACAATCTCGATCCTTACTGGAGACTCCTTCTTCTTCTTAACAAACTTAAGTTCTTTTATGTAACGATGTGTCATATTATAATGAACTATCATCGTGTGTTGCAACGCTTAGACTCTGGTCTCTTAGAGTCAAATTCCAGAATGGAATATATCTTCCTTCATGTTCTAATGTGATATAACCACATCTTAAAACTTACATCTCTAGCCACAAGTTTCTTTAACAATCATCGCGATACTCCTACTGATTGCCTTGGTTAGCTTTCATTTCATTCTTCTGGTTTAAGTCAGATGCTACATCAAACTTGGTCCTCTGAACCATTTAACATACTCGTCTTAGTCGGACTCGATTTGATAAGACCTCTAGGGTCGTAATAACAATCATCTCCTTAGTCATTACCGAAACAATGGTAAAGGCATACTTGAATAAAACGGATTCAATTACTAGCTTCTTGGTAACATTGTGACTTTCCCTGATCCAAGCGTGAGTCCAGTGCTTCCGGTAGTATATGAATCTACTACCTTTCACACCTACTCATACTCGTCCCATGTATTGTTTCGTAGTCCCCAAGTCACCATTCAAGAAAATCACATAACATTTTAACACACCAGATAACAAAACGAAGACTTTATTATTTCTTGAAACTATTACATAGGTGTTCAAGTTCACCCTATACTATGCCTCTAATAGGCTATACCTCGTGGCACTATCTATACGACTACTTCATAGATCCTCATTCGTGATCCCTTGCATTGCCATCTGCTTCGTCAAGGACCACGTGGAACGCTCTTGCCTTCGGTTTTGGTGGAATGTTGGGCCTTGCCGTCTCTTTCTTCTTTGGGCAATCCTAAGCAACGTGTCCTTCTTCACGGCATTCATAGCACACCCTTTTTCCGGCGGTGCACTCGTTGGCGTAATGTCATGTCTTTCCACATTTGAAGCAAGTCACCTCTTCGCTACATTTCCCGAAGTACTTCTTGTTGCACTTCTCACAACATTTCGCTTCGTTTCCCTTTTTGCTAAACTCCTTTGAACCCGACTTGCTCTTCTTAGTGGGCCTCGTAGATCCCTCAAACTTCCTCTTTTCGCCAACCACAATCTTGCTGGCGGCTCTTCCCTTGATCATATCCTCCACAGGCTTGGCAGCCCAGATAGTTGCCTCTAGAGTAGGTTCCTGACGTACTGGCACCGCATACTCCCAAGGAAGTCCCTTTGCGCAGTTGTCGATTTTTGTTAGCTCGTCTGGGACTAGGCGCAAAGCAAACTCCATTTTGTCCGTGAAGTTGTTGGTGTATTCATCAATGGACATGCTCCCTTTCTTCAAAGATAGGAATTGGTTCTCTAGCTCGAGCAGGTTTTTGGCTGAACAATACTTGCGCTTGAATTGCACCAAAAACTATGCCCATGTCAGTTGCAGGGACTCATTGGGGCTTAGAGTCTTCCCCAGGGTGTTCCACCAGGGAACAACGCTTCCTCGGAACTGACGCACTGCAAATGTGGTCTGTAACTTGCCTCTGCAACCACACGTCATGAAGGCCAACTCCATCTCCGAGATCCAATCCATGACTCCGATCGGATCTTCCTTTCCAGTGAAAGTCGATGGCTTGCAAGTCAGAAAATCCTTGTACCTGCATCCATTTCTCTCGACTCCGTCATCTTGATTAATCTTCCTAATCACTGGTGCATCGGTTTGACCAACTGTCCCACTGTAGTTCCCTTCCTCCGATTGCTCGGGAATCAGCTCGGGTTGATCAATGGGCATGGTAGGTTCGTCCCTTCAACATCAGTCTCATTTCTTCCCTTTGTTCAGCTAGCATTGCCCGAATCATGGCTTGTACTCCAGCCATGGTGATTGGCTCGGGTACATCTTCTACTACAACAGGTATTTGCTGTATCACCGGGGGTTGATTCCTATTCTCATTTGCATTCCCGGCTCCACTGCTGGTTCTTGCCATTTTGATCTATACACCGAATAAGTTGAATCTAAATCTTTATTTAGGGTTGACGTTTTAAGTCATCCTTATCACCCCGAAACGTTTACATGCTAGTTCTAATATCGTAGCCGTACGTTTAGAATCCTAAACACATAAGGTTTCGAGATCCGGTCGGCAACAGACCATAGATCCGATCATATAACGCATATCAAAATCATTTGGCACATAAAAGCATATTAGGCATATTTCCTAAAATAAGCTAGGGCTCACACCTCACAATCATCGCTTAGCATTCTAAGTTTAGGTCTAGAAATAAATCCATATTCCTAGTTCGCTTAAACTAATGCTCTGATATCAACTGTGACATCCCCATTTTCACGGCCAGAAAAGACCGATTTTGTTTATGCTTTATAAAAATCGAAGTACTTCTTTTAATAAAAATGTTGCGGAATTTGTTCCCAGAAAAACAAGATAAATACGTTATCAAAACATTTTCGAAGAAACGTATTTTATTCATTTTAAAACATTTGGGATGTCATCGTCAATACAGAAACATAAGCATAAACAGAACTTACATTTATTTACACTAGTGATCTACGTCTCTTTAGTCTCTCAGTGTAATGTGACTTCATATCAACACGTGTGATGTAAATAAACTGAGTAGGTCAGGTTGGGAAACCTGGTGAGTACATAGGGTTTTCAACCCATAATAATATAGTTATTATGTTTAATCATCAAACAATTAACCCTATTACCCATCCCCATTATCTTCTTTATTCTTAAGGATCTACCTTAAGAATCAGCTATTTCTCGTTCATTCATTCCTAAGGATTATCCTAAGGAATAGGTATGAAGTCCTTCGTTCCCAGGGTTTGTATGATAGACACTAACTCCATAGTGGCCAGGGACTTTCAGGGTACATCTGATGAACACTTAGTTCAAAACATCTGGTGAACACTTAGTTCAAAACGTCTGGTGAACACTTAGTTCAAAACTTCTGGTGAACACTTAGTTCAAAAATGCCTTCTGAATACATGGTTCAAGAACGCTTACAAGTTACGAGCATGTTAGCGTTCCACTGGATTGTTAGAAAAGTCCGGGGACGTCATCTATATTCTGCTAGATGACTGGATCATCAATAACATCTATATCGAGGCTTCTCATTCTTTTATTTTGTCACACAGCAACTATTACATCTACCCATGTTATACCCAACACATTTTGTAGATATAAAATACAGTTTAAATCATTTAAATCATGTATAAAATCTTTCACCGAGCATAGACAGCAAGTAAACAGACAATATGCACACATAGCACGTAGTAAATACTTCATATCTATGTGTAAGTTGAAAGGGACTATGCACTCACCTGGAAGGTGGTGACTCGACACTCGAACATCGCTTTGTTACTTCTTAAAACAATTTCCCTCGACAAAACCTAGTATAAATACCACTAGGGTTTAGTTTTAACGTTAACCGCGACTAATTAATAGTCTAGCTATTATTATTATTATATAAGCGTTAAATAACACTCAATATAACATATAATAATAGCCCAAATAATTATTTTAAGGAACTAATAACATTACTATAATTATTTAAAAGTTATATTAAAAATAGCGTAGGCGTAGCTCACTTACAGCGAATTTTATAGAAAACCGGAACTTTATTTGGGGCAGTGTTTCGAAACCGAAAGACCCTTTTTCTCGGGACTCCGGGAGCATCGGGGCTTCCTTCGGGTGCCAGGGGGGTTTTCCTAGGGTTTAGGGGTGGTTTGGGGTCTTAGAGAGAGAAAGAAACTAGAGAGAGAAAGAGAATTGGTGTGAAAATGTGTGAAAAGCTCGGACCCTTCGCATGCCTTTTATAGGCGCCTGATCTCGGATTTACGTTGGGCGTACCGAAGGGGAACGTTGGGCGTTCTTCGGATAGGGTTGCCAACTTCGCATACAGCTGGCTCGCACTCGTCGGACGGATAAGAACCGAAGTACGTTGCGCGTACTTGGCCTCGGATGCGGGGCGTAGAGCGAAGGCGACGTGTCAAGATCCGAAGCGAGGCTTTCTTCATCGATGGACGGCCCGGATGTTGCCACGTCATCTCAGTTTCACAATTTTCCTTCTCGACTTCTAAAAATCGTAACTTTCACATACGAGCTCCGTTTTCGACGTTCTTTATATCCACGCGTAGGCGGGAATGTATTCTACAACTTTCGTTTAGACTCCGTCGGCTAATTTTGAAACAATTTTAAATTTTATGTTTTTAACAGGCCGGGACAGGATTGGTCCGTTAAAAATTCGTAACTGCTTCATTCGAGGTCCGTTTTCGTCTGTCTTTTTATCTTTATGCTACTATTAAAGAGATCTTAGATTCATGTTTAGGTCGTGTCGGCTAAAAACCGCTCAGTCTAATATTCAAATTTCGGGCTGTACGCTGCTATGCCGAAACTTCGAAAAATCATAACTTCCTCATACGAAGTCAGATTTGGGCGTTCTTTTTATGGACGTTCTTGTTTTAACGAACACTACGAATTTCGTTTAGATCGCTAAGGCTAAATAACAATCTATCGAAGTTTCACTATTTACGCTCCCCGGTTTCGTGCCGGTTCCGTCACGAAACTTCGACAGGTCATAACTTCTTCGTTATAACTCGGATTTCGGCGTTCTTTATATGTACGGAAACCTTGTAACATATTCTACAACTTGGTTAAGATTATTTATTCTAAATAATCTTTTGTTGAAAAGTCATTTTCTACCCCTATTATCTCTAAATTGACTAGCCCAGATCTACGGGCGTTACATTTATCTCCCCCTTAGGATGATTACGTCTCGGAATCATCAACGAAACTAGGCTCACATGATGACTCCATGCGTTATCTCTTCATCCTAGGTAATAACCGTAACTTCTATGACACTTCGAACAAGTATCTAACCCTTGGATTCCTTGACCGCAGGCGGTGCTCGATCTTGCACTTGCTCCTTATCTCATGTTAGACTCCAAATTATGACCTTCAAGTCACAATCTCGATCCTTACTGGAGACTCCTTCTTCTTCTTAACCAATTTAAGTTCTTTTATGTAACGATGTGTCATATTCTAATGAACTATCATCGTGTGTTGCAACGCTTAGACTCAGGTCTCTTAGAGTCAAATTCTAGAATGGAATATATCTTCCTTCATGTTCTAATGTGATATAACCACATCTTAAAACTTACATCTCTAGCCACAAGTTTCTTTAACAATCATCGTGATACTCCTACTGATTGCCTTGGTTAGCTTTCATTTCATTCTTCTGGTTTAAGTCAGATGCTACATCAAACTTGGTCCTCTGAACCATTTAACATACTCGTCTTAGTCGGACTCGATTTGATATGACCTCTAGGGTCGGAATAACAATCATCTCCTTAGTCATTACCGAAACAATGGTAAAGACATACTTGAATAAAACGGATTCAATTACTAGCTTCTTGGTAACATTGTGACTTTCCCTGATCCAAGCGTGAGTCCTGTGCTTCCGGTAGTATATGAATCTACTACCTTTCACACCTACTCATACTCGTCCCAGGTATTGTTTCGCAGTCCCCAAGTCACCATTCAAGAAAATCACATAACATTTTAACACACCAGATAACAAAACGAAGACTTTATTATTTCTTGAAACTATTACATAGGTGTTCAAGTTCACCCTATACTATGCCTCTAATAGGTTATACCTCGTGGCACTATCTATACGACTACTTCATAGATCCTCATTCGTGATCCCTTGCATTGCCATTTGCTTCGTCAAGGACCACGTGGAATGCTCTTGCCTTCGGTTTTGGTGGAATGTTGGGCCTTGCCGTCTCTTTCTTCTTTGGGCAATCCTTAGCAACGTGTCCTTCTTCACGGCATTCATAGCACACCCTTTTTCCGGTGGTGCACTCATTGGCGTAATGTCATGTCTTTCCACATTTGAAGCAAGTCACCTCTTCGCTACATTTCCCGAAGTACTTCTTCTTGCATTTCTCACACCCTTTCGCTTCGTTTCCCTTTTTGCTAAACTCCTTTGAACCCGAATTGCTCTTCTTAGTGGGCCTCGTAGACCCCTCAAACTTCCTCTTTTCACCAACCTCAATCTTGCTGGCGGATCTTCCCTTGATCATATCCTCCACAGACTTGGCAGCCCTGATAGCTGCCTCTAGAGTAGGTGCCTGACGTACTTGCACCGCATACTCCCAAGGAAGTCCCTTTGCGTACTTGTCGATTTTTGTTAGCTCGTCTGGGACTAGGCGCAAAGCAAACTCCGTTTTGTCCGTGAAGTTGTTGGTGTATTCATCAATGGACATGCTCCCTTTCTTCAATGTTAGGAATTGGTTCTCTAGCTCGAGCAGGTTTTGGGTTGAGCAATACTTGCGCTTGAATTGCACCAAAAACTCTGCCCATGTCAGTTGCAGGGGCTCATTGGGGCTTATAGTCTTCCCCAGCGTGTTCCACCAGCGAACAACGCTTCCTCGGAACTGACGCACTGCAAATGTGGTCTGTAACTTGCCTCTGCAACCACACGTCATGAAGGCCAACTCCATCTCCGAGATCCAATCCATGACTCCGATCGGATCTTCCTTTCCAGTGAAAGTCGATGGCTTGCAAGTCAGAAAATCCTTGTACCTGCATCCATTTCTCTCGATTCCGTCATCCTGATTAATCTTCCTAATCACTAGTGCATCGGTTTGACCAACTGTCCCACTGTAGTTCCCTTCCTCCGATTGCTCGGGAATCAACTCGGGTTGATCAACGGGCATGGTAGGTTCGTCCCTATTCAACATCATTCTCATTTCTTCCCTTTGTTCAGCTAGCATTGCCCGAATCATGGCTTGTACTCCAGCCATGGTGATTGGCTCGGGTACATCTTCTACTACAACAGGTATTTGCTGTATCACCGGGGGTTGATTCCTATTCTCATTTGCATTCCCGGCTCCACTGCTGGTTCTTGCCATTTTGATCTATACACCGAATAAGTTGAATCTAAATCTTTATTTAGGGTTGACGTTTTAAGTCATCCTTATCACCCAGAAACGTTTACATGCTAGTTCTAATATCGTAGCCGTACGTTTAGAATCCTAAACACATAAGGTTTCCAGATCCGGTCGGCAACAGACCATAGATCTGATCATATAACGCCTATCAAAATCATTTGGCACATAAAAGCATATTAGGCATATTTCCTAAAATAAGCTAGTGCTCACACCTCACAATCATCTCTTAGCATTCTAAGTTTAGGTCTAGAAATAAATCCATATTCCTAGTTCGCTTAAACTAATGCTCTGATACCAACTGTGACATCCCCATTTTCACGGCCATAAAAGACCGATTTTGTTTATGCTTTATAAAAATCAGAGTACTTCTTTTAATAAAAATGTTGCGGAATTTGTTCCCAGAAAAACAAGATAAATACGTTATCAAAACATTTTCGAAGAAACGTATTTTATTCATTTTAAAACATTTGGGATGTCATCGTCAATACAGAAACATAAGCATAAACAGAACTTACATTTATTTACACTAGTGATCTACGTCTCTTTAGTCTCTCAATGTAATGTGACTTCATATCAACACGTGTGATGTAAATAAACTGAGTGGGTCAGGTTGGGAAACCTGGTGAGTACATAGGGTTTTCAACCCATAATAATATAGTTATTATGTTTAATCATCAAACAATTAACCCTATTACCCATCCCCATTATCTTCTTTATTCTTAAGGATCTACCTTAAGAATCAGCTATTTCTCGTTCATTCATTCCTAAGGATTATCCTAAGGAATAGGTATGAAGTCCTTTGTTGCCAGGGTTTGTATGATAGACACTAAGTCCATAGTGGCCAGGGACTTTCAGGGTACATCTGATGAACACTTAGTTCAAAACATCTGGTGAACACTTAGTTCAAAACGTCTGGTGAACACTTAGTTCAAAACGTCTGGTGAACACTTAGTTCAAAAATGCCTTCTGAATACATGGTTCATGAACGCTTACAAGTTACGAGCCTGTTATCGTTCCACTGGATTGTCTAGAAAAGTCCGGGGTCGTTATCTATATTCTGCTAGATGACTGGATCATCAATAAAATCTATATCGAGGCTTCTCATTCTTTTATTTTGTCACACAGCAACTATTACATCTACCCATGTTATACCCAACACATTTTGTAGATCTAAAATACGTATACAGTTTAAATCATTTAAAACATGTATAAAATCTTTCATCGAGCATAGACAGCAAGTAAACAGACAATATGCACACATAACACGTAGTAAATACTTCATATCTATGTGTAAGTTGAAAGGGACTATGCACTCACCTGGAAGGTGGTGACTCGGCACTCGAACAACGCTTCGTTACTTCTTAAAACAATTTCCCTCGACAAAACCTAGTATAAATACCACTAGGGTTTAGTTTTAACGTTAACCGCGACTAATTAATAGTCTAGCTATTATTATTATTATATAAGCGTTAAATAACACTCAATATAACATATAATAATAGCCCAAATAATTATTTTAAGGACTTAATAACATTACTATAATTATTTAAAAGTTATATTAAAAATTGCGTAGGCGTAGCTCACTTATAGCGAATTTTATAGAAAACTAGAACTTTATTTGGAGCAGTGTTTCGAAACCGAAAGACCCTTTTTCTCGGGACTCCGGGAGCCTCGGGGCTTCCTTCGGGTGCTAGGGAGTTTTCCTAGGGTTTAGGGGTGGTTTGGGGTCTTAGAGAGAGAAAGAAACTAGAGAGGGAAAGAGAATTGGTGTGAAAATGTGTGAAAAGTTCGGACCCTTCGCATGCCTTTTATAGGCGCCTGATCTCAGATTTACGCTGGGCGTACCGAAGGGGAACGCGAGGCGTTCTTCGGATAGGGTTGCCAGCTTCGCATACAGCTGGCTCGCACTCGTCGGACGGATAAGAACTGAAGTACGCTGCGCGTACTTGGCCTCGGACGCGGGGCGTAGAGCGAAGCCAACGTGTCAAGATCCGAAGCGAGGCTTTCTTCAGCGATGGACGGCCCAGATGTTGCCACGTCATCTCAGTTTCGCAATTTTCCTTCTCGACTTCTAAAAGTCGTAACTTTCGCATACGAGCTCCGTTTTCGACGTTCTTTATATCCACGCGTAGGCGGGAACGTATTCTACAACTTTCTTTTAGACTCCATCGGCTAATTGATTTTAAATTTTATAGTTCTAACAGGCCGGGACAGGATTGGTCCGTTAAAAATTCATAACTTCTTCATTCGACGTCCGTTCTCGTCTGTCTTTTTATCGTTATGCTACTATTAACGAGATCTTCGATTCTGGTTTAGGTCGTGTAGTCTAAAAACCGCTCGGTCTAATATTCGAATTTCGGGCTGTACACTGCTATGCCGAAACTTCGAAAAATCATAACTTCCTCATACGAAGTCAGATTTGGGCGTTCTTTTTATGGACGTTCTTGGTTTAACAAACACTACGACTTTCGTTTAGATCGCTAAGGATAAATATCGATCTATCAAAATTTCATTATTTAAGCTCCCCGGTTTCGTGTCGGTTCCGTCGCGAAACTTCGACGGGTCATAACTTCTTCGTTATAACTCGGATTTCGGCGTTCTTTATATGTACGGAAACCTTGTAACATATTCTACAGCTTGGTTGATATTATTTATTCTAAATAATCTTTTGTCGAAAAGTCATTTTCGACCCCTATTATCTCTAAATTGACTAGCCCGGATCTACGGGCGTTACACGTGGACCCTTCCAAAATTTCTCTAGAATTGTCAAACCCTTAACCACTCTGACCCAGAAAGGTGTACCCTTTTGTTGGAGTGAAAAGCAAGATGCTGCATTCCAAACATTGAAACAGGCCCTATGCAGCGCACCTATCATGTCTCTACCCGAAGGGACGGAGGACTTTGTTGTCTATTGTGATGCATCCAATCAGGGCTTAGGCTATGTGCTTATGCAGCGAGGGAAAGTTATTGCTTATGCCTCAAGACAGTTGAAAGCACACGAAGTCAATTATACAACTTACGACCTAGAGTTGGGAGCAGTGGTCTTTGCTCTGAAGATATGGAGACATTACCTCTACGGAACCAAGTGCACGATCTTCACTGACCATAAAAGCCTGCAGCACATCTTCGACCAGAAGGAGTCGAACATGAGACAACGGAGATGGGTAGAGCTACTCAGCGATTATGAGTACGAAATACGCTACCATCCCGACAAGGCCAATGTGGTGGCAGGTACCCTTAGCCGGAAGGAATGTTCAGGTCATAAAGTGAAGGCACTAACAATGACCATCCATTCCCATTTATCTGCACAGATCAGAGAGGCTCATCTGGAAGCCCTAAAACCAGATAACGTGTTGGATGAAGCCTTGAGAGGAATGGATAAGAACATTGAGATCAAGGGAGACGGAGTCTATTATTTCATGGAACGGATCTGGACCCCAAAGTTCAGTGGTTACAGATAGGTTGTCATGAATGAAGCTCACAAAACCAGATACTCCATTCACCCAGGATCAGACAAGATGTACCTCGATCTTAAGAAACTATATTGGTGGCCAAACATGAAGGCGGAGATTGCTACCTTCGTGGGAAAGTGTCTGACTTGTGACAAGGTAAAGGTCGAATACCAGAAACCCTAGGGGTTGCTTTAACAGCCGGAAATACCCGAATGTAAGTGGGAGAGAATTGCTATGGATTTTATCACTAAATTACCCAAATCTCCGAGTGGGTACGACACCATCTGGGTAATAGTCAATCGATTGACTAAATCCTCCCACTTCCTGCCAATCAAAGAAAGATTCAGACTGGAAAGGCTCACACGAATCTACATCCAAGAAGTAGTTCGACTGCACGGAGTGCCTGTATCCATTATCTCCGATCGAGATAGCAGGTTCACCTCAAGATTTTGGCAGTCTCTACAGAAAGCTCTTGGAACTAAGTTGGATATGAGTACAACTTACCATCCTCAGACAGATGGGCAGAGTGAGAGAACCATCCGGACTTTGGAAGACATGTTGAGAGCATGTGTCATCGATTTCGACAAGTCATGGGACGTCCATTTTCCCTTGGTTGAATTCTCCTACAACAACAGTTATCATACCAGTATCAAGGCTGCGCCTTTTGAAGCCCTCTATTGTCGTAAGTGCAGATCCCCTCTGTGCTGGGCTGAGGTGGGCGAGACGCAGCTAGCCAAGGGACAAGTCCCCAACAGAACTCTCACAGACCCAAAAATCATTTGTTAAACCACTGAAAAGATTGTTCAAATCCGAGAACGACTGAAGGCATCACAGGACAGACAAAAGAGCTACACTAATAAACGTCGAAAACCCTTAGAGTTCCAGGTTAGAGACCGTGTCCTGTTAAAAGTCTCACCCTGGAAAGGCATGATACGCTTTGGAAAGCGTGGAAAGCTGAATCCGAGTTACATAGTGTCATTCGAGATCCTTGCTAGGATCGGTCCTGTAGCATACAAACTTCGCCTACCTCAGGAGCTTAGCAACATCCATCCCGTATTCCACGTCTCAAACCTCAAAAAGTGTTTATCCGAATAAACCCTTACGATCCCTATCGATGAGATTGGAATCAATGAGAACCTCAATTTCGTGGAAGAACCGGTCGATATCATGGACAGAGAAATCCAACGAACAAAACAAAGTCGCATCCCAATAGTGAAGGTTCGCTGGAATGCCAAGCGGGGACCCGAATTCACTTGGGAGCGCGAAGATCAGATGAAACAGAAATATCCGCATCTCTTTGCAAATCCATGATTTATATTCTATGTTCGAATTTCGGGACAAAATTCCCTCTATCGGAGGATGATGTGACAACCCGAAATTTAATCCGTTATTGTAACACACTTCTGTTAAAAAAATTTAATTTTTATTAAATTTTTCCGTCAACTTCTTGGGTTAAGTAAATCAATTAGGATTATTGTCATAATTACATTCGTGTCGGAAAACGAAAAATCGCGCGAAAAACTCACGATTCCCTCGAAAAACGACGAGTTCACGGCCAAGGCAAGTTTACGGCCGTAAACTCGTGTATGGTCGTAAACTCTGTTTGCGGTCAGTGCTAGGTGGACCCCCCACCCCTGGCCGTCAACTCACCCTATATAAGGGATGAGTGGCCCTCATTTCATTCTTTTCACATTCTAAGAAGCTTTCTCTCTCTACTCTCTCTCCCTATAATTTCGAGTTTGATCAAGAACCCTCAAGAACGTAAGTGATTCTTCACCTTTCTTGTGTATTAATCACTTTTCTAGTGATGAATCCATGTTTCATTCCATATAACTTAATCTTTGCTAGATATTCTCTCTCACCAAGAACACACACTAGTGTTTGGTGGCTAAAAACGTCATTCCAAGCCTCCTACAGTAAGTAACTCCCATCTATGCTTGATATCCACTAGAAATCATTAGTTTATCACCTGGAAATCGAACCAAATCATGAACTCGAAATGGGTTTACGGCCGTACACCCTTCAATGGCCGTAAACTCCATTTTAGGTCGAATATTGACCTTTAAACCCTATTTTGAGCTTTGCACAAGGCTTAGAACATTTCCAAGAGGCTAGAAAGGATCTTAAAACACTGAAAATCACACATCTCTTCAAGTGTTTATGGCCGTAAACCCATGGACCACAAACACTTGGGCCGTAAACCCTCAGGCCGTAAGCCTTGTTGGGCTGCAAAACCCATGACCATACACTCCTAATTACGGCCGCAAACTCCTTACCTTCAATCGCATGTGATTCAAACACTTAGTTTTAAGTGTTTCCTAGTCCCTAAAGTAGTTTCCTTCCCTAACAAATAGTGTTATATCCCCATCTAATATGTGTATGTGTACCATATGTTAATAGGGTCCACTTGAGTACGAAACATTAGTTGTCTCTCAACACTCATCCTGATCGTTCACTCGAATCCTACTTTAAATAGTGAGTTCATACCCCTACGATTTTATGGTTTTTAAACGTTTTTAGGGGGGGTGGAATACAAGCTAAACACATCATTTTTCAACAAGTAATTAAATGCTTAATCCCTTATGCACCATGCTGAGCATGAGGGATGTTTTCTACATTCAAATGCATAAGTTTCCGAACATATCATGAACATAACATTACAGGCAAACTATAATAGGTATAGTTTGGGGGAATTTCATTATCAGTTTTACAGACACAAACCACACATATGGTTGAATACATAAACGATAACAGATTTAGTTTATACCCTACATTACTATGAAAGTACAATAATAAATAATTATTGTCGTATAATTATTTTTACTCTACGAAATATACATTGGATTTTCATACGAACAAACAGAACAATTATATTATTACTCGTAAATGTCGTCATCTTAATTGGGAGACACGTCCTCATACACTTTAATCACAAAGGGAAGGACTTCGTCCTTGGGAACGTACAATGGAACAAAGTGGAGGACTTCGTCCTTGGGCACTTTCGAACGAACAGCTAAGTGGAGGACTACCCATATGAACCAGAATTTCCTGGAGGGAAAGCGTGGCTTTTGTGTATAGATCTATACGGGACTAACTTCCCCGCACCTGACTGCTAGCTACAGTCTGACCGACAGGTCTAAGGGTGACAAATGGCATAAAGGATAATGGCCCCGTTACGCGCCATATCAAGTTAATATATGTTCATAAAACTCGTCAATCGTACGACTCTCTTTTAAGTAATATCTTGTATATACAATGGCTTTAATAACATAAGTATGATACTTATACCTCACAAGTCATGAAATCATTAAAGCATCAAACACACGTATACCAGGGAAAATAGGGGATTTTCCCAGTCAAATAGTACATACATACTGGTGGTAGCCAGGGTTTTCAAAACAGAACATACTACATACATACTGGTGGTAGCTAGGGTTTTCAAAACAAAACATACTACATACACACTGGTGGTAGCCAGGGTTTTCAAAACAGAACATACTATATGCATACTACATACATAACATTTGACATACCGATGGTGATCAGGGGTTCTCGATTCAAACGATATTTACTTATAATGAAAAGAAACAATTTGTACAAATTCAGTGACTAGTTTTCATTACAAAAACATGCTTATGAACTCACCAGCTTTATGCTGATACGTTTTCAAAACCGCTTGTATTCTCAGGACAACGTTAGACAAGTATCTCGCCAGCTTTTGGAGAAGACGGGGCATATTGAAGTCTTGTCTTTATCTTTTGCTTATCATGATGTATACAAACTATGTTTTCAAACTGATGTAAATAATCATATTGTAATGTAATGGCTGTGTTTACTTTGCTTACTATTATACAATTGTTGTGATACTACGCATGACGTCACCCACCCCCGGACGTTTCCGTTGTTATTTTCTGACGGTTCGGGGGTGTGACAGTAGGTTATGAGCTTCACCTCCAAACATGGTTGAATCACCATGTTTTTTTATTTGAAACTAATGAATCATGTTGATTGGAACTATGAGGTGGTCAAGCAAAGGGAGGATGAAGTCTTTGGGAATAGAGAAGACATCAAAGACATCGATCTGTAGGTTTCAGCCAAGAGTGGCCTCAGGGAAGCCGATTGGAACGGTGGATGTTTGGTCGGAAGAAACGCCACAGCATGTCCACTGCTAGTGTTATCGATCTTTGATTTGAAGAAGATGGAGATGTGTTTTCAGTCGTGGGGATGATGAAAGTTGCAGACCGAAATGCCAACATGAATTATCTTTTTATTTTTTATTTTTATAAAATAAAAATGAATCTACATGGACTATAGGTAACATGTGAAACTGAGACTGGATGGAATAAATAGAGTTTAGTATTGATTTTGAAAAGTATTTTTTTTTTATTTTAATGGCATAAAAGACAAACAAAAAATTTTAATGACCTTTCAAAACCAAACAAAAACTTTATTTTGACTTTATGTCAATAACCCTAAAACTTTATTTAAAAAACTAATAAACTTATAAATAGACTATAATATTGTCTCACTTTTATATTCAATTTTGATTTTCTATTTATAAATGGAAAATAATAAAAAAGAATTATAAATTTTATTTATTAAATAAAAAAATGTTTTTTGTTGGTTTGTTAATGAGAGTGGAAGTTTAGATTTAATCCCTCTTCCTAACAAAAGACACTCTAAGGTGCCACATGTCCCCCTTACAGACCTCTTTCAATCCATGTGTCATTTTTTCACATATTATCTGATTTATTTTCCCGTCAATGCCTATATCTTTGATTCGCTCTGTCATTTATGATTTTTCCCCCAATTTTGGAATTTCCACATATAATTCCAATTAATCATGAAGAAATGGATTTGAAATCCCTTAAAATCAGTCTTATTTACATTATTGTTAGTTGACACATCCATAAATCTCGTCGATTGGTTTCTTGCTGATCTGTAAATCTCGCCGATTTGTTGCTTGCCGATCTGTAAATCTCGCAAATCCTCTGCCTTTCTTCACTACTTTTAAACCATAATTCTCTTTTTCCTATATATTATTGGTAAGAACATTTTACTCCCTATATCTAATTTTCTCTTTTAAACCATAGCTCAGCAAACCCTTTGATTCGTGCTTCTACTTCTTGGAGCATAACAGTGATGCACCGCTTCCATAAAATGACAATCGTTGACTTTGTTCTCATCTTTTGTAATATTCCTTTTTTCTTCAATTCCTCTCTGCCTTTCTCTTTTTCTCCTTCTTGGTTTGGTACTTTTGATAGAAACCTGATGTTTCTCTTGAAGTTGTTCTATGACTATTTCAAGAAAACGATCAGGTAAATCTTATTTTTTTTTCAGTTTTATGGTTTTACTGTCACCTGTAAATTTAGGTCAAAACATGTTGAAAGTTGCTTAGAATTAGTCATTAAAATGAAAAAAATTCCCTAAATTCTTTAGCTTGCTTCCTTTCATGATTTTGTTGAGAGAGAAAGAGATTAGGAGAAATATGGCCAAATAAGAGTTGGATTTCAAGGGTTAGTTTCTATTTTGTTTCAAAACTTGAAAATTTGACTTCAGAGTGAGGATGTAAGAATGTCGAAAAGATTTGCTAAAATTGTAGTTTCAAGTCTATGCATCACCTCCATTTACAACCATTTGCTAATATTACAGGGTCAATGGGAGCTTCATACGATGCTACTTCCGCAGCCAAGATGATTCTTCAATTTTATTTATTTCAATTTGAGTATGTGTTTGTACAGCCATTTAAAAAGTTCTTTATTCTATTCTTTTTGTTAGAAGTTATGGTAACAACTTAATATAAATATTGGTAATATTTAACAGGGTTTCATCTTAGTTGTGTTGGAAATGGAGAATAGAAGATTGATAATTATTGACATGTTTTTTTGCTGGAGTGTCCAGGTCAGAATATCACTTAAATATTCCCTTTTTTATCTTAATCTTCTAAGGACAGTTCATAATTTGGGTTAGATTTTACATATTATGAATATATTTGGGTTGATGTGTCAAATATTATTAATATATTTCACATGTAAGATTTTTCACAAGTTAGTTTATTATTTGAATGATCAGATGATGAAGAGGTTGAAGTTGGATTAAGTTCTCTGTAAGGAAATGTTCATAAAGAATGTAACATGCCTTGCATAGACAAGCATATAGTTATGGGTAAGTTTGCAAAACGATTGTAGATTACAAACATAATAACTCAAGTTAGAAAAGAAAATGATTAGCATCTTCTTTTGGTTTCCACTTGGGTGTAATATAAGAGTTGGAATTAGGTGCCAAGAAAATTAACCAAAGTTTGTTGAAAAACTTAACCATAAACTTTTGGGAAAACTACAATAAAGTCCCTACATATTCGCCTCATAATCGATTTAGTCCCTATATATATATTTTTTATTCAATTAAGTTCCAAATACCGGTAATCATACTCAATTTAACCCTTTGACCCGGGCAACAGGTCATCCAACTTTCAAAAATTACATTTTTGGCCCAGATTTCAAAATTTATTACAAATTTGGTCCAAAATTTACACTTTTGGCCTAGATTTTAAATTTCGTCACAAATTTGGTCCAAATTTTACCCTTTTTGCCCAAGTTTTATAATTTTATTATGAATTCATCCTAACTTTAGTTTTTTTTACAACTTTTTTCTCAAATAATTGTTTCTAATATGTTTTTTCTTTATAAAATCATATTTATACAAAAAAAAACGTATTTTCACATAAAAATCTTATATTTTTTATATAAAAACTATTTTTAAAAAGTGTTTTGTATATGAAATATTTAGTTATAAAAATATGTATTTATTAAGTATATAAATTTATACAAATCCGTTTTTCTAAAAAAAATGTATACAAAAATGTATTTTACAAAAAAAAAATGTATATCAACACCTATCACCATTATATATATATATATATATATATATATATATATATATATATATATATATATATATATATATATATATATATATATATATATATATATATATATATGCACACAAATAGGTGTGTATCTATATTTTTTTTATAAAATCGTGTTTGTTTATATTTTTTTTATAAAAACGTGTTTGAATTTTTTTTTTATATAATACGTGTTTGTATACATTTTATAAAATTGTGTTTGTAGACATTTTATAAAAACGTGTTTGAATAATTTTTTATATAATACGTGTTTGTATATATTTTATAAAATCGTGTTTGTATACATTTTATAAAATGTATACAAACATATATTATATAAAAAATTATTCAAACATGTTTTCATAAAAAAAATGTAAACAAACATGATTTTTATAAAAAATATAGATAAAATATGTGTTTGAATATATATTTTTTTTGTAAAATACGTTTTTGTATACATTTTTTTATAAAAACGGATTTGTATATATTTATATACTTAATAAATACCTATTTTAAAAACAAGATATTTCATATTAAAAAAAAACTTTTAAAAAAAAGTTTTTATATAGAAAATATAAGATTTTTATGTGAAAATTCGTTTTTTTTTATAAATATGATTTTATAAAGAAAAAACATATTAGAAACAATTCTTTGAGAAAAAAAGTTGTAAAAAAACTAAAGTTATGATGAATTCATAATAAAATTCTAAAATTTGGGCAAAAAGGGTAAAGTTTGGACCCAATTTGTAACAAAATTAAAAATCTGCACCAAAAGTGTAAATTTTGGACCAAATTTGTAATAAATTTTGAGATCTGGGCCAAAAATGTAATTTTTTAAAGTTGGATGACCTGTTGACCGGGTCAAAGGGTTAAATTGAATACGATTACCGGTTTTTGGGACTTAATTGAATAAAAAAATATATAGGGACTAAATCGATTATGAGACCATTATGTAGGGACTTTATTGTTGTTTTCCCTAAACTCTTTGTTCTTCTTTCCTATATAATAGATGATTTCTATGTGAAAAAAAAAAAATCTTAATTTGTTTTTCTAAACTTTTGAATCAGATATGGGTAATTGTTTATGTGTTCATTACAAGTAATTTGATTCAAATTTCTCTTAAGAAAGTTTTTATTTGATTTTTTTGAGATAAAACGTATGAATTTAATATAAATCTATAACCTTGGGCCAAAATGTTAGTAACAATTACTACTAAAATTTCTCACTATAAGATTTATAGATTGTGTAAGGGTTGATTGTAAGAAATATCATTATACTTTGTAAATTATTTAGTATCATACTTTGTAAGATCCTATATGTAACATCCATAAAATTCATGAAAATTTTAAACTTTTAAAACCAACCCACAAACCATCATTGCTTACAAAATAGTTTTCAAAACATGTTTATTAAAACCAACCCACAAATTAGTTTTTGAATTGTTCAAAACTTGCCCTCAAGTTTTGGAATATGTAAAGTTTCCCCATGAATACTTTAATTCCAAGTTAAACCCTTAGAGTTTTAAAAGTTAAAATTCAACGCTTATACTATTATAATATTAATTGTTAATATATATATATATATATATATATATATATATATATATATATATATATATATATATATATATATATATGTGTGTGTGTGTGTGTGTGTGTGTATAAGAACAAAGTCAGTCTTACCGTTAGTAGACCTCATTCACGAAGCCGATCTATAAGGGGGGTATAAGGTTACTGCTTATAAAATGACAGTTTAATGGGTGTCCACTCTCAGCCACCTCTTTCTTGACTGGTGGAGGGTCATTAGCCGAACGGGTTTGACAGGACTATAATTCTCCCTCCATTAAAAGTATAATGATAAATACTAAGTAACTAAAATTTATTAAATTCTCAATCTTAGTTACTTAGGAAAATGTGGAATTGGTGTTAACCCATGAAATTGCAATTTGTACCTTACCAAGTCGTTGGTGGAGCGTGTGTTGGTAACCGGCACACTAACATGGACTAGTAAGAGTGGCAAAGGGCAATTAATGTTTATCATAGATCGGTGGAGCGTGTGTAGGTAACCGACACATCGATTAGGTGGTAAATATTAAGGGTACGAAGTCAATTTGCATGGTTATTCACACCTTGTTTCTAATCCTCGGCATCCCATTCACAAACTTGAGAGGGCACAATTGAGATTTAAACATGCCATTGAATAGTTCAATGAATCCCAATAGTTATAGGAGTTTCAAATCCAATTAAAACCTAATAAATTTCATTTTTTTCATGGTGGAAATTGGTGAATCGTCATTCGCCTACCTTCAAATATTTTATAGCTTGGATTACGGCATCCCTCTTCCAAGTTATAAAATATTGTGTTGGTTCCTAGCCTTAATATTTCATATTGTGTGTCATATTAAGGACTTTAAATCAACTAACTTGAATATCTCCCATATTGGTTGTCTGGTTTAGACATATATGATCAGCCCAAATCCCTTGGAACAAGCTTTCCTAATGAAGATGATGCTCCATGGTTAGATAATGGAAATCATACTTCTCTTCCTCCACCTCCTCCAATTATTCTCCCTAACCCACAAGTTCTTGAATAGTTCAAGGTCACTCAAGCCCTATTAGCAAGCAAAGTCTATGTGTGCTCACATATTGGAGATGAACAAGCCGGGAGAGTTGGGTGTCATAGTCTTGAGGAAGTTGGTTGTTGACTAGGTTCTTCAATCACTTTTTAAATCACATAGTGAGCTCCTTTAGGACTACTATGAAACATACTATGACATGACCCTTAATGATCTAATCTATTTGCTTGGTGCTGCTGAATCAGCAATGATTTGGAGAACTGGTAAAGCAAATTTGATTAGAAGATCAACTTCCAAAACTTCCATGGACATTAACAATGGTAACATTGGAAATCCAGAAAAACTTTCTCTTCCCAATGGAAAGGGATCAGCCATAGTCAACTCGGTTGACCAAATGGTAAAGAGAAAGGCTAAGTATGATATAGTCTTGTGTACCATTCCTAAAGAGTCCATATGTTTTTGTTGCCAAAGGAAGGGGCATTGGTTTCGAAGCTGCGCTATTTACCTGAAAGATCATAAGGTTAGTAAAGTAAAAAAGTTTGACTCTACTTTGGGTAAAGTCCGCTATCTAACTCTATTAAGTTCCTATTTTGAGATTCTTATTACATGATGTGACTGGGACGCATGTTGATGTTTTAAGAATCAAAGAAAATAGGAAGCTTGAAGGAAGAATATGTTGATTCTGATCGCGAAGATGGATTTCGATCGCATGGTTCAGTGATCAGAATGTTGAGCTATTGCTTAAAAGCTGTGATAGATTGCCTAGGAATAAATAACAACATTGTTTTCATATGCATTTGCATTGTAAGGATAAGTTTTTTCCGCAAATTTTATAATAAAAGAAAAAGTTTTAATTTTATTTATTTTAATTATCCTTACAGTGGCATTTGTGAAAAAATTGTTGTTTATACGATTCCGTTTCTAGCAATAAGGGAAATGTGGATTTGATTCTTTCATTTGTGGTAATGTCTAAATTTACCAAATAAGGAAAGATTCTCATCACCCAAGTTTCAATTGGACCGAAACTTGGAATCATGCAAGTTGTATAGCATGATGAGTGAGAATTTTCATCTTTGGAAAATTAAGACTAATTCCTTGTTCACATGTATATGTGAGTCATGTGAAAGACTAAGGGATCGAGTACACATTCTTATGCACTGATCAAGTCCACCACAAAATATCGATAAGATTATTCGTCATGATTTACTAAAAGCTTAATAAACATGGTTGTACTTACAAGTTTAAGTATAATTCTGAAACATTGGAAAAGTTTCGATGTATGGCAGAACGAATGAGAAGAATCAAATTAGGCAGAAAGATAAAAGTTTCTCAAATCTGAAAAGATGGGAGAGTACTTTAGTATCATGTTTCATGATCATCTTAATGATTATGAGACCATATCACAATTCATCCTCTAAGGACATCTTAGTGCATTCTTATGGCTAAGAAGAGGAGTCATGATTTGTTGAATGGGTAAATCAAGAAGATGAGTCATACTTCGTTCCATAACAATTCTTAGAGTCATACTCCAAGATTGTAACTTGAGTCACACATCTTAAAGAAGGTTTATTAACACTAGTCAAATGTAAGAGTAAAATGTGTTCTACTCTTGTACATTTGAAATTGGTAAGTTGTGATGTTTTGGATAAAAAAAGACCAACTAAGGCCAATTGTGTGAAGTGTTTGTCTTGATAAGAATTCAAACAATCTCTTGAATATTTGTTTGTCAAGGAATGGTTCTTGGCAAGAGAGTCTTATATGTCAAGAGGACAGTGGGAGTCTTAAAGATCCTAAAAGAGTTTCAAGAACTAATCAAGAATAAAACGTGTTGTTTATCACTAGCTCACGACTTGAGGTTTATAACATATCGTGTTGACATATTCTTATTTTTGTGCCAATTCCAGTTAAAGTTGGCTATGCATCTGATTTGTACAAGTTCTTAGTTGTTTGCATAACTACTTGGAAGAAATGGCATGCCCTTGTGCTGCCATGTGGCAAGAATTTAAGATTACACAAGTTCAGTCCATATAAATTTGGATTTGTCACTAACCTTGTCTTGTGATTATGGTCTTGACAAATTCACATGGATAGGAACTCATACACTGTAAAATCTAAGTGTCATAAGGTTTATCTCCGATTCATGTAAATGACGGTGAGGAAACGCGTTCACTAAGTAGATTTTAAGTAGATAGCAATTGTGATATTTGCATTCTCAAAGTCATTAGTGGAGCGTGTCTGGTTAACCGGCACACTAACATGGACTTGTGAGGAATGGTAAGGGTCTAAACAGTTGAGCCTATGATTACGACATCCCTTTTCATAGTTCTGAAATTGTTTAGACACACGTGTGTGCTATCTAAGGAAAGGTGTGTGATTTTGATAAAGTGTAATCAAAGCATCTCGTATCAGAAATCTGAACTTTGGTAAGAAAGTTAATAAAGTATTGATTTCTAGAAGTCCAGCTGATTTCTGAGTACATGTCAAAGCTAGTGGGAGCATAAGTGGTATGCTAATAATTATAATGTTAGTGGGAGCATGATGATTATGATAAGTGTTGCAAGTTAGCAATGTTAATTATAGAAAACAAAAGTTTCAATTGGGAAAAGTTGTTTTGCTATAATTAAGGGAGAGGAAATTATACTTCATTTCAAGTCTAAAAGCTTAGATTAGGTTTTAATCATATTTTGTCAAGGATGTATATATGAATTTTTGTTGGAATGGCTCAAAATAAGGAAATTCTATATATGGGTCCTTTATTTGCGTTCTAAAATTCGGTTATGATTACGACATCTTTTTTTCATAATCAGAATTATGAGAACTTGGCGAATAGAAATAGAAATATTATAGGAAAAAGACTGGTCTAGTATCATGTCTTTATGTGAAACATCATGAATCGTGTCCCATATGCTTCGGATATAGGATCGATTTCATGTGCTATAATATTCATCATTTCTAAATTTTCCAAATGCTCACGGCATTAAGAGGGGAAAAAGTCTAGAATTGGATATTTCTAAAATGATTAAGCAATTGTCGAGGACAATCTAAGGTTTACCAAAGATTGGTTGCTCGGGGACAGTTGGAAGTATAGTCTTAATTTTGAAAGGACTATATTGACATATTCAGAAAAGAGGCAACTCTTGTTCAGAAGTGATAGTCAAAACGAGAATATGGAAATATTCCCATAGGTGGAAGTTATTCATTAAATATGTGTAAGATTAGGAAACTTAGTGCAAGAAGGATGTTCAATGCAATGTACTTTGAATTTGAGACTTCGTTTCCATGGAATGTTCTCCATTGGAATACTCTGTAATGACTGCTGATTTCGGTAAATGGCAGGAATTTGGAATTCTTGCATTTGCAATAAGGATTTGGAATTGTGAAATGAGAATCATTAGAATTATGTTCAATCGATCTATTCCACAAAGTAAAGATCATAGACAAACATAATGTGCATACTTGGTGTATGGCATGACTAGTGTTTAGAAAAAAAAAAGCATAGTGTACATGCTTGGAGCATGGGACAACTATTGTTTTAATTCAAGTATAAAGTTGATAATTCGAAACAGTATGCAATGAACAATGTGTAATCAATATGGTGATAAATAAAAGTTGTTCTATTTATATTCATAAGTTCTGAGACCATATTGGATTCGATTATTCTTGTGTTTCCCTTTGCATGTTTTGACTTCCAGAATAACTAGGTCGTTCTTTCTGAATGATTATGTTATTCAAACCATCCACAGTCGATAATACGTTGGAAGTAAGTATTAAGGCAACACTTTCATGAAGTTGGTTTGTAGATGTCTAAGATGTTGGACATAGCAAGAGTTGCTACAACATTCATGAGTGCTCATTAGTTCTGAGTATTGGATTAAACCCATGCTCATTTGACTCACTTCATGGATTTTATCACGAGTGATCATGAGATGATAATATCTTATATTCTTCAAACCTAGAGATATGAGTTGTTGCCTATTAGTCGGTTATACATTGATTATACGAAAACACATTGGCAACTCGATGTTATAAAACGTGCTTTTGTGTATGATTCAAAAAGTAGTAGAAAAAGCATATGAGTCGAATTTTATCCATTCCTTTTACCCTTAAGGGGATAAAAGCGATATATGTGGGCCCCTCGATGATTTAGTGATGACACCCCGAAGTGCTTGGCCAAGTTTGGACTGATTTGATTTGTTCAATTAGTCGGTCGTTATAAATCGAAAATCGAGAAACAACAAATGGATAGGGAGAATGATTGTAATCCATGTCTCAGTCCATATGATATCTAGAATGGAGGAATATAGGATCCTTTATCTAATGGAAGCGTCATTGATTTGTTCAGAGTTCGGCAGTAGCTTTTAAGAGCTACGATTGCTGGTCAGGTTGGAGTTGTACTTGCAATAATAGTTATTAGACTTATCCAAGTGGGAGACTGTTGGATTAGTGTCTAAGTCCATAACTATAATTGGTATATACTTGACCCGGTCCGGCATGGTCCATTTGGGTTGCATGGCATCGGAACATTTGGGTAGACCTTTTGTGAGAAGTGGATATTTGTGACATATTAATATATTATAAGTTCTAATATATTAATATGAAATCATATTATTTAATTAGTATTGATCAAGAATTAATTTGGAATTAATTTAGTGATCAAAAGAGACTAATTAAATATATGGGGATTGATTGTGTAAATCATTCATTCTTATATATGTGGGCTTATGATCCATGATTCCTTATGTTGGGTTTAACCCATGTGGTGACCCATGGATACTCCATGGAGGTTAAAACCCATGGAGCATAAGTAATGGGTAAATTCATGAGTTACATGGTGTAACCCTAATAGCCACACTATATAAAGACCCCATTGGTTGGTGACATTGGCATTAGTGTTTACACAAGACGACAAGTTGATTTCTAGAGTCCATATATCTCTTCTCATGGTTATTCCAAATGTTGGTTATGTTGTGTGAACCATTTGATGTGTCACACTTGGGGC
This sequence comes from Lactuca virosa, assembly GCF_052849685.1. NCBI lineage: Eukaryota > Viridiplantae > Streptophyta > Magnoliopsida > Asterales > Asteraceae > Lactuca > Lactuca virosa. Next base: position 33,995,356 of record NC_136434.1, read on the forward strand.
ACTAGGCTCTTGAGCTCCATGGAATCAAAGCTACATCAAAAAGGTATGTATTCTATCTAGTTTTGTTATACTAGTACTTATGATTGTATGCTAGTTAGGGTAATACCTTGGAAACTTAAAGTTTGCATGTATAATAGAGAAAACATAGATCCAAAGGTATTTAGGGTTGCATGTACACCATAGGAGTGTTAGAATGATCAAATCCCTTCAAAATGCACTCAAGCGAATCATGCAAGTGAGGAGTTATCTACCTCCTAATAGCGTTATCCATAATGACCATGGCCTCAAATGAGTTAATGAGTTGTGTGAACTGATTCCAGGGACTTAAACGCGATAAGGCCTCATGAGTTAACAATAGCATACACATACACAACATAATATAGCAACCAAGTTTGATACAAGTCAAATTAAATACAACGAACAATAAACAGTCTTTGGACATGCTTTTCCACTCCAAAACATTTAAAACCCGCAAATAGGGGGAGTCGTGAATACTCACAATGCATTGAGATGATGCAAATGATGCCTTGATCTAAGTTCCACTTGTACCACTACCGAATCCTACAATAATGGTATACGCTAGTGAGTCTCTAATAGAAAGCTAATAGTAGTATATTTGCTACTATAATAGAATTATGTCAATATTGTGTCAAATTTTAATATTGTTAAGTTACAAATATTTTTAGAAATGATGAAAATTTATAACTCATGTGATTAAGATAATTTTGGATATTATTTTCCAGATTTTTGTAATATTAATTGAGGGTATTTCAATACATTTAAAGGTGTTTTAAACTCCTAAAAATCCAAAATATTATCAAACAGTTTCCAAAAAAATCTCAAACTTTAAGGGTGCGTTTAGTTGAGGAAAAATGGGCCGTTGTCCGGAAAAAATTTCCAAGAAAAATGAGAATTTTGAAAACGCGTTTAGTTCGTCTATTTTTTTTTAAATTTTTCACGGAAAATGAAAATTTTCTGTTTTCTAAAATTACAAAGAAGTTGGCAATTTTTCGAAAACCTATAACCATTGTTTTCCACATTTTTCTAATTCCAAATTTTTTTTAAAATATAAACACCCACTCCCATCCCATCCTCCTCTACCTACCCTCACCTTAATACCACCAACCCACCACACCCCTACCTAAGTGCACTCACTCCCAAGCCCACCCCCACCCCCCACAAACACACACACATACACCAACCCCCACAAACACACACACACACACACACACATACACCCCCACCCCACACACACCCACCTATCCACACCCCCACAAACACACACACACCAACCCCCACAAACACACACACACCTACCCCCACCCACACCCCCACACCTACAAACACACACACACGAACTCACACCCACCCCCACCCCCCCCCCCCACACACACACACACCCACCCAACATCACTACCACAATCACAATCACTGACCTACCATCATTATCACCACCACAACTACCCCATGACCACCGCCACTATCGCCGCCATCACCACCGCTGCTATAATTGTCGTTGTCACTACCACCGCATGTCATCATCACCACCACCAGAGCCACCTCGTTGCCACCGCCGCCACCACCACCACTGTCGCCATCACGACACCACTACTCCCTGTTGGGTTTTGAGCATTCTAACACTCCTAAGTGTACATGCAACCCTAAATACCTTGGATCTATGTCTTCTCTATTATATATACAAATATGAATATCCAAGGTATTATCCTAACTAGCATACCAAAACATTGATACTAGGGTAATAAAATAGATAGAATACATACCTTGTTGTTGTAACTTGTCTTCATGAATCTTGAGTGCCTAGTGCCCCAAGTGTGACACCTCAAATGGTTCACACAACAACATGAACACTTGGAATAACCTTGAGAATAAGGATACTTTGGTTCTCTCTAGTGAAATCGGCCTTGCCCTTTTGTGTACACACACTAGTACCAATTTCACCAACCAATGACATCTTTATATAGTGTGCAAATTAGGGTTAAACCCTAATACCCATGACCTTTCATTTCATATGATCCATGAGTTAAACACTCCATGGACTATCCATGAAAGCTTAGCCCAACCTAAATGAACTTGGCCCATCACACATATATATCTAAGAGTCCATATTTAATTAGTTCCTTTTGATCACTTAATTAATTACAAATTAATTCTTGATCAATACTAATTAAATAATATGATTATATATTAATATATTAGAACTTATAATATATTAATATAAATCACTAGTATCCTTTTTCCTCATCTTGTCAACCCAATTGTCCCGATGCCATGCAACCCAAATGGACCATGTCGGGTCGGGTCAAGTCTTACCAATTATAGTTATGGACTTAGATATAATCCAACAGTACCTCACTTGGATAAGTCTAAAACTATTATTGCAAATATGACTTCATAACCCGACTAGCAATCGTATCTCTGAAAAGCTTCTGTCGAACTCTAACCTTGTAGATGAACTCTGACCTTTGTCAATGACTTGTCCATTAGATAAGGGATCATATATTCCTCCATTCTAGATATCATATGGACGGAGACATGGATTATAATCATTCTCTCTGTCCATCTGTTGTTTCCTGATTTCCGATTCATGATGACTGACTGATTGAACAGATCAAATCAGTCTTGGCTTGGCCACGCACTTACATGTGTCATCATTAAGTCATCGAGGGGCCCACAAATATCGCTTTTATACCGAAGGTAAAAGGAACGGATAAACTTCGACTCATATGGCTTGTTCTACTACTTGTTGAATCATACACAAATGCACGTTTTATAACATCGAGTTACCAATGCGTCTTCGTGCAATCAATGTATAACCAACTCATAGTAACAACTCATATCTCTAGGTTTGAAGAATATAAGATATTATCGTCTCATGATCACTCGTGATAAAACCCTTGAAGTGATTCAATGAGTGTGGGTTAAATCCAATACTCAGAACTTATGAGCACTCATGAGTGTTGTAGCACCACTTTTTCCAACATCTTAGACCTCTACAAGCCAACCCATGACAGTCTTGATTCATATCTACTTCCAACATATGACCGACTGTGGATGGTTTGAATAACTTAGTCATTCAGGAAGAATGATCTTGTTTATTCTGGAAGTCAAAACATGCAAAATGAAACACAATAATAATCGAATCCCGTATGGTGTCAGAACTTATGAACATAAATAAAACAGATTTTTTTTATCACCATATTGATTACCTATCATTCATTGCATACTGTTTCAAACTATCAACTTTATACTTGAATTAAAACAATAGTTGTCCCATGCTCCAAGCATGTACACTATGTTTTTTTCTAAACAATAGCTTTGCCATACACTAAGTATGCACTCTATGTTTGTCTATGATCCTTACTTTGTGAAATAATCCAATTTGAACAAAATTTCAATGACTCTAATTTCACACTCCCAAATCGAAATCTGTTAGATTTTAAACTTATATGCACTACCCTCTTGTAATGAATATATACAAAGTCACAAAAACTTGTCAACAATCATTACAGGGTATTCCAATGAAGATTTACTCCATGGAAACAAAGTCTTATGTTCAAAGTATGCATTGCTTTGAACATGCTTCTTGCACTAAGTTTTTTCTAATCTTACACAAATTGATTCCATCTATGGAGGCAACTCCATATTCCTATTTTGACTATTACTCCTGAACAAGAGTTGCCTCTTTTCAGAATATGTCAATATGGTCCTTCCAAAATTAACATTATACTTCCAACTGTCCCTGAGCAACCAATCTTTGGTAAACCTTAGATTGTCCTCGACAATTGCTTAATCATTTTAGTCATATCCAATTCTAGACCTTTTCCCCTCTTAATGCCCCAGGCATTTGGAAAATTTAGAAAGGATAAATATTATAGCACATGCAATCGATCCTGTACCCAAAGCAAATGGCACACGATTCATGATGTCTCACATAAAGACATGATTCTAGACCAGGCTTTTGCTACAATATATTTTTATTTGCCATGTTCTCAAAATTTGACTATGAAGAGGGATGTCGTAATCATAATTGAACTTTGAGAACGCAATATATAGAATTTTCTTAAGTTGAACCAAACCATCATAAAATTCATATATATATATATATATATATATATATATATATATATATATATATATATATATATATATATATATATATATATATTTGACTAAAGATGATTAAAACCTCAATCTAAGCATTTTAGAATTGAAATGAAGTATAATTTCCTCTCGCTTAATCATAGCAAAACAACTTTTTCAACCCCTGCAACTTCACGAATTGAAACTTTTATTTTCTATAATTAACATTGCTAACTTGCAATACTTATCATAATTATCATGTTCCCACTAACATGATTATTAGCATAACACTTATGCTCCCACTAGCTTTGACATGTACTCAGAAATCAGCTGGACTTCTAGGACAACAATACTTTATTGACTTTCTTACCAAAGTTCAGATTTCTAATACTAGATTGCTTTGATAAGACTTTATCAAAATCATACACCTTATCTTAGATAGCTCACAGGTGTGTCTAAACAATTTTAAAACTATGAAAAGGGATGTCGTAATCATAGTCTCAGTTGTTTAGATCTTTGCTATCTGCTTCAAATCTACTTGGTGGAGTGTTTCCTCACCATCATTTTCATAAATCGGAGAGAAACCTTATGACCCTTAGATTTTATGGTGTATGTGTTATTATCCATGTGAATTGTCAAAACCATAGTCACAAGACAAGGATAATGACAAATCCAAACTCATATGAACTGAACTCAATCTTATTTTCTTGCCACCTTGCAGCTTAAGGGCCTGCCATTGCTTCCAGGTTGTTTTGCAACCAATTGAGAACTCTAGGAACTCATATGCAAAACCAACTTTAACTTGAATGGGCACATAAATAGAAATATGTCAAAACGATAGGTTATAAACCTCATGTCGTGTGCTAGTGTTAAACTACATGTTTTTATTCTTGACTAGATCTTGAAATTCTTCCAGGATCATTAAGACTCCCACTATCCTCTTGACACATAAGACTCACTTGCCAAATATTCAAGAGATAGTTTGGATTCTTTATGAAGACAAACACTTCACACAATTGGTCTTAGTTAGTCTTTGTTTTATCCAAAACATCACAACTTACCAATTTCAAATGTACAAGAGTAGGATACTTCTACTCTTACATTTGACTAGTGTTAAGAAACCTTCCTTTAAGATGTGTCACTCAAGTTACAATCTTGGAGTATGACTCTAAGAATTGTTTTTGGAACGAAGCATGACGCATCTTCTTGATTTAATCATTTCAACAATTCAAGATTCCTCTTCTTAGTCATAAGAATACACTAAGATGACTTTAGAGGACTAATTGTGACATGATTTTTAAATCATTAAGATGATCACAAAACATGATGCTAAAGTACTCTCCCATCTTTTCAGATTTGAGAAACTTTTATCTTTCTACCTAAGTTGATTCTTCTCATTCGTTATGCCATACATCGAAACTTTTCCAATGTTTCATAATTATACTTTAAACTTGTAAGTATAACCATATTTAATAAGCTTTAGTAAATCATGACGAATAGTCTTATCAATCTTTTATGGTGGACCTAACCAGTGCACAAGAATGTGTACTCGATCCCTTAGTCCTTCACTTGATTCACTTAAACATGTGAACAAGGAATTAGTCTTAATTTTCCAAAGATGAAAATTCTCATTCATCATACAACTTGCATGATTCCAAGTTTCTATCCAATTGAAACTTGGGTGATGAGAATCTTTCCTTGTTTGGTAAATTTAGACACTACCACAAATGAAAGAATCAAATCCACTTTCCAATATTGCTATCAATGGAATCATATAAACAACAATTTTTCACAAATGCCATTGTAAGGATACTTAGAATAAATAAAAACAAAAATTTTATTTTAAAACATTGCGGAAAACTTATCCTTACAATGCAAAAGCATATGAAAAACTTGTTGTTTTCTATTTCTAAGCAATATTACATAACTCCTAAGTAACAGCTCAAAATTCTGATCACCGAACCATGCGATCGAAATCCATCTTCGCGATCAGAACCAGCATATACTTCCTTCTTCACTTTTTCTTTGATTCTTAAAACATCAATATGTGACCCAGTCACATCATGTAATAAGAATCTCAGAATAGAAACTTAATAGAGTTTGATAGTGGACTATACCTGAAGATCTTTTAGGTAAATTTGGAAGCTTCGTAACCAATGTCCCTTACCATGTACCATTTTCAATGTCCATGGAAGTTTGGGAAGTTGATCTTCTAATCAAATTTGCTTTACTAGTCCTCCTAATCATTGCTAATTTTGAAGCACCAAGCAAATAGATAAGATCATTAAGGGTCATGTCATAGTCTGTTCCATAGTAGTCCCAAAGGAACCCACTATGTGACATAGAAAGTGATTGGACATCCAACTTTCTCAACACTTTGACACCCAACTCTCTCGGCTTGCCAATATGTGACTTTATCTCCAAGATGCGATCACACATAGACCTTGCTTGCCAATAGGGCTTGAGTGACCTTGAACTTGTGGGTTAGGAAGAACAATTGGAGGAGGTGGAGGAAGTGAAGTTCCAAGAGATTTGGGAGGATCATAGATGTCTGAACCAGACATCTATTGGGAGATATTCAAGATATTTGATCTAAAGTTCTTAATATAACACCCAATATGAAATATTAAGGCTAGGACCCAACAAACTATTTTATAACTTGGAATAGGGATGCCGTAATCCAAGCTATAAAATATTTGAAGGTAGGTGAATGACGATTCACCAATTTCCACCAAGATAAACGAAATGTATTATTAGGTTTTAATTGGTTTTGAAACTCCTAGATTCTTTTGAGATTCATTGAACTTTTCAAAGTCATGTTACAATCTCGAGTGTGCCCTTCAGGTTTTGTGACTGGGATGCCGAGGATCACAAAACAAGGTGTGAATAACCATGCAAATATACTTGGTACCCTTAATATTTACCCCTCAATCGATGTGTCGGTTAACCACACACGCTCCACCAATATTATGATAAACATTAAGTTACCCTTTGCCTACCTTATTAAATCAAGCTAGTGAGCCAGTAAACCACACACGCTCCACTAACTGACTTAAGCAAAGTGCAAAGTGTAATTTCATGGGTTAGCACCAAATTCACATTTTCCTGAGTAACTAAGATTGGGTATTAATAAGAGTTTAGTTACTTAGTATTTATCATTAATACTTTTAATGAAGGGAGAATTATAGTCCTTGTCCTACCCGTTCGGCTAACGACCCTCCACCGGTCAAGGAAGCGGTGGGTGAGAGTGGACACCCATTAAACCGCCATTTTATAGTGTAACACCCTAATTTATGGTATGTTAATTATTTATATATTTTTCAAGTTTTCAAGAGGAACTCGACGAGTCAGTAGCCCGACTCGTCGAGTAGAGACGGGATTTCGAGCACATGTAAGTGGGTGACTCGACGAGTCCATATTCAGGACTCGGCGAGTCTGCCAGTCTGGATGAAACCCTAATTCCAAGGGGTTTGTAGTCTATTTAATAAACTTTTATGGGCCTATGCCAGCCTACATCACTCCCATAGCATTCCTCTCGAAACCCTAGCCGTTTATTGAACATTGTGAGCATTACTTGTGTAAATCTTGAAGTTTTGAAGAGAAGAAGAAATGTTGATCCAAAGGAGAAGAAGGAGATCCAAGATCTTGCATCCACTACAGATATTTGTGAGGTATATCTCAACCCTCTTCTGTTCCTATGTTGAATCCCCATTGAATCTTCCATAAATGTCATTTAGGGGCTTGTCTTGGCTAATTAATGAATAAAAATCATCTAGAGATTGATTGACAACGGATCTAGCCATGTTTTAGTTCCAGAAACTCAGATCTAATACCTTTAAGGAGCCTAATTCGTGTGCTAGCCCTAGATCTACTCTTTTAGTCCTTTTTGAGCCTTTAAACCCTTATTGATGCATATGTACACGTAAAGTTGGAAACTTTACGTGTAAAACCCACCTTAGGAACCTAGATCTATGAGTTGAATGCACTGGGAATGATTAAAATCATCTGAATAATGTGTGCATGCAAGCGACTCGGCGAGATGTTCTTCAGACTCGGCGAGTCGAGACGCGAATCCCCGATTTTCCCCTTTTAAGTTAGTCCGATTGAAATCAGTGGGTTAGAGGTGAACTCGGTGAGTTAGAAGTCAGACTCAGTAATGGAGGGACTCGGCGAGTCAATGCCATGACTCGGCGAGTTCAAGGCAATCTTCTTGCCTCAGGAACAGACTCAACGAGTTGTTCGTACAACTCGGCGAGTCACAGACCAGAGTGTCCATACGATGAAGGAGAACTCGACGAGTTGTTCATACAACTCGGCGATTCGAATGAAGATAGACACGATGTTAGCATCGAAGGGGAACTCGTCGAGTCTTTGCCAAACTCGACGAGTCATAGCAGGTAATCGAGTAGAATGAGAGATAGCGACTCGACGAGTTGGTGTCCCAACTCGGCGAGTCCAGTCACCTGGAAGTTGAATTTGACCAGGATGTTGACTTTGACCAGGGGTAAAATAGTCATTTTACCCTCAGTTTAGTTATCAGAATTTGATTGAGTATTCTTATGGGAAATTGTAGTCGGGGAGATACTGGAGCAGCAGCAGACAGCTTCCCGAGCAGCTTGTTCAGCACCCAGATTACGAGGTGAGTTTCCTTCCAGTAGGAACGGGTCTACGGCCACAATGCCGGCGCGTTTAGTTAGTAGTTAGTTCCGGACTTCGATCCGATGCAGTAGTTCAGTATGCTTGATGTCTTTGTGATTCAAGCAGGGTTTTGTGTTATGTGTTCCGGACTTCAGTCCGATAAAGTATGTAGTATCAGTTTTATGCTATTTGCTATGTATGTGCTACGCTATGTTCAGTCAGTTTTTGGACTTCGGTCCGATGCAGGGGACAAGGTCCCAGTTAGTTCCGGACTTCGGTCTGATGCAGTTTCCAGACTTCGGTCCAATGCAGGGGGCAAGGCCTCGGTTGGTTCCGGACTTCGGTCTGATGCACTTTCCGGACTTCGGTCCGATGCAGTTTCCGGACATCGGTCCGATGCAGTGGGAATGGCCCAATAGTTGCTTACATGTTATTGTATGGTATGTGGTAGTTTGGGGGAGCTCACTAAGCTTCGTGCTTACAGTCTCAGTTTTGGTTTCAGGTACTTCCGCAGGCAAAGGGAAGAGCTCGGGATGATGGCGTCGCACACACCACAGTTTCCACAATTTTCCTGGGAGTTTTGATTAGACATTTCTATATGCTTTGATATAGTTTGACACAATACATGTCATTGTGGTTTGAGATTTTATGACGTACGATTATATTATAGCATGCAGTTCTATGATTTTAAGTATTATAAAAACAAAATTTTTTGGGTCGTATTTTTGGGACGTTACAAGTTGGTATCAGAGCCTTGGTTTGAGGGATTCGGGCACACTTTCGGGTGTGTCTGGACTCAAACTAAGGAAATGGTAAAAAGATTTTCAAAGGAAAAATGTTTTCGAAAGAATTTTTGAAAAGAGCTTAGAAAGAAAAAGAGTTTTGAAAAAGAGATAAGGGTGTGGTGCATGCGATCAGCCGAGCTCAAGTAAGTACTCCCAAATTACCCATACAAGTTTATGTTATGCTTATCAGTTTCAGTTTCATTTTCAGTAGAACAGCATGCTAGTATAGGACTAAGGATCTAGGGGATGCCTTATGTGCCTGCTTTATGTGTTTCAGCTCTATGAGAATTGCATGCTAGTATGAGTAGACAGTAGTAGGATAGCCTGTTTAGGTTATGCCTGGTAGTATGAGCTTAGCATTGTATGCTAGTATGAATAGATTCGCTTGAGTAGTTTCCTTGGTCCGAATGCTGCTTGCTTTGTGCTTTGTGGGACTTTGAGTGATGGGAGTTAGCTATTAGGTGAATACGTTAAAGTCACATGCGACCAGGGTTGAATAATCTTGGAGGATTGGATTTGACCCTATTTCGCAGCTCTCGTTTGAGTCTTAACCGTTGTAAAGATGAGTCCCTTACTCGAAGGATTATCCGAGCCTCGTTGCATGTGATTGTATTCAGGTAATGGATAATTGGCATTACAAAGAGGCCTTCAGCAGCTGAGGACTGGTTTGGGTAGAGTCAGAGGTTTCCCTAGGGCGAGCCTAGGATGAGAGTTGCAGAGATCAGTAGCAGTAGAGTGACTTGGTGGATTCAAGGCAGTTCTCGAAGAAAGTACGGATACATGTGGAAGGTAGTATGGGTCCGTACTACTGAAAGCAGAGGATCCGTACCCGAATTAAGGAAGGTTGAGACAAGACCAGGAAACTTGTAGTAGTAGCGATCCCTTGAGATATTTCTGTGTTCTGACGTTTGTCATGATGTGTTTTCAGAATGGTGGTTTTGCGACCTAGGCCAGCAGCCGGCAATTCAGGCACCGGAGAGGGATCGGGATCAGGCTTGGGAGCCGAGCATCTAGATGAGCAGACTAGGGAGTTTCTCTCCTCAGAGATTACTTGTATCATACTTGAGCAAACTCCTGTGATCTTCGGCTCGATCAAGGAGGGTATTCTAGAGCTGATGGATGAGAGGTTGGGCACTTTCCGTACTGAGGTGGCGGCCATGATGGGGTCGCACACGCTTACCTTCAGGGAGTTCCGGGCATGTGGAGCTCCAAACTATCATGGGGCGCGGGACCCCATAGCGAGTACTAGATGGTTAGCGGACGTGGCCAACGCTTTCCACACGAGCAGGTGTTCCGAGGGGGACAATGTTAGATTGGCTTCCTGTCTTCTGAAGGACAGGGCACGAGACTGGTGGGAGGAGGTTGGACATGTCATTGGAGATGACGCAGCTTTAAATGCTATGACCTGGGCTGATTTTACAGCCAAGTTCAGGGCTGAGTTCGCACCAGTTATTGAGGTGCAGCAGTTGGCACGTGAGTTCCAGGATTTGACTCAGACTACTGAGACTGTGGCGGAGATCACCGCCAAGTTCAGGGAGAGGGCCCTTCTCGTTCCTCAGTATGCAGCTGATGAGTAAATGAAGAAGGCCCGTTATCATGAGATGCTGCGGAGTGATATCCGCCAGTTTGTGAGCCGGTCCAGCTGTAAAATGGTGGATGACATGATTGATAGGGCTCGGGAGAGAGAGATTGATCTTGAGATGGAGAGAAAGAGGAAGCCGGTGGCGGCTTTAGGTACAGGGAGTTCAGGCAAAAAGCCCAAGGTTTCAGATCACAGATCCAGAGGTCAGCAGAGCCACAGTCGGTGTGGAAAGTGTGGGAGATTGCACGACGGGGCGTGCAAGGCAGGGAGTTCCGGCTGCTACAAGTGCGGTCGGACTGGGCATTTGAGCAGAGATTGTACAGCTACTACTACCACCACCGCAGCATCATATCTGATTTGCTTTCATTGCAATCAGAGGGGACATAAAAAGTCCCGGTGTCAAAGTTTGGCAACTTCAGGGAAGGTGTCATCACCTGCCCCTGCTACTTTGAGGATTACAGACGGCCGTCAGGGCCAGGTTGAGACGCCAGTGGCGAAGAGTAGAGCTTTTCAGCTGACAGCAGAGGAGGCGCGAGCGACTCCTGATGTGGTGACGGGTATGTATTTTTTCCTTTTCTCTGCATTTATTATTGAATGTTTCTCATGGTTATATGTTTTGTATAGGGTTGTTCTTAGTGAACGGCATTTCAGCCACGGTATTGTTTGACTCGGGGGCTACCCGATCATTCGTCTCACTTGCGCTTAGCAAGAGGTTTAGCAGAGCTCCAGGGGAGCTGGATTGTCCACTTGAGGTAGAGATAGCAGACGACAGGACCGTTAGGGTTGCGAGGGTACATAGAGGATGTTCTCTACAGTTATTCGAGGAGCAGTTTCTAGTGGACTTGGTCCCTATTCCCCTACGAGGGAATAAGGTCATAGTAGGCATGGATTGGTTGAGTCCCAATGGGGCGGTGATTGATTGTGAGCTAAAGCTAGTGAGGGTTCGCACTCCCAGTGGGGGAGAGTTAGTGATTCAGGGGGAGAAGCCACAGCACGGACCAGTTCTTTGTTCAGCCGCGAGAGCGGGGCGCTATGTTCAGGAGGGTTGCGTCGGATACGTCGCCTATGTCATGGATGCCCAGGATAAGGGTAAGGCGATGGTTGATGATGTACCAGTAGTGCGAGAGTACCCGGACGTATTCCCCGAGGACTTGCCTAGGATACCTCCAGAGAGACAGGTCGAGTTCCGGATCGACCTGGATCCTGGTGCGGCTCCGATAGCCAGGGCTCCATATCAGTTGGCTCCCCCAGAGATGCAGGAGTTGTCTACGTAGCTGTAGGAGCTGCTGGACAAGGGTTTATCAGGCCGAGCAGTTCGTCCTGGGGAGCACCGATTCTGTTTGTGAAGAAGAAGGATGGGTCGCACCGTATGTGTATAGATTACCGGGAGTTGAATAAGGTAACGGTGAAGAACCGTTACCCACTCCCGAGGATAGATGATTTGTTTGATCACCTTCAGGGAGCATCTTGGTTTTCCAAGATTGATTTACGCTCCGGGTATCATCAGATGCGGGTTAGGAATGAGGATGTGTAGAAGACTGCTTTCAGGACCCGCTATGGTCATTATGAGTTTGTGGTGATGCCATTTGGGCTCACCAACGCTCCAGCAGCGTTCATGGACCTCATGAACCGCGTATGCAGGCCGATGCTGGATCGGTCTGTGATAGTATTCATCGATGACATCTTGGTTTATTCCAAGACTCAGGAGCAGCACGAGGAGCACCTGAGGGAGGTGCTAGAGATCTTGAGGAGGGAGAGACTTTTCGTGAAGTTCTCCAAGTGCGAGTTCTGGTTGCGCGAGGTGCAGTTCCTTGGACACCTCGTTAACCAGAAGGGTATACTGGTAGATCCGGCCAAGTTAGAGGCTGTGATGCAGTGGGAGGTCCCGAGGTCTCCAACCGAGATTCGGAGCTTCCTAGGATTGGCAGGATACTATAGGAGATTCATCCAGGATTTCTCCAAGATAGCAGTACCGCTCACCCGACTGACTAAGAAGTCGGTGGTGTTTCGCTGGGGGTCTGAGAAGTAGGTGGCATTCGAGACCCTTAGGCAGAGATTGTGTGAGGCACCGATCCTTACCCTGCCAGAGGGAGTAGAGGATTTTGTAGTCTACTGTGATGCTTCGATCACAGGCATGGGAGCAGCGCTGATGCAACGAGGCCATGTGATAGCTTATGCCTCTAGACAGTTGAAGCCTCATGAGGCTAACTATCCTACGCATGATTTAGAATTGGGGGCAGTGGTGTTTTCCCTCAAGATTTGGAGACATTACCTCTATGGGGTCCATTGTACCATTTACACGGATCACAAGAGCTTGAAGTACCTCATGGATCAGCCGAATCTAAACATGAGGCAGAGGCGATGGTTAGATGTGTTGAAGGATTATGATTGTGAGATCCTTTACCACCCAGGGAAGGCCAACGTAGTGGCCGACGCCCTGAGCTGCAAGACGGCAGCGGCCCCGATCAGGGATATATGTCTGAGGATGATAGTAATTACTCCATTGTTGGAGCAGATCAGAGAGGCACAGGTCAAGGGCCTCAAGGAGGAGAGGCAGAAGAGTGAGAGAATAGTGGGCCGGGTAGCTTCCTTTGACTATGACAGTCGAGGATTGTCGACCCTTCATGGTAGAGTTTGGGGACCGTACTGGGGTGGAGTACGGCAGGTGTTGATGGACGAGTCCCATAAGTCTCGATTCTCCATCCACCCAGGGGCGACGAAGATGTACAGAGATCTTCGACCCGATTATTGGTGGCCCTGCATGAAGCGGGATGTCGCCTGGTATGTAGAGAGATGCCTGACCTGCAGGAAGGTCAAGGCAGAGCACCAGAGGCCCCATGGCAAGATGCAGCCGTTAGACATTCCAGTGTGGAAATGGGAGGATATCACCATGGATTTCATCACTAAGCTTCCCAAGACCGCACGTGGAGTGGATTCGATTTGGGTGATAGTGGATCGGTTAACGAAGAGTGCTCACTTCAAACCGATCTAGGAGAGCATATCGGCTGAGAAGTTAGCCGATATCTATGTGCGAGAGATAGTAGCATGTCATGGAGTGCCTGTATCGGTGGTGTCAGACCGAAACGTCCGTTTTACATCCAGATTTTGGAAGTGGTTTCATGAAGAGATGGGTACTCGTCTCCACTTCAGCACCGCTTTCCACCCCCAGACAGACGGGCAGAGTGAGAGGACGATTCAGACTCTCGAGGACATGCTTCGGACATGCGTCCTAGATTTCGGTGGCAGTTGGGATACGTATCTTCTGTTAGCGGAATTTTCGTATAACAACAGTTACCATGCCAGTATTGACCGCCCTCCCTTCGAGATGCTCTATGGGAGGAAGTGCAGGACCCCGATCTATTGGGGAGAGGTCGGCCAGCAAGTCATCGAAAGCACCGAAGTGGTGCTCAATACCACAGAGCTGATTCAGTAGGTTCGTAGCAGGCTGCAGACTGCGCAGAGTCGGCACAAGAGTTACGCTGACAGGAGGCGTTCAGACTTGGAGTTCCAGGTGGGCGATATGGTCCTCCTGAAGGTATCACCTTGGAAGGGTGTTATTAGGTTCCGGAAGAGGGGCAAGTTGGGCCCCAGATTCATCGGCCCTTTTCGAGTTGTGGCCAGAGTGGGTTGGGTTGCGTATCGGTTGGATCTTCCGGCAGAGCTTAGCCAGATCCACAACTCGTTGAGGAAGTGTTTGGTGGACGAGACAGCGGTAGTACCCTTGGAGGACATTCAGGTTGATAGTAGCCTGAATTATATTGAGAGGCCTGTAGCGATCTTGGATCGGAAGACGAAGACCTTGAGGAACAAGGTGGTTCGGTTAGTGAAGGTGCAGTGGCAGCACCGGAAGGGGTCTGAGTGGACGTGGGAGGCAGAGGAGGAGATAAGAGAGCATTACCCGGAGAAGTTTTCAGAATCAGCAGCAGCAGACTTCAAGGACGAAGTCTGAGACAAGTGGGGGAGAGTTGTAACACCCTAATTTCTGGTATGTTAATTATTTATATATTTTTCAAGTTTTCAAGAGCAACTCGAAGATTCAGTAACCCGAATCGTCGAGTAGAGACGGGATTTCGAGCACGTGTAAGTGGGTGACTCGACGAGTCCATATTCAGGACTCGGCGAGTCCGCCAGTCTGGATGAAACCCTAATTCCAAGGGGTTTGCACTCTATTTAATCAACTTTTCTGGGCCTATGCCAGCCTACATCACTCCCATAGCATTCCTCTCAAAACCCTAGCCGTTTATTGAACATTATGAGCATTACTTGTGTAAATCTTGAAGTTTTGAAGAGAAGAAGAAAGGTTGATCCAAAGGAGAAGAAGGAGATCCAAGATCTTGCATCCACTACATAGATTTGTGAGGTATATCTCAACCCTCTTATGTTCCTATTTTGAATCCCCATTGAATCTTCCATAAATGTCATTTAGGGACTTGTCTTGGCTTATTAATGAATAAAAATCATCTAGAGACTGAATGACAACGGATCTAGCCTTGTTTGAGTTCCAGAAACTCAGATCTAATACCTTTAAGGAGCCTAATTCGTGTGCTAGCCCTAGATCTACTCTTTTAGTCCTTTTTTAGCCTTTAAACCCTTATTGATGCATATGTACACGTAAAGTTGGAAACTTTATGTGTAAAACCCACCTTAGGAATCTAGATCTATGAGTTGAATGCATTGGGAATGATTAAAATCATCTGAATAATGTGTGCATGCAAGCGACTCGGCGAGTTGTTCTTCAGAATCGGCGAGTCGAGTCGCGAATCCCCGATTTTCCCCTTTTGAGTTAGTCCGAGTGAAATCAATGGGTTAGAGGTGAACTCGGTGAGTTAGAAGTCAGACTCAGTAAGGGAGGGACTCGGCGAGTCAATGCCATGACTCGGCGAGTTCAAGGCAATCTTCTTGCCTCAGGAACAGACTCGACGAGTTGTTCATACAACTCGGCGAGTCACAGACAAGAGTGTTCATATGATGAAGGAGAACTCGACAAGTTATTCATACAACTCGGCGAGTCGGATGAAGATAGACACGATGTTAGCATCGAAGGGGAACTCGTCGAGTCTTTGCCAAACTCGACGAGTCACAGCGGGTAATCGAGTAGAATGAGAGATATCGACTCGACAAGTTGGCGGCCCAACTCGGCGAGTCCAGTCAGCTGGAAGTTGAATTTGACCAGGATGTTGACTTTGACCAGGGGTAAAATAGTCATTTTTGATGGGTTTCATCCAATACATCAATCCTATGGTGTACATGCAAACCCTAATAGCTTTGGATCTAGTTTGTCTAATGAACATGCAACTGATTATCCAAAGCCACAAAACCCTAGATCTAATGAACTATAACAAAATTTAGAGTTTAGGACATACCTTTGATTGTTATAGCAATAACAATCAATTCATGGCTTTAGAAGCTTAGTGCCTCAAGTGTTGCACCTCTAATGGAGTCACAAACACCATTATCAACTTGGATGAGGAGGGAGGAGAGATGAGACACCCAAAAACGGCTGGAAACCCTTAAGAATAAGTTAGCCACGTTTTTGGGTCATTAGGGATCCTTATATACTTAGGCAATTAGGGTTTTGACCTTAGGAAACCCTAATCTGACTACTTAAGCCCTAAGCAGTCCATGGACTCCCTCCTTAGAGACCTTGGACGATTCCTAATGGGTTTCCCCATAGAATTCGTCCACTCCATCCTCTATGGAGTCCATTAGCCCATCTATGTCATTATCTTATAATTACACAATAAGTCCCTTAAGTTTAATTAATCTCTTTTAGCCACAAAATTAATTTCCTATTTAATTCTTGACTAATATTAATTAAACAATATGATTTCTCCTTTAATATATTATTCTCATATTAATAAATCATAATTAAACCTTTCTCTCCTTAATTCATCCTACATATTGCTATGGTGAAGGCAACCCAAAAGGACCATGCTCATAATCGGGTCAAGTACATACCAAAATAGTTATGGACTTAGACACTAATCCAACAGTCTCCCACTTGGATAAGTCTAATAACTATTCGTATTACTTCAGAACCTGATCAACAATCATAGCTTCCAAAACCCGTTGTCAACTCTGATCTTATCAGAAGCGTGTCCTCTAGATAAGGGATCATATATTCCTCCATTCTAGATATCGTATAGATGTGAGACATGGATTGAAAACATTCTCTCAGTCTATCTATTGTTTCTCGATTTCCAATTTGCGACGACTGACCAATTGAACAAATCAAATTAGTCCTAGCCCGGCCGAGCATTTACGTTTGTCATCACTAAATCATCGAGGGGCCCATAGATATCGCTTTTATCCCACCTTGGGTAAAAGGAACGGATAAACTTCGACTCAAATGCTCGCTTGCACTCACTCATCGAATCACACACAACAATAAGTTTTATAACACCAAGTTACCGGTACGCTTACTCATTATCAATGTGCAATCGATAAGCAAGTAACAACTCACACGTCTTGGTTTCAAGAATATACAATATTATCGTCTCACAATCACTCATGATAAAATCCATGAAGTGATGCACGTGAGGGTGGGTTTAATCAAATGCTCAACTCTTATTCATAAGCACTCATGAACGTTGCAGCAAACCTTTGCTTATGTCTAATACACATTAGATAATCCACACACCAATTCATGACAGTCTTTCTTCATACTTACTCCCAACGTATGACCGACTGTGGATGTCTGAATAACCTATTTATTCTGGAAGTCAAAACATGCAAAGTGAAACTCAATGATAATGCTCAATCCTATATGGCCCCAAAACCTTTGAGCGTAAATAAAACACCTTTATCTAACCACCATATTGATTACTCATTATTCATTGTTTAATGTTTCGGATAATCAACTTTGTACTTGAATTATAACCACAATTGTCCCATGCTCCAAGCATGCACACTTTGGTTTCCAACGGTCCACACTTTGTGAAATATATCACTTGAAAAACATTTCCAATGAAACTCATTTCACAATTCCCAATCCTTATCATTAGTGTAAGAATACCAAATTCTTGCCACTTGTAGATTCTAACATTTTATGCGACGATCCTTTTGCAATTTCACAGCACAAAGTCACCAAGGCTTGGCCAATGAAATTACAATGTACTCTATTAGAAATTGTTACAATACAATTCTATAGATGTGATGTCTCTCACTCAAAGTACATTCCTTTGAACATCCTTCTCGCATAAAGGTTTCTAATCTATACATATTTCTTAATATCCAACTCCCATTAATGGAACATTTCCATACTTGCCATGTGACAACTCATTCTAAATAGAATCTTATATATCCATAATAATGTCAACATAGTCCTTACTTTACTATACTTCCAACTGCTCACAAGTAACAAATCCTTAGCGAACCTTAGATCGTCCTTTGACAGTTGTTCAATTATTTAGTCAAATCCGGTTCTCGTCCTTTTTCCCTCTTAATGCCCTAGGCATTTGGAAAATTTAAGAACGGTCAAATATTACGGCATATGCATTCGATCCTATACCCGAAGCGTATGGGACACGATGCATAATCTCTCACATAAAGACATGATACTTTATTTGTTGGATTAGTGTCTAAGTCCATATATATTTTGGTATGTACTTGACCCGATGGTGCATGGTCCTTTTGGGTTGCCTTCACCAAAGCAACTTGATAGGATGAATTATGGAGAAGAAGGATTAATTATGATTTATTAATATATTATGAGAATAATATATTAAAGGAGAAATCATATTGTTTGATTAATATTAGTCAAGAATTAATTGATAGTTAATTTTGTGACTAAAAGAGATTAATTAAACTTAAGGGACTAGAACTGTCAATTGTATGATAGTTGAATATTGAGCTAATTGGCTCCATATTAAAGGGGTGGACGAATTCTATGGGGAAACCCATTAGAAATCGTCCTAGGCCTTTAAGGAAGGAGTCCATGGGTTGCTTAGGGCTTAAGCATCCAAATCAGGGTTTCCTTGTTAGATAACCCTAATAGCTTCACTATTTAAAGATCCCTAGAGCACCAAAAACGTGTGGAATGAACTCCTTAGGGTTTTGGACGGTTTTGGGCAGCCTCTTCTCTTCTCCTATTCATCCTCTTGCTCTTGGTGTTTGTGAACCATTAGAGGAGTGACATTTGTGACTCTAAGCTTTCTAAAGTCATTACAAGGAGGATTTGAGATTGTTATTGCTACATAACAATCAAGGTACGATCTAAACCCTAATTTATATGTTATATTGATTATCATATGCTAGTTCTAGGGTTTGAAGTCTTGGATGAATTGCATGTACAATAGAGAAACCTAGATCCAAGCATTAGGGTTTGTATGAGCACATAGGATGTTCTTATGGCTAAAACCCATCAGTGGTATCAGAGCCTTGATTGGTTTCTATTGTATTGATGCCTTATGTGTTTGTTCAAGCTATAAAATCAATTTTTAGCCCATCTGCCTGATGAACTCGGCGAGTCCCATTGTGGACTCGGCGAGTAGGCTCCTACTCGGCGAGTACATAGGGGTACTCGGCGAGTTCAAGCGTCAGAAAGAGGGGATTTCGGGATTTCTTGCTGTTTTACTCATGGATACTTACCTTATCTGTTCAAGGTCATTAAAATCCGATTTTATACATATTTATGAGTATATCCTTGATTAAACAAAAGATAATTACCAATTGATTAGATAATAACTTCCTTATATGATCAAAGCTTGATTATTTGTATTAATTGGGTAACTTATTTTGCAAGAAATTGTTATTAGGTCAAATATAGATAATGATAAAATTAATTGTTTAATTTATATTATTTGTTATTTGATCCTTGTGTTGTGAAAAAGTTTCAATTTTCCCCCCTTTAGGTTTTATAGTTTAAATTTGAACTCAAAAGTTTTTGTTTTGAAATTTGAATAGTTGAAACCCTAATGTTTTGAAATGTTTCAAAACTTGCCCTCAAGTTTTTGAATTTAAAAGTTGATTAAAAGTTTAATTTAGGAATGTTAAATTCTAAAACCCTAGTATTGTTTTGAAAAGTTCAAATCACACCCTTATGGTTTTATTAATTAATTAAGGTGCATAATTAAAAGACATTTAATAAATCCATATAGTTTTTGGTTTACAATATAATTGAATTAAAAGTATAATTGTTAAATTTGACCACCTAGTATTTTAAAAGTGTAAAATACGCCCTATACTATATATAACATTAAAAGTCTAACATTATATATATGTATGAGTAAAAGTCGGTCTTACCGTTAGTAGGCCTCATTCACAAAGCTGGTCTATAAGGGGTGTTTAAGGAAATTGCCTATAAAATGGCGATTGAATGGGTATCCACTCTTACTCACCGCACTCTTGACTAGTGGAGGGTCGTTAGCCGAACGGGTAGGATAGGACAGAACCTTCCATTATAAGTATAATGAAGTACAAAAGTAACTAAATGTTTTACAAATTCCCAATCTTAGTTACTTTAGACAAAAGTGAATTGATGCAATTCCATGAAATTACACTTTGTGCCCTTGCAAAGACGTTAGTGGAGCGTGTGTGGTTAACCGGCACACTAAATGGTTCTAAGCAAAGGTAGCAAAGGGTGACTCAATGTTTGTCATAGTTCGGTGGAGCGTGTGTGGTTTACCGGCACATCGAATAGGTGACTGTAACATGTGGGGGCACCATGTAAGTTTGCATGGCTATTCACACCCGCTTTGTGATCCTCGGCATCCCAGTCACAAACTAGAGGGGCATATCGAGATTTAAACATGTCGTTGAAAAGTTCAATGAATCTCAAAGAATCTAGGAGTTTTCAAAGCATTTAAAACTTAATCTGTTTTTCGTTTTTCATGGAGGAAAATTAGTGAATCGTCATTCACTTACCTTCAAATGTTCTGTAATTTGAGTTACGGCATCCCTCTCCCGAGTTGTGGAATATTGTGTTGGGTCCTAGCCTTAGTATATCATTTGGGTGATTTACTAAGGACTCAATCAATCAACTAACTTGAATTTATTTTCTCCCGTTTTGTAGATGTCAAAGTACGACAACTATGGTCTTCCCAAATCCCGTGGAACAAGCATTCCACATGAAGATGATATTCCACGATTCGATTGAGGAACAAAAGATCATGCTTCACTTCCTCCTCCTCCTCCCGTTGTTCTCCCTAACCCACAAGTTCGAAGGCTTGAAAAGTTCAAGCTCACTCAAGCCCTTTTGGCAAGTAAACATAAAGAAGGAAATTCGTTGTGTGCACACGTCCTAGGGATGAAGTCACACATCGATAGGTTAAGAATGTTGGGATCTGTTGTCTGTGAGGAGATGGCTGTTGACTGGGTTCTTCAGTCACTTCCTAACTCGTATAGTAAGTTCGTAAGAGAGTACTATATGATGAACCGCGACGTGACCCTTATAGATCTCACCTATATGCTTATTCCTGCTGAATCAGCAATGGTTTGGCGCAATGGAAAAGCAAAGTTGATTGGGGAATCTGCCTTCCAGACCTCTATGGATATAGGTAATGGCAATGAAAGACATGCCATGATCGAAAAGTTTGATCATAAGAGAAAGGCAATGTCTGAAGTAGTTCCATGTGCTGTTCCAAAAGAGTCAATTTGCTTTTATTGCCAAGAGAAGGGGCATTGGAGACGAAGCTGCCCTATTTACCTAAGAGATCTAAGAGATGGGAGAGTCAAAACGTATGGCTCTACTTTAGGTAAAATCCATTAACTAACTCTTTTAAGTTCCTATTCTAGATTCTTAATACATGATGTGACGAGATTACATTTGATGTTTTGTAGAATCGAAGAAAAGAGAGGAAGCTTAAGGGAAGAAGTGAGCGGAATCTAACCGTGAAGAAATGGATTTCGATCGCATTACTTGAAGATTAGATTCTTGAGCTGCTACTTAGAGTTAGAATAAGATTGCTAAGAAATATGTATTAGCATAGTTTTTCAATGAATTGCATTGTAAGGATAATTTTTTCCGCAATAAAATAAATTTTGATTTTATATTATTTATTTATCCTTGCAATGGCGTGTATGAAAAATTGATGTTTGAATGTTTCTATTATTAGCAATAATGGATTTGATTCTTAATTATGTTATTTGTGGAAATGTCGAGAATTTACCAAATAGGGAGAGTTTCTCATTGCCCAAGTTTCAATTGGACAGAAACTTTGAATCATGCAACTTGGTTGCACGATGAATGAGAAATTTCATATTTGGAAATTAGACTAATTCGTTGACAAAGTGTCAAGTGAAGGACTAGGAGATCTGTTGGGTCCTTTATGTGTTGCGTCTTGGGCTCGGTCCATAGCCCAGTTTTGTATCCGGATTGGGCCTGTCCATCCGTGATTTAATTATTAGGGTTTAAGTATTTATAGATGCTTGCATGCATCTTTGTACGTAACGTTTTAGTCGATCATTCAGGGTGATTATTATTTTGTCGATTGTAACCCTAAAAGCCTCTACAGCGGAAGTTCTTCATCGAGCTCTGCTGAGGCGTGAATCTATTGAGTCGTTCAGCTTATTCTTGATTCATTCTCTTGTTTGTTATTTTGTTTACATTATTTTGATTAACCTGTGTAAGATCTAAACGATCAAAGAGTTTATCAACTCATCAATTGGTATCAGAGCAGGAGGCTGTGTAATTCATACACATATCTTCTGTCATAGAAGTGATTAGGGTTCATTCCGCATTCATTGATATTTATTGAGCCGTCACTCCATAATTGACGTATCTCATTAATTATTAATCTTGCCCTAATATTACGTATTACAAAGTCTGATCTTATAACAGGTTAAACGATCAAGCATGGACGATTCTCAATCCAATCCCATCAACATCTCTAACAGCATCGGATCAACAACCAAGATCCCAATCCTCTACACTCAAGACTATGAAGTGTGGACGCACCATTTTTAAGATTATGTTATTGGATCGGAAGATAACGGGTATCTGATATGGGAAGGAATCACAAATGGCCCATTTGCTCACTCAAAAACTTCAAGAATCATTAAAACTCAGAAGGAGTACAATGATCTATTAAAAGACGTGAAGGACGTCGCTCAGGATGAAAAGGAGAAGTTCCAATGCAACATTAAGGCATTGAGACTAATTCGATTCGCCCTTCAATCCGACACGTTTCGGCTAGTAAGTTCATGTGGTACAGCAAAGGAAATCTGGGATCGGCTGCGAGAACTGTATTCAACAGATGAAGATCTGGAGCACTCGATTCAGACCCTACTTCTCTCCGAATTTGGAGAGTTCAAGCAGAAGCCAGAAGAGGTTGTTACACAAACGTTCGATCGGTTAAATCATCTTCTCAGTAAGATAATCAAACATGACATAGAAAGAAAGCTCATCGAACAGAAGGTCACTTTCTTAAATGGCCTAAGACCCGAATGGAGAGCGGTTGTGTCGACGGTTAAAGCACATGAACAGTTCAAATCATACTCTTTGGCGAAACTTGTGGGGATTCTGAAATCCCAAGAAAATATTCTGTTGCAAGAAAAGAGCGTGGTTTCAAACTTGGGGTCCTTGGCCCTTCTGTCTAAAGGTAAGAGCGCAGCAGAAGAAGAAGAAGATCTGAATCTGGGAGACTACGATCTGACATCTGAAGATTATGCAATGATGGTGTCAAACCCCAGGAGGTTCATCAAGAAGAAGTTCCCTACCAACAAGAACCAAAATTGGCAGGGAAGCTACAGCTCTGAAAAAGCGAAAGAGGAGCCGAAGGTTGAAGAACCAAAGAAAGAAGCGAAGGGTGAAGCTGATTCTGGTGTCAGCTGTTTTTACTATGGAGGGAAAAATCACTACGCAAAAGATTGCGTGTTGAAGAAAATGGTAGAGAAAGATGAGGAGAAGGATGAAGAGGCAAATCTCCTGAAAAGACTGGAGGAGATTAAAAGGAAGAAAGCTGCTACTAATCCCTCTATGAATGCTCTAATTGTGCAGGGTTCGGTAGATGATGATGAGTTCGGTTGTGTACAGGTGTGGTCAACCGACTCAGAAGATGATGAAGTGAGAAAGCCTTCTCATGGAAAGGCTTATGTTGCGAAGAGTGGTGATGCTAGTGTAAGATGTTTGATGGTGACAGACGTATCCCAGATGAGAGGATACAACATTGATGGTGGAAACGAAGTGGCTAAGGAGCGAGAGGACGTGTGCTTTACAGCGAAGCCTCTCGGTGTGCAGATCAGTGAACTTGATGAACTGATCAAGAAGGTACAATCCATTTTTATTTCATTTAAAATTCCACAAACATCATACGAAAAAGAATTAAATAACTTGAACTCAAGAATTTCAAATCTAGATAGTTGTTTAACTCAAACACGGGTCACGAATTCTAATCTGACTGACCAAATGAGCAGGGTGTCATCCAAGAGTGAGGAGCGAAGAATGTGGATTGAGCAGAAGGAGTTGGAGTTGATTAAGTCTAGGGATGAAAATATCTCTTTGCAAAGAGACAATCTTAAGTTATTAAAACAGAGAAATGATTTTTGTTTGATTGCAAAAAGACTTTATACTAACATTACACAAATGCATTTAGACTGTGAAATAGGCCAGAAAATACATCGCATGATTTTGCCCTTCCTTGAGCTAAAGGAGGATGAAATCGATGTCGAAGCATACAACTGTGAAAGTGTTGTATCTTCAGATGATGTGAATCCCACTTATATGTATGGTCTGGACAAAATTGAATCGTTTATAAAGTCCAAAGATCATAAGGACATGCTTAAGAACCTTTTGGATGAAAATGATAGGTTGAAACTCATAGCCGAAAGTATATAAAAATTTGATTCATTGAGTACCAAATTAAGTTCAGAAAATAAATTGATGTTGAAAATGCATCTGAACTTAATGAGGACGATGACATGAGTGAAATCTATGTAGAGGATGAGGTTGACTGTTCAGAGTTTGTTAGGAGCAAACCCAAAAACCACAAAAACTTGATTTCTGAAAATTCTGTGGAATTCGCTCGTCTGTCCAAAAATAAGTCCCCAATTCTTAAAGAAAAGGACGTTGTATACCAAAAGGTGAGAACCACTCCCAATCAGGTTTATAAAGTCACAGGAGTAACCGAACATCAGACAGCCGAACTGACTGCATTGGTGAATGAAGATAATGCAGATGGTTGTGATGAGTTTTTCCGGTCTGCACCGAAAGACAACGCAAACGAAACAGTTGGTTTGTCAGAGCGAACATCATGGAAGGTCAAAGGCAGATATGTGGCAGAACCACTTAATAAACCTACCAACTTTGACGTGCCCAGTACCAATGGCACAAAAGAGGTTCCAGCAGAATACATCTCCTCAACAAGCGAAACCTCTTCCATGGAGAGTGAACCTGTTGTTCAGAAGCCGAAACAGAAGGCAAACATTCACAGACAACCGAAACAGGTGAAAAATCAAAAGCAGCAGAGGAATCTGAGGTATAAGAAAAACCTCTCAGAGCGAAAGCAATTTTGGTGCTCCCAAAATCCTCACTATACTCACTTTGATAGAAACTCCAAGGCAAAAGGAGAAGAGAAAAAAGACCAAAAGGATAGGTTCGGTCCTGAAAGTAACAACAACCAAAAGCCTAGTTTTGGTCCACCAAACAACAACAGACAAAGACCAGGGTTCAGTCCATCAAGTTTTTACAGCAGAAGACCCAGTTTCGGTCCAGAGATCCACAACAACCGAAAAGCCAGTTTCGGTCCATCATCAAATAGCAACCGAAGGTCCAGGTTCGGTCCCTCAAATGGTCACAACAGAAAGGGTCATTTCGAACCTGAAGTCAGGAAAGATTCTCATTCTAATTTCTATTCTTCTAATTCTTCTCGTTCTCATTCCTCTTCTAAGCCTAATTCTCGTCCTACAACGACAAAGGATTTGAAAGGAAAAATTAAGATTTCCTCAGCAAAAGAAGACCGAAAGCAAGCTAAAGACCAAACTCCTGAACCTAAATCCAAAACCCTTGAATCTAACTTCAATAAAATCAAAGTGTTCACCATTAAGAGGAAAGATCAAACAACATTAATAAAACAAACTTATCTTGTTGATGCTTCTCTTACTATTCCTGCTTCTGTAAAAGGCTCACGAGGACCCAAGAAACTTTGGATTCCTAAATCTGCTTAATTTTTGCAGGTTATAAGTGACGAGAAGTTCGACGAAGAATGGTACATAGACAGTGGCTGCTCGCGTCACATGACAGGAAGGAAGGAAGAGCTAAGGGAGTTTCGGTCCCTTCAAAACGGTGGTAACGTCAAGTTTGGTAACAACTCCTTTGGAACGATAAAGGGTTATGGGATGATAACCAATGGAGAGTTTACAATCAGGAAGGTGGCTTATGTAGAGGGGTTGCAACATAACCTCATCAGTGTGTCTCAACTGGTGGGAGGTACAGGCCTCAAAGTCTCGTTCGATGACGAAGGTTCTGAGATAATAGAAAAGAAATCCAACAAGGTTATTCTCAAGTCAGAACGAAAAGGTGAGATGTTCCCTCTGAATCTCAACCCAATCAAAGGGAATCCAGCCATATGTCTATTGTCTAAAGCCCATTCAGACGAAAGTTGGTTGTGGCACCGGAGGCTCTCACACCTCAACTTCAAAGACATCAACAAGCTAGTCATCGGTGATCATGTTTAGGGTCTTCCACTGCTTAAGTTCGATCGAGAACACTTATGTTCTGCTTGTGAAATGGGGAAACAAAGTCACCAAAGTCACCCAACAATCATAAACACCAAAGTTGTTGAACCACTTGAGTTGCTTCACATCGACTTATATGGTCCTTCATCAATCGAGAGCATTGGCGGTAACAAGTACATCCATGTTATTGTTGATGACTTCTCACAGTTTAATTGGGTGTTCTTTCTAAAGCACAAATCAGAGGCGACTCCCAAGCTGAAAATCTTTATCAAGCAGGTCGAAGTGTAACTGAGAAAAGTCGTTCGAAACATGAGGAGCGACAATGGACTGGAATTCAAGAACAAAGAATTCGAAGATTTCTTAGCAGAAAAGGGCACCAGTCACAATTTCTCAGCCCCCTATACACCTCAACAGAATGGAATTGTCGAAAGGCGAAACCGATCCCTGTGTGAGGCGGCCCGAACCATGCTGAGTTTCGCCTCCCTTCCTCTATATATCTAGGCAGACGCCATTGCTGCAGCTTGTTTCACTCAAAACAGATCTTATCTCAACAAGCGTTTCGCTATCACCCCCTATGAGATTCTTAACAACAGGAAGCCGAATGTCAAGTTCTTTCATGTGTTCGGCTCAAGGTGCTTCATTTTCAATTCCAAAGAGCATCGCAACAAATTCGATGTCAAAGCCGATGAAGGCATCTTTCTGGGATATTCTCTTACTTCAAAGGCGTACAGGGTTCTGAATAAGTGTTCTAAACGTATTGAAGAAACCTATTATGTAACGTTCGATGACAATTACGTCAAGAAGTTGAAGTCTACCGAAGGGGCAATTGGAGAGATTTTCTCTCAAACCGATCAGGTCACAGCCTCAATCGCCAATTGGTTTGACCAGTTCATGAATCTATTTGATGAACCTGAGAAGGCTATTCACTCTGAAGCCAAGGCAGCAGACGACAAGGTGGATCACCTTAAGAAGATTATCGAAGACTCCGCCAAACAAATGGCAGAAGAAGAACCAGTTAGAAACGAACCTCCTCAGAGCAATACTTCAGTCGAGGGAGAGAATCAATTCTCTTCAGATCGACAGGACTCACATATCCAGGGGGAGGGTCCATCATTTTCAATCGGCGATAATGCTCATGGCCAAAGGGAAAATCCAATCTTTGACGGAACCAAAAGCCCAGCCAGACCTGAAAGTCCTGTAGCACCCGAAAGCCCGGTTGCACCCGAAAGTCCTGTAGCAACCAAAAGTTTGGAACCATCCGAAAGTCCTAAAGCAACCGAAAGTCTGGAATCACCCGAAAGTCTTGTAGCAACCGAAAGCCCGGAACCGCCCGAAAGCCCAGTAGAAGAAGAATTTTATGGTTCACCTCCAAATGTTTCATCATCTGTCGAGGGGGAGAATTCCAATTTGCTTTATGATGATGATATTCAATCAGAGTTGGAAGAAGAGGTAAATGCTGAATTGGATCCCACTTATGATCCAAATTATCCTCCTCTCATCAAATGGACCAGACATCCTGTATCTCAAATAGTGGGTGATGCATCAGAAAAGATTCTAACTCGATCACAACTGAAGGCGAAGCAAACTGCTCTATTCTCCAAAGTAGAATTCTACATGTTTAATTCATTTATTTCCAAAATAGAGCCAAAAACCGTCAATGCTGCTCTCGATCATTCTGATTGGGTTCAGGCAATGCAAGACGAACTCAATGAGTTCGAAAGAAATAAGGTATGGAGACTTATTCCAACACCAAAAGATGCCTCGGCTGTCGGTCTCAAATGGGTGTTCAGAAACAAAATGGACAAGGAGGGTAATGTGATCCGGAATAAGGCTCGGCTAGTGGTGAAAGGATATTGCCAGGAAGAAGGAATCGATTACGAAGAGACATTCGCTCCGGTTGCAAGGTTGGAATCCGTTCGAGTATTTCTTGCCTATGTTGCACACAAGAACTTTGAGGTCTACCAGATGGATGTGAAGTGTGCCTTTCTGAATGGGGAACTTGAAGAAACCGTGTACGTGGAGCAACCTCCTGGTTTTATAAATGAAAAGCATCCTAATCACTGCTATATCTTGGATAAGGCAGTTTATGGTCTGAAACAAGCTCCTAGGGCATGGTATGAAACATTAACTAAGTTTTTAAAGATGTCTAAATTCAAACAAGGTTCGGTTGACCCAACCTTCTTTCGTAAAAAGGAAGGTAACCACCTTATGATCGTTCAAATCTATGTCGATGATATCATCTTCGGCTCCACGAATCCTAGCCTAACAGCTGAATTCAGGAAGTTGATGGAGACTAAATTTGAAATGAGCTCAATGGGTCCGACTAACTTTTTCCTTGGTTTAAATATTAGACAGGGACCCGAAGGCATCTTTATCAACCAGGAAGCATACACAAAGACTCTTCTTGCCAAATTCGGCATGATGGGAGACTCAAAGGTCAAAGTCCCTATGGCGTTCGGCACCAAGCTCACACCTTCTTTGGAAAAACCGGCAGTCGACATAACTCTATATCGCCAAATGATTGGTTCCCTGATGTATCTCACAGCTAGCAGGCCCGATATAATGTTTTCAGTATGCTATTGTGCCAGGTTTCAAGCAAATCCTCGTGAACCACACATGCTGGCAGTGAAGAATATATTCTGGTATTTGAAGCGAACCACCTCTCTCGGTCTCTGGTATCCCTCAAACTCAGGTTTCTTCGTTCAAGCCTACTCAGATGCAGACTTAGGATGATGTGGTCTAGACCGAAAAAGCACCACAGGAGGCTGCCAATTCCTAGACGGGAAGCTGGTTAGCTGGCAATCAAAGAAACAAACATGTGTTTCTCTTTCTACTGCCGAAGCAGAGTACATTGCAGCCGCCTCCTGCACATCTCAAGTGATTTGGATCCAAAGCCAACTCCGGGATTATGGACTCAATATGAAAAAGATCCCACTATATTGCGATTCAGAAAGTGCAATTAGGATCTGTCATAACCCAGTGCAACATTCCAAGACCAAGCATATAGCACTGAGGTATCACTTTATTAAGGATCATGTGGAAGATGGAAACGTCGAAATTCACTTTGTTCGAACCACTGATCAACTGGCCGACATCTTCACCAAAGCCCTACCTGAAGCAAGTTTCAATAAAATCCTACAAGCCCTAGGTATGATGGAATCGGAGTCAGTACCAAAAACACCTTCTCAAAACTAAAAGTTGGAAGCGAAATGAACCAAACGCTCGGTCTATTTCGGGCTCGGTTCACACGGGAACCGAAATGAACCGAACGCTCGGTCTATTTCGGGTTCGGTCCCATTGCACTTGTTTTCGCTTATCTCAAAAAGGTGTTGGTTGTATACTTCTGTACAATTGTTTTCCAAAAATCCAAAAATATTTTTTTAAGGAACCGAAATGAACCGAGCGTTCGGTCCATTTCGGGTTCGGTTCAAATTTTTTTTTTGGTTTGTTTTTCTCTTTACAAAAATATCAAAATTCCAACAATATTTTCTTTCTTTTGTCTCTACTTCTGTTTATGTTAACGTTTCTGGAATATCGATGTAACGCCCGTAGATCCGGGCTAGTCAATTTAGAGGCAATAAGTGTCGAAAACGACTTTTTGGAAAAAGGTTATTTAGAATAAATAATCTTAACCAAGATGTAGTATATGTTACAAGGTTTCCGTACATATAAAGAACGCCAAAATCCGAGTTATAACGAAGAAGTTATGGCCCGCCGAAGTTTTACGGCAAAACCGGCACGGCACCGGGAGACGTAAATAGTGAATTTACGATGGAGGACTTTTTAGCCTTAGTGATCTAAACGAAAGTCGTAGAATATGTTAAACCGAGAAAATCCATAAAAAGAACGCCCAAATCTGACTTCGTATGAAGAAGTTATGATTTTTCTAAGATTCGGCTTAGCAGTGTACAACCCGAAACTCGAATTTTAGTTCGAGCGGTTTTTGGCTTACGCGAACTAAATGAGAGTTGAAGATCTCATTAATAGGAACTCAACAGTAAAAAGATGGACGAAAACGGAGTTCATATGAAGGAGTTACGAATTCTTCGCGGTCATTTAACAGTCTAAACGCCTCCTACTGTTAAATTTGAGATTCGTCGAGAATTAGCCGACGGAGTCTAAATGAAAGTTGTAGATCTTGTTTTTACCTACGCGTGGAAAAAAATAACGTCAAAAACGGAGCTCGTATGCGAAAGTTACGGGGTTTAGAAGTCAGCAGGGTGCTGCTGCAAAAAGGGTGACGTGGCTGAATATGGGCCAAGGCTTTCTCCCCAAGGAAAGCCATCAGGTGATGACACGTGGCACTGACTCGGCGAGTCAGTGAACCGACTTGGCGAGTCCGTCAGGATTTCACACTATAAATAGAGGTGCCGGGTTCCATTCATTCTCACACCTTTCCATACCATTCTTTCTCTCTCTAGACTCTCTCTCTCTAGCCCCCTAACCCCCCCCCCCCCCTAAAGCCTAGGTAAACCCCCTAGCACCCGAAGGAAGCCCCGAGGCTCCCGGAGTCCCGAGAAAAGAGCCTTTCGGCTCGGGAACGCTGCTCCAGCGAAGCCCGGTTTTCGAGAAAACCCGCTGTAAGTGAGCTATGCCTACCCTATCTTTAGTATAGCTTATGTTTTAATATAGTAACGTTATTAGGAACTTATAATAAGTATTTGGGCTATTATTATGAGTTATATTGAGTGTTATTTAACGCTTATATAATAATAATAATAGCTAGACTATTAATTTGTCGCGGTTAACATCAGACTAAACCCTAGTCATATTGATACTAGGTTTTGTCGAGGAAATCGTTTTAAGAGTAACGAAGTGCTGTCCGAGTGACAAGTCACCACCTTCCCAAGTGAGTGCATAGTTACTTTCATCTTACACATAGATATGAAGTATTTTATATAAACTACTTGCTATGTGTGCATATTATCTGAATACTTGCTGTCTATGTTGGATGAACGTTTTATACATGTTTTAAGTGATTTAAACTGTATACGTATTTTATATATACGAATATGTTGGGTATGACATGGGTAGATGAATGATGAGAGATAAAAGATGATGTGAGTAAACATAGGCAGCTATAGACTTGGTGCCTAATAAATAACCTCGGCATCTATGGACTTAGTGCCTATTGGACAAACACTGGTAGCTATGGACTTAGTACCTATTAGGAATTGGTAGCTATGGACTTAGTACCTGTTAGGAATTGGTAGCTATGGACTTAGTACCTATTAGTTAAACACTGGTAGCTATGGACTTAGTACCTGTTAGGAATTGGTAGCTATGGACTTAGTACCTATTAGATAAACACTGGTAGCTATGGATTTAGTACCCGATGAATAAACTATAGCAGCTATGGAATTAGTGCTTTATGAACGAGCATTGGCAGCTATAGATTTAGTGCCAGTCATATAACCCTGGAAGTAAGGGACTTCGGAATGAACGAATGCAGGATAGATGACTCTTAGGATAAATCCTTAAGAGTAAAGAAGATAATGGGGATGGGTAATTGGGTTGATTGTTTGATTGTTTAAACATAATAATTATATTATTGTGGGTTGAAAACCCTATGTACTCACCAGGTTTCCCAACCTGACCCACTCAGTTTATATATATCACAGGTGTCGATATGAAGTGACATTACACTGAGAGATTAAAGAGATGTAGATCACTAGTGTAAATAAATGTAAGTTCCGTTTATGCTTATGTTCCTGTATTGACGATGACATCCCAAACGTTTTAAAATGAATAAAATACGTTTCTTCGAAAATGTTTTGATAATGTATTTATCGTATTTTTCTGGGAACAAATTCCGCAACATTTTTATTAAAAGAGGCACTCTGATTTTTATAAAGCATAAACCAAATCGGTCTTTTATGGCCGTGAAAATGGGGATGTCACAATCGATGGGGCAGGTATCAGTCTCACACTTTATACTAGCTAAGTGTCCCTAGAAGCATGCTGCTGCATGTTGTCCAAAGCCTCAACTGATTTTGAATAAAGCCTTAAGGACTAGGTATATACAAACCTCGTCTTCCCAATTAGGCTGTTAAATTTATTCTAATCATGAGCTACCTTACTCTTTTCTCATATGAGTTAAGAGTTTTCTGCTTGGTCACTCTTTTTATTGCAGAGGTACTTTGGTTTCTTTACACCACCTCAAACATTTTTCTCCATCATACTTCGGTTCATAATTGTAACCCTTGAGACTCTCAGAAATAACCACTGAGGTTTATGGTTACACCATCTCTGTGTTTATGATCTTAGCCTCGTGTCACTACGTGCTAAGTGAAACCCAAAATTCAATACCCACTATGAATTGACGGTGAACAATTAAATTTGCTCCAGCTTTCACTCATGAATTATCGAAACCACCCAAGTGGTTGTACCATGAAATCTCTTCTTTCTTTTTGTGTGATTCTTATGAAATTGTTACACACCATAACATTTCTTCCCAAAGAATCCAGTTTTAAATTTTTTCTTTGAGATTTCACACCAAGCATTTCCAACAAGTCACTGCATATAGTCTCAACCTACTTGTTCAACAGACCACATCGGTCTCACAGGTACTTCGTTCGGTTTCGGTCTTATGTCAAGATCCGGAATTCTGAACTGAAGCGAAAGCCACCCTTTTAAGCCTCATCAAAAGATGCCTTTCAACACTTCTTAACAAGTGTTTGATCGTAATTCAACGGGAATCCACACAGACACTTTAAAGTCTCTCTTGACTTTGAAGGAAGAGATTCGTGCCCGGGATCCACTGTTTCGTGTCTATATTGACATCACATATTCCCACATAGATGTTGCTTTATTTCTTTATCTTTGACACTCTATGCACGAAAATCCTTTTGATTTTCCAAAAATCTGGTTCAGTTATCTACAAGCTACTTTCCTTTATGTAGCTTCGGTTCTTAACGATATACTCAACAAGGGAATGATGTGGTTTTTCTAAATCTTTGATTTTATCTAATGATGACAGCTCATTTAAAAGATAAGATGATGACTCAGCCGGAAGATTAACGGTTTCAAGAATTCAAAAAGGGATTTGGTGGGAAGGCGTGTTAAACGGAAAAGATTTTCTCTCTCATGCGTAATCATCGGGGTTGCTAAATGTCACGTTTCAATTCAGGAACCGTTTTGCGTTTCAAGAGGATTTGGTGGCGGATTTTTCTCTCTCTTCTATCC
This sequence comes from Lactuca virosa, assembly GCF_052849685.1. Classification (NCBI taxonomy): domain Eukaryota; kingdom Viridiplantae; phylum Streptophyta; class Magnoliopsida; order Asterales; family Asteraceae; genus Lactuca; species Lactuca virosa. The sequence continues at coordinate 34,029,259 of NC_136434.1, forward strand.
CCGGTATAAAGGGTTAAACCCTTGTTGCTTTACCTCTTTACTGCAACCCAAAATTCTGAGAGCTAACTAAGGCGATTTCTCTACCACTGTTCATCTTCTTCTTCAAAGCATTCAACAATGGCGGATTCCTCCTCTGTTCATGAAACGTCTTCTAGATCAAACATTCTCCCAATCAGACCTCAGCAAAGCTTGGTCATCGACCTCACCCCAATCTCATACGACGCCTTCATGTATCCCATAGTGGAGTGTCTCAAATACTCTCCACTGGTTCTCGCACTCTCCAAGGTTGAAATTGTGCCTATGGAATGTCTCTCACAGATTTTCTCCACTGCTCACTACAACAAATCTGTTGATCGAATCTACTTCGACATCCTTGACACCAAAACCTCCATCTCAAAGCAGCGATTTTGCTGGCTTCTAGGGTTTGAACCTGACGAATCGAGGGTTAACCCTGATTCGATCTCTGTGGGACAGTTATTCTCCATGTTCTACAACATGGGTTACACAGAAATCCTTACCACTGTCACGAAGTTCAAAAAGTCATGCCTTCCTCCTCAATGGAATGGCTTCTTCACGATTTTGTTCAAGGGTTTATCGGAGAGAAGTGCAGGTTCTGATGGGGCCAGTTGTTTGTTCATGACTATTCTCTATGGGTTGTACAATGGGATCAACCTCGACTCTGGCTCGGTTCTCTGGCAGCAGTTGATTCAAAGCCTTGGCTCCACTTCTCGACACACTGAAATATCCTATGCCAGGTTTTGGACGCTCGTCACCAAATGTGCAATGGACAAGTTTCATGTCCCCACTGTGGCCACTTCCCCATTCTCCTCGATTGGCGTGTTCCACACTACAAAGATCATCGTCACTGATCCCTCCAAGTTCATCTTTGTTGGATCAATTCCTGAGTCCATGTATGCTAGTGTATCAAAGGAGAGCGTCATCATCAAGACCTACAAGGAGTTTCTTCCTTCGGGACCGAGAGAGCTGACTGCAGAGATGCTTCAGTCCATCAATGACGCAGACAAACCTGCTACCAGGGGCAAGAAATCGGAGAAAGGGAAAGTGAAGAAAGTGGTTAAAGGGGCGAAAGGCCCTACTCCTAAGAAGAGAAAAACAATAAAGGCAGCCCAATCACCTCCACCGAAGAAGAAGAAGAAAACACAGCCAAAGAGGAAACTTATCCTTACTTCTTCCTCAAGCGATTCAGAGGCTGAAAGTTCTGACTCAGAGGTACCTGTTTCAACCAAACCTGTCTCTTCTCCACCTATCACAATACCTATTTCCATTCCCATCATAACCTCCCCTATTTCCATTCCCATCATAACCTCCACTATTTCCATTCCCCCATAACTTCCTCTACTCATATTCCACCCACTTCTATTCCTATACCACCACCCATTTTCTCTGAAGCCACAAAATTAACAACCACTGATGTTCGAACCAACGTATCTGATACGGGGGATCGTACTTCAGCACCTGAACCCACACCAACAACCAAACCCATTTCCACACCCGAACCTACCCCTACAATCGAACCTCCAACATCACCCTTATCTCCCAATCACTCAGCCGAAACCGAGACATTTCTGGGCGGGGAAGATATGACTTTCGATTCAGTTTACTACAGCCCCTACCAAGTTCAGAGCGACGATGATGATGATGCTCCTGTAACCAAAAAGCACATCAAGGAACTTCACGAGAAGATTGATAATCTCATCGCTTCTTCCTCCTCCTCTCGGTCCCATATGACGGAAGCTGCCATTCAGGGGATGGTCGATAATTTCACCAAGAAACACGAAGCCTCCATCAACTCTGCTACTGCTGCCATAGATGCATCCACAAAGGCTTGTAGTGCAGCGACCGAAAAAGTCGAAAAACTATTCCGAGATGCTAACATCTTTTTGGAGTCTTTACAGGGGGCAGCCGAATCTAATGCAGCGAAGGTAAATTTCGCTGTTGAGAAGCTGACTACTTATTTCGATACAGAACAGCAACGCTTCGCCAGTCTTCGTCAGACTCTAGAAGCTAACACCAAATCCTTCCAGACAACCATTGAGGATCGCCTCACCAAGCTCCAAAAGGACCTGGCCACAGAAAATTCTGTGATGGATGCGCTTGCACGCAAAACTACTGCGCTAAAAGCCAAGAGTCTTCAACTTTCCCAAACTGAGAAGGAGGTTGATTCTCTTCTGTCCGAGCGAGTTATAATTAAGAGTTATGTTTTGGATGTCCACGGAGCCCTCTCCAACATCCTTGAAGCACATGACCCGATTCTCAACTACTCAGTGAGGCGAACTCTTCATGAGAAACTTGCTCCTGACCTCGCCATGCTTAGCCGAATTGAGGGGCTTCCTGAGCAAGTGGTCCATCCAAAACAAGGGGGGGAAGTTGGTTCAAAGGACAGTGATCAATCTCAACCTCCTCCTGTTTCCACAGCTCAATCCCAACCGCCTCCAACTTCTTCATCTGTTATAACTAAAGCAACTGAACCACCAACAACTGGTCATGCATCAGGTTCGGGTGCTCAAGTCAAAGGGAAAAAGGTTCTTGATGACAGCGATGGATGATATTTTGAAGAAACAGTCTGGGGACAAGGAACTAGATATGAATGCTCGGATTGCTAGGGAGGCCGAAGCAAATGAAAGGAGGATGAAGGAGGCTCATGATCTCCTTGAAAGTCAAAAAACCCTATTCCCTCCATGGACTCTTGAGAAGCTTGTCAAAGAAGCTATCAAATCCCCCAGCCTCCTCTGGCTTGAGCCTGTGATCTCTTTGGACAGGGCTAATTCTGTTAATTCTCAATTTAACATGCCCTTGACCCGAAAGGCTTTTATCTTTCATGCATTTTCCCACATAGCTGAAGTTCCTCATCCTCACCCGAAGGTTGATAGAGAACTTATTGATTTCTATCTGAGGTGTGCTCAGCCTCAGTATCAGACGTGGAGTGCACAGAAGATTATCAATGTTCGGGTCCTCAAACCCTTTCGGGAGGGTAACTTCACGAATGTCAGATTCAAAGTCTTGAGGGGATCAGATAAAGCCGAACATGCAATTTCTCTTGCTGATCTTCCTAACCTAAATCCTCATGATTGGATCATCATGCATAACATCCTCCTCACCAATGAAACTGAATATGGGCCACTCATAGATCACTTCAAGAGGACGTTGGTCTGTTATATCTTGGAAGTTGCCAAGTTGGATCAGGAAATTGCTAATGTTCTTAGAAAGAAGCCCACTATCACCCCAGTCGGTTCTGCAAGTGATCTGAATAAAATGCAGATGGGAAGGATTGATCCTCAGAGAAACTCGGTCATGTTCACCAGGAAAGAAGGCCAGAAATGTCTATTCGCTTTGGCTGACAAACATCTTTACACCACTTCTTGTCTGGAGCATGTTCTGGGGATCATCAATCGGTGTAAGCAAAATTCTGAAGCTGATAAGAAATACTTCAATGACATGGTCCACTGGTTTATTCATTTCCGACGAACTCTTCTTACCATCATTCCTTGCTTGTTCAAAACCACAAAGAAGGTCGATGCAGCAGGATCCAGTAAGCCATAGTAGAATCTCGCCCCAATTGACGCAAAGGGGGAGATCGTTGGGTCCTTTATGTGTTGCGTCTTGGGCTCGGTCCATAGCCCAGTTTTGTATCCGGATTGGGCCTGTCCATCCGTGATTTAATTATTAGGGTTTAAGTATTTATAGATGCTTGCATGCATCTTTGTACGTAACGTTTTAGTCGATCATTCAGGGTGATTATTATTTTGTCGATTGTAACCCTAAAAGCCTCTACAACGGAAGTTCTTCATCGAGCTCTGCTGAGGCGTGAATCTATTGAATCATTCAGCTTATTCTTGATTCATTCTCTTGTTTGTTATTTTGTTTACATTATTCTGATTAACTTGTGTAAGATCTAAACGATCAAAGAGTTTATCAACTCATCAAGATCGAGTACACAAAGTTGTGTGTTGATCAAGTCCACCACAAGAGTAACAAAGATATTCGTCATGATCTACTAAAGGCTTAGTAAATATGATTATACTTATAAGATTAAGTGTAATTCTGAATTTATTGAAAGAGTTTAAATCAATAGCATAACGAATAAGAAGAATCAAGTAGGCAGAAAGATAAAAGTTTCTCTATTCTAAGAAGAAGGGAGAGTACCTTTTATCATGTTTTATGATAGGTTTTTGTAACATCCGGAATTTCAGGTATTATATTTATTCTTTTTACTTTGAGTTTTGTGGAAGAACTCGGCGAGTTGGTGCGTAGACTCGCCGAGTAGGGACGCGATTTCTCACCCGGATTAATGACCGGACTCGGCGAGTCGCAATGGTGGACTTGGCGAGTCTGCGCTGTTTAATGAAACCCTAATTCCTCGGGTTTGGGACCTATTTAAGGGGCCTTATGGCCGTCATTTGTGCTCACCAGTCCCCAGAGCGAAACCCTAGTGAGCTTGAGCGTTTGGAGTGAGAGAAGGAGCCATTGTTGACCTTGGAGGTGTTATCTAGCAAGGGAAAGGAAGCTATAGCCAAAGGGAAGCAAGAGGATCAACTTCCTGAAGATCTGAGGTCCAGAACATCACGTTTGAGGTACTATTGTTCGAACCATTTCTGTTAAGGTGATGTTCATGTTGATTTAGGGCTTATTGAGCCCTTTTGTGGCTAGATCTAGTGCTTCCTTGGTCCCTTAAGCGAATTAGGTCCTGGATCTGGACCCTTGGAGGTCCAAAGTGTCCCCTTTTCCAAGCTTTTTATGAATCCATGGAGGTTTTGAGTTGGGATCCTTGTGCTTGATGTCAAAACACCATTTATGAGTCATTAGGTGTGTTATGAACGCCAAGACTTGAACTTTACGTGATGAATAAGCTTGGAAGGATTGGATCTATGAGTTAGTGGAGCGGATCTGACCTCAGAAGGTCGTTTGGGGTTGTGCATGGAATGCACTCGCCGAGTCCATTCCCAGACTCGGCGAGTTGGTGCGGGTTGTTTAGTGATTTCGAACCAGGGAGTGAGTATCCGAGTTGGGTGAGTGACTCGGTGAGTCGGAAGAGACTCAGAGGGATCGGGTTCCCGTAGGGACTCGGCGAGTCCACGCCAGACTCGGCGAGTCGGGTTGACCGTTGACCAGAGTTGACTGGTTTGACTTCGTGGTATTAGTCAGCCAGAGTCGAGGTAGTATTAATTAGAAATATGCTTGTGTTATAGGAGGACGATAGCTCGGGAGATCGAGCACTAGTGATTCCGAGATTTACGAGTTACCGAGATACGCGAGGTGAGTCTTCTCACTATACGTTACCTTGAGTGGCATTTCGAGTTGACCAGAGGGTCTTATGTGCTATGTATGAGATTATGTGTTATATTAGAGATTTCGTGCTATGTGTTATTTGTATGCTGTATGATTATATAGACCGGGCCGGAGGGTCCAACGATTCAGACCAGGCCAGAGGGCCCAATGAGCTATGACTGGACCGGAGGGTCCGACGAGCTGCGGGACTGGAGGGTCCCGCTGAGACATCTTGACCGGAGGGTCGGGTTTAGCCTTGAGTGGCGTATTTGTGGTATGTGGTATTTTGGGGAACTCACTAAGCATTTATGCTTACAGTTGTTGTGTTTGATGTCTCAGGTACCAGCGAGGACCGTGGGAAGGCGATGGCTTGACTTGTACACACCCACACCGATGGAGTTCATGTTAGAGAGATCTTGGGATTTGTTTTGAAAACATTGTTGTTATGGATTTGAAATTTATGATATGATATACATTTTGTGGTTTAAAAATGAAAAATTAAATTGGAAATTTTACGTTGTTACAAGTTGGTATCAGAGCCTTGGTTTGAGGGATTCGGATGCACCTTCGGGCGTATTTGAACTCAAACCGAGGATTTGAGAAATTTTACAACCAAAACTACAAATTTTCTAAAAAGAAAAAGAAGTTTGGAAACAAGCAGAGTGGAAGGTGTGTACGGTCAGCCAGCGCCCGAACGGTGAATCCCCAAAATACCCTTACATTATATGTTATGAGTTATGAGATATTATGTTATGCATGTTAGAAAGGCTAGGTACTCCTGTTAGGACTAGAGTGTGCTGATTTGTGATGCCTTAGCCTAGGAGATTACTGCTGCTATGAGATACCTTGAGAGTGAGTAGGTAGCAGTGAGGAGCTCATAAGAGGTCTACTGAGGGTAGCCAGTGCATAGCGAGAGTGGAGTAATTACGACTTGGGATCCTAGGAGGAGGACTTGGGTTGCATATTGATTCGGTGTGGACGATAGTATTGGGCCCGTACTATTGAAGACACCGGATTGGTGCGCAGTCCAAGTAAGAATCCTTGGGGTACCAGAAGTTGAGGATGATTGAGTTATTGAGTGTGAGTATACTCGAGAGTGTCCCTAATATTTCTTATGTTGTATTTCAGAGGTTGATCATGGTCGGGACACGCCATACCACCGGGAGCAGTGGGGTGAGTGATGAGGAGATCCGTCGGATCATCCATGAGGAGGTGGCTGCTGCCATCAGAGCCGAGATTCCGGAGATGTTTGGGTCTATTAAGACCACACTGATCGAGACGTTTGACAAGCGTTACGCTGCTTTGACTGATGCTGCTGTTGCTGCAGCCACAGTAGCTGTTGCTGCTGCGAGACCCCAGGGTGGTGATTCGTTGCTGTACCGAGAATTCAGCAACACGAAACCACCAGAGTTTGATGGTACACAGGATCCGATCGCCGCTATGAGGTGGATCTCAGACATAGAGGGGTGTTTCTATACGTGCTCGTGTCCGGAGCACTTGAGGGTGCGGTTTGCACTCAACCAGCTTCGCTTGGGGGCGAAGGACTGGTGGAAGTTTGTAACCGCGAGCTATTCGACAGCTGAGCTGACTGCAGTGACCTGGGAGAGGTTTACTACGATGTTTCGTGACGAGTATGTTCCCCAGGTGGAGAGGGAACGTTTAGCCCAGGAGTTTCTGACACTCAAGTAGGGGACTGAGTCGGTGACAGTGATTACGAGGATGTTTCATGAGCGGGCGTTGTTTTTCCCGGAATAGGTGCCCACTGAGCAGGCTCACATGAGCCGCTATTTGAGTATACTGAGGAGGGATATCCGTGAGTTCGTGGCGAACTCGACTTACCGGACATTTGCCGAGCTCCAGGCAAATGCCCGGAAGAGGGAGTTGAGCTGGAGATACAGGCGAGGGAGGAAACCGAGTCTCAGAGGGGTGATCGGCGACCGGTGCAGTCGCAGCCGGCCGCCAAGCGGGCAAAGCCCGCTGATTCGAGGACGAGTAGTTCGAGGGGCCGCACTTGTGGGAAGTGCGGCAAGAGCCATGATGGGTCGTGCAAGGCTGGGGTATGCTACAAGTGTGGGAAGGAAGGACATTTCGCGAGGGATTGTCCTAAGGGGTTCTCGGTTTGCTTTCATTGCAACCAGACCGGCCATCGGAAGGCCGAGTGCCCCCAGCTTCAGAGGTCAGTGCAGGGATCTGTACCTGCGGTTCGAGCTACTGAGACCTGGCCAGCAAAGGCCGAAACACCGAAGGCTAGGGGGAGAGCCTTCCAGTTGACTGCGGAGGAGGTCCGCGCAGCGCCTGACGGCGTGGCGGGTACGTATTCTTTATCTATTTATGCTGAGTTTATGCTATTGTGATTGCTATATGTTATGCGTAGGTACTTTTCTTGTGACTTCTGTACCTGCATTAGTGTTGTTCGACTCAGGTGCGAGTCGGTCTTTCATATCTGTGACTTTTAGTCGGCACATTAGTATTCCGAGAGAGGCGTTGAGTCGACCTCTGCGGGTTTCCATAGCAGATGAGCGTGAGGTGTGTGCTACTAAGGTGATACGTGGATGCGTGCTGGAGATCTTCGGGGTGGATTTTCCGATTGATTTGATTCTGATTGCTATGAGGGATGTTTGTGTTATAGTAGGCATGGATTGGTTGAGCTATTTCGGGGCTGTCATAGATTGCAAGCGTCAATTGGTGATGATCCGAGATCCTAGTGGGGGAGTGCTGATAGTTTATGGCGAGGGGACTCGTGGTGGTTCAGTATTCTGTTCGGCTGCCAGAGCGAGGCGGAGTTTGCAGCAGGGCTGCAAGGGGTTCGTAGCCTATGTGACGGATGTACGAGAGGCCGCTGGGAGGCCAAGTTCAGTGGATGATGTGCCGATAGTGCGTGAGTTCCCGGACGTGTTCCCCGAGGAGTTGTCGGGTGTGCCTCCCGTGAGGCAGGTGGAGTTTCGTATCGATTTGACTCCCGGGGCTGCGCCTATCGCTAAGGCGCCATATCGCCTAGCACCGCCAGAGATGCAGGAGTTATCCTCACAGCTGCAAGAGCTGTTGGGGAAAGGGTTCATCCGTCCCAGTAGATCTCCCTGGGGAGCGCCGATCCTTTTTGTCAAGAAAAAGGATGGTTCACACCGGATGTGCATTGATTACCGGCAGTTGAACAAGCTGACGGTCAAGAACCGTTATCCGTTACCGAGGATCGACGATCTATTCGATCAGTTGCAGGGGCCGTCTTGGTTCTCCAAGATAGACTTGAGGTCGGGATATCACCAGATGAGAGTTCGGGATGAGGATATCCAGAAGACGGCGTTTAGGACTCGTTACGGGCATTACGAGTTCGTGGTGATGCCATTCGGGCTCACCAATGCACCAGCGGCGTTCATGGATCTCATGAACAGGGTGTGTAGGCCGATGTTGGATCGTTCGGTAATTGTATTCATTGATGACATCCTGGTGTATTCGAGGACCAGAGAGCAGCATGAGGAACATTTGAGGGAGCTCCTCGGAGTTCTGAGATCGGAGAGGCTGTTAGCCAAATTCTCCAAGTGTGATTTTTGGTTGCGAGAGGTTCAGTTCCTAGGGCATCTCGTTAACCAGAAAGGGATATTGGTCGACCCGGCCAAAGTTGAGGCAGTGATGAGTTGGGAGGTGCCGAGGTCACCCTCCAAGATCAGGAGTTTCTTAGGGTTGGCAGGTTATTATCGGAGATTTATCAGGGACTTCTCCAAGATCGCAGTGCCACTCACCAGGTTGACCCGGAAGGGTGTCGCTTTTTCATGGGGCCCCAAGCAGCAGGCCTCCTTTGAGATGCTTCGCCAAAGGTTATGCGAAGCCCCGGTGTTAGCCCTCCCGGAGGGGATGGAGGACTTTGTGGTATACTGTGATGCGTCGATCTTGGGGTTGGGAGCAGTGCTGATGCAGAGAGGGCATGTGATAGCATACGCATCGAGGCAGCTGAAGCCTCATGAGACGAGGTATCCCACCCATGATCTAGAGTTGGGGGCAGTGGTGTTCGCCCTCAAAATTTGGCGTCACTATCTGTATGGGGTTCGGTGTACGATATACACGGACCATAAGAGCCTGGAGTATTTGATGGATCAGCCTAACCTAAATATGCGGCAGAGGAGGTGGTTGGATGTGGTCAAGGATTATGATTGTGAGATCCTGTACCATCCGGGCAAGGCTAATGTGGTAGCCAACGCCCTGAGTCGTAGGGCGGAGAGCGCCCCATTGCGGGATGTATGTTTGCGATTGACCGTGATAGCTCCGGTGTTGGACACCATTCGTGGAGCACAGGCTGAGGCCGTGAGATCGGAGAACCAGAAGAGAGAGCGAGTTGTTGGGTTGGTATCGGAGTTCGTTACCGATGGTCGGGGGCTTATGACATTTCAGGGGCATATATGGGTACCGTTTGTGGGAGGTACGCGTACCATTTTGATGGAAGAGGCTCATCGGTCGAAATTCTCGATCCATCCTGGGGCCACTAAGATGTATTTGGACCTGAGGAGAGAGTATTGGTGGCCCGGTATGAAGAGGGATGTTGCGTGGTTTGTTGAGAGGTGCTTAACCTGCCGTAGGGTTAAGGCCGAGCACCAGAGACCGCATGGTAAGTTGCAGCCGTTGGAGGTTCCCGAATGGAAGTGGGAACAGATTTCCATGGATTTTATCACCAAATTGCCAAGGACTGCTAAGGGAGTCGATGCAATTTGGGTGATCGTGGACAGGTTGACGAAGAGCGCCCACTTCCTTGCTATCAGTGAGAGTTCTTCCGTAGAGAAATTAGCAGAGGTGTACGTGAGGGAAGTGGTATCACGGCATGGAGTGCCGATCTCGATTGTTTCATTCCGAGATGTGCGTTTCACTTCCAGATTCTGGAAGAAGTTTCACGAGGAGTTGGGTACTAGGCTGCATTTTAGTACCGCATATCACCCCCAGACTGACGGACAGAGTGAGCGGACGATTCAGACGCTCGAGGACATGCTCAGGGCATGTGTGTTGGACTTCGTGGGAAGTTGGGACACGTATTTTCCCTTGGCAGAGTTTTCCTACAACAACAGCCATCATTCGAGCATTGGTATGCCACCCTTTGAGCTGTTGTATGGGAGGAGGTGTCGGACTCCTATTTGTTGGGGAGAGGTGGGGCAACGAGTGATGGGTAGCACCGAGATTGTGCTTCAGACGATAGAGCAGATACAGCGGGTCAGGCAGAGATTGTTGACCGCTCAGAGCCGCCAGAAGAGTTATGCGGATAGGCGTCGATCCGAGCTCGAGTTCCAGGTCGGTGATTATGTTCTCCTGAAGGTATCTCCTTGGAAAGGAGTGATCCGATTCAGGAAGAGGGGCAAGCTAGGGCCCCGGTATATTGGGTCGTTCAGAGTGATCGCGAGGGTGGGCATGGTAGCGTATCGCTTGGAGCTACCTGCGGAATTGGAGCGGATTCATAATACCTTCCACGTATCTCACTTGAGGAAGTGTATAGCCGACGAGTCGGCGGTAGTGCCGTTAGAGGACATTCAGGTGGATGCGAGCCTGAACTACGCGGAGAGACCAGTTGCGATTGTGAATCGGAAGATCAAGGTTCTGAGGAACAAGGAGGTGCCTCTGGTACAGGTTCAGTGGCAACATCGGAAGGGATCCGAGTTGACCTGGGAGCCAGAGCGTGAGATGCGGGAGCAGCATCCGGAGCTATTTCAGGAATGAGACTTCGAGGGCGAAGTCAGATTCAAGTGGGGGAGAATTGTAACATCCGGAATTTCAGGTATTATATTTATTCTTTTTACTTTGAGTTTTGTGGAAGAACTCGGCGAGTTGGTGCGTAGACTCGCCGAGTAGGGACGCGATTTCTCACCCGGATTAATGACCGGACTCGGCGAGTCGCAATGGTGGACTTGGCGAGTCTGCGCTGTTTAATGAAACCCTAATTCCTCGGGTTTGGGACCTATTTAAGGGGCCTTATGGCCGTCATTTGTGCTCACCAGTCCCCAGAGCGAAACCCTAGTGAGCTTGAGCGTTTGGAGTGAGAGAAGGAGCCATTGTTGACCTTGGAGGTGTTATCTAGCAAGGGAAAGGAAGCTATAGCCAAAGGGAAGCAAGAGGATCAACTTCCTGAAGATCTGAGGTCCAGAACATCACGTTTGAGGTACTATTGTTCGAACCATTTCTGTTAAGGTGATGTTCATGTTGATTTAGGGCTTATTGAGCCCTTTTGTGGCTAGATCTAGTGCTTCCTTGGTCCCTTAAGCGAATTAGGTCCTGGATCTGGACCCTTGGAGGTCCAAAGTGTCCCCTTTTCCAAGATTTTTATGAATCCATGGAGGTTTTGAGTTGGGATCCTTGTGCTTGAGGTCAAAACACCATTTATGAGTCATTAGGTGTGTTATGAACGCCAAGACTTGAACTTTACGTGATGAATAAGCTTGGAAGGACTGGATCTATGAGTTAGTGGAGCGGATCTGACCTCAGAAGGTCGTTTGGGGTGGTGCATGGAATGCACTCGCCGAGTCCATTCCCAGACTCGGCGAGTTGGTGCGGGTTGTTCAGTGATTTCGAACCAGGGAGTGAGTATCCGAGTTGGGTGAGTGACTCGGTGAGTCGGAAGAGACTCAGAGGGATCGGGTTCCCGTAGGGACTCGGCGAGTCGGGTTGACCGTTGACCAGAGTTGACTGGTTTGACTTCGTGGTATTAATCAACCAGAGTCGAGGTAGTATTAATTAGAAATATGCTTGTGTTATAGGAGGACGATAGCTCGGGAGATCGAGCACTAGTGATTCCGAGATTTACGAGTTACCGAGATACGTGAGGTGAGTCTTCTCACTATACGTTACCTTGAGTGGCATTTCGAGTTGACCAGAGGGTCTTATGTGCTATGTATGAGATTATGTGTTATATTAGAGATTTCGTGCTATGTGTTATTTGTATGCTGTATGATTATATAGACCGGGCCGGAGGGTCCAACGATTCAGACCGGGCCAGAGGGCCTAATGAGCTATGACTGGACCGGAGGGTCCGACGAGCTGCGGGACTGGAGGGTCCCGCTGAGACATCTTGACCGGAGGGTCGGGTTTAGCCTTGAGTGGCGTATTTGTGGTATGTGGTATTTTGGGGAACTCACTAAGCATTTATGCTTACAGTTGTTGTGTTTGATGTCTCAGGTACCAGCGAGGACCGTGGGAAGGCGACGGCTTGACTTGTACACACCCACACCGATGGAGTTCATGTTAGAGAGATCTTGGGATTTGTTTTGAAAACACTGTTGTTATGGATTTGAAATTTATGATATGATATACATTTTGTGGTTTAAAAATGAAAAATTAAATTGGAAATTTTACGTTGTTACAGTCTTAATGTTTAAGAACCATATCTCAATTGATCCTCTAAGTGAGTCTTAGTACAATTATATGTCTGAGAAGAGGAATCAAGAATTGAAGAAATGGTTAAATCAAGAAGTCAATCATACTTCGTTCCAAAACAAGTCTTAGAGTTAAGATTGTGACATTGAGTGACAAGTCTTAAGAAGGTTTATAACATTCATCAAATGTGGAATTGAAAAAGTTTTATTCTCGCACATTTGAAATTGGAAAGTTGTGATGTCTTGGATAAGACAAAGATCAACTAGGACCAATTTTGTAAAGTGTTTTTGTCTTGATAAAAGCTACACTAACTCTTGAATATTTGTTTGTCGAGAAATGTTCATTGACAAGAGAATCTTATATGTCAAGGAGTCAGTGGGAGTCTTAATGGTCTTGAAAAGTTTAAGAACTAATCAAGAATAAACCTTATCGATCATCACTAGCACACAAGTTGAGGTTTACAACCTATCGTGTTGACATTATCTTGTTTCTGTGCCGTTCCAATTGAGTTAATTATGTATGTGAGCCCTATGAGTTCTCATTTGAATGCATAAAAGGCAAAGACCTTGATCAATGAAAAGTACATTGATAGGAAAGGGTGAGCTGCTTAACTACTTGGAAGACATGGTGGGCAGCCGTGTTACCATAAGGCAAGAAATCAAGATTGAGAAGGTTCGGTCCATATAAGTTTGAATTTGTCATAAACTTTGGTTTTAACAAATTCACATGGATAAGAACACATACACCATTAAAATCTAAGTGTCATAAGATTCCCTCCTTCATGAAAATGACTGTGAGTAAATGCTTTCACTAAGAGAGATTTTAAGAAGATAGTAATTGTGAAAATTGGATTCTCGAATTCGATTATGGTTACGGTATCCCTTTCCATAGTTCGAATTATGAGATTTGGCAATTAGTCTAAATTGTTTAGACACACATATGAGCTATCTAAGACAAAGGTGTATAAGTTCAGGAAGCCTTGATAAAAGATTATCAAAGCATTGGGTATTAGAAATATGAACTTAAAGAAATTCAATAGGCATTGTTTTTCTGAAAGTTAAGCTGTTTCTGAATGCATGTCAAAGCTAGTGGGAGCATAAGTGTTATGTTTATAATAATCATCGTGATAGTGGGAGCATAAATGTTATGCTTGTATGATTATTAAGGCAATTATTGCAAGTTAGCAATATTAATTATAGAAAACAAGAGTCATACTTTGCAAAGTTGTAAGGGTTGAATAGTTGTTTTTCTATAATTAAGGGAGAGAATATTATGCTTCATTTCAAATCTAAAGGCTTAGGTTGTGGAATGTTAATAATTTTAGTCAAGGATACATAATGTGTTCTTAAATTTCGATTATGATTACGACATTCCTCTTCATAGTTCGAATTGTGAGAACGTAGCACATAAAATATTATGGCAGAAGATTGATAAAGTATCAGATCTTTATGCATCGTGTCCCATACGCTTCGGGTATAGGATCGATTGCAAATGCTATAATATTTGACCATTCTAAAATTTTCCAAATGTCTAGCGCATTTAGAGGGAAAAAGGATAAGAATCGGTTTTGACTAAGATAATTAAACAACTATCAAAGGACGATTCAAAGCTCGCTGAGGATTGGTCGCTTGTGAGTAGTTGGAAGTATAGTATTGGATGGACCATATCGACATCATTATGAATAGAAAAGATTCTATTAAGAAAGAGTTGTCATATGGAAAATATGGAAATGTTTCCATATTGGGAGTTGGGCATTGAGAATCTATGTCTAGATTAGAAACTTTTATGCAAAAGGATGTTCAAAGGAATGTACTTTGAGTGAGACACATCACATCTATGGAATTGTCTTGTAACAATCTCCGATAGAGGACTTTGTAATTTCATTGGCAATAGTCATTGTGACTTTAGTGCAGTGATATTACGAAAGGATCATTGCATAAAATGTTAGAATCTAACATACTCCATAAGTGGCAAGAATTTGATATTCTTTCACTTGTGAAAAGGATTGGGAGTTGTGAAATGAGTATGATTGGAAATGTGTTCATTTGATCTATTTCACAAAGTAAGAACCATAGGTAAACAATGTGTGCATGCTGAGAGCATGGGACAAGTGTTGTAATAATTCAAGTAAGAAGTTGATTACCCGAAACAACAAATAATGAGTAATCGATATGGTGATAAATAAAAGGTGTTTTATTTATACTCAAAGGTTTGAGGCCATATGGGATTAGTATTATTCTTGTGTTTCACTTTGCATGTTTTGACTTCCTGAATAATTTAATTGGTTGAGAACAGTCAAATTATTCGAACGGGCCACAGTCGTTCATATGTTGGAAGTAGGTATGCATGAAGACTGTCATGAATTGGTGTGTGGATTGTCTAAAGTGTATTAGACATAAGCAATTGTTTGTTGCAACATTCATGAGTGCTTATGAATATGATTTGAGCATTGGATTAAACCCACGCTCACTTGGATCACTTCATGAATTGTATCACAAGTGATTGGTGAGACGATAACATCTTATATTCTTGAAACCGAGATGTGTGAGTTGTATCTTGCGAGTCGGTTGCATATTGATAATATGTAAACGCACCAGTAACTTGGTGTCATAAAACATATTGTTGTGTGTGATTCGGTGAGTAAGTGCAAGCAAGCATTGAGTCAAAGTTTATCCGTTCCTTTCATCCAAAGTAGGATAAAAGCGATATCTTTGGGCCCCTCGATGATTTAGTGATGGCACCTAAGCGCTTGGCCAAGCCGGGACTAATTTGATGTGTTCAAATGTAGTCTGTTGTCAGTCTTCATAAATCGGAAGTCGGGAAATAGTGTAGAGAGAATGATTAGAATTCATGTCTCATATCTATACGATATCTAGAATGGAGGAATATATGATCCCTTATCTAAAGGACACGCGTACCTGATAAGATCAGAGATGACAGCGGCTTTGGAAAGCTACGATTGCAGATCAGGATCTGAAGTCATACGCAGAATAGTTATTAGACTTATCCAAGTGGGAGACTGTTGGATTAGTGTCTAAGTCCATAACTATTTTGGTATGTACTTGACCCGATGGTGCATGGTCCTTTTGGGTTGCCTTCACCAAAGCAACTTGATAGGATGAATTATGGAGAGAAAGGATTAATTATGATTTATTAATATATTATGAGAATAATATATTAAAGGAGAAATCATATTGTTTGATTAATATTAGTCAAGAATTAATTGATAATTAATTTTGTGACTAAAAGAGATTAATTAAACTTAAGGGACTAGAACTGTCAATTGTATGATAGTTGAATATTGAGATAATGGGCTCCATATTAAAGGGGTGGACAAATTCTATGGGGAAACCCATTAGAAATTGTCCTAGGCCTTTAAGGAAGGAGTCCATGGGTTTCTTAGGGCTTAAGCATCCAAATTAGGGTTTCCTTGTTAGATAACCCTAATAGCTTCACTATTTAAAGATCCCTAGAGCACCAAAAACGTGTGGAAGGAACTCCTTAGGGTTTTGGACAGTTTTGGGCAGCCTCTTCTCTGCTCCTATTCATCCTCTTGCTCTTGGTGTTTGTGAACCATTAGAGGAGTGACATTTGTGACTCTAAGCTTTCTAAAGTCATTACAAGGAGGATTTGAGATTGTTATTGCTACATAACAATCAAGGTAATATCTTAAACCCTATTTTATGTTAATATGATTAATTGCATGCTAGATCTAGGGTTTATAGCTTTGGATATTCAATTGCATGTTCATTAGACAAACTAGATCCAAAAGCTATTAGGGTTTGCATGTACACCATAGGAATGATGTATAGTCTAAACCCTAATTCATATGTTATATTGATTATCATATGCTAGTTCTAGGGTTTGAAGTCTTGGATGAATTGCATGTACAATAGAGAAACCTAGATCCAAGCATTAGGGTTTGTATGAGCACATAGGATGTTCTTATGGCTAAAACCCATCATTATTAGTCTTCTGCCATAATATTTTATGTGCCATGTTCTCACAATTCGAACTATGAAGAGGGATGCCGTAATCATAATCGAATTTGAGAATGCACTTATCCTTTCCATATATAGAATTTCCCCATGTTGAACAATTTCAACACAACATTCATATATAATCGACTAAATTTATCAAAAAAATCCACAATCTAAGCCTTTAGATTTGAAACGAAGTATAATATTCTCTCCCTTAATTATAGCAAAACAACTTTTCGACCCCTACAACTTTGCAAAGTGAATCCTTGTTTTTCTATAATTAATATTGCTAACTCGCAATACTTGAAATAATAATCATGCTCCCACTAACACGATGATTATTATCATGCAAGCATAACACTTATGCTCCCACTAGCTTTGATATGTACTCAGAAAACAGCTGAACTTTTAGAAAACAATGCTAATTGAATTTCTTAAGTTCATGTTTCGAATAGCTTATGCTTCGATAAGCCTTTATCTAAGCTTCTTAAACTCATACACCTTTGCCTTAGAAAGCTCATATGTGTGTCTAAAGGAATTCAGAACTCATGTTACTAAGTTCCAAATGTTCAGACTAATTGTCAAATCTCACAATTCGAACTATGAAAAGGGATGCCGTAATCATAATCGAATTTGAGAATACAATTTTCACAATTGCAATCTTCTTAAAATCTCTCTTAGTGAAAGCATTTCCTCACAATCATTTTCATGAAGGAGAGAAACCTTATGACACTTAGATTTTAAAGTGTATGTGTTCCTATCCATGTGAATTTGTCATAACAACAATCATGTGGATTTAACTTGTTTAATTTTGATTTCTTGCCTTATGGTAGCACGAATGCCCACCATTGCTTCCACGTTGTCAAGCAACTCACCCTTACCTATCAATGTACTTTCCATTGATCAAGGTGCCTTGCCTTTATGCAATCCTATCGAGAACTCATAGAACTCATATTGCATAGTTGACTTAATCTGAAATGGCATAGAAACAAAACTTATGTCAACACGACAGGTCACAACCCTCAAGTCGTGTGCTAGTGATTCATTTTAGGTTTATTCTTGATTATGATCTTGAAACTTTTCAAGACCATTAAGACTCCCACTGACCTCTTGACATACAAGATTCTCTTTTTAAGGAACTTTCCTTGACAAAAACAAATATTCAAGAGTTAGTGCGAAATCCTATCAAGACTAACACTTTGCTCAATTGGTCCTTGTTGGTCTTTGTCTTTTGCAAGACATCACAACATACCAATTCAAATGTGCAAGATAAGAAACTTTCAAACTCCACATTTGATGAGTGTTATAAACCTACTTAAAACCATCTCACTCAATTCTAAATTTCAAAGTATGACTCTAAGACTCGATATTGGAACGAAGTATGATCGACTTCTTGATTTTAACCATTTCCACAATTCTCGATTCCTCTTCTTAGTCATACAAATGCACTAAGACTTACTTAGAGGATCAATTAAGATATGGTTCTTAATCATTAAGATGATCATAAAACACGACAAAAGGTACTCTCCTATCTTCTTAGAATGGAGAAACTTTTATCTTTCTGCCTAATTAATTCTTACTATTCGTTCTGCCTTTCATTGAGACCTTTTCAATGATGCAAAATTATACTTAAACTTGTAAGCATAATCATATTTACTAAACTTTAGTAAATCATGACGAATATCTTTATCACTCTTGTGGTGGACTTGATCGACTCACAACCTAATGTATTCGATCTCCTAGTCCTTCACTTGACACTTTGTCAAAGTCTCAATTTTCCCAAATATAAAGTTTCTCATTCATCAACAAACCAAGTTGTATGATTCCAAGTTTCTATCCAATTGAAACTTGGGCGATGAGAAACTCTCCCTATTTGGTAAATTCTCGACATTTCCACAAATAACCTAATTTAAGAATCAAATCCATCATTGCTAATAAAAGAAATATTCAAACATCCATTTTTCATATATGCCATCGTAAGGATAAACAAATAAGACAAAAAAAAAATTTATTTTATTGCGGAAAATTTGTCCTTACAATGCATCTCAATTGAAAAACTATGCTATTACATATTTCTTAGCAATCTATTCTAACTCTAGAGTAGCAGCTCAAAAATCTAATCTTCGAATTCATGCGATCGAAATCCATTACTTCGAGATTAGATTCAGCATGCTTCATTCTTAAGCTTCCTCTCTTTTCTTCGATTCACATATCTTGACTCTCCCATCTCTTAGATTTCTCAGGTAAACTGGGCAGCTTCGTTTCCAATGCCCCTTCTAATGAAAGCAATGGACTCCTTCGGCACAACACATCGAAAATCATAGACTTAGTCCTTTCTGGACTTCCAATGTTGCCAGTGTCCATTGAAGTTTGGGAGTTCGATTGACCAACCATATTTGCTTGACCAGCACGCCAAATCATTGCTGATTCAGCAGCTCTGAGCAAATAAGTGAGATCAATGAGGGTCACGTCGTGGTCCATCATATAGTACTCTCTTATGAACTCACTATACGAAAGATCGACACCCAACATCCTTAACCTGTCAATGTGTGACTTCATCTCTAAGACGTGTGCACACATAGGTTTCCCATCTTCGTGTTTGCTTGCCAAAAAGGGCTTGAGTGAGCTTAAACTTTTCAAGCCTTCGAACTTGTGGGTTAGGGAGAACAATAGGAGGAGGTGGAGGAAGTGAAATTAAGCTAGTCCACATAGCAGGGATTAATCTTTCACCTTCATTGTGGAAGAGCCTTTCACCTTAAGAAGGAATACTTTTCCTTCGGATTCGGGAGGACCATTGTTAGATTTTGACATCTACAAAACAGGAGAAAATTCAAGTTAGTTGAACACAATCCTTGATGTAACACCCAAATGAAACATCAAGGCTAGGATCCAACACAATACTCTACAACCTAGAAGAGGGATGTCGTAATCTAGTTGCAGAATATTTGAAGGTAGGTGAATGACGATTCACCAATTTCCACCATGAAAAACGAAAAAGAATTTAAGTTTTAAATGTATTGAAAACTCCTAGATCTTTTGAGATTCATTGAACCTTTCAATGCATGTTTAAATCTAGATTATGCCCTTCAAGTTTGTGACTGGGATGCCGAGGATCACAAACAAGTCATGAATAACCATGCGAATCAACATGGTGCACTCAATGCTACTATCACCTAATCAATGTGTCGGTTAGCCACACACGCTCCATTGATCTATGACAAACATCGGGCCACCCTTTGCTACCAATGTCAAACCCAAATTAGTGTGCCGGTTAACCACAAACGCTCCACTAACGTATGACAAGGGTACGAAGTGTAATTCCATGGGTTAGCATACAATTTCACATTTTTCCTAAAGTAACTAAGATTTGGGAATTAGTAAAAGCATTTAGTTACTTTGTACTTCATTATACTTATAATAGAAGGTTTCGTCCTATCCTACCCGTTCGGCTAATGACCCTCCACTAGTCAAGAGTGCGGTGGGTAAGAGTGGATACCTATTCAATCAACATTTTATAGGCAATTTCCTTAAACACCCCTTATAAACCAGCTTCGTGAATGAGGCCTACTAACGGTAAGACTGACTCTTTACTCATATATAATATTAGACTTTTAATGTTATATATAGTATAGGGTGTATTTTAGACTTTTAAAATACGAGGTGGTTTTATTAACTTTCTCTTTTAATTAAACTTTTAATTAACTTAACAAAACCATGAGGGTGTAATTTGAACTTTTCAAAAATACTACAGTTTTAGAATTTAACAATTCAAAATTAAACTTTAAATTAACTTTTAAATTCCAAAACTTGAGGGCAAGTTTTGAAACATTTCAAAACATTAGGGTTTAGAATTTAAATATTTCAAAATTAAACTTTTTAATCAAAAATTTAAATTCCAAAACTTGAGGGCAAGTTTTGAAACTTTTCAAAACATTAGGGTTTAACAATTTAAATTTCAAAACAAAACATTTAAGTTCAAATTTAAACTATAAAACCTAAAGGGATTAATTTGAAACTTTTCCAAACTTTGTCAAGAATATTCTAGATCACACAATTCAAATAAGGCAATTAACAATTAATTGGTGGTTATCTAATTTGACCTAGTCCAATTTCTTGCAAGATAATTCACCAAATAGTTCAAATAATCAAATCTAATCATATAAGGAAATAATTATTTAACTAATATGAAGTTATCTTTTAATTTGGCAAAGATAATCACCCAATATCATAAAAATCTTATTTATATCAATAAAAAACGATTTGGTAACTATCCCACAGCCAAAATAGCACAAAATCCCGATTTTCCCTCTTTCTGACCAGCTGACTCGTCGATTCAGGCATGGACTCGCCGAGTTCACCATGAACTCGGTGAGTTCATCTATGGACTCGGCGAGTTCAGCCCCCAGAAACCCTAAATTTCGATTTTTTCAGCCAAATTTCGATCAATTAAGCATCAAATACATTAGCAAACATTCCTAGTCTCTGACACCACTGATGGTTTTCATCCAATACATCAATCCTATGGTGTACATGCAAACCCTAATAGCTTTGGATCTAGTTTGTCTAATGAGCATGCAATTGATTATCCAAAGCCACAAAACCCTAGATCTAATGAACTATAACAGAATTTAGAGTTTAGGACATACCTTTGATTGTTATATAGCAATAACAATCAATCCATGGCTTTAGAAGCTTAGTGCCTCAAGTGCTGCACCTCTAATGGAGTCACAAACACCATTAGCAACTTGGATGAGGAGGGAGGAGAGATGAGACACCCAAAAACGGCTGGAAACCCTTAAGAATAAGTTAGCCATGTTTTTGGGTCATTAGAGATCCTTATATACTTAGGCAATTGGGGTTTTGACCTTAGGAAACCCTTATCTGACTGCTTAAGCCCTAAGCAGTCCATGGACTCCCTCCTTAGAGGCCTTGGACGATTTCTAATGGGTTTCCCCATAGAATTCGTCCACTCCATCCTCTATGGAGTCCATTAGCCCATCTATGTAATTATCTTATAATTACACAATAATTCCCTTAAGTTTAATTAATCTCTTTTAGCCACAAAATTAATTTCCTAATTAATTCTTGACTAATATTAATTAAACAATATGATTTCTCCTTTAATATATTATTCTCATATTAATAAATCATAATTTAACCTTTCTCTCCTTAATTCATCCTACATATTGCTATGGTGAAGGCAACTCAAAAGGACCATGCTCATAATCGGGTCAAGTACATACCAAAATAGTTATGGACTTAGACACTAATCCAACAATTTTACCCTCAGTTTAGTTATCAGTATTTGATTGAGTATTCTTATGGGAAATTGTAGACGGGGAGATACCGGAGCAGCAGCAGACAGCTTCCCGAGCAGCTTGTTCAGCACCCAGATTACGAGGTGAGTTTCCTTCCAGTAGGAACGGGTCTACGGCCACAATGCCGGCCCGTTTAGTTAGCAGTTAGTTCCGGACTTCGATCCGATGGAGTAGTTCGGTATGCTTGATGTCTTTGTGATTCAAGCAGGGTTTTGTGTTATGTGTTCCGGACTTCAGTCCGATGAAGTATGCAGTATCAGTTTTATGCTATTTGCTCTGTATATGCTATGCTATGTTCAGTCAGTTTCCGGACTTCGGTCTGATGCAGGGGACAAGGTCCCAGTTAGTTCCGGAATTCAGTCCGATGCAATTTCCGGACTTCGGTCCGATGCAGGGGGCAAGGCCCCGGTTGGTTCCGTACTTCAGTCCGATGTAGTTTCCGGACTTCGGTCCGATGCAGGGGGCAAGGCCCCGGTTAATTCCGGACTTCGGTCTGATGCAGTGGGCATGGCCCAATAGTTGTTTACATGTTATTGTATGGTATGTGGTAGTTTGGGGGAGCTCACTAAGCTTCGTGCTTACAGTCTCGGTTTTGGTTTCAGGTACTTCCGCAGGCAAAGGGAAGAGCTCGGGATGATGGCATCGCACACACCACAGTTTCCGCAGTTTTCCTGGGAGTTTTGATTAGACATTTCTATATGTTTTGATATAGTTTGACACAATACATGTTATCATGGTTTGAGATTTTATGGCGTACGATTATATTATAGCATGCAGTTTTATGATTTTTAGTGTTATAAAAACAAAAAATTTTGGGTCGTATTTTTAGGATGTTACATATAGGCAGTAACCTTATACCACCCTTATAGACTGGCTTCGTGAATGAGGCCTACTAATGGTAATACGACTTTACTCTTATACATATATATAAATATTATTAACTTATAATATTATAAAGTATAAGGGTTGAATTTTAACTTTTAAAATTATAAGGGTTTAACTTGGAATTAAAGTATTCATAAGTGAAAACTTTACAAGTTCCAAAACTTGAGGGCAAGTTTTTGAAACTATTCAAAACTTTTCATTTCATAACTTATGAGTTTAATGGTTCATTAAAATGAAGACTCTTCATTTTTTATGTAACCTCTTATTCTTTAATAGCACTTTTAAAGAAGTGACTATTAAACATCCATAACTTGAGGACAAGTTATGGAGTCATAATACTATTTAATGAAAAAGACTCTTCATTTTTTATGTAACCTATGACACTTTTATGAGTTTTAAGATTCATAAATGTGATCTTTTATGTAACTTGAGGACAAGTTACAAAAACACATTTTATGAATTACCTCTAGATTAATTATGATAGAAAACAACTAAAACATTATTTTTTTTTCATTAATCTAAACTAACTCATAAATCAAGGAAACATAAAACTTTTGGTAATCCATAACTTATAGAGTTAAATGCTTGTTTTATGATGAAACTTTTCATGTTCCATAACTTAAGAATAAGTTATGGAATTCTTTAAAACATTAACACCAAATTTTGTAACTCCATAAAAACTTTGAATCAATTTTTTTTAAAACCTTTTCATATCCATAACTTATGGAGGTTTCAAAAAAAGAACTCTTTAGATCAAACTTTTACAACTAATAAAATAATCACATCATTTTATCTTTTACTAAATTTGACCTAATTCAACTCATATAGCAAATGATTCAAATTTTACAAATAATTAGTTTTTCACAAAAACAAGTAATTATCTTAAAATTTGACAAACGTCATGTTTTTTCCCTTTTTCTCAACTTTGAAAATAAAACATTTGCATCAATATAACAGAAAACAACCCATGGCTCTGATACCACTGTTGGGTTTTGAGCATTCTAACACTCCTAAGTGTACATGTAACCTAAATACCTTGGATCCATGTTTTCTCTATTATACATACAAATATGAATATCCAAGGTATTATCCTAACTAGCATACCAAAACATTGATACTAGGGTAATAAAATAGATAGAATACATACCTTGTTGTTGTAAGTTGTCTTTATGAAGCTTAAGTGCCTATTGCCCCAAGTGTGACACCTCAAATGGTTCACACAACACCATGAACACTTGGAATAACCTTGAGAATAATGATACTTTGGTTCTCTCTAGTGAAATCGGCCTTGCCCTTTTGTGTACACACACTAGTACCAATTTCACCAACCAAGGACATCTTTATATAGTGTGGAAATTAGGGTTAAACCCTAATACCCATGACCTTTCATTTCATATGATCAATGAGTTAAACACTCCATGGACTATCCATGAAAGCTTAGCCCAACCTAAATGAACTTGGCCCATCACACATATATATCTAAGAGTCCATATTTAATTAGTTCCTTTTGATCACTTAATTAATTACAAATTAATTCTTGATCAATACTAATTAAATAATATGATTATATATTAATATATTAGAACTTATAATATATTAATATAAATCACTAGTATCCTTTTTCCTCATCTTGTCAATCCAATTGTCCCGATGCCATGCAACTCAAATGGACCATTGCCGGGTCGGGTCAAGTCTTACCAATTATAGTTATGGACTTAAACATTAATCCAACACTCCCCCCTCCCATCGCCACCATCCCCACGCCCACCCTATCACCGCTACCATGTTCTAAAAATGAAAACCGATAGAAAAATACACATCTAAACACGTTTTCTAATTTTGTAAAACTAAAAATGAAAAATGAACAAGTTTTAATTAAACGTGTTTTCTAAATTTTCCAATTAAATCCGAAACCGAAAACCGCAAAACTGAAAAGGGAAAACGAAAAACAGAAAATAAAAATTTGTAACTAAACGCAACCTAAATTTTCATTCTAAATACAGTAGAGGTCTTCCAGAAAATTTCCTTTGAATTTTTGATGTGATTAACTACTTTTCTCAATTTTTAAGCCTTCATAACAATATAAATTCGTGAAAAATAGTATCCAAATGACAAAAATTCCCAAACTTTCTATAATACTGCCATTAAACATACTTAATCTGGAAAAAAAATATAAAAATGGGTTTCTAAACAGTTTAACCCGATTTTATTGTTTTTTTTTTGTGTATTTATTCTAACAAAAATGGAAATAAATAGAATACAGTTTCCAAAATTGCCCAAACTTTTTGTAACACGTATGTTATACATATATAAGCTGTGAAAAATATAAAAGGTATTTTTAAATTATTTTTGCTATTTTTCTTTGTTTTATTCTCTTGAATAATCATTAATTGGTCAATAATCATCAAAATGTTAAATTAAATTATCAAAAATTTTGTAAACTTCATTTACAGTGTACATAATCCAGGAAAACTACCAATGGTGACTTTTATATCCTGTAATCCGATTTTGTGGATTTAAGTGTATTTAATCTTAGAAAATATGAGAAAAATAGCATACTTAATAGAAAAAACATCCAAATTTTTATTTAGAGTTCTAATATACTATAAGGTCTTCTGGTAAATTTTCATGAATTTTGGATGAGTAGAAATATTTTTCGCATTATTAGTCCATTATAAATACAAAAATCGGGGAAAAATAGGAATGCATTAAGAAAATTTCTGAAAATATTTTTCTAAGCATTCCACATGAGGTAGGATCTGTGAAAAATCTTAGATAGACTTTTCACATTCCCTAAAGTTGTTTTATGATTTATTTTAATTAAACAAAAAGAAATTTCAAAATCGTAACAAACAGTAACCAAAATCGATGAAACTCACTGAGATGTCATCATTTAATTTAGGGGTCATCCACAAATTTACCTAGGATTTATAAAGTATTTTATATGATTTATTGACCTATTTTCTTGAAATAATTATAATAATTCGAGAAAAATGAATTATTTTCTGAAAATTTGTAGAACATCTCATTTTTGTTGGTGGAATACAAGTAAAAATCGGATTTGATCAGAAAAGTTGTTTTAGATATTAATTTGGGAATAAATCCATTATAAACCTATTTGAAAGCTTTTTAACAACATACTTTGATGATCAAGCCTCTAAGCTTGAAGATCATCACATGCATGTCGGTTTTTGGGTTAAATACTACCTCCAACATCATAAAAATTGTGGTTATGAACATATGATTCATAATCCATCCATAGAGTGGTGTAGAAGAAGAAGATATGTGAGAAAACTTGAGATTTTGAAGGAAGATTGAAGGATTTTTGTGATTACTTTGAAGAACAACCCTAGATGATGAAGATTTAGAGTTTAAGGTGTGTTTTTGGCTTTATTTTCTGGAAAAAATTTGTGGTTATAGAGAGAGGAAGAGAGAAAATGGTGTTGGGGATTTGAAGAGAGAGAGAGAGAGAGAGAGAGAGAGAGAGAGAGAAGTGAAGATGATGGTTGAGTATAGGATAAAGGAAATGATTTAATTTTTGGGGAAGAGATATAACGGGAGGGGAGGACGAAATTTTTAAGAGGAAAAAGATTCCCTCTCTCTTTCATTTATTTTTTTATTAAATCCCTTCAAAAATTTTATAAAGTTTCAAATTTTTATAAAATATGCACATTAAATCAACATTTGTTTACAAACTCTTGATTTTTATTTCTTAAAATAAGCTTAAATGTTAATGACCCAAACTTTTATTTTCTTGATCATATTTTCATAATTTTAATTATTATAAGATAATATTATTAGTTTCATAATTATTTTCATAGAATTTTTTAGGTTAAATTTTATACATTTAGGTGTTTAGGGCATTTAAGGATTTTGGAGTTTGATAAATCTTTGGATATCAAGATATATTGAATCTTTGAGACTTAAATTGTTTTTGAGTTTCATAACTCTTATTCAAATTAAAAATAATGTTTGTAATTTATTTTTACCGGTTCATTGGCATTCTATGTAGTGATTCTGAGATTCAAGCGAAATTGAGGAATCAAGTATACTAGTCCTAGTTTTCAATTTTGACTTAAGTTCCTACGAGACTCAGACCTAATTTCTATCACTAGGTCAAGTGCATGATGTGTGTATATGATTCATGAAAAGGTGTTCGAGTTAAAGAGTGACCCGAATATGGATATTCACTACAGTTAAGTAGTTGTAGAATTCACATATCAATGTGAAATCTAAGTGTACTATCCATTGTTTCTAATTGTTTCCAAGTTTCTAGTAGGTTATAACATAGCCTCTAGTTACTAAGTCTAGTATGTGTCGTGCCTATAAGTGCAACTAAGTTTAGTCAAATCTAGAACCAACTCGAATTTTGACGGTTGTCACACATAGCAGACAAAATAAAGAAAACATATAATAATAGTGTTGTTCCAAAAAGAGTAGACATGATTAGATGAAGTATCAGTGGACCATGAAGTGAGAAACAAATTTTTTCAAGTACTACGTTTTCCCTAAAATATAATGTCAAATCTTCCGAATAAAATTCCCCTGGACCCCAAAAATAACTATCTAGTGCACACTATTCAGTCTATAAAGGTAAAATCCCCCTCAGTTCCATTGAATTGAAAACAAAGCCTCCCCGTGTCCATCACACCATCTGGATGCCAAACATCGATTCCACGATTGCTTAAGAGATCTCGAACAGCTGGCCCTATCACCGGCGAATCATGAGCTCCGTCAACCCCTCTAACACCATCATCTTCTTTATCTGTGATTAGTGTAAAATCGTGGATAGCTGCACATAAGATACCATTAGTGTATAAACTTGAGAAATTTCGGATAGTGGATTTTGCATGTTATAACATTACACTTTTGCATGTCATGTTATGCCATCTTACTTTGATAATCTAACAGCTACTTTATAATTAAACTTAATTAAGCCATCTTTTTCAATTTGTAAATTCCCTTATTTTTTATGTATCTGATTTTAAACAAGCTAATGTGCTGGAACACTTAACAAGTAGTATACTAAATTGCAAATATTTTAAAAAACTGTCAATGTTTCACTTAATAGCATGCATTTTGGGCACTTGCTAAAACTTTCCTAGAACTGGGTTTTCATTAAATTGTAGTCCTTTGCTAAAACTTGCTAAAAGTATAATTTAATTTTTATATTTGTAAACGATTTACACAGAATTTATGTCACGTATCCTCCAAAGAAAACCTAAGCAACATCTCATTATTTTCTGTATTTTGTATTCAGCTGATGATTATAGCAACGTACTTTAGATTATTAATTAGCTACCTACATATAAAAATTGGAGTTAATAGAAAGTACGTTGTTATAATTCGGATTTTCAGATAATCCAAATATTCGAAATTTTTCAGAATTATATGATCAACAAATTGAAACTTACATTTGGTCATTGATGTGGAAAGCATCAAAAGCTTTACGATACGTGTAGCAGAAGCTTCACTTTGTCCATACAAGTTAAATGTGTGAGAAGATGTCGAGTTACGATTCCTGCAATTAGCATATTTAGAAATTAGAATTTTAATTGGGCAAAAGTTGTAAAAATAATTCAATAGTGTATTGAATTTGAAACAAACTCATAGAGAAAAATTGTTGTAGAATCTCTTATATCTTGAATCTCGGCCAATTCTCTTGATCTTTCTTTTGTTTTCCAATTACTTGTATTCGGAGTATTTATTGCCTGCATATATTTAAAATAAAATATGTTAACAAGTAATTTTAAAAATAAATTATAACAAAATCTACTTACAGCTTGTAAATCCGCTCTGTACTTCGACCAACGAAGATGGGATATTTCTTTAATCTCATCGTAATCCATGTAAATTTTATGGGGATCGTAATCATGTATTCCACTAAAAACCGGACCCATAGCTTTTAATTCTTCTAATTTTTTTTCCCATATTTTTATATCTTCCTTATAGTAAGTACCAATGGGATCTTGATCTTTAAGGGTTATTGCTTTCGGTTTGGATGCTTCATTCGAGGTTTCCACATCACACGTTGTTGACTTTTTTTGATTCGGGCCAGGTGCTTCATCATTGCTGGATCCATTGTTCTTCTTTTTCTTTCGCACCATGATGTGGGTGATGAAGGTCTGAAATGGACCAAATGTATTTGATTCGCGACCTGCAATATAAATGCATAATGAAGATGACAAAATGAATTTCAATGTGTGTTATCCAAAGGATGGAATCCATCAACAATAACAGCAACATAGTTGTTGGGACAATAGGGAAACTGGAATTTCCGTTAGGAGTAGAACAAAAAAACTCTATGTTTTCTGCTTCTTATTCTATTGCGTATGAACACAAATACAAGAAACCAGCATTGCGTAGAGTATAAGCGGTGAAGAAACGAAGAGGAAACAAATCGAAAACAGTAGAATAAAAGAGTAGTTAGCGATTGACGATTGGTTTACCTGAGACGTCGGAGGCTAGTTGTCGCCGGTGCTTCTGGAGGAGATGATCGACTGAACGAGGGTGGACGTCGGACGGAGGCAAGGGAACGCAGCGACGGACCTGAAGTGAAGAACTCGATTTGATTTTATGCGTCTGTAAATCCCGCTTCTGGGTTGCATTTTAATTGCAAATTTGGTAATGTCAGGGATTTTGTACAAAATGTTTTTAGAGGCGATGATTGGTCCAAAAAAAAAAACCAAGGAAATTCCAAAAAGAACCTTCGGAGGGTAGTACAAAAAACATATTAATTGGGAGCGCATACTCACAATTTTTTGTACAAACTTTATAATCTGTCCCCTCTAATCTAAAACCCTTTCAAATATTCAATTTTTTGTACAAACTTTATACGAAAACAAGGAAACCAGTATTCGCTTCCCACTATCGATCGTTGTTTACTTTCCATCTCCGGTTTGCTTCACCACATCGCCGCCTGATCTATTGTCGTCGTCAACTGCTCGACCTCCGTCGGTGGCTTGCTCCACTATTACTGGTTAGTGATTTTATATTACGACTTTATTTCTTTGATTTATGATTTTATATTCATTTATGATATTGCGATTTTATATTCAATTCTTGTTTACACCACTGTCGTCGATGCTATTATAATTACAAATTTTGTGATTTGCAATTGAAAAAATCAAATCAACTGTTTGTTGTTCGCAATTGAAAAAAATCAATTGTTTGCATCACTGTACTGTCGTCACTTCTATTATTATTATGCTTGTATATTTATAATAGCAAATACCCTATACCTTAATTTCATCCTTACTCGTCCAAAAAAAATAATGAATGTTATATCCTTTCTTTTTCCACTAATTTCATCAAATAACATACTATTTGTCTTGATGCCTTACTTTCTATAACGCTAAAATTCAATGTTAATCAAGAATATAAATATACACTTTAATCTATCAACTTATCATACTAATGTTTATGTTGTTAGTTAACTTCATTAGACTACATTTTCTAGTTTATGTTGTTAGTTAACTTCATTAGACTACATTTTCTAGTTTGTCACTGATTATTTTTTAATGATTTTTGAATTTGTTTGCAATTTTGTAACACATATGAGTTCAATGGAATCAACTACTTCTATGCCACCGAGTGAAAAAAAATATTTAACTACTTCGAAATTTGATTCGTGTGATGATTTATTGGAGAGTGCGAAAATTTTATTATTCTAAAGGCTATGGAATATCTATTCGTGGTTCAAGAAAACACAAGCACGTGATTTTGCATTGTGATAGAGGTGGTTTATATCAAGATATATGAGGTATTTCAGGTAAACGAAAAAAAACTATCGGATCTCGTTTGATCAACTGTCCTTTTAAGATTTTGGGCAAAAGGTGTAGTGATGGTTCTTGGATATTTGACGTAAAGGACTTGACACATAACTATGGGCCGTCTACGGACATCTCCGGACATCAATCGTTTCGCCAATTACCATTGGAAAGCATAAAAAGTGTCAAAGAAATGACCAAGGCCGGGATTCCTCCTAGACAAATTCTATCATCTTTGCGTCAACAGGCCCAAATATACCAGTAATGTAACATCCCAAATTCGAGACCCAGAATTTTTTGCTTAATTATATTACTTATGAAAATCGTTTACGGAAAACATCATTGTTATCATTTCAACATCAAGTCACAAATCACAAGTCTCAAAAACCATAACATCAAATAGTAAAATATCATAGTACAATCCCAGGGTTCTCTAGCGGAGATCATGTGTGTGTGTGATGGGCTGCTACTCCGCCGGCTCCTTCCCCTTAGTTGAAGAGGTACCTGAAACCAAAACTAAAATTGTAAGCACGAAGCTTAGTGAGTTCCCCCATCATACCACATACCGTACAATCATACATACTGTCGGTCAATTCTGGGGTGCCCGACCTACCCATGTCAAGCCATTATGGGGTGCTAACCTACCCATGTCAAGCCATTATGGGGTGCTGACCTACCCGTGTCAGGCCATTCTAGGGTCCCTGTCTACCCTCCGGTCTATCTCACCCGGTCACGAGGACTATTTCACCCCCTAATACTATCACATAATAACATATCATAAACATGCTGTCAGACATTTCTGGGGTGTTCGACCCACCCTTTGGTCCTAACGACCGAATCGGGGGACTATTCCCCTCCTACTACCACTATCACATAGAACATATCATACTGGCACATAATACACATCAAGTAATACCAAACCAGACAATTATCACAAAGACAATCATCCAAATTATTATCAACTACTAGTGGGTCGGCCTTGGTGCCTTAGACCCACTTCTACTGGAAGGTAACTCACCTCAACGTCGTGTAGTATCTGTACTGTCCTCGATGTGAAAATCGACTCTCCCTGACTCCTCAATCCCTACACGACAACTTTTCTAAGTTAACAATTCATACTCATAACCCTTACAAGAGTCACTCAAAGCCAAGTCAAAGTCAAAGTCAAATCCTTGGTCAAAGTCAACTTTTGGTCAAAGTCAACATCTGGTTGACTTGACTCGCCAAGTTGGCCCGCCAACTCGTCGAGTCCCCATATCCACAAATGCCATAATCCTTTCCCTACTCGTCGAGTCTAGCAAGAGCTCGACGAGTTCGCCTTCAACAACACATCGGACTATCTTCAAACAACTCGCCGAGTTCGTCCTTGAAGTCGTCGAGTTCATCTTCATCCATAAGAAGGTGCTCAGTCTATGACTTGCCGAGTTCTCCTTGAACTCACCGAGTCTATCTTCATGTAGCTGGGATATTGCCTTGAACTCGTCGAGTCTGTTCATCTACTCGTCGAGTCCTATGATTTCCAGGTCCCTAGTGAACCTAACCAACTGGGGAACCTTTAATCTTAATATCTGGTCCATAACAGAAAGGATTTGATGGAAAATACACCCCGACTCGCCGAGTCCCATGAACTACTCATTGAGTCCCTCTTTGTCCAAAACCATACAGTCGATTATAATGGGTCTTAACGCATCAAAACCATAGATCTAGCCTCCTAAGGTCCATTTTATACGTACAACTTCGAACTTGATGTACATGCATGGGGCCTTTGGCTCAAAAAGCCATAAAAAGAGGTATACAAGATGCATGGGTCTCCCATGGCCATAAAGTTGGCACCTTTATGCCATGGGAACCTCAATGGTTACAGATCTGAAGCACAAACTCACTTCTACACCCAATCCCGAATATAACTTCACTAATGCTTAGAAAGATATAGAAAATAGCCCCAAATCAAGATCTAAGCAATGAATAGCCAAGATTTCAGCTTTATACGTCAAATAAGCTGGAAATGTGCCCAAAACTCTGGATCTTCTTGCTTCCTCTTGATCTCACAAGCTTCCTTCTCCTTATTAAACTTCAATCACACAAAAATGGCACCACAAAGCTTAAGAACACTCAATAAATGGCTAGGGTTTCGAGTTAGGGTTTTCTCTAGGTTGGGAGGGACAATGGGGGCTGGGTTGGGGTGTTATAAGGTGCTTAAATAGGGTGCAAACCCAAATATTAGGGTTTTCATCCAGACAGTCCTACTCGTCGAGTCAGTCTTCCGACTCGTCGAGTAGGTCACTTAAAACCCCGATCAAACGTCAAGTCTACTCGACGAGTTGGGCCTCCAACTCGCCGAGTCCCAGAGTAAATTGCAACATTACTTGAATTTAAATACGTACCAGGAATTGGGTGTTACAAGTAATCTCTAGAAATATATACAACGTGAAGAGAAAATTTTGAAGGGAAAATTTAAGGAATCGGCCCATGATCAATGCATTATTTGAGGAGCTTAACGAAGATGGTTTTACTTATGATATTTCACATAATGTGGAGGGGCGTATAACTCGTTTTTCATTGCACACCCTTTGTCGATTAAATTGGCCAAAGCCTTCTCAAACGTATTTTTGATGGATTGGACCTACAAAACCAATAAATATATGTATTGGCAAATTGCAAGAAGTATTTTGAATGTACCGAAGAGTTCAATATTTTTATGTCTGGTTGGAATAATGTGGTATATTCGACAATGGAAGCTCTCTTTGAGGAAAATTGGTATGAATTTGCATCAATGCATAAAGAGAAGAAAGATGTGATTGAGTACATAAAAAACATATGGTTGCCTTGGAAAGAAAAGTTTGTTAGTGTTTGGACCGATAAGTACTTGCATTTTGGCAATCGATCGTCATCAAGAGCTGAAGGTGCTCATGCCAAACTTAAACAATATTTGCAAGTTTCTATGGGAGATTTGAGGGAAGTTAAAGAGAAAATATGTCTTGCAGTTGAGCATGAATTTAATGAGATTAAAGTAAAACTCTCAAGTGAGAAAACTAATATTCATCATAATGGCAATATGTCATTGTTTGGAGAGCTTCATTATCACATATCTCACTTTGCCTTGAAGGAGATATATGCGCAATATGGTTTAACAAAAGATGGTAATAGTTACCTTTATTACTGTTCATTAACCTTTATTATTTACTAACATTTATTAATTATTTGGTATTTTAGGTGGTATGACTCCTTGCACCGGCAACTATATGGCAACTATGGGTCTTCCATGTGTTCGCAAGATAAAATATTGGCAAGGAGCTACTTTTCCGTTGGATTTAATCCATCCGCAATGGAGGTTGACATACCATCGCTAAATTTACAAAACGATTTGCATGATGAAGGCACTGGTAGACTCGATGAGTTGCTTAATGAATTGTAATCAAGATACCAAAAGTGGCCCTTAAACAAGAAAGAACATGCACTTTCGATTATTACTAAACTTGTGGACCAGTCTGATGCCGTTTTTGAGCCCGTGATTCAACGACCAAAAGGAAGACCTCCAAAATCAAAAAAGAAAAGGGGAATAACATCCACGACACGAGATCCTTCAAGATTTGAGTTGGTGGAATCAACACAAAAACGCAACGAGATGGATAATGGAAACATCTTATTTGATTTAAACGTATATTCATTAGATACATTTGATTTAGACGGTCCTTTTTAAGCCCGTCATAATATTTTTTTATTTTTTATTTAGATGGTTGTTTTACTCGAACGGTCTATTTCAAATCTGTCATAGTAGTTTTTTTATGTGGATGATTATTTGATTGAACAGTTGTTTTATAACATTTATTTGGAAAAAGTTTGTTTATATAGCTAAGTCTTTAATTTTTAAGTTATTATGAAATTGTATGTACTTTGTGGTAGGCAGAAATATGCATATAGGATACAGGGCACAGATGGAAAAATTAGAGGAAAAGATAAATGTTGGAAAAATATTCTAGTATGATCGTTGGATTCTAAACAGAAAAGCAATAAAGATGAAGCAAAGAACACGAGAATAGATGAACTGATGTCAAATGATTAAACTTCAACACCTCAGAAGAGCTCAACTAAGAACTTCGCCTGTAGAGGTGTTTAGGGTTACAATGCAGTAATTAATGAAAACGATACCCCATAAACTATACATGCATGCACTATAAATAGTCAAACCCTAATCATAAATCACGGATGGAGAGGCCCAATCCGGATAAACAAAACATAAACATTTAAGCCCAATAAGACGCAACTCTAACACCCAACAATCTCCCCCTTTGCGTCAATTGAGGCGAGACTTTAGTTCGGTTGAGTGAGAGAAGACTTCTTCACCGTCTTGAACACCTTCAGTATAATGGCCAAAAGAGTACGTCGAAAATGTATGTACCATTGAAGCATGCCGGAGAAGTTTTTCTTGTCTGAATCACTGTTTTGTTTACATCTTTGAGTGATATCAATGACATGCTCCAAATAAGAAGTGGAGAAAAGATGTTTGTCAACAAGAGCGAAAAGAAATCTTTCACCTTCGGCTCTTGTAAACATGGCAGTGAGATGTTCTGGATCAATCTTACCCATTTTCATCTTGTTGAGATCACTAGGCTTGCTAAAAACATTCACCACTTTCTGATCCATTTTTGCTACTTCGTGAATGTATGAAGCCAACATTCTCTTTATGTGATCTAGGATCGGCTCGTAATGTTCTTGATCAGTAAGCAAAATGTTGAACAATAAAATCCAATTGTGAGGATTTAGATTGGGAAGATCAGCCAAAGAAATCATGTGAATCGAGTCATCAGATCCTCGAGTCACTCTGAACTTCACATTAATGAATTTCCCAACAACAATCGGTTTAAATACCTTGACAGATGTTATCTTTTGAGCACTCCATGTCAGGTACTGAGGTTGAGAAAATTCAAAATAGAAATCAATTAAATCTTTATCAACCTTCGGGTGAGGAGAAGGGACTTCGACTGTCGGATCAAAGCAGTGAAACACAAATGCCCTGCGAGTGATGGGCATATCAAACTATGAATCCTTCGTATTTTCACAATCAAATGAAGCAACAGGTTCCAACCAGTGAATGCTAGGAGACTCAATTGCTTCTTTTATCAACATTTCCCTGGTCCAGATAAGAAAAAGAGCCTCTTTGCAAATCAGAGCATCATGAGCTTCTTTCTGTTTTCGCTCTTTTTCTTCTGCTTCTATGGCTATTCTTAAATTTTCATCAATCCCTTTATCCCTTTTCTTTCGCTTTAGAGCATCAACAATTGTTTCATCCTCTTCATCACTTTCTTCATAAATACCCTTCTTCTTATCTTGTGCACTAGAACCCGAAGCTACATTAACCTTCAGTTATGTTTTGATGACAACTTTGGGAGGCACAGGAGGAGTTTTCATAGCACCTTCTCCCCCTTGTTGCAGAGTGACGATCGACTTCATAACACCTTTCATTTGACTGAGCATCTTATAGCGGGAAGGAGTGTGGTTGTCAAGTGATTCCTGATGGTGAGTGCAGGGGTGGAGTTACTATGTAATTCGGGGTAGCCCGGGATACCCCTCTAATTTTCCCGTCAAATGTTAAATTTCGTGTTTTTTTTCAAAAATCCGTCACAAATCCGTCACAAATTCGTCCCTAATCCGTCACTAATCCGTCAGCAATCCATCACAAAGTATGATAATTATAAATTTAGTGTAAAATTACTCGTTTAGTGACGATTTTTTGACGGAAACTTCCTTCGGTAACAAAATATTTTCTACTAGTACGACCCCTAAAGAATTTGTGCAACCCCTGATTTTTCTTTCTGGATCCACCACTAGGTGAGTGTGAGAACAGGGTCATGGGCATTGACCAGATTACCCAAAAGATTCAGGACATCACCAGCACAACTTTTCAAAACGGCACGCTCGGTCTTCAATGTGTCAATCTCCTTCTTCGCCTGAGCAAGTTGAACAGACTGGACTTCGATCGTAGTAGTCTTTCGTGCAAGTTCATCCATGGTTTTATTCTCCATTGCAAGGTCAGCTTGGAGCTTATCTAAACGAGAGTTGACCGAGGTTAGAAGAGAATTTTGATCAGCTTGGAGATCAGACCGAACGGTATCAAACTTAGCTTTCTCTTCTTAAAGTGACACTGAGAGAGAATCAATCGTGGCATTGACTTTAGTGGCATTAGAATCTGCATGACCTTTAAAGGATTCTAAGAAGATCTCCGAATCATGAACAAGGTCTGTCACTTCAGTTGTTGCTTTTCGGCATAACGAGGTGGAGTCATTCACAGATGATGTAGATTTGTCAATGGAGTCGGTATACTGTTGAAGAGATGTGTCCAGAAAAGCCTTCATAACAACATCATTATACTTTGATGATGACGAAATCAACGTATCAAGCTTAGCATCATGTAACACCATGAATTTTTCAAACAAATTTTTCATTTAAAATCATATAACTATCATAATACATTTCACAAAAATCCCAATTATCAAATTAACAAAAAATAAATCCATAATTGTTTAATTAATGATCCAGGATCCTCCAAAACATAACTCTTTATTTCGTG
This sequence comes from Lactuca virosa, assembly GCF_052849685.1. Classification (NCBI taxonomy): domain Eukaryota; kingdom Viridiplantae; phylum Streptophyta; class Magnoliopsida; order Asterales; family Asteraceae; genus Lactuca; species Lactuca virosa. Next base: position 34,066,406 of record NC_136434.1, read on the forward strand.
AGTACAATCAAGTCGGTGTCGTCCCGAGATACTGAGAAAAACCTGAAACAGATAACACATAACACAGTAAGCACGAAGCTTAGTGAGTTTCCCAAAATACCACAGACAACACATACGCCACTCAAGGCTATAACACTGTATGACCCTCCGGTCTATGTGTCCCAGCGGGACCCTCCAGTCCCGTAGCTCGTTGGACCCTCCGGTTCGGTCTGAATCGTTGGACCCTTCGGTCCGGTCTATATCATTGGACCCTCCAGTCCGGTCTATATAACATATAGCACACATATATCACAAGGCACGTAATCTCAAACATACACATAACACATAAGACCCTCCTGTCTGCACATAGATACCACTCTAGTTAATGTATAGTGAGAAGACTCACCTCGGATGATGTTGGATATCCTCTCGTGCTCGATAACCCGACCTAGCCTCCTCCTATCAAAATGATAACATCTCTAATCAATACTTTCTCTTGTCCTCATCTCTAAAGAATGGGCAGAAGACCATTCTACCCTACCTTGACCTCTCTTAAATCAGCTTGACCAAAACCCTTAGGTCAAATGAAGTCAACTTTAGTCAACAGTCAAACTTTGACCAGACTCGTCGAGTGCACACGGGTGACTCGGCGAGCCCAAGCGTGTTCTTAGAATCCTCTTAAGCCCTCCCTCGACTCGTCGAGCTAGCCTTTCACTCGACGGGTTACCACTGGTCACAAATCGCGGGGCAACCCGACTCGACTCGTCGAGTCCCCATATGGACTCAGTGAGTTTCCTCCACGGCAACACTCAAATGACCTTCTGAGGTCAGATCTGCTTCTCTAACTTATAGATCTGGCCTTCTAACACCCAATAATCACGTAAAGGCTCAATCTTGAAGCTCTTGCAACGCTCATATGTCCTTAAATGAAGAAATAGTTCCTAAAATGGCAACCTAGATCCATAACCCCAAAGGGACTACATAAAGCTGGGAGGTTGGGACTCTCTGGACCTCTTAAGGTCCAGATCTAAGGCTTATTCCACATTGGGACCTCATATACTCCATATTCCTTTAAAGAAAAAGGTCAAGAAACCCTAGATTCATGCAATCATCACCATACAGAAAGAAAGGTACGAATTGTTACCTCAAAGTGAAGCTCCATGCCTCAAAGTCTCAGAACATCACCCTCCTCTGGTCCCTCTTGCCAGAACTCTCCTTCTCATTTGCAATGTCACACCAAAAAGGCTCAAGGTGGCTCTTCTCCACTCTCTAAGCTCGCTGGTTCGAAAGGAGTCTCTCAAGGTGCAGGTGGCCGCCACAGAAGGCCATAAGGTCCTTTAAATAGGTCCTAAACCCGGACAATTACGGTTTTCCTTAACAGCACTGACTCGGCGAGTCAGATACCCGACTCGTCGAGTCCCTTCATTAAACAGGTCACCGAGTCAAGATCCTACTCGACGAGTTGAGGCATCAACTCGTCGAGTCACTTCTCATATCTCCCTGTAAATCCGGATGTTACAATTCTCTCCTACTTGAATTAGATTTCACCCTCGAAATCGCTCCTCAAACGACATAGATATAAACCAATCACCCGAAAAGCACCACTAAGAGGATCTCACACCAAGACGATATCTTCCTCCGTGGACACCTGGACCCACACATAAATTTCCAATTCCAAAACTAAACCACCCCTTTCCGCCGCTAATATACTCTTTCCCAAAATCTGGAAACTCTAGTAGCCTGGCCCGCCGCCGGACCGCCTGCTCAAACGATTATCATGGTATTCGCTCCTCGAATACCCAAATCTGATAACTCACTGCTCCTCAATTTTTACCAGACAAAATCCAACAATCGGCTACCGATCACTCATACCAATGCACCAAACAATCTGAATCACGCCCCAAAGAACGAAAAGGATTCACATCCCCCCCCCCCAAGGCTCACCCACTGAGCTTCTTTCAGAACCCATCTGAACCATAAACTTTCAACACCCTGCTCTTAGACACAAGAAAATCACGCTCGATCAGGAGTCCTCCAACATCTAAAAATCACAACCCCTTTCACTTTCTCCCAGATATCTCTTTTAGCATTATGCACCTGGTCTACTCTCGACCCCACAGTTGAACCTCCAAAGGTTACCCCCAACGAATACTACAATCCCAACCGATAATCAACTCAACCTCGACCTCTGTCGTCTACTACTCATCGATCCATACATCTCGTGGTACCTCCCGTAACCAAGTACTGGCCTATACATGTCCAAGACATCAGATGACAAACGATACCCCTCAACATAGAACCTTTCTCAGAATTCGAAATCTCATCTCGCCTCTCCGATGCACCATCAGGGCCAAACCCAACACGAGAGTTTGGTCCGACCTAGAGTTGGAACCACTCGTCCCAACGAAGCACTCAACTCATGACTCATTTCCCGCAACCCATGTGTACCTCACTTAGAATATAATGATTCCCGATCCTTGAGGAGACCCCGGTCTGGCCCCTGGTCAGTCCACCAGGCTACCCAACACTCATAAATTAGGGCCACCCAAATCCTGAAACCCTTTTGTGTCATGCTCTGATCAAAAGGGTACTTTACCATAACAACCTCTCGCTGACTAGTGAGTACTACGGTTCCCCGTAGCATCACAACAACCTCCCGCTAACTAGTGAGTACTACGGCTCCCCGTAGCTTCACAACAACCTCCCGCTAGCTAGTGAGTACTACGGCTCCCCGTAGCATCACAATACCCTTTCTCTGATTAGTGAGTACTACGGCTCCCCGTAGCATCACAACACCCTTTCTCTCACTAGTGAGTACTACGACTCCCCGTAGCATCACAACACCCTTTCTCTGACTAGTGAGTACTATGACTCCCCGTAGCATCACAACACCCCTTTCTCTGACTAGTGAGTACTACGGCTCCTCGTAGCATAACAACACCCTTTCTCTGACTAGTGAGTTCTACGGCTCCCCATAGCATCACAACACCCTTTCTGTGACTAGTGAGTACTACGGCTCCCCGTAGCATCACAACACCCTTTATCTCATAACCCCGCAATCTCCTTCTCACGTCAACACCGCACTACATCCACTAACTCATGCTCCGCGGACTAACAAAGATAGGTACCCACACACCTATCCCTATTTATGCATCACAGATTCTGACAGCAACCGCCAAGACCAAACATCCCTCCTTGCTGGAATTCACACTCTTAGATAATCCCTCTAGATGTCAATACCCAAAGGGCTCCCACTGGAACCGTAGGTACTTGATACTCCACTCTTCGTCTCAAAATCAAGACCCAAATAATTCTGAATTCGGGGCACTATACTCGGATACCTCGGAACACTATCACAGAACATCACGATGTCCTGTCTCAACCACTGATCTCCTACTTATGTCATCATACACAGATACCTTAATGCATTCTCGCAGAATCTCATAACTATCCTTCTTTCTCACAACGCGCAACTTCAGAATATTCCAACTCCTAATGGAGGAATCGACAATGACTCGGAACATGTTGACAACAATCCGGAACTCCCTCCTATAATGCTCAAAACTCAAGCAAGCATACTCATAACGGCCCAGAATTAGTTGTCAAAATCAACTTCTGCCCTTCCCTACCTGCATAACAGCCCAACCATTGTATCAGAATTCTTCCACCGCCAAACTAACCCTACGATCCAACTGCCTCGAAGAATTCCTATCCATCACAAGGTCTCTGACCGATGGCCACTTGTCGTGGAGACATTCATCCTTTGCCAACGTATACCACATGCATTAACTCGCTCTGTACCTCACTTCAATCACCAATAACCCTGATCACGTGAATCCGCACCGCATGTCTCTATATCTAGATCTCTAACCGATCTCGAACAGATCTCTGATCCTCTCAACAAAATACTCGATTCTCCCCCACTTAGGGTTCAAACCGTCACCAATTAGTGCACCAACAATCTACCTTCCAGACTGTTTCCACCAGTAACATCGGGCCTACTCTTGGAAGGTGATACACAATGCTCGATGATCTCCCCGACAGAGATCAAGCAACTCCAAATACCCCGAATCTCGGATGAAATGCTCAGAACTTCCCATAATGACTGCCTCTTAGTCATTCAGAATCTCACACCATTCCATCACCGGACCTCTCAATAGTCCAGTACTAACCCTGACTCTTAGTCTGGAAATAACGAACTATCATTCTCCTCATCCTCAACTCCTCAACCAACGCTCCATCACGTCACTTATCATAAGAGCATCACTCTCATTTCCACTCTCGATACCCGTCAAAGACAATAAGAGTCACCGCCCTGATATACTCCTCTTGATCGTCCGACACTGCAGCTAATGCATGCCCTACTATACTCAAATAGGGTGTATCCTGGTCCTTGACCATCTCAGTCCTTACTGATGACCCGATCAAGCTATATTTTTACCTCACGGCAAATCTACTGCCATATGCTCTGATTGAAGATCACCATCAGTGCAATCCCACAGGGCTCACTCCCAAACGCAGAGACCGAAATCTCAATACCTCTTACGTCTCCCATAGGAAACGGAAATAGCACCACTCGGGTCACAGAAAGTGACATCTCCACTATCGGCCGGTTGCCCAGCCCAGACCGTATTCTTCCATAATGTACCATCCCTGCTCAACCCTGAGCCTTGCGACTCTACTGGCATATCACTAACAACTCCTCGGAGTTAACTCGATTTCCCTCTCAAGGGATGCTCCACTAGAACTCGTTCATCCTGGCCTTCTGTCCCCACACTCTTTCACATTCGACCTCGGTCTAGACACTCTCCACGGAATAACCAGTAAAACCAGAAGCACTAACCGCCACTGTGACATCCCCAATTTCACGGCCAGAAAAGACTGATTTAGTTTATGCTTTTTAAAATAAAATCAGAGTAATCTTATAAAAGATGTTGCGGAATTTGTCCCCAGAAAAATATGATAAATATATTATCAAGGCATTTCGGAAGAAATGTATTTTATTTAAAACTTGGGATGTCATCGTCAATACAGAAGCATAAGCATAAACAGAACTTACATTCATTTACACTAGTGATTTACATCTCCTTTAATCTCTCAGTGTAAAGCATCTTCGTATCAATACATGTGATATAAATAAACTGAGTGGGTCAGGCTTGGGAGCCTGGTGAGCATGTAGGGTTTTCAACACACAATATTATATCATATATACAAATATATATTCAATCATCAGACGATCATTCCAATTACCCATCCCCACATCTCCTTTATTTCTTAAGGATTTATCTTAAGAATCAACTATCCTTCATTCATTCATTCCTAAGGACTCACCTAAGGAATTTATCCAAAATCCATTGCTACCAAGGTTCATACAACAGGCACTACGTCACATAGTCGCCAGGGTTTATACAATAGGCACTACGTCTCATAGTCACCAAGGTTTACTCAATAGGCACTACGTCTCATAGTCGCCAAGAATTACTCAATAGGCACTACGTCTCATAGTCGCCAAGGTTTACTCAATAGGTACTACGTCTCATAGTCGCCAAGGTTTACTCAATAGGTACTACGTCTCATAGTCGCCAAGGTTTACTCAATACCATCTTTCATCACACACAAACTATTTCATCTACCCATGTTCTACCCAACATTTTCGTAGATATAAAATACATATACAGTTTAAATCATTTAAAACCTGTATAAAACATCAAATCCACACCCATCTCAAATAAACAAACAATATATAACACAAAGCACGTATTTCATAGCAAATACATCATATTTATGTGTTAGAAGAAAGTAACTACACATTCACATGATAAAACGATAATCGGGCAGCACTTCGTTTATTAAAACGATCGTTTCTGATAAAACCGGGGGGTTTTAATGAAAAATCGGGCTCTGCGAGGTTGGAGCTTCAAAACCGAAAAGATAAAATTTTTCCGGGTCTTCGGGCACTTCGAGGCGTGTTTCAGGTGTTAAAAATGATACCGGGGCTTCGGGAAAAGTCAAAATAGTAAAAATATCAAAAAGGGGGGTGAAAGTGGCAAAACTCCAAAAGTAACCGAGAAGGCTCGCATGCCTCTTGTATTTATAGGGGTTCCGAAGTCGGCTTAAGGAGGGGAGGAGTCAGCATGCGAGGCAGGTGGCATCAGGATCGAAGGACACGTGCGAGGCCGTCATACGAGGCGTCTTAGACGTCGCCTAGGATGCCGAAACACACGTCGGATTTCTCATTGGGCCACGCTCCGGACTCGTCATCAGGGGGTGGCTGCTTCATGCGAGGGACGTGGCTGATTTCGGACCTCTCATGCGAGATTCCTCGGCAATTGAGCCCCGAACTTCAAAAATCTGTAACTTTTGCATACAGACTCCGTTTTTGACGTTCTTTATATGCACGCGTAGGTAAAATTACGCTCTACAACTTTCGTTTAGATTTCGTCGGCTAATTTTGACTTTAATTTTAATATTATTATTTTTAACAGATCGGGACAGGAAAATCCGCTAAAAATTCATAACTTCTTCATACGACGTCCGTTTTCGTCAGTCTTTTTACCGTTGTACTACTATTGACGAGACCTTCGATTCTCGTTTAGGTTGTGTCGGCTAAAAATCACTCGATCTAAAATTCGAGTTTTTAGCTGTCTACTGCTAAGTTGAAATTTAGAAAAATCATAACTTCCTCATACGAAGTCAGATTTAGGCGTTCTTTTTTATCAAAATTCTCGGTTTAACGAATACTAAGACTTTAATTTAGATCGCTAAGGCTAAAAAACAATTTATCGAAAATTCACTTTTTACGCTTCCCGGTGCCGTGTCGGTTTTGCCGTAAAACTTCGACGGGTCATAACTTCTTCATTATAACTCGGATTTCGGCGTTCTTTATATGTACGGAACCCTTGTTACATATACTACAACTTGGTTAAGTTTAATACTTCTAAATAATCTTCCATCAAAAACTCATTTTTGATGCTCATTGTCTCTAAATTGACTAGCCCGGATCTACGGGCCTTACAATTATCTCCCCCTTAGGATGATTACGTCCCAGAATCATCAACGAAATAGGGCTTGCATAATGATTCCATACGTTATATCTTCATCCTAGGTAATATCGTAACTTCTTTGCTTCCTCGAATGAGTATCTAACTCTAGGGCTTCTCGACTGCAGACGATGTTCAATCTTGCATCTGCTTTTCGTACTACGTTGGACTTACAATCGTAACCTTCGAGTTACAAAATAAGTCCTTATTGAGGACTCCTTCTTCTTCTTAGGAAAAATAATTCCCTTTATCTATTGTAACAGACCGATGGGTCGTGTTCCAATTACCTCTCATCGTAGTCGGACTCAATTTGATATGACCACTAGGGTCGGAATAACAACCATCTTTCTAGACATTACCAAAACAATGGTAATGACATACCTGAACAAAACGGAATCAATTACGAGCTTCTTGGTAACCTTGTGACTTTCCCTGATTCAAGTGCGAGTCCTGTGCTTCCGGTAGTATAGGCCTCTACTACCATTCACACCTACTCATACTCGTTCCAAGTATTGTCTCGCAGTCGACCAAGTCCCCACATAACAATTACACAATCATTTAACACATTAGATAACAAAACTAGGGTTTATATTAATTCTTGAAACGATTACACGAGGTTCAAGTTCACCCTATACTATGCCTTTAACAGGCTATGCTTCCTAATACATACTTTATATATTAATATGAAGTCTTCATCTTTTAATCCTCCCATCATTTTCTGCTTCGTCGAGGAGCATGTGGAATGCCCTCGGCTGTGGCGGTGTGTTTTTCTTTGGGCAGTCTCTAGAAATATGCCCTTCTTCATTACATCCGTAGCACACCTTCTTGTTAGTTGTGCATTTGTTGGCGAAATGCCCTGTCTTCCCACATTTGTAGCAGGTCGTCTCCTCGCTACACTTCCCGAAGTGTTTCTTTTTACACTTCTCACACCACTTAGCTTCATCTCTTCCTCTAGATTTCGAGAATTTGCTTTCTTTGTTGATCACTGAAAATCCTTCATGTTTCCTTTTCTCTCCAACTTCAGCTCTCTCCAGACCTTTTTCTTTTATTTGGGTCTCAACATTCTTGGTTGCCCAGATGGCGGCTTTCAGAGTGGTTGCTTGCTTGACTATTGGACCATAGTCCGTTGGTAATCCATTGGCAAACTTGTTGACCTTGGAAAGTTCGGTCGGAATTAGGGATGGAATAAGCTTCATCTTTTGCATAAAGCTTGTAGCGTATTCGGGAACGCTCAATCTTCCCTTCTTCAGATTCTGGAACTCATTGTTGATTTCCAGAAGATCCTGCTCAGAGCAATATTGCATTTTCAGTTGCACCACAAACTCTTCCCAAGACATCTTGCTAGCTTCTCCCTTAGGCATCGAACCAGCCAGCAACTTCCACCAGCTCAATACTCCAGATTTTAACATAGGAATTGCAAGAGCGGTCTTATGTTTGTTGCTACACTCGCAACTTTCAAACATTGTCTCCATCTCGGAGATCCAGTCCATAACTCCCACTGGTGTCGGGCTTCCAGATAGACACGGTGGTTTGGATGCCATGAAATCCTTATACTTGCATCCACGTCCATCGTTCCTTCCATCCTGGTTGTTTTGGCGAACTATTGGTGGTTTTGCTTGACCAACGGTCCCACTGTAGTTCCCTCCTTCCGACTGCCCTTCGTTCAATTTGGGCTGTTCAATCGGTATTGTAGCTTCCTCTCGGTTCTGTTGGAGTAAATGCCTTTTCTCCTCCATTTGGTGATCCAACATCATCTGCATCATTGCTTGTACCCCAGCCATCGTCATTGGCTCATGTGCAGCTGCTACAACAGGTACTTGTTCAATCACGGGTGGTTGATTTATGTTCCCGTTTGCATTTCCAACTCCACTTCGTGTTCTTGCCATTCTTGATCTATACACCGAACAAGGTGAATTCAGGTCTTTCTTTACGATTGACATTTAAATTCTCCTTATCACCCCGAAACGTTTACATGCTAGTTCTAATATCATATCAAACGCTTAGAATCCTACACACATAAGGTTTCCGAATCCGGTCGGCAACAGACCGTAGATCCGAACAAACAATGTTATATATTATTTAGCACATAAAAGCATTTTAGGCATCATTCCTAAAATATACTAGTGCTTGTGTCAATTTAGGTGTACTACATAAAATAAAAAAGACACACTCAACTCACAATCATCGCTTAGCATTCTAAGTTTAAGTCTAGAAATTTTCCTACAAATTCCTAGTTCGCTTAAACTAATGCTCTGATACCAACTGTGACATCCCCAATTTCACGGCCAGAAAAGACCGATTTAGTTTATGCTTTTTAAAATAAAATCAGAGTAATCTTATAAAAGATGTTGCGGAATTTGTCCCTAGAAAAATATGATAAATATATTATCAAGGCATTTCGGAAGAAATGTATTTTATTTAAAACTTGGGATGTCATCGTCAATACAGAAGCATAAGCATATACAGAACTTACATTCATTTACACTAGTGATTTACATCTCCTTTAATCTCTCAGTGTAAAGCGTCTTCGTATCAATACCTATGATATAAATAAACTGAGCGGGTCAGGCTTGGGAGCCTGGTGAGCATGTAGGGTTTTCAACACACAATATTATATCATATATACAAATATATGTTCAATCATCAGACGATCATTCCAATTACCCATCCCCACATCTCCTTTATTTCTTAAGGATTTATCTTAAGAATCAACTATCCTTCATTCATTCATTCCTAAGGACTCACCTAAGGAATTTATCCAAAATCCATTGCTACCAAGGTTCATACAACAGGCACTACGTCACATAGTCGCCAGGGTTTATACAATAGGCACTACGTCTCATAGTCACCAAGGTTTACTCAATAGGCACTACGTTTCATAGTCGCCAAGAATTACTCAATAGGCACTACGTCTCATAGTCGCCAAGGTTTACTCAATAGGTACTACGTCTCATAGTCGCCAAGGTTTAATCAATAGGCACTACGTCTCATAGTCGCCAAGGTTTACTCAATACCATCTTTCATCACACACAAACTATTTCATCTACCCATGTTCTACCCAACATTTTCGTAGATATAAAATACATATACAGTTTAAATCATTTAAAACCTGTATAAAACATCAAATCCACACCCATCTCAAATAAACAAACAATATATAACACATAGCACGTATTTCATAGCAAATACTTCATATTTATGTGTTAGAAGAAAGTAACTACACACTCACATGATAAGACGATAATCGGGCAGCACTTCGTTTCTTAAAACGATCGTTTCTGATAAAACCGGGGGGTTTTAATGAAAAATCGGGCTCTGCGAGGTTGGAGCTTCAAAACCGAAAAGATAAATTTTTTCCGGGTCTTCGGGCACTTTGGGGCGTGTTTCGGGTGTTAAAAATGATATCGGGGCTTCGGGAAAAGTCAAAATAGTAAAAATATCAAAAAGGGGGATGAAAGTGGCAAAACTCCAAAAGTAACCGAGAAGGCTCACATGCCTCTTGTATTTATAGGGGTTCCGAAGTCGGCTTAAGGAGGGGAGGAGTCAGCATGCGAGGCAGGTGGCATCAGGATCAAAGGATACGTGCGAGGCCGTCATACGAGGCGTCTTAGACGTCGCCTAGGACGCCGAAACACGCGTCGGATTTCTCATTGGGCCACGCTTCGGACTCGTCATCAGGGGGTGGCTGCTTCGTGCGAGGGACGTGGCTGATTTCGGACCTCTCATGCGAGATTCCTCGGAAATTGAGCCCCGAACTTCAAAAATCTGTAACTTTCGCATACAAACTCCGTTTTTGACATTCTTTATATGCACGTGTAGGTAAAATTACGCTCTACAATTTTCGTTTAGACTTCGTCAGCTAATTTTGAATTTAATTTTAATATTATTATTTTTAACAGACCGGGACAGGAAAATCCGTTAAAAATTCATAACTTCTTCATACGACGTCCGTTTTCGTCAGTCTTTTTACCGTTGTACTACTATTGACGAGACCTTCGCTTCTCGTTTAGGTTGTGTAGGCTAAAAATCACTCGATCTAAAATTCGAGTTTTTAGCTGTCTACTGCTAAGCTGAAATTTAGAAAAATCATAACTTCCTCATACGAAGTCAGATTTAGGCGTTCTTTTTTATCAAAATTATCGGTTTAACGAATACTACAACTTTCGTTTAGATCGCTAAGGCTAAAAAACAATTTATCGAAAATTCACTTTTTACGCTTCCCGGTGCCGTGTCGGTTTTGCTGTAAAACTTCGACCGGTTATAACTTCTTCGTTATAACTCGGATTTCGGCGTTCTTTATATGTACGGAACCCTTGTTACATATACTAAAACTTGGTTAAGTTTAATCCTTCTAAATAATCTTCCATAAAAAACTCATTTTTGATGCTCATTGTCTCTAAATTGACTAGCCCGGATCTACGGACGTTACAACCACATATCATGGTACTCGAACCATGTGGCCACCCCTTAATTTGACATGAATCATGGTGCTCGAACCATGTTCTCTCTTCTCAATCTGTCTCAAATCATGGTACTCGAACCATGACATCGCCTTCTAACCTGCTGCCAATCATGGTACTCGAACCATGACATCATCTCTCGATCTGCTACTTAGAACCTATGGAATCCTCCCTGCATCGAGTATGGGTCCTCTGCTTTTAGTAGTACGGACCCATACTACCTGCCATATCTACCCATACTCTCTACACGGACCATCCCATATTCCCTAAGTAGCTGCTCAACCTTCTCAATCACCAATCTTAACACGCGCTACTCGCTCCCCAGCGAATTGCTCCACTGTGTCAACATACTCATCTGACTAAGGTCACTTCCTAGGCTCTTCCTAGGTTCACACACTTCTCCACCATCAGCTGCTGAGAGACTCCTTATGATGCCAATCATCTACCTCCTGAATATTGTCACATTCACTTGGTAGATGGCTCCCATCATCGGGAATTCCACAAATCACGAAGCAAGCAACATCCGGGCATCGAATAAACACGTAAAACCCACTCTAGGTGATAACTCCACTTGCTCTACTCATACAAAAAAGATATCACCAAACTCTGCAACTCTACCTATCGCGGGTATCTAGCTACTCTCTTGATAGGCTCCACAAATGCTCATCTAGGCATCTCTCTTAGATTACTCCTTTACTCAAATCCCTCTCTACAAGGATTCCTGCTAGACACTCTCACTCAGCACATACTCGAAAGTGCATCACAGATAGCAGCAACTCCTAGGCTAAGGCATCACAAATCAGGCCACTCTAGTCCTAAATATGAATACCTAGTCTACTCTAGCATGCATAAAATCTCATAATATATCATAACACATAGCGTAGGGGTATTTTGGGAAATCACCATTCGGGCTCTGGTTGATTGTACACACTGCTCTGTCTCGTTTTCTCTTAGAAACTCTTTCTTGTTTTCAGAAAAATCATTTATTTTGAAATTTTTCCTCAATTCCTCAGTTTGAGTCCAGATACGCCCGAAGGTGCATCCGAATCCCTCAAACCAAGGCTTTGATACCAACTTGTAACACCGTGAAATTTTCAAACAAATTTTTCATTTAAAATCATATAACTATCATAATACATTCCACAAAAATCCCAATTATCAAATTAACAAAACATAAATCCATAATTATTTAATTAATGATCCAGGATCCTCCAAAACATAACTCTTTATTTCGTATGTACAATCAAGCCGGTGTCGTCCCGAGATACTGAGAAAAACCTGAAACACATAACACGGTAAGCACGAAGCTTAGTGAGTTCCCCAAAATACCACAGACAACACATACGCCACTCAAGCCTATAACACTGTATGACCCTCCGGTCTATGTGTCTCAGCGGGAACCTCCAGTCCCGTAGCTCGTTGGACCCTCCGGTCCGGTCTCAATCGTTGGACCCTTCGGTCCGGTCTATATCGTTGGACCCTCCGGTCCGGTCTATATAACATACATCACACATATATCACAAGGCACATAATCTCAAACATACACATAACACATAAGACCCTCGGGTCTGCACATAGATACCACTCTAGGTAATGTATAGTGAGAAGACTCACCTCGGATGATGTTGGATATCCTCTCGTGCTCGATAAGCCGACCTAGCCTCCTCCTATCAAAATGATAACTTCTCTAGTCAATACTTTCTCTTGTCCTCATCTCTAAAGAATGGGTAGAAGACCATTCTACCCTACCTTGACCTCTCTTAAATCAACTTGACTAAAACCCTTAGGTCAACTGAAGTCAACTTTTGTCACACCCCCAAACCAAGGATGGCGGAAACGTCCGGGGGTGGAGGACTTCATGTTAAGCATCATAACAATAATTGTAATAGTGATCAAAGTAAACACAACCAACATAAATATAATTGAAAAAGTTACATCATTGTGTAAGTTACATGTTTCCATATCAATTACATTATGTTGACAAAATATGAAGTGTTTGACGTCTTAACGTCCCATCCTCAAAAGCACTTTGATTTCCTGTTCAGTGATTTCCTGAGAATACAAGTTGTTTGAAAAAGTGTCAACACAAAGGTTGGTGAGTTCATAAGAATTTATTGAGAATGAAACCGTTTTCCCCGTAAAAGTGATAGAGTATGTTTCCAGAAAATCCAATATTTTCTTTACAAAAGTGATATGTAGTCTTAAATCCCAAGACAAAATGTACAAGTAAAATCCATACTTATTGTTATGAAGGGGTTTTAAATCGACATAAAACCATGAAAATGGTGTATATACAAGTATGTTTCCATACTTAAAGAAATCCATGCAAGTTTAAATTGTCAAATACTTGTTATATTTAGAAGTAAACATCCATTAATTTATTATTAGAACCCGTAAATCTTCTGTTTGTTAATACCCCATGTGAGTTATTGTAACCATACTTGACGTTGGATGGCCTCGTATTTACGATGTTCTTCAGACGTCGCCGTTAAATGACACTTGTCACCTTAGACCTGCCGGTCTAGCTGTTGCAAGCAGCCCAGGTGTGGGTTTGACAAACCCAATATAGATCTATACACAACTATCATGTTCTCCCTACAAGAGACTCTAGCTACAATCTACAAGACTTTATGACTTTGTTACTTTGAAAGTAACCCGAAGGGAATGTCTCACAAATTTATTCATTAACGGATTTACGTGAACCGGAAAACCTTGGTTATGAGTTAGAAAGTAAATGAGTCTTAAACTATACCTATCATAGTTTATGAAAATTGTTGATAATGTAAAGAACAAAAACTACACTCATAGCTGATCATGTGTTTGAATAAAAAAAAAGGGTGTATACTTAGTTATGACTATCGGTTTGTTACTCTACTCATAAGGGTAAAATCCATAAATTTTCTGTTTTATGTGAATATACTGAGATAAAAAGGCACAAAATGAAATAACATGTGTTCACATTGATGGGTTTTGGTCATAAGACATCCTATGTGCTCATACAAACCCTAATGCTTGGATCTAGGTTTCTCTATTGTACATGCAAGTTATCCAAGACTATAAACCCTAATTCTAGCATTCAAGTAATCATATTAACATGAGAATAAGTTTATAATGTTACCTTGATTGTTATGTAGCAATAACAATCCCAATTCCTCCTTGAATTGACTTTGGAAGGCTTAGAGTCACAAGTGTCACTCCTCTAATGGTTCACAAACACCATAAGCAAGAGGATGAAGAGGAGAGAGGATGGAGGCTACCAAAAACGTCTACAAACCCTAGCAAGAAGCTTAGCCACGTTTTTGGTCCTTAAGGGATCTATATATAGTGAGACTATTAGGGTTATCTATCAAGGAAACCCTAATTTGGATGCTTAAGCCCTAAGCAACCCATAGACTCCTTTAATCAAGCCCTTGGACGATTTCCTTATGGGTTTCCCCATAGAATTCGTCCACCCCTTGATACAAGGAAATCCATGGCCCAAATTGCAATTATCTTATAATTACAATTTCAGTCCCTTAAGTTTAATTAATCTCTTTTAGTCACAAAACTAATTACCAATTAATTATTGACTAATATTAATTAAACAATATGATTTCTCCTTTAATATATTATTCCCATAATATATTAATAAATCATATTTAATCCTTTCTCTCCATAATTCATCCTATCAAGTTGCTTTGGTGAAGGCAACCCAAAAGGACCATGCACCATCGGGTCAAGTACATACCAAAATAGCTATGGACTTAGACACTAATCCAACACACATAATGGTGCACACCTTGCTCAACAAGTTACAAGGTGTAAATGAAATTGATAACATTTTTCTGCCAAATAACAATTCTGTAACTATTCATAGAAAAATTATAGAAAAATCCTACGAAGTCAAAAACTGAATTCGTAAATTCAGAGAGTTCACAAAATGTGTCTAGTTTGTTTATAAATTTTATTATGATTTTTAGATGCCTCTAACTTAAGCAGAAATGCTCATATTCACAGACTGGTCCGGTTTTGAAGCTACAGTGATAGGCAGTTTTGTAAAAATCACCATAAATTGTAGAAAAATCGTATGGAGATGTGCAAGTAGTCATTTTAAAGCTAAGAACTTGACCTATATGAAACTAATTCATTTTTGAAAAAAAAATGTTTAAGTTGTCCAAAAACAGTCCGTGAATGGAGTCCAACTTTTCTGATGAAAGCTGTTATGGAAGTTTCTTGTTGTTCTTGTTGTTTTAACTTGTATTCTCCCCCTAAAAACTAAAGAAAATATAAAAATGTAGGGGTATGAACTCACCTTGAGTGATTTCAGTGGATGAATGTTGAAGAAAGGAAGTGTTCAACTCAAGAACACTTGGAAGGTTGCTTGAAGATTCGAAGATCTAACATGAATGTGATGGAATTTGTGTAAGCAATCTATGATTTTGAGTAGAAGAATGTGTAATAATCATAAGGAAGATGATGACACTTACCAAATGAAGAAGAAAAACCTGGAATATGCCTTGAATCTCGAATTTATAGAGAGAGAAAGTGAGAGAAAATGGAGTTTGTTCTTAGATGATGAATGAGAGAAATGAGACGAGAGAGGAGGATTTCCAGCTTTTGACTAAGTGTGTGGCTGAGGAAATGGTGGGAAAAGGACAGTGAAATGACCAGGTATGGTGGAGAGAGGTGTGGGTTGGTCATGGAGTGGGTATGGGTGGTTGCTTGTGTTACACACTAAAGCAAAGTCAACACTCCTCTCTAAGCCATACCCATTAGATTTTATTCTTTAAATAAAGTTTTTATAAAAATATATTCAAATTATGATTATTTAGGGTCTTATATGTTAATTTATAATTTTTGGAGAAAATCCCTCGTTAAAATCACGAAAAACGGGCTCAAAATGCTAAAAATATTGAAAACCGGGCAAAAACTGCCAAAATCCGAAATTTGGGCCGAGGATGCGAGGGTTCGGCTCCTTAGGAGCTTGGAACCGAAGATGGGAGAAGGAACCGAGAGTGGGAGTTCGGCTGGGTGGAATCCGAAGGTCTTCGCAGGCAACTCAGAGGGGACCGAAGCTCAGGTCCTCGAACCGAAGGTCAGGAATGGAGCCGATACCTAGACTCAGTTTGGGATGATCAGGGGACCGAAATAGACCGAGCACTCGGTCCATTTCGGTTGAGAGGGTCTCGGTTCTCAGGAGGTTCGGCTCTAAGAGGTTCGGCTCCTAAGAGGAGTTTCGGCTCCTTAAGGCCGTTTTTCGCGTAGACTTCCGTTATCGGGCTGTTATCATCAATTTCGAGGGTCGGGATGCCCCGAGTGATTTTAAGAAGTTGAGAGAGATTTTGAGAGAGATTTGGGAGAGATTTCACATTCTTGGAGAGATTTCTCATTCAGAGAGAGATTTGGGAGAGATTTCACATACTTGGAGAGATTTCTCATTCAGAGAGAGATTTGGGAGAGATTTCACATTCTTGGAGAGATTTCTCATTCAGAGAGAGATTTGGGAGAGATTTCACATTCTTGGAGAGATTTCTCATTCAGAGAGAGTTTTGGGAGAGATTTGACATTCTTGGAGAGATTTCTCATTCAGAGAGAGATTTGGGAGAGATTTCACATACTTGGAGAGATTTGGGAGAGATTTCACATACTTGCAGAGATTTGGGAGAGATTTCACATACTTGGAGAGATTTGGGAGAGATTTAAGATAGAGAGAGAGAGAGATAGAGCGAGAGAGATTTAGAGAGACTTCGATTGTGACCTTTTTGAGTGTCCGGCTTCGCAACGCAAGGTCCGTAAACCTTGTTAAGCCATGTTTTAGAGTCCTACACACTCCCGATGAGTGTGCAATAGCGTTTTATCGATTGGATTCACCATTTATCCTAATTTGAGTTAGAATTACAGAACGAATGAAACTTTCAAGTGCTTTCGTTGTATTATATTAGCGAATTGTACAACTTTAAACGTAAGGAAAACTCTAGTATACATGGGCTATCTAAGTTGACGGTTTTGACTTGTTGACATCATCCGACTTGACTTGACCAGAATTTTACGGTTGTCACATCATCCCCCCCCCCCCCCATTAGTGGGAATTTCGGATCGAAATTAGCGTTCTGACTGGGAATTCAAGGATTTGGGAAAAGATGTGGGTACTTTTGTTTCATTTGATCTTCGCGTTCCCAGGTGAACTCAGGCCCTCGTTTAGCGTTCCAACGAACCTTCACTATGGGAATACGACTCTGTTTCGTTCTTTTGATATCCTGATCCATGATTTCGACTGGTTCCTCCACGAAGTGGAGGCTCTCATTGATTTCAATTTCGTCGAGTGGTATAACGATGGTTTCGTCGGACAGACACTTCTTTCGGTTCGATACATGGAAGACTGGGTGTATGTTATTGAGTTCTTGTGGTAGTCGTAGTTTGTACGCTACTGGGCCAATCCTGGCAAGGATTTCGAACGGTCCAATGTACCTTGGATTTAATTTTCCACGTTTACCAAAACGTATCATTCCTTTCCACGGTGAGACCCTCAGTAGAACCCGGTCACCCACCTGGAATTCCAAGGGTTTGCGTCGTTTATCCGCGTAACTCTTTTGCCGATCTCGGGATGCTCTCAATCTTTCCCGGATTTGAACAATCTTTTCTGTGGTCTCCCTTATGATTTCGGGACCAATGAGGGTGCTATTGGGGACTTGCCCCTTAGCTAGTTGCGTGTCCCCCACTTCTGCCCAACACAGGGGCGATCGGCACTTGCGACCATAAAGAGCTTCGAATGGAGCGACTTTGATGCTAGTGTGATAGCTGTTATTGTATGAGAATTCGATAAGGGGTAAATGGGTATCCCATGCCTTACCAAAGTCTATCACACAAGCTCTCAACATGTCTTCTAGCGTTTGTATGGTTCGTTCGCTCTGTCCATCGGTTTGTGGATGATAAGTTGTACTCATGTCTAGCCTGGTTCCTAAGGATCTCCGTAATGACTGCCAGAACCGTGATATGAATCTACTATCTCTGTCTGAGATAATGGATATTGGCACCCCATGCAGTCTCACGACTTCCTTGATGTACAGTCTTGTCAGTTTCTCCATCTTGTCGGTCTCCTTCATTGGTAGAAAGTGTGCTGACTTGGTTAATCTATCGACGATTACCCAAATGGTATCCAGTCCACCGGTGGTCTTAGGTAGCTTGGTTACGAAGTCCATGGTTATCCGTTCCCACTTCCACTCAGGTATGTCAGGCTGTTGCAATAGTCCTGAGGGTTTCTGGTATTCTACCTTGACCTTGGCGCAAATCAAACACTTGCCCACGTAAGTGGCAATCTCTGCTTTCATGTTTGGCCACCAGTAAGACTTCTTGAGATCCAGATACATTTTATCCGAACCTGGGTGGACGGAGTACCGAGTTTTGTGTGCTTCATTCATGACAAGATCTCGGAGCCCACCGAACTTCGGGATCCAGATTCGATTCATGAAATAACGGGCTCCGTCGTCCATGGCTTCCAGATTCTTATCCATTCCCCGTAATGTCTCACCCGTTACATTTTCTGGCATCAAAGCCTCTACTTGAGCTTCTTTGATTTGCGTGGACAGGTGCGAATGGATTGTCATTGTCAGTGACTTTACTTGACGTTTCGAGCATCCTTTTCTACTTAAGGCATCCGCTACTACATTGGCCTTGCCCGGGTGATAGCGGATTTCACACTCGTAGTCGTTCAGCAACTCTACCCATCTCCTCTGCCGCATGTTGAGTTCTTTTTGATTGAGGATATGCTGAAGACTTTTAGGATCGGTAAAGACGGTACACTTCGTTCCATAAAAGGTAGTGCCTCAAAATCTTTAGGGCGAACACTACCGCTCCTAATTCGAGATCGTGCGTGGCGTAGTTGACCTCGTGAGTTTTCAGTTGTCTCGATGCGTAGGCGATGACCTTTCCTCGTTGCATGAGTACACATCCGAGGCCTTGGTTGGAAGCATCGCAATATACCACGAAATCTTCGGTTCCTTCGGGGAGGGACAAGACCGGTGCGCTGCATAGGGCTTGTTTCAATGTTTGGAATGCGGCTTCTTGTTTATCTCCCCACTTAAACATCACACCTTTTTGAGTCAGGGTGGTGAGTGGTTTAGCGATCTTGGAGAAGTTTTGTATGAATCTTCGGTAGTACCCCACAAGCCCTAAGAATTGTCGGATCTCTGTTGGTGTCGTCGGCGTAGCCCAATTTTCGATTGCCTTGATCTTTGAGGGATCCACATGTATACCTTTTTCACTAACCACGTGGCCAAGAAATCCCACTTCTCGGAGCCAAAATTCGCACTTTGAAAACTTAGCATAAAGCTTCTCGGTTCTTAGAGTCTCCAATACTAGTCGTAGATGTTGGTTGTGTTCCTCTTCGCTGCGTGAATAAACCAGGATATCGTCGATGAATACGATTACAAATTTGTCTAAGAAAGGCCGACACACTCGGTTCATCAGATCCATGAACACCGCAGGTGCGTTTGTTAGCCCAAGGGGCATCACCACAAATTCGTAATGGCCGTAGCGCGTCCTGAAAGCTGTCTTTAGGACATCATCCTCTTGGACTCGCAGCTGATGGTAACCCGACCTTAATTTGATTTTTGAGAAGTAGCTAGCTCCTTGCAATTGGTCGAAGAGATCGTCGATTCGGGGTAGGGGATATCGATTCTTGACCGTAAGTTTGTTTAACTCTCGATAGTCGATGTACATGCGAAAGGATCCATCTTTCTTCTTCACAAACAGGACCGGTGCTCCCCAAGGTGAAAAGCTTGGTCTGATAAATCCCTTGCTCAATAGCTCATTCAGTTTACTCGACAGCTCTTGCATTTCTGCTGGTGCGAGATGGTATGGCGCTTTGGCTACTGGGGTAGCGCTAGGGATTAGATCAATTCGGAATTCGACTTGTCGCGTAAGTGGTACGCCTGGGAGGTTTTCTGGGAACACGTCGGGAAAATTATAGACCTCCGGAATGTCCTTGATTTCCTTTACCTCTTGATTCTTATCCACTACATGGGCTAAGAAGGCGTGGTATTCCTTACGGAGATACTTTTGGGCTTTGACACAAGAGATGATTTGTAGGTTCGCACTAGGTTTATCGCCATAGATAAGAGGAGTTTCGCCATTTGGCAGATTAAGGCGGACGGCCCTTTCGTAACATAAAATGTCTGCACGATTAGAACTTAACCAATCCATACCATTGATGATGCCGAAACTTTTTATTGTGACCGGCATCAGGTCGATTTTGAACGAATGGTTATCTAGAGTGAGGGTACACCCTGTGTAAATATCATTAGTGCTCTCAACCTTTCCATTTGCCATTTCTACGACGTATGTATCTTTTAACGAATGAGGATTTTGTTTAAGTAATTGTTTGAATTGATGGCTCACAAAACTCCTTTCTGCCCCACTATCGAAAAGTACGCATGCATAAGAGTTATTGAGGAGGAACGTACCAGTAACCACCGTGGGGTCCTTGACTGCTTCCCCATTCCCTAAAGTTAGGACTCTCCCCGCACCCCCAGCGTCGGCGTTCCGTGTTTTTGGTCAGTCTCTTTTGAAGTGCCCTGTCTCTCCACAACCATAACAGGTTCGGCTTGTTCCGGCGTTGGCAGTCGGGGTGACTTGAGTGGTGGATTTGGCTGGCTCTTTACAGAATCGAGCAGTGTGACCTTTCTTGTTGCAATTACTGCAATGCATTTCTCGACAAACACCGGTGTGGTGGAAGTTGCACTTGTTGCATTTGGGACGAGTTCCAGCATATTGCTTCCGTGGTGCCGGAGGGGATTGAGTGGTGGCAGTTGTGGCAGCACGGACAACAACAGTCTGTTGCTTCTTGGCAGGGTCCTGTGCTGGTTGCTTCTTTTTATTGTCCAAAACTTTCTCTTGTTGTTCCCTCCTTTTGCTTGGTCAGTGGAGGTGATCACCGTACCACGGCTGGCCCTGTGATCGATAAGTTGTTGTGCCAATTCCCTTGCACTTTCAAAGGTAGCGGGTTTCGACGCCAGTACACTATCTTGAATCTGGGACGACAAGCCCCAGAGGTATCGTTCCACCTTCTTCTCTTCTGGAGTGACCATTGTTGGACAGAGGAGTGCTAGGTCATTGAATCGGGCAGTATAAGTTTCAAGATCTATGCCCGACATTCTGAGGTTCCAGAGTTCTTCTTCGAGTTTTTGTATTTCACCCCTCGGGCAATACTCCTTTAGCATTAACGCTTTCAAGTCTTCCCAGCTTATGGAGTTAGCCACTGCTGGAGTAAGTGACTTAACTCGACCATTCCACCAAGTGAGAGCCCTACCGGTGAAAGTGAATGCCGCATACTTGACCTTGCTCGCTTTGGGACAAGCACATATTTCGAAGACTACTTCGGTCCTTTCGAACCATTGCATCAGCGTGATGAGGCCCCCGCTCCCATTGAAGGTATCGGGTTTGCCATTGGTGAAGTCCTTGTAGGTGCATTCCTTTGTGCGCCCCGAACTGTCACCCTGGTTAGAGGGTGTAGCACCAGATCCGGAACCCCCAACACCGTTTGTACCCATCTGCGACATCGCGGCCGCTACCGCTGCTGTTACCGCAGCCTGGAACATAGCCGGATCAAATTGTGGAGGCGACGGCAGTGGAGGTGGTGCTGCGCTGCTAGAAGGTCTTGGTCTTTTCCTTGGCGGCATGGTTCTGTCATAAGTTCAAATGACACGTCGGTAAGACTTCAGTAGTAATAACGAGGCGAGTGTTACTTGTTTTATCTCGTTTGTATTATATCACAACTTTATTGCATTAGCAAGTAATTCATATAAAGAGTTTATGCAATTAAACTTATGAATTAAATAGTGGTGACTCGATCAGAGTCCTGTGTTGAAATAGATTTTTAATGGTAGCGCTTCCAATAAAATAACGTGCATGTTCGTTACATTGATACAAATTTTAGTACATATAATGTTAGAGAAAATTTGACCCTGATACGGGTCTACATCAAAATCATGCAAATAGAGTTCTGACAATACTCCATTCCCCCGATCAGTAACCACCAAATCGTAGGGGAGAGCTTACACATAGAAAAGAGCAGCACCAACGCATGCTCATAAACCTAATCTACCAGGTCTTGCGAGTAGTATGAACTCTACTCGCGGCGGTCCGTCCCCGGTGGTGCCTGGGACGAAGTCGATGCACCTTGCAGCTCTGCCAACTTTCGCCCAGCTGCCACCACCCTCTCCTCAAGTGCCGAGTATTTATCCCGATACTCCTTTGCCTCTGTTCGAGCGGCGATAAGGTCCTTAAGAAGTTGGTCCCTGAAATAGCAGTCCCTCTCCAAGTCTCGGGTACGCGAGGTGGTAGCATCTATTGCAGCATGTAGCTCCCTAACCTGATTTGTAGTCTCCCTGCTCTGTTCCCCGATGTTTGTGATCTTCAGCGTCATTACTGGGAGGGCATTGTCAGCCGGTCCCCCATGAGTGAGGTCATAGTAACCTCGTTGGTCACCATAGGGTGATCGTTGTCGCTGCTGACGACTCCATCCCTCGATCATAGTTGCGCAACGGGGTATTGGTCCGATGTGGTCGAAACGGTTCGCGGGAACCCTGGCTAAGTATGGTGGGTTGATGACCTCTGGTTCCTCTTCTGATTCTTCCATCATTATGTCGAATTTCTCTTCTTCAGATTCTTCTTCCTCGTCTTCCTCGGGTTCTTCATTAGGGTCTTCCTCGGGTTCTTCATTAGGGTCTTCCTTGGGTTCTTCATTAGGGTCTTCCTCGGGTTCTTCATTAGGGTCTTCCTCGGGTTCTGCCCCGAGCCATCCAGCGTTTCCCTCATTAGGGAAGTAAGGGTCTCCCGGTAAATGGAATCCTGCCATGTCGTCTGTACGACAATAGGGGTGTAAGAGATATGAAGTGAATATATGATGTCAACTTATGAAGCTACAAAATACTCCTACAGTATTTTTAAATGTTATGTTGGGTTTTTAGCGTATTCATTTTAGGGTGATGTTAGGTTGTCAGATTCGTTGTCCACTACGACTATCCCCCAATATATGCAGATCACTTCTCGGACGGATATAGTTGATCAGGCTATATCCCTCTCCAGACTTGATTCACATATACCAAGGCATAATCATGGTGTAAAACTCCTCTTCTTTCCTTTTATTTTATCCTTAGTTATGACACTATGCGAGCATGATATGCATGTACTTATACTTTTAACGAGAAACCGTTTATTTTCTAAAAGTATAGATATTTGAAAACGTTCAACTCAGAGACTTTTAGTCCCAAAAGCGTTTATAGTTTGTATATCTTATGTGGTTCGATATACTTAGTTCACTATAAACAGTGCTCTGATACCAATCTGTCACACCCCCAAACCAAGGATGGTGGAAACGTCCGGGGGTGGAGGACTTCATGTTAAGTATCATAACAACAATTGTAATAGTTATCAAAGTAAACACAACCAACATAAATATAATTGAAAAAGTTACATCATTGTGTAAGTTACATGTTTCCATATCAATTACATTATGTTGACAAAATATGAAGTGTTTGACGTCTTAACGTCCCATCCTCAAAAGCACTTGATTTCCTGTTCAGTGATTTCCTGAGAATACAAGTTGTTTGAAAAAGTGTCAACACAAAGGTTGGTGAGTTCATAAGAATTTATTGAGAATGAAACCGTTTTCCCCGTAAAAGTGATAGAGTATGTTTCCAGAAAATCCAATATTTTCATTACAAAAGTGATATGTAGTCTTAAATCCCAAGACAAAATGTACAAGTAAAATCCATACTTATTGTTATGAAGGGGTTTTAAATCCACATAAAACCATGAAAATGGTGTATATACAAGTATGTTTCCATACTTAAAGAAATCCATGCAAGTTTAAATTGTCAAATACTTGTTATATTTAGAAGTAAACATCCATTAATTTATTATTAGAACCCGTAAATCTTTTGTTCGTTAATACCCCATGTGAGTTATTGTAACCATACTTGACGTTGGATGGCCTCGTATTTACGACGTTCTTCAGACGTCGCCGTTAAATGACACTTGTCACCTTAGACCTGGCGGTCTAGCTGTTGCAAGCAGCCCAGGTGTGGGTTTGACAAACCCAATATAGATCTATACACAACTATCATGTTCTCCCTACAAGAGACTCTGGCTACAATCTACAGGACTTTATGACTTTGTTAATTTGAAAGTAACCCGAAGGGAATGTCTCACAAATTTATTCATTAACGGATTTACGTGAACCGGAAAACCTTGGTTATGAGTTAGAAAGTAAATGAGTCTTAAACTATACCTATTATAGTTTATGAAAATCGTTGATAATGTAAAGAACATAAACTACACTCATAGCTTATCATGTGTTTGAATAAAAAAAAGGGTGTATACTTAGTTATGACTATCGGTTTGTTACTCTACTCATAAGAGTAAAATCCATAAATTTTCTGTTTTATGTGAATATACTGAGATAAAAAGGCACAAAATGAAATAACATGTGTTCACATAATGGTGCACACCTTGCTCAACAAGTTACAAGGTGTAAATGAAATTGATAACATTTTTCTGCCAAATAACAATTTTGTTACTGTTCATAGAAAAATTATAGAAAAATCATACGAAGTCAAAAACTGAATTAGTAAATTCAGAGAGTTCACAAAATGTGTCTAGTTTGTTTATAAATTTTATTATGATTTTTAGATGCCTCTAACTTAAGCAAAAATGCTCATATTCACAGACTGGTCCGGTTTTGAAGCTACAGTGATAGGCAGTTTTGTAAAAATCACCATAAATTGTAGAAAAATCGTATGGAGATGTGCAAGTAGTCATTTTAAAGCTAAGAACTTGAGCTATATCAAACTAATTCAGTTTTGAAAAAAAAAAGGTTTAAGTTGTCCAAAACAGTCCGTGGATGGAGTCCAACTTTTCTGATGAAAGTTGTTATGGAAGTTTCTTGTTGTTCTTGTTGTTTTAACTTGTATTCTCCCCCTAAAAACTTAAGAAAATATAAAAATGTAGGGGTATGAACTCACCTTGAGTGATTTCAGTGGATGAATGTTGAAGAAAGGAAGTGTTCAACTCAAGAACACTTGGAAGGTTGCTTGAAGATTCGAAGATCTAACATGAATGTGATGGAATTTGTGTAAGCAATCTATGATTTTGAGTAGAAGAATGTGTAATAATCATAAGGAAGATGATGACACTTACCAAATGAAGAAGAAAAACTTGGAATATGCCTTGAATCTCGAATTTATAGAGAGAGAAAGTGAGAGAAATGGAGTTAGTTCTTAGATGATGAATGAGAGAAATGAGACGAAAGAGGAGGATTTCCAGCTTTTGACTAAGTGTGTGGCTGAGGAAATGGTGGGAAAAGGACAGTGAAATGACCAGGTATGGTGGAGAGAGGTGTGGGTTGGTCATGGAGTGGGTATGGGTGGTTGCTTGTGTTACACACTAAAGCAAAGTCAACACTCCTCTCTAAGCCTTACCCATTAGATTTTATTCTTTAAATAAATATTTTTATAAAAATATATTCAAATTATGATTATTTAGGGTCTTATATGTTAAATTATAATTTTTGGAGAAAATCCCTCGTTAAAATCACGAAAAACGGACTCAAAATGCTAAAAATATTGAAAACCGGGCAAAAACTGCCAAAATCCGAAATTTGGGCCGCGGATGCGAGGGTTCGGCTCCTTAGGAGCTTGGAACCGAAGATGGGAGAAGGAACCGAGAGTGGGAGTTCGGCTGGGTGGAATCTGAAGGTCTTCGCAGGCAACTCAGAGGGGACCGAAGCTCAAGTCCTCGGACCGAAGGTCAGGAATGGAGTCGATACCTAGACTCGGTTTGGGATGATCAGGGGACCGAAATAGACCGAGCACTCGGTCCATTTCGATTGAGAGGGTCTCGGTTCTCAGGAGGTTCGGCTCCTAAGAGGTTCGGCTCCTAAGAGGAGTTTCAGCTCCTTAAGGCCGTTTTTCGTGTAGACTTCCGTTATCGGGCTGTTTTCATCAATTTCGAGGGTCGGGATGCCCCGAGTGATTTTAAGAAGTTGAGAGAGATTTCGAGAGAGATTTGGGAGAGATTTGACATTCATGGAGAGATTTCTCATTCAGAGAGAGATTTGGGAGAGATTTCACATTCTTGGAGAGATTTCTCATTCAGAGAGAGTTTTGGGAGAGATTTGATATTCTTGGAGAGATTTCTCATTCAGAGAGAGATTTGGGAGAGATTTCACATACTTGGAGAGATTTCTCATTCAGAGAGAGATTTGGGAGAGATTTCACATTCTTGGACAGATTTCTCATTCAGAGAGTGTTTTGGGAGAGATTTGACATTCTTGGAGAGATTTCTCATTCAGAGAGAGATTTGGGAGAGATTTCACATACTTGGAGAGATCTGGGAGAGATTTCACATACTTGCAGAGATTTGGGAGAGATTACACATACTTGCAGAGATTTGGGAGAGATTTAAGATAGAGAGAGATAGAGCGAGAGAGATTTAGAGAGACTTCGATTGTGACCTTTTTGAGTGTCCGGCTTCGCAACGCAAGGTCCGTAAACCTTGTTAAGCCATGTTTTAGAGTCCTACACACTCCCGATGAGTGTGCAATAGCGTTTTATCGATTGGATTCACCATTTATCCTAATTTTGGTTAGAATTACAGAACGAATGAAAGTTTCAAGTGCTTTCGTTGTATTATAATAGCGAATTGTACAACTTTAAACGAAAGGAAAACTCTAGTATACAAGGGCTATCTAAGTTGACCGTTTTGACTTGTTGACATCATCCGACTTGACTTGACCAGAATTTTACGATTGTCACAACTTTAGTCAACGGTCAAACTTTGACCAGACTCGTCGAGTGCACATAGGTGACTCAGCGAGTCCAAGCATGTTCTCAGAATCCTCTTAAGGCCTCCCTCGACTCGTCGAGCTAGCCTTTCACTCGACGGGTTACCACTGGTCACGAACCGCGGGGCAACCCGACTTGACTCGTCGAGTCCCCATATGGACTCATCGAGTTTCCTCCATGGCAACACTCAAATGACCTTCTGAGGTCAGATCTGCTTCTCTAACTTATAGATCTGGCCTTCTAACACCCAATAATCACGTAAAGGCTCAATCTTTAAGATCATGCAATGCTCATATGTCCTTAAATGAAGAAATAGCTCCTAAAATGGCAACCTAGATCCATAACCCCAAACGGAATGGATAAATCTGGGAGGTTGGGACTCTCTGGACCTCTTAAGGTCCAGATCTAAGGCTTATTCCACATTGGGACCTCATATACTCCATATTCCTTTAAAGAAAAAGGTCGAGAAACCCTAGATTTATGCAATCATCACCATACAGAAGGAAAGGTCCCAATTGTTACCTCAAAGTGAAGCTCCATGCCTCAAAGTCTCAGAACATCACCCTCCTTTGGTCCCTCTTGCTAGAAACCAATCACCCGAAAAGCACCACTAAGAGGATCTCACACCAAAACGATATCTTCCTCCGTGGACACCTGGACCCACACAGAAACTTCCAATTCCAGAACTGAACCACCCCTTTACGCCGCTAATATACTATTTCCCAAAATCTGGAAACCCTAGTAGACTGGCCCGCCGCCGGACCGCCTGCTCAAACGATTATCATGGTATTCGCTCCTCGAATACCCAAATCTGATAACTCACTGCTCCTCAGTTTTTTACCAGAAAAAATCCAACAATTGGCTGTCAATCACTCATACCAACGCACCAAACAATCTGAATCACGCCCCAAAGAACGAAAAGGTTTCACATCCACCCAGGGCTCACCCACTGAGCTACTATCGAAACCCATCCGAACCATACACTTTCAACACCCTGCTCTTAGACACAAGAAAATCACGCTCGATCAAGAGTCCTCCAACATCCAAAAATCGCAACCCCTTTCACTTTCTCCCAGATATCTCTTTTTACATTATGCACCTGGTCTACTCTCGAACCCACAGTTGAACCTCCAAAGGTTACCCCCAACGAATACTACAATTCCAACCAATAATCAACTCAACCTCGATCTCTATCGTCTACTACTCATCGATCCATACATCTCGCGGTACCTCCCTTACCCAAGTACTGGCCTATATAGGTCCAAGACATCAGATGACAAACGATACCCCTCAACATAGAACCTTTCTCAGAATCCGGAATCTCATCTCGCCTCTCCGATGCACCATCAGGGCCAAACCCAACACGAGAGTTTGGTCCAACCCAGATTTGGAACCACTCGTCCCAACGAAGCACTCAACTCATGACTCATTTCCCGCAACCCATGCGTACCTCACTTAGAATATAATGATTCCCGATCCTTGAGAAGACTCCGGTCTCGCCCCTGGTCCGTCCACCAGGCTTCCCAACACTCATAAATTAGGGCCACCCCAAGCCTGAAACCCTTCTGCGTCATGCTCTGATCAAAAGGGTACTTTACCATAACAACCTCTCGTTGACTAGTGAGTACTACGGATCCCCGTAGCATCACAACAACCTCCCGCTAACTAGTGAGTACTACAGCTCCCCGTAGCATCACAACAACCTCCCGCTAGCTAGTGAGTACTATGGCTCCCCGTAGCATCACAATACCCTTTCTCTGACTAGTGAGTACTACGGCTCCCCGTAGCATCACAACACCCTTTCTCTCACTAGTGAGTACTACGGCTCCCCGTAGCATCACAACACCCTTTCTCTGACTAGTGAGTACTACGGCTCCCCGTAGCATCACAACACCCCTTTCTCTGACTAGTGAGTACTACGGCTCCCCATAGCATCACAACACCCTTTCTCTGACTAGTGAGTACTACGACTCCCCGTAGCATCACAACACCCTTTCTCTGACTAGTGAGTACTACGGCTCCCCGTAGCATCACAACACCCTTTTTCTCATAACCACGCAATCTTCTTCTCACGTCAACACCACACTACATCCACTAACTCATGCTCCACGGACTAAAAAAGATAGGTACCCACACAGTTGTCCCTATTTATGCATCACAGATTCTAACAGCAACTACCAAGACCAAACATCCCTCCCTGCTGGAATCCACACTCTTAGATAATCCCTCTAGATGTCAATACCCGAAGGGCTCCCACTGGAACCGTAGGTACTTGATACTCCACTTGTCTTCTCAAACTCAAGACCCAAATAATTCTGAATTCGGGGCAGTATACTCGGATACCTCGGAACACCATCACAGAACATCACGATGTCATGTCTTAACCACTGATCTCCTACTTATGGCATCATACACAGATACCTCAATGCATTCTCACAGAATCTCATAATTATCCTTCTTTCTCACAGCACGCAACTTTGGAATATTCCAACTCCTTATGGTGGAATCGACAATGACTCGGAACATGTTGACAACAATCCGGAACTCCCTCCTATAATGAAGTCCGGTGAGATGACAGAGGCATCAGTAGCAAGGCCTAGAAGTGAATAAAATCGTGTCTTGGATACAAAGGTTTTGTGATTAAGTATATTAAAGAAGATCCGATCTTTGTTTTTGTCGTATGAAGTCGTTGAATAGACCTGAGAAAGAAGGGACATGGGCACCGACTCAACCTGTGTAAGAGCGATCACCAATGGCGAATACTTGAGACATTCTACCACATAAAGCATATATGAATCATAAACGAAAGGATTCAGTTGAATAATCATGTTTTGATTGGGTTTAATCGAAAGCAAAGTAGATGAAGCGGTTTGTTCTTGAATAGAGGATGATTCCGCTATTGTTGCAGTGAAGAAGAAGAAGAAGATGAACAGTTGTAAACGGGAGAGAGGTTGAGGAAAGTGAGAAGGTACAATACGTGTGAGACCCCTTTTTGTTTTTATACCATTGCCTGGAGAGAGAAAGAATCCTCTGTGATGATGATACGATCTCTGAAAAGGCGCCTGGAAAAGCGCGATTTGACAGCTTGGAATTCCTAGATTTACATCAGCAAACGTGGGTATAGGAAACGTTTCAAATTCACGCGCCCAAATCTTATCCCATGTGAAATTATTATCCGATTACCATCTCCTCAATTCCTCAAGGTCAAGTAGGACCTGCTTCTCTCCTCCATTAGAAAGTAAACAATTTCAGCCTTTAGAACTGAAAGCACAAATCTGAAAATTGCCATTAGAACCACAAACAAGAGTTTTGGAAAATCACAAAGATTTTCGTGCAAGAGAGTGCCAAAGAACAAGAAATAAAGCAATATGTGTGTGGGATATTAGTGATGTCATTAGAGACATGAAACAGAGGATTCCGAGCACGAATCTCTTCCTTAAAAATCAAGAGAGACTTAGAAGTGTCTGTGTGGTTTCCCACTAAAGTACGATCAAATGTTTGTTAAGAAACATTGAAAGGATTCTTTTCAAATATAGGCTTATATTGGGTGGTTTACCTTCAACCGAACTTCGATACTTAATATAAGACCGAAAGTTAGATGAAGTACTTGTGAGACCGATGTGGTCTGTTGAACAAGTAGGTGGGATCTAATATGAAGTGACTGGATGATAATTGGAAATCTAAAAAAAACGAAAATGGATCTTATAGGAAGAAACGTCTTGGTTTTAGACAATTTCATAAAGATCACACAAAAATAAAATGAGAGTTCGTGTGGTGACAAGTAAAATCTTGAACATTTAAGTGTTCACCGTTAATTCCTTTATGGTGTTGGATTATGGGTTTCACTTAGCACGTGGTGAACGTATCTAAGATTATCAACATAGATTTTGTGTAACCATAAACCTCAGTGGTAATCGCTGAGAGTCTCAAGGGTTACTTTGGTGAAACGAAACGTGATGGAGAAAGTAGAGAAGGTGGTTAAGGAACCGAAAGTACCTCTACTATAAGAGAATGACAAAGCAGAAAACTCTTAACTCATATGAGAAGAGTAAGGTAGCTCATGACTTGAGTGAATTTATCAGTCTGATTGGGAAGAAACGATAGGTATAGATCGAATCATTAAGGCTTCACTCAAAGTCTTGGAGGCTTCGGTCTACATATAACAGCATGCTTGTAGGGACACTTAACTAGTTCAAAAGTAAGAGTATCTTACCTGCCTTAACTCCAATTCGTATAGCAGTTGAGTCCTTGAAACCTAAGAGAGAAAAGAAACAAGAAGAGACGAAACAAAAAGAAAAATATTTTTGAATTATTGGATTTTCTGAAAAATAATAAAAACAGAAAATCAAATGTAGAAGATAAAAAGAAAAACCTAAGCCAAAAGCCAAAGCAAAGCAAATAAAAGAATTAAACGAAAAATACAAAAGTATACAACCGAAAACTTAACCCTAAAAAGAATGAAGCGAAATGGGCCGAGCATTCGGTTCATTTTGGTCCCCGAAAATTCAGGAACCGAAATAGACCGAGCGTTCGGTTCATTTCGGTTCCCGAAAATTCCGGAACCGAAATAGACCGACCGTTCGCTCTATTTCGCTTGTTCAATTTTAGTCAGTAGAGAAAGGTTTCGGTACCGACTCAGATTCCATCATTCCTAGGCCTTGTAGTATTTTATTAAGGCTTGCTTCTGGTAAGACCTTAGTAAAGATGTCAGCTAGTTGATCAGAGGACCAAATAAAGTGAACTTCAACATTGTTGTCTTCAACATGGTCCTTGATGAAGTGGTATCTTAGTGCAATGTGTTTGGTCTTGGAGTGTTGCATTGGATGGTGACATATTCGAATCGCACTTTCAGAGTCACAGTAGAGGGGAATCTTCTTCATGCTTAAGCCATAGTCCCGAAGTTGGCTTTGTATCCATATGACTTGTGATGTACAGGAAGCTACTGCGATGTACTCAGCTTCAGCTGTGCGAAGAGACACACGAGTTTGTTTCTTCGACTGCCAGCTGATGAGTTTACCATCAAGGAATTGGCACCCACTAGTTGTGCTTTTTCGGTCCAGACCACATCCACCAAGATCGGCGTCTGAAAAGGCTTGAACAAAGAAACCAGATTTAGCAGGATACCAGAGACCGAGAGACGAGGTTCACTTCAGATACCGAAAGATATTTTTCACTGCAACCATATGAGGTTCTCTTGGATTCTCTTGAAACCTTGCACAATAACAAACGGAAAACATTATATCCGGTCAACTAGCCGTTAGATACATTAGAGACCCTATCATTTGACGATAGAGTGTCACATCAACAAGCAGTTTATCCAGAGACGGTGTTAACTTCGTGCCAAAAGCCATTGGAACCTTCACTCTGGAATCTCCCATCATGCCGAACTTCGCCAATAAGGTTTTTGTGTAAGCCTCCTGGTTAATAAATATGCCTTCTGGTCCCTGTCTAATATTCAGTCCAAGAAAAAAGTTAATCGGACCCATTTCCCTCATTTCACACTTAGTCTCCATCAACTTTCTGAATTCAGCTATTAAGCTAGGATTCGTGGAGCTGAAGATGATGTCATCGACGTAAATTTGAACTATCATTAAGTGTTCACCTTCTTTCTTGCGAAAGAAGGTTGGGTCAACCAAACCTTGCTTGAATTTCGACATTTTCAGAAAGCGAGTTAAAGTTTCATACCAGGCCCTCGGTGCTTGCTTCAAACCATAAACTGCTTTATCCAGAATGTAACAATGATCAGGATACTTTTCGTTCACGAACCCAGGTGGTTGCTCCACGTACACCGTTTCTTCTAGTTCTCCATTCAAGAAAGAACATTTTACATCCATTTGAAAAACTTCAAAGTTTTTATGTGCAACATATAATATATATATATATATATATATATATATATATATATATATATATATATATATATATATATATATATATATATATATATATATATATATATGTATAAGAGTAAAGTCGTCTTACCATTAGAAGACCTCATTCACGAAGCCGGTCTATAAGGGGGGTATAAGGTTACTGCCTATAAAATGGCAGTTTAATGGGTGTCCACTCTCACCCACCGCTTCCTTGACCGGTGGAGGGTCGTTAACCGAACGGGTAGGACAAGGACTATAATTATCCCTTCATTAAAAGTATTAATGATAAATACTAAGTAACTAAACACTTATTAATACCCAATCTTAGTTACTTAGGAAAATGTGAATTTGGTGCTAACCCATGAAATTACACTTTGCACTTTGCTTAAGTCAGTTAGTGGAGCGTGTGTGGTTAACCGGCACACTAGATTGATTTAACAAGGTAGGCAAAGGGTAACTTAATGTTTATCATAGTATCGGTGGAGCGTGTGTGGTTAACCGACACATCGATTGAGGGGTAAATATTAAGGGTACCAAGTATATTTGCATGGTTATTCACACCTTTTTTTGTGATCCTCGGCATCCCAGTCACAAAACCTGAAGGGCACACTCGAGATTGAAACATGCCTTTGAAAAGTTCAATGAATCTCAAAAGAATCTAGGAGTTTCAAAACCAATTAAAACCTAATAATACATTTCGTTTATCTTAGTGGAAATTGGTGAATCGTCATTCACTTACCTTCAAATATTTTATAGCTTGGATTACGGCATCCCTCTTCCAAGTTATAAAATAGTTTGTTGGGTCCTAGCCTTAATATTTCATATTGGGTGTTATATTAAGGACTTTAGATCAACTATCTTGAATATCTCCCAAAAGATGTCTGGTTCAGACATCTATGATCCTCCCAAATCTCTTGGAACTTCACTTCCTCCACCTCCGCCAATTATTCTCCCTAACCCACAAGTTCAAGGTCACTCAAGCCCTATTGGCAAGCAAGGTCTATGTGCGATCGCATCTTGGAGATAAATTCACATATTGACAAGCCGGGAGAGTTGGGTGTCAAAGTCTTCAGAAAGTTGGATGTCCAATCACTTTCTATGTCACATAGTGAGTTCCTTTGGGACTACTATGGAACAGACTATGACATGACCCTTAATGATCTTATCTATTTGCTTGGTGCTTCTAAATCAACAATGATTAGGAGGACTAGTAAAGAAAATTTGAATAGAAGATCAACTTCCCAAACTTCCATGGACATTGAAAATGGTACATGGTAAGGGGCATTGGTTACGAAGCTGCCAAATTTACCTGAAAGATCTTCAGGTAAAATCCTCTATCAAACTCTATTAAATTTCTATTATGAGATTCTTATTACATGATATGACTGGGTCACATATTGATGTTTTAAGAATCAAAGAAAAAGTGAAGAAGGAAGTATATGCTGATTCTGATCACGAAGATGGATTTCGATCGCATGGTTCGATGATCAGAATTTTGAGCTGTTACTTAGGAGTTATGTAATATTGCTTAGAAATAGATAACAACAAGTTTTCCATATGCTTTTGCTTTGTAAGGATAAGTTTTCCGCAAAGTTTTAAAATAAAATTTTTGGTTTTATTTATTCTAAGTATCCTTACAATGGCATTTGTGAAAAATTGTTGTTTATATAATTCCATAGATAGCAATATTGGAAAGTGGATTTGATTCTTTCATTTCTGGTAGTGTCTAAATTTACCAAACAAGGAAAGATTCTCATCACCCAAGTTTCAATTGGATAGAAACTTGGAATCATGCAAGTTGTCTGATGAATGAGAATTTTCATCATTGGAAAATTAAGACTAATTCCTTGTTCACATTTTTAAGTGAATCAAGTGAAGGACTAAGGGATCGAGTACACATTCTTGTGCACTGGTCAGGTGTAACATCCCGAGTTCAGAAGTGTAAGCTCAGGGTTAAAAGTGTAATTTGTATGGGCGACTCGGCGAGTCCAATGGTGGACTCGGAGAGTAGGGTCGCGATTCTGGCCGCGTGTTAAGTGGCCAACTCGGCGAGTCGATGGCTGGACTCGGCGAGTTTGTTCTGGGTGGAGAAAACCCTAACTCCCGGGGTTGAGCCCTATATAAAGGACATTATAACCCACCTTCAGCCTCTTTGTCACCTCCTTGTACCCAGAAAACCTTGTTCTCGTGTATAGCCTCCATTGTTGAAGATTTTGAGCTTGAAGATGTGTTTATTGAAGAGATTCTTGAAGATTAAGAAGTTGGAGTAAGGGCATTGCAGAGATTTAGTTTCCTTTTCTGTTGGAGCTCTCTTTTGAGGTATTATTTCGTTGTTTGAGTTGTTATTCTTCTAGATCCATCATTTTGGGGTTTTATGGAAACCATATCTTGTGATATTTTGAGTTTGGAGAGTAGATCTGAGGTTGCTCCCTCAGATCTAGAATGGTGAAGGTCTAGAGTGCATGAAAGTCCTTGTTCTTGAGTGATTGGTGAAGCTATCTTGTCCCAAACCCAAACCCTAGAGTGAAAATGCCTAGATCTCCTTGGATTCACGTAAAGTTTGCCACTTTACGTGATGGATGGCCTTGAGAAGGCTAGATCTATTGTTTGGATCATCTGCATGGCTTGGAAAGCCTCTGTATGGATTCAGATCTGGTGGTACTCGGCAAGTCACAAAGGTGTACTCGACGAGTTGCTTGAAGATAGGAGGGGACTCGACGAGTTGGAAGAACAACTTGGCGAGTTGGTTGAAGATAGCCTTGGACTCGACGAGTCTGTTCATGGACTCGGCGAGTCTGGTCGTGGAGTCCCAATCTTTTCTGGTTGAGCTGTGGATCAGTGAGTCAAGGGATGACTCGGTGAGCTGAGTGCGAGTGGACTCATAGTTGGGGAACTCGGCGAGTCTCTGGGTGACTCGGCGAGTTGAGTCGAGATTTGGGAGTCTTCAGAGTAAGGGAACTCGACGAGTCAGCGGGGTGACTCGGCGAGTAGAGTCAGTCAGGAGAGTTGACTTTGACTGAGGACTTGACCATGAGTTGAACAGTTGTCTTCCAGGGGTATTTTGGTAATTTCTGGTATTTATTGAGTTCAGTGTTTTGGTGTTGATCAGTGGTTGAGTTCGTGCCAGAGGTTGGAGCAGTGTGACCTTATCTCTTCAGTCGGCAGTTGCGAGGTGAGTTATCCTCACTATATCAACAGGGTCTAAGGCACCAAGGCCGGCCCTTTTATTGGATGGTTATCCGGGTATTATGTTATGTTATGTTTTGCTATATGTTTACATCCTGGTAGTTAGGATGGCATATGTTAGAGGCCTGGTAGGGTCAGAATCCTGGTATATAGGATGATGCTATGTTAGTGACCGGTTAGGTCGGTATCCTGGTAGGGATCTGCTATGCTATGTGATCTGCTAGATCGGTTGATTGATTGTGAATTGCTATATGGTTATATGTTTATGTGCGCATGGTTGTTTGACTGAGGTTGGGTTGAGGCGGGTCCTGCTTAGTGCTGTAGGCCAACATACCCAGGGCGGACCGGAATTCCCGAAGGCCCAGCGAGCGGTCCGGATAGGCTGTAGGCCCCAAGAGGGTGGACCAGACGTACCGAGGCTCGAAGAGTGGACCAGGCCGACTGAAGGCCCGGTGCGGGCGGACCAGTCATACTGTAGACTCAGAGAGTGGACCAGGTGGGTTGAAGCCCCGACGCAGGCGGACCAACCACACTGCAGACTCGATGGATATGGCTGGACTCGGAGGGTGGACCCAGTGGACTGAAGGCCCGATGTGGTGGACCAGTCACACAGTAGACCCGGAGTGCATGGTTGTTCTATTTATGATATGTGATATGTGTATGGTATATGTGGTTGGTATTTTGGGGGTAACTCACTAAGCTTTCGGGCTTACAGTGTTCAGTGTATTGTTTTAGGTACTTCAGGAGATCGTGGCAAGGCGAAGGCGTGATCATACCACTCCTCATTTTTTATGTTTCGTAATGTGATCCTGTAATACTCTGATAAATAATGTAATTGAAAACCTTTTCGTAATGTTTTAATGAAAATGGGTTGTTTTTGAAAAGTTTAAATTGGTTGAAAATTTTGGTCGTTACAAGTTGGTATCAGAACCTTGGTTTGAGTGAATTGGAGGAACATTCGTGTGAATCCAGTCTCAAATCAAGGAGAGTTTTCAAAGAGAAATTAAAATGGTTTTCAAAATGAGTGAAGGAGGACGCAGAGGGTACGATCAGCCGGAGCCAGTAAGTTACCCCAAATTTACCATACAAGTTATTATTTATGTGATATGTTAGAACAGCATGCTAGAGTTAGGCTAGGGATCTTCAGGAATTGCATTATAGAGTTGCCTGATTTATGATGCCTGCTAGCCTAGGGTCTTCTTCTTATGAGCTTTTAGTGTTCCTCTAGGAGTGAGGATTGAGCGGTTGTTGTATTTTGTGCTTAGGGTGTTGTGATGATACTTGAGACAAATATGGGTAGGCGTGGAAGGTAGTATGGGCCCGTACTACTGAAAGCATAGGACCCGTACGCGTTTCAAGGAAGTCACAACCCCTGGGTCATTGGTTTGGGAGTCGTTCTCGGTGTTGATGCGAGGTTTCTGAGGATTTTATGGTGTATTTTCAGTATGGCGATTACGAGGCGTATCGGGGCAGGATCCGGTTCGGGATCGGGATCAGGAAAGGGTGGTCAGGAGGGATCAGTACCACTTGAGGTCATCGGTCAGATGGGTTCGGATGAGTTGGACGCCAGGATTCGGGAAATCCTGCATGATGAGGTTGCTGTGATGTTCCGTGATGAGTTGCCGGAACTGTTTGGGTCGATCAAGACCGCCATGGTTGAGTATTTCGATGAGCGTTATGCAGCTCTTGCAGAGACAGCGGCTGTGGCAGCGGCAGGGGGGAGCCGGTAGAGGTTTTCAGTATCGGGACTTCGATAATACGAAGCCCCCTACGTTTGATGAAGTTCAGGATCTGATTGTGGCTATGAGATGGTTTTCCGATGTGGAGGGTTGTTTCTTCACATGTTCGTGTCCTACGGATCAGAGGGTGAGGTGCGCGCTGAACCTGTTAAGGCTCGGTGCGAAGGATTGGTGGAGGTTGACTACGGGATCATATTCGGACGCGCAGCGGGCTGCGATTTCTTGGGATCAGTTTCGGGAGATGTTTAGCACTCGTTATGTCCCGCGGGTTGAGAGAGAGAGGTTGGCTCAGGCGTTCTTGGAGCTGAAGCAGGATTCGGAATCGGTGATGGAGATCACCAAAATGTTCACTGAGAGGGCGATGTTTTGCCCTGAGTTTGCTTCGGAGCAGGCTCAGATGTCCCGATATCTGAGTATGCTCAAGAGGGATATCAGGCAGTTTGTGTCTACGCAGAGGTGCGAGACTTTGTTAGAGTTGCAGGAGGCCGCTCGGCGGCGTGAGTTAGAGATTGAGTTGCAGTTGAGGGAGCAGAGGCAGGCCCCGGTGCAGTCACAGCCGACGCCGAAACGGTCCAAGACCGTTGATTCTAGATTGGGAGATCAGAGCAGCCGCACTTGTGGGAAGTGTGGGAAGGGTCATACCGGAGTATGTAGGTCCGGTGGTGCGTGCCGCAAATGCGGAAGGGAGAGGCATTATGCAAGGGATTGTCAGCAGTCAGCCCCGGTTCCAGATAGGAGGATCTGTTACCATTGTCATCAGGTTGGACACATGAGGGCCAATTGTCCACAGCTTGTTGCAGGACCGGTGCAGGTTCCAGCACCGGCCACTTTGAGGATTACGGGTGGAGGTCAGGGTGGAGCAGAGCCCCTGAGGGCTCAGGGTCGTGCTTTTCAGCTTACAGCAGAGGAGGTCAGGGCAGAGCCGGATGCAGCTGCGGGTATGTTCCCTTCTTGTTAATTTGTTATCTTATGATTATTATGGAGTATGGTTTATCTGCTAGTCTTGTTCGCATGTTTATTGGTATTGTATTTGTTGTCCTTTTTGCCGGGTTTATTGTATGATTAAGGGTTTTGGTTTTGGGAGCATTAGTTGGTTATCTTTCATGGGAATTATTGATGGGAATTTGGGTATGGGGTCTGGTTGTCAGATCGGGGTTGTAAGGTCTTGTTGTCGGTTATGGTATTTGAGGATCTGAGAAGTGTCAGCAGGGAGTCGGACTCCCTTAGAGTTCGCGTTGTGCGATGCCGGAAGATGATTTTGTGTGGAGGTTGCTTGTTGCAGAGGAGACGAGTTCGTGATTTCGAGGAGTATGTTGAGTAAGAGTGGTTATTTCATGTCGGATGAGTCCCCGATAGCTAGAGGTCAGTGTTCTAAGTGGGGAGAATTGGAAAATTCTCAGGAGGATCGGCAAGCTTTAGAGGTCGGGTTGCCGTTGTGATTCGGCAGTGTTCAGGCAGCCAAGAGTGTGGGCTGGTATGAGTAAGTGGCTGACGTGCGGGGGCAGGGAGCAGACCATCGTTTCAGAGAAGGTAGTGGTTGATATGAGGCCTGGGTTAGGCCACGAAAAGGATTTCGGGAATGAGACAGGAGTTCGGAACCCCTAGAGGGCTAGAACGGTATATGCGGGAGAGATTCCCGTGAAGGATAGTTGGAAGGATGCATTATAGTGAGCGGTCCGGGAGACTAAAGGCCGGAGGGCGTACCAGTCAGGCCGAAGGCTCGGGGAACGGTCCAGACAGGCTGAAGGCCCAGGAGGGCGGTCCAGACTTGCTGAAGGTTCCAAGAGTGGTCCAGATAGGCTGAAGGCCTGGGAAGGCGGTCCAGTCATGCTGAAGACTCTGTATGTGTAGTGAATCAGTATGGAGAGAATGAGAGATGTGTCGTCAGGGAAGGGTAATTATTATGGTCTGGCCCCAAGTTTGGATCATGTTAGTGGAAGGTAGTGCATGGACTCGAGAGTCCTTGTGAGCAGATTCAGGGCATGCGTGATGCATGGGATAACGGTTATGCTGTAAGGGAAGGGTATGTAGCTCCGAGAGGGAGTGTAAGTTCTCGGAAGTGAAAGCAATAGCACGGAGGTGTGATTGAGGTGTTTCAATTATGGCTATTGAGCGGTGTGTTTGTGCCAGTGGTATAGAAGCACATCCGGGTTGAGTGTCTGTTGAGGTAACGGAATGATTTCCGGGGGTATTTGAGCCAAAGGGGCTCGGAAGGGATACAAGGATGGAGCCTTGGATTCCCAGTATGGTTGTGAACAAGAGGTTATGTTCATAGTGGTAGTTCATCCTGAGGGATGTTTGGAGGTGTTGTCAGTGTGTCGGGTCTCCCAACCCGAGGGTGCTAGAGCCAGTTCAACATGAGTCAAGTGATTGTTGTGATCTGGAATGATTAAAGTATCATGGAGTGGTACTTGATTGGTAAGTGTGATTATCAGAGGATGAAGCCGGTGGCCGGCTTCAGGCAGTGGTCAGGACACTGCAGGGAAAGAGTTGAGTTTGAGTTCGGTGGTAGTGTTTCGAGGAACCTGGTTCGGTTAATGCCGGGTGGTGCATTGTGTGTGTAGTTCTGGAATTGTGTTGCCGCAGGCTTCGAGGGCGAAGCCTAATTTAAGTGGGGGAGAGTTGTAACATCCCAAGTTCAGAAGTGTAAGCTCAGGGTTAAAAGTGTAATTTGTATGGGCGACTCGGCGAGTCCAATGGTAGACTCGGAGAGTAGGGTCGCGATTCTGGCCACGTGTTAAGTGGCCAACTCGGCGAGTCGATGGCTGGACTCGGCGAGTTTGTGCTGGGTGGAGAAAACCCTAATTCCCGGGGTTGAGCCCTATATAAAGGACATTATAACCCACCTTCAGCCTCTTTGTCACCTCCTTGCACCCAGAAAACCCTATTCTCGTGTATAGCCTCCATTGTTGAAGATTTTGAGCTTGAAGAGGTGTTTATTGAAGAGATTCTTGAAGATTAAGAAGTTGGAGTAAGGCCATTGTAGAGATTTAGTTTCCTTTTTCTGTTGGAGCTCTCTTTTGAGGTATTATTTCGTTTTTTGAGTTGTTATTCTTCTAGATCCATCATTTTGGGGTTTTATGGAAACCATATCTTGTGATATTTTGAGTTTGGAGAGTAGATCTGAGGTTGCTACCTCAAATCTAGAATGGTGAAGGTCTAGAGTGCATGAAAGTCCTTGTTCTTGAGTGATTGGTGAAGCTATCTTGTCCCAAACCCAAACCCTAGAGTGAAAATGCCTAGATCTCCTTGGATTCACGTAAAGTTTGCCACTTTACGTGATGGATGGCCTTGAGAAGGCTAGATCTATTATTTGGATCATCTGCATGGCTTGGAAAGCCTCTGTATGGATTCAGATCTGGTGGTACTCGGCGAGTCACAAAGGTGTACTCGACGAGTTGCTTGAAGATAGGAGGGGACTCGACGAGTTGGAAGAACAACTTGGCGAGTTGGTTGAAGATAGCCTTGGACTCGACGAGTCTGTTCATGGACTCGGCGAGTCTGGTCGTGGAGTCCCAATCTTTTCTGGTTGAGCCGTGGATCGGTGAGTCAAGGGATGACTCAGTGAGCTGAGTACGAGTGGACTCATAGTTGGGGAACTCGGCGAGTCTCGGGGTGACTCGGCGAGTTGAGTCGAGATTTGGGAGTCTTCAGAGTAAGGGAACTCGACGAGTCAGCGGGGTGACTCGGCGAGTAGAGTCAGTCAGGAGAGTTGACTTTGACTGAGGACTTGACCATGAGTTGAACAGTTGTCTTCCAGGGGTATTTTGGTAACTTCTGGTATTTATTGAGTTCAGTGTTTTGGTGTTGATCAGTGGTTGAGTTCGTGCCAGAGGTTGGAGCAGTGTGAACTTATCTCTTCAGTCGGCAGTTGCGAGGTGAGTTATCCTCACTATATCAACAGGGTCTAAGGCACCAAGGCCGGCCCTTTTATTGGATGGTTATCCGAGTATTATGTTATGTTATGTTTTGCTATATGTTTGCATCCTGGTAGTTAGGATGGTATATGTTAGAGGCCTGATAGGGTCAGAATCCTGGTATATAGGATGATGCTATGTTAGTGACCGGTTAGGTCGGTATCCTGGTAGGGATGTGTTATGCTATGTGATCTGCTAGATCGGTTGATTGATTGTGAATTGCTATATGGTTATATGTTTATGTGCGCATGGTTGTTTGACTGAGGTTGGGTTGAGGCGGGTCCTGCTTAGTGCTGTAGGCCAACATACC
Organism: Lactuca virosa; assembly: GCF_052849685.1. Taxonomy (NCBI): domain Eukaryota; kingdom Viridiplantae; phylum Streptophyta; class Magnoliopsida; order Asterales; family Asteraceae; genus Lactuca; species Lactuca virosa. The sequence continues at coordinate 34,108,731 of NC_136434.1, forward strand.
CAGGGTGGACCGGAATTCCCGAAGGCCCAGCGAGCGGTCCGGATAGGCTGTAGGCCCCAAGAGGGCGGACCAGACGTACCGAGGCTCGGAGAGTGGACCAGGCCGACTGAAGGCCCGGTGCGGACGGACCAGTCATACTGTAGACTCAGAGAGTGGACCAGGTGGGTTGAAGCCCCGGCACGGGCGGACCAACCACACTGCAGAATCGATGGATATGGCTGGACTCGGAGGGTGGACCCAGTGGACTGAAGGCCCGATGGGGCGGACCAGTCACACAGTAGACCCGGAGTGCATGGTTGTTCTATTTATGATATGTGATATGTGTATGGTATATGTGGTTAGTATTTTTGGGGTAACTCACTAAGATTTCGGGCTTACAGTGTTCAGTGTATTGTTTTAGGTACTTCAGGAGATCGTGGCAAGGCGAAGGCGTGATCGTACCGCTGCTCATGTTTTATGTTTCGTAATGTGATCCTGGAATACTCTGATAAATAATGTATTGAAAACCTTTTTGTAATATTTTAATGAAAATGGGTTGTTTTTGAAAAGTTTAAATTGGTTGAAAATTTTGGTCGTTACATCAGGTCCACCACAAAAGATCGATAAGACTATTCGTCATGATTTACTAAAGCTTATTAAATATGGTTATACTTAGAAGTTTAAAGTATAATTCTGAAACATTGGAAAAGTTTCGATGTATGGCAGAACGAATGAGAAGAATCAACTTAGGCAGAAAGATCAAAGTTTCTCAAATCTGAAAAGATGGGATTGTACTTTAGCATCATGTTTTGTGATCAACTTAATGATTTAAAAATCAAGTCACAATTAGTCCTCTAAAGTCATCTTAGTGTATTCTTATGACTAAGAAGAGGAATCTTGAATTGTTGAAATGATTAAATCAAGAAGATGAGCCATGCTTCGTTCCAAAAACAATTCTTAGAGTTATACTCCAAGATTGTAACTTGAGTGACACATCTTAAAGAAGGTTTATTAACACTAGTCAAATGTAAGAGTAAAAGGTTTTCTACTCTTGTACATTTGAAATTGGTAAGTTGTGATGTTTTGGATAAAACAAAGACCAACTAAGGCCAATTGAGTGAAGTGTTTGTCTTGATAAAGAATCCAAACTATCTCTTGAATATTTAACAAGAGAGTCTTATATGTCAAGAGGACAGTGGGAGTCTTAAAGATCTTGAAATTATCAAGAACTAATCAAGAATAAAACCTGAAGTTCATCACTAGCACACGACTAGAGGTTTATAATCTATCGTGTTGACATTTCTGTGCCCATTCCAGTCAAGTTGGCTATACATTTGAGTTCTACATGTTCTCAATTGTTTGCATAACTACTTGTAAGCAATGGCAGGCCCTATACTGCCAGGTGGCAAGAAGTTAAGATTGCATAAGTTCAGTCCATATGAGTTTGGATTTGTCACTAACCTAGTCTTGTGATTATAAATTCACGTGGATAAGAACACATACACCATAAAATCTAAGGTTCATAAGGTTTCTCTCCGATTCATGAAAATGATGGTGAGGAAACACTTCCACCAAGTAGATTTTAAGTAGATAGAAATATTTGCATTCTCAAATTCGATAGTGGAGCTTGCGTGGATAACCGACACACTAACATGGACTTATGAGAAATAGCAAAGTTCTAAACAATCGAGACTATGATTACGACATCCCTTTTCATAGTTATGAAATTGTTTAGACACACCTGTGAGCTATCTAAGATAAGGTGTACGATTTTGATAAAGTATTATCAAAGCAATATCGTATCATAAATCTGAATTTTGGTAAGAAAGTCAATAAAGTATTGACTTCTAGAAGTCCAGTTGTTTTCTGGACACATGTCAAAGCTAGTGGGAGCATAAGTCTTATGCTAATAATCATCATGCCAGTGGGAGCATGATAATTATGATAAGTATTGCAAGTTAGCAATGTTAATTATAGAAAACAATAAGTTTCAATTCGTTGAAAAAGTAGTTTTGCTATAATTAAGGGAGAGGAAATTATACTTCATTTCAATTCTACAAGGCTTAGATTGAGATTTTAATCATCTTTAGTCAAGAATATGTATGGATTTTTATGTTGGTTTGGTTCAACTTAAGAAAATTCATATATATTGCGTTCTTAAAATTCGATTATGATTACGACATCCCTCTTCATAGACAAATTTTGAGAACATGGCAAATAGAAAATATTGTAGCAAAAGACTGGTCTAGAATCATGTCTTTATGTGAGACATCATGAATGATGTCCCATTTGCGTTGGGTACAGGATCGATTGCATGTTCTATAATATTTATCCTTTCTAAATTTTCCAAATGCCTGGGGCATTAAGAGTGGAAAAGGTCTAGAATTGGATTTGACTAAAGTGATTAAGCAATTATCGAGGACAGTCTAAGGTTTTACCAAGGATTGGTTGCTCAAGTACAGTTAGAAGTATAGTGTTAACTTTGGAAGGACCATATTGACCTAATCTGAAAAGAGGAAACTCGTGTTCAGAATTGATAGTCAAAATGGGAATATGGAGTTGTCTCCATAGATGGAAGCAATCTGTGTAAGATTAGAAAAAATTAATGCAAGAAGCATGTTCAAAGCTATGTACTTTGAATATGAGAATTTGTTTCCATGGAGTAGATCTTCATTGGAATACTTTGTAATGTCTGTTTACAAGTCTTTGTGACTTTGTGCATAATCATTACAAGAGGATCAATGCATATAAGTTTAAAATCTAACAGATTTTGATAAATGATAAGGATTTAAAATTCTTACATTTACAATAAGGATTTGGGAGTGTGAAATTAGAATCATGGTTCAATTGGTTTATTTCACAAAGTAAGGATCATAGACAAACATAGTGTGCATACTTGGTGTATGGCATGACTAGTGTTTAGAAAACATAGTGCACATGCTTGGAGCATGGGACAACTATTGTTTTAATTCAAGAATAAAGTTGATAGCTGAAATGATATGCAATGAATAATGTGTAATCATATTGTGATAAATAAAAGGTGTTTTATTTATATTCATAAGTTCTAAGACCATATTGGATTCAATTATTCTTGAGTTTCATTTTGCATGTTTTGACTTCCGGAATAACTAGGTCGTTCTTCCTGAATGACTAAGTTATTCAAACCATCCACAGTCGGGCATATGTTGGAAGTAGATATGAATCAAGACTGACATAGGTTGGGCTTGTAGAGGTCTAAGATGTTGGATAAGGTGGTGCTACAACACTCATGAGTGCTCATAAGTTCTGAGTATTGGATTCAACCCGCGCTCATTGGAATCACTTCATGGATTTTATCACGAGTGATCATGAACCGAAAATATCTTATATTCTTCAAACCTAGAGATATGAGTTGTTACTATGAATTGGTTGTACATTGATTGCACAAAAACGCATTGGTAACTCGATGTTATAAAATGTGCGTTTGTGTATGATTCAACAAGTAGTAGAACAAGCCATATGAGTCGAAGTTTATCCATTCCTTTTACCTTCGGGATAAAAGTGATATCTTTGGGCCCCTCGATGATTTAATGATGACACATGTGAATGCTTGGCCAAGCAAGGACTGATTTGATTTGTTCAATCAGTCAGTCATCATGAATCGGAAATTGGGAAACAACAGATGGACAGAGAGAATGATTTATAATCCATGTCTCAGTCCATATGATATCTAGAATGGAGGAATATATGATCCCTTATCTAATGGACAAGTCATTGACATGTCAGAGTTCATCGGCAAGGTCAGAGTTCGACAGAAGCTTTTGAGAGCTACGATTGCTAGTCGGGTTATGAAGTCATACTTGCAATAATAGTTTTAGACTTATCCAAGTGGGAGACTATTGGATTAATGTCTAAGTCCATAACTATAAGTGGTAAGACTTGACCCGACCCGGCATGGTCAATTTGGGTTGCATGGCGTCGGGACAATTAGATAGACAAGATGAGGAAAAAGGATACTAGTGATTTATATTAATATATTATAAGTTCTAATATATTAATATATAATCATATTATTTAATTAGTATTGATCAAGAATTAATTTGTAATTAATTAAGTGATCAAAAGGAACTAATTAAATATGGACTCTTAGATATATATGTGTTATGGGCCAAGTTCATTTAGGTTGGGCTAAGCTTTCATGGATAGTCCATGGAGTGTTTAACCCATAAATCATATGAAATGAAAGATCATGGGTGTTAGGGTTTAACCCTAATCTCCACACTATATAAAGATGTCATTGGTTGGTCAAATTGTGACTAGTGTGTGTACACAAAAGGGTAAGGCCGATTTCACTAGAGAGAACCAAAGTATCCTTATTCTCAAGGTTATTCCAAGTGTTCATGGTGTTGTGTGAACCATTTGAGGTGTCACAATTGGGGCACTAGGAACTCAAGCTTCATGAAGACAAGTTACAACAACAAGGTATGTATTCTATCTATTTTGTTACCCTAGTATCAATGTTTTGGTATGCTAGTTAGGATAATACCTTGGATATTCATATTTGTATGTATAATAGAGAAAACATAGATCCTAGGTATTTAGGGTTGCATGTACACCTAGGAGTGTTAGAATGCTCAAAACCCAACAGTTGGAGGATCACTTTCCATGTCTTTTGCAGTTTCATCAATGACCTTTTCCAAGTTGTCTATTTTATTGTCGGCTGCTTTTGCTTCCGAGTTAATCACCTTCTCTGGTTCATCAAATAGCCACATGTATTCTTCAAATAGATTGGAGATTGGAACCGAGAGTTGTCCTGATTCTGGAAAGATATCCTCCACAATACCTTTGCTTGTTTGAGTCTTCTTCATGTAGTTGTCATCAAAGGTCACATATTAGGTTTCTTCAATATTTTTGGATCATTTATTTAATACCCTATATGCCTTTGAAGTAAGCGAATAACCAAGAAAGATCCCTTCGTCTGATTTTACGGAGAACTTGTTTCGGTTCTCTTTGGAGTTGAAAATGAAGCATCGTGAACCGAACACATGAAAAAAATTTACGTTGGGCTTGCGATTATTCATAATCTCGTAAGGAATGATGGAGAATCACTTGTTGAGGAAGGATCGATTCTGAGTGTAGCACGCAGTCGCTATTGCATCAGCCCAGAAATAAAGCGGAAGAGAAGCGAAGCTTAGCATAGTTCAGGCTGCTTCACATAAGGAACGGTTTCGTCTTTCAACCACCCCGTTCTGTTGTGGTGTATAGGGAGCAGAGAAGTTGTGAGTTATTCCTTTTTCAGTTAGAAAATCTTCGAAGTCTTTATTCTTGAACTCAAGCCCATTGTCGCTTCGTATGTTTCACAACCTTTCGTAGTTGTAGTTCCACTTGCTTGATGAATGCCTTCAACTTGGGATTCGCCTCTGATTTCTATTTAAGAAAGAAAACCCAGGTGAAGCGTGAAAATTCATCTACAATTACAAGTATGAACTTACTACCACCAATGCTTTCGATAGCCGAAGGTCCACACAAGTCGATGTGTATTAGTTCGAGTGGTTCGATGATCTTTGTATTGATACGAGTAGGGTGGCTTTTTCGACTTTGCTTTCCCATCTCGCATGCTGCGCATAGGTGTTCCTTGTCAAACTTGAGAAGGAGAAGACCTCGAACATGGTCACCAAGCACCAGCTTGTTGATAACTTTGAAGTTCAGGTGCGAGAGCCTTCGGTGCCACAACCAGCTTTGATCTGAGTTTGCCTTCGTCATTAGGCATATGGCCGGTTTTCCTCGTATTGGGTTGAGATTTAGAGGAAACATCTCTCCCTTGCGTTTAGATTTTTACAGAGCCTTCTTTGTTTGTTTTTCTATTATTTCAGAACCTTCATCGTTAAATGAGACCTTCAGGCCAGTTCCCTCCACCAATTGAGACACACTAATGAGATTATGCTGTAATCCTTCCATGTTACCAACTTTTCGTATTGAGATTTCTCTGTTGGTAGTCATTCCATACCCTTTGATCATGTCATATGAGTTATTTCCATACTTAACACCTCCACCATCTTTAAGGGACCGAAACTCCCTTAGCTCTTCTCTTCTTCCTGTCATGTGACGAGAGCATCCGCTATCTATATACCATTCGTCATCGAACTGCTCGTCACTAATAACCTGCAAGTTTAAGTAGATTTAGGAACCCAAAGTTTCTTGGGCCCGGGTGAGTCTTTTACAAAAAAGGGAATAGTAACAAAAAGATCAACCAGATATGTTATTTTAATTAAAGTGGTTTCGTCTTTTCTTTTGATGGTGTACACCTTAATTTTATTTTTATCTTGTTTTAGTTGTGGTGTCTCAGATGGTTTCTTATTAGTTGGTTTTTGAGTTGATGTTTTCTTTTGAGTCCTAGGGTTAGTTTACTTTTTCTTATTATTGACTTCAGAATCCGAGACAAGCTTTCCCTTTCCTTTGATATCCTTCACAAAGTTAGGCTTTGGTTGGGAGTGAGGAGGATGGGATTTAAGACCAAAACTTGACTTTCGGTTTTGAGCTCTATTGTTGGGATCAAAACTGAATTTTCGGTTCTTGGTGTAGTAAGAGTTGGGACCGAAACATCCCTTTCGGTTTGTTTGACTCCAGGAGTTGCAATGTTTGCATGAAGGAGATGACTTGTTGTTTGCTTTGATATTGGTCTCTTTCGTAGAAGGAACGTAGTTAGGGTTTTGGGACTTCCAAAATTGTTTTCGCTCATTGAGGTTCTTCATATATCTTTTATTCCTCTTCCGTTTTTGTTCAGCAAGTTGCTCTTGGGACTTGTGAATATTTATTTTAGGTTTCGGTCTTTCTACATGAGCTTCGGTTATTGTGGAAGATATACTGGTTGCATCCATTGTGTCGATTGATATCTCTTTAGTGCCACTTGAACTTGGTTTGTCAAAACTTGAAGGATTGTTAATTGGTTCAGCTACATATCTACCCTTAGCTCTCCATGATGTTCGTTCCGATAAGCCAACAGTTTTGTCTGCATTATCGATGGGAGCTGACCAGAAGTAATTGTCACAACCGTCAGCGTTATGTTTGTTAACCATGGTGGTTAACTCTTCCGTTTGTTTGTTGGTTACACCTTTAACGACATACACTTGGTTTGGTACCGTTTGAACCTTCTGATAAACAACCACTTTTGCTTTGAGGACCTTGGACTTATCTTTGGACATGCGAGCGAACTCAACTGAGTTTTCAGATATGAGTGGTTTCGTTGATTCAGGTTCGCTTTTGAGAAATTTTGAGCAATCGACCTCGTCCTCTACTGAGATTTCGCTCATCTCACTTTCCTCATCAAATTTAGAGGTTGTTTCCATATTTATTTTGTGTTCTGAACTTAATTTGGCATTTGATAAGTCAAATTTCTGTATGGTCTCGGTCTTAATTTTTAACCTATCATTTTCGTCTAAAAGATTTTTAAGCATGCATTTGTGTTCTTTGGAGTCAATAAAGGCCTCAGTTTTGTCCAATCCATATTTGTAGGTTTCTGAAACCTTTTCAGAGGACACGATGGATTCACATTCTGCAATGACTTCATCCTCCTTAAATTCAAGTAAGGGTAAAATCATCTTATGAATCTTTTTACCTATCTCAGAGTCTAAGTGCAACTGAGTAATATTAGTATATAAACATTTGGAAATTAAGCAAAAAACATTTCGTTGTTTCAAAAACTTTAAATTGTCACGTTTCAAATAAATAAGTTCATCCCTAGCTCTAACTAATTCTGCCTCCTTCAGCTGTATCCACATCCTTCTCTCCTCACTCTTCGAAGTCTCCCTGCTAAATTGGTCAGTTAAGTTAGAATTCGCTAAGCGAGTTTGCATAAGACTTCCACTTAAGTTAGAGAATTTGAATTTCAGTTCATTTAAATCTTTTTCGTAATTTGTTACCGGAATTTTAAGAGATTCAAGGATGGATTGTACCTTCTTGATTAACTGATCACAATCGTTGATCCTTTCACCGACAGGCTTAGAAGCAAAGCATTTATCTTCATATAGGTTCGCTTCCTCATTCTTACCTTCGGTTAACACCCCAGCAGTCACCATTAAGCACTTCCCCGCCAACTCAGTAATTTCCTCTTTCGCCACATAAGCTCTTCCATGCGTAAGTCTCCGTACCTCTTCATCCCCAGAGTTTGTGGACCAGACTTCTACACCCCCGAACTCATCTTCATCAACATTTTCCTGCACAATCAAGGCGTTCATAGAACTAGTAGTTGCCTTCTTTTTCTTTATTTCCTCAAGCTTTCGCATGTAGTAAGCTTCATCATCTTCACCATCCCTTTTCTCGGCCATCTTCCTTAGCATACAATCTTTGGCAAAGTGGTTCTTGCCATGACAGTAGTTGCAATCGTACCCAGAGTCTCCCATAAGCTTGCTTTCCTTCTTTTCATCATCCTTTTGAGAAGTGTTCTTTGTTTCTTCTTTCGCCTTCTTCGAACTGTAGCTTCCTTGCCAGTTTCGGTTCTTGTTGACAGGGAATTTCTTTCGAGCAAACTTCTTTGGGTTTGTGACCATCATTGCATATTCTTCACTGGTAAGATCGCATTCTGACATATCTGAGTCTTCCTCTTCGTCTGCTGCATTTTTTCTTTTTGAGACAAGTGCCACTGATCCCACACCCGAAACTAACTTCACTTCCTTTGTTACTATGCTTTCATGAGATTTGAGTATACCGATCTGTGATATCCCCATTTTCACGGCCAGAAAAGACCAATTTTGTGTATGCTTTATAAAAATCAGAGTAATTCTTTTAATAAAAATATTGCGGAATTTGTTCCCAGAAAACACGATAAATACGTTATCAAAACATTTTCAAAGAAACGTATTTTATTCATTTTAAAACATTTGGGATGTCATCGTCAATACAAAAACATAAGCATAAACAGAACTTACATTTATTTACACTAGTGATCTACATCTCTTTATTCTCTCAGTGTAATGTGAATTCATATCAACACCTGTGATGTAAATAAACTGAGTGGGGCAGGTTGGGAAACCTGGTGAGTACATAGGGTTTTCAACCCACAATATTATTTCATAATATATATTTAATCATCAAACAATCAACCCAATTACCCATCCCCATTATCTCCATTTATCTCTTAAGTACCTCCCCTAAGGAATTATCCTAAGGGCCATCTCCTACATCGTATTTACCTCTCGTCTCCTTACATCACATTTCCTTATATGTTTGTTCCTAAGGATCATCGCATGAATACGCAGTCACAACATCGCCTGGACTCGTAATTCATAGTAAGGGTTTGGCTATCATCGCGTGAATACGCAGTCACAACATCGCCTGGACTCGTAATTCATAGTAAGGGTTAGGCTATCATCGCATGAATACGCAGTCACAACATCGTCTGGACTCATAATTCATAGCCTATCTATTCTTACCTAATTATCATCACCATTCTATCATCACCTATTTATTATCACATTACTATCATCACCTTCCTCTCATCACCTAATTATCATCACCTATCTCTCACCACATTATTTCATCACACACCAACTAATTCGTCTACCCATGTTTTACCCCAACATATTTGTACACATAAAATACATATACAGTTTAACTCATTTAAAATGCGTATAAAATCCTTTACCCAGCATAGACAGCAAGTATACAGACAATATGCACACATAGCACGTAATTTATATTAAATACTTCATATCTATGTGTAAGATGAAAGGGACTATGCACTCACCTAATACGGTGGTGACTCGGTACTTGGACAACACTTCGTTGTCTTAAAACAATTTCCCCTCGACGAAACCTAGTATCATTACAACTAGGGTTTAGTTTAATATTCACAAAGACTTATTAATAGTCTGGCTATTATTACTATTATATAAGCGTTAAACAATACTTATATAACCCACAATAATAGCCCACGTACTCTTTATAAGGTCCTCATAACATTACTATATTGAAACATAAGTTATACTAAAGATAGGGTAGGCATAGCTCACTTACAACGGGTTTTCTCGAAAATCGGGCTTCGCTGGAGCAGCGTTCTTGAGCCGAAAGGATCTTTTCACGGGGCTTCGGGAGCCTCGGGGCTTCCTTCGGGTGCTAGCGGGTTTACCTAGACTTTAGGGGGGTTAGGGAGGCTTAGAGAGAAGTTCTAGAGAGAGAAAATGAAGTTGGGAAGGTGTGAAGAATGAGGGAACCCGACACCTCTATTTATAGGGTGAAATCCTGCTCTACTCGTCAAGTAGGGGTTCCTACTCGTCGAGTCCATGGCCAGGTGTCACCACCTGGTGGCTTGCCTTGGGGAGAAAGCCTTGGCTGAGATTGCGTCACGTCACCCCTTTTGCAGCAGTACCCTGCTGACTTCTAGACCCCGTAACTTTCGTATACGAGCTCCGTTTTCGACGTTATTTATATCCATGCGTAGGTAAAAACAAGATCTACAACTTTCATTTAGACTCCATTGGCTCATTCTCGACCGATCTTAAATTTAACAATAGGAGGAGATTAGACTGTTAAATGACCGCGGAGAATTCGTAACTCCTTCATACGGACTCCGTTTTTGTCTGTCTTTTTATCGTTGAGTTCCTATTAATGAGATCTTCAACTCTCATTTAGGTCGCGTAGGCCAAAAACCACTCGAACTAAAATTCGAGTTTCGGGCTGTGCACTGCTAAGCCGAATCTTAGAAAATTTATAACTTCCTCATACGAAGTCAGATTTGGGCGTTCTTTTTATGGATTTTCTCGGTTTAACATACACTATGACTTTCGTTTAGATTCTTAAGGCTAAAAAGTCTTCTATCGTAAATTCACTTTTTACGTCTCCCGGTGTCGTGCCGGTTTTGCCGTAAAACTGTGACGGGCCATAACTTCTTCGTTATAACTCGGATTTCGGTGTTCTTTATATGTACGGAACCCTTGAGACATATTCTGCAAATAGGTTAAGATTATTTATTCTAAATGATCTTTTGTCGAAATGTCGTTTTCGACCCCTATTATCTCTAAATTGACTAGCCCGGATCTACGGGCGTTACACGATCAGTTTTGCCAGCGAATAGTTTTTAAATTTGTTCATTAGCCTTTATGGTTGAAACTATAGCCATACATTTGGGTCTTAGACCGTTCATAAATGTAACTTTCTGTTCGATCACTTTTCTTTCTATACCATGCTTGATCATCTTGCTAAGCAGATGGTTAAAACGATCGAATGTGTGAATAAGTTTCTCTTCAGGTTTTTGTTCAAAGGCACCGAACTCAGAGAGCAATAGGGTTTGGATTGAGTGCTCTAGATCCTCATCGGTTGAGTATAGTTCTTTCAACCTATCCCATATTTCTTTGGAAGTAATGCATGAACCAACTAGGCGAAAAGTGTCGGATTGCAGAGCGAATCTGATCATCCTCATGGCCTTCACGTTGCATAACAACTTCTCCTTTTCATCTTGTGGGATCTTCTCGGCATCCACCAAGAGTTGGTTATACTCCTTTTGAGTCTTGATTGTTCTATTCGTTCTAGAGTGAACAAACGGACCCAATGTAATCGCTTCCTAGATAAGATATCCATTATCTTTAGATCCAACCACGTAGTCTTCAAAGTGATGCACCCAAACTTCATAGTCTTGAGTATAGAGAATGGGGATCCTAGTGGTGGATCCAATGCTGTTGGAGATGTTGATAGGATTGGTTTGCAAGTCGTCATGAGACATGGTGAGCTTTTTCTCGAATATGCTAGAATCAGATTTGTAAACTTGAGATTAGGGTTTTACCAAACACTAGATATACCGTCGACGGTAGAAGATGGCTTTTATATATTCGATAAAAGCGGAAACCCTAAAGAATTCTTCAAACAGAAGGAATGCGTATCTGTTACACAGTCTCCTGCTCTGATACCAATTGTTGGAAAAATATTATAGTATGATCATTGGATTCTAAACAGAAAAGCAATAAAGATGAAGCAAAGAACACGAGAATAGATGAACTGATGTCGAATGATTAAACTTCAACACCTCAGAAGAGCTCGACTAAGAACTACGACTGTAGAGGTGTTTAGGGTTACAATGCAGTAATTAATGAAAACGATACCCCATAAACAATACATGCATGCACTATAAATAGTCTAACCCTAATCATAAATCATGAATGGACAGGCCCAATCCGGATAAACAAAATATAAACATTTAAGCCCAATAAGACGCAACTCTAACACCCAACAATAAATTTAAGGTTTTGCATAAAAAAAAATTATATATGGGAGGTGTATATAAATATATTTATATATTGGGAGGGGTAAAGTGTACAATTGATGAAAAGATTATAGAGAGGGAGGGAGTAAAATGTAAAATAACAATAAGGGTAAAATTGTCTATTTATAAAAATTTGTTGTGTGCAGTCAAAAGTTGTTGTGTACGAATCAGTTCCCATATTAGTTCATTGCCAAAATGTGCATACACACCATTACATGCAAAGTTGTAAAGTTTTTTACACAACCATCCTACTAACTTTTAAAACAAGTAAACATGACACTTAAGTTCTTAATCCATACAGACATTGCATTTTCAAACAACTAAACATGATTTAAGTTTTAAAAGACCTACAACAAAAACATCCTACTAACTACTTAACATAGTTTTTAGCCCCCTCCAACTTGACCACTGCTTCCCTGCCCTTTATATAATCTAGAATTGTGCCCCTTGTTATGACACTTTGAACAAGTAACTGTCATATATTTCCTGGTCAATTTACCTGCCTGGCTGTTGGGATCATCAACACCCCTCATTTTCTTCTTAGGCCTCCCAACCTACAGATACTAATATATTATAGTTAAAATTTAACCAATTGCATGTTCACATTGAAACTACACATTAGGCCTAACTGAAATAAAAACTTGTGTTTTATGTTTTGGTGGATTTAAAGTGAATGGACAGTCACTTTTAGGCCACATTGAACGTCTATTAAGTGGATAAATTTTGTTGAAGTACATGGCTTTCCATGTTGATAACCTATAGAAAGGATGGACCAATTCATCAACATGTGGGGCATGCTTCCATTTTCAACTCTGTCCCATATAGCACAAACTGCATGTCTACATGGAAAACCTATAATCTACCAAAACCTACAACTGCAACTTTGCTCATTCAAGTTTACTACATACTGATCTTGCCATGTGCTTGACACTTGGTTCTTTCCTGCCCCATTATACTTAGCCACATACTTGGTTGCATCAGTCTTAATCTTGTCAAACACTATAGTTTTTGTAGGGGTTAGTAGTCCTTCACACTTATCTATTTCCTTTTGCACAACACAGGCACACATAATCTCTTCATGAGATACTCTCTAATATACTCTAAGCAAGTGATAATAGGTTTATCCCTACCCTCATCTAGCTTAGGATTGAATACATCACAAATATTATTCAACAAACAATCAATATGTACCTTACCTGTGTAACACATATAAAGAGAAGACAATTACATATATAGTAAAAAGACAACAAGCAAGATTGAGCTTATCATTAATTTTTAGCAAACATACCATTGAAGTGAGATTTAGACCAAGTATTTGCTGGAATCTTACACACCCAAGCATGAGCCTCCTCATTGATCTTTTTTGACTCATCCATTACTCTGTTAAAGTGATTGTCCGTTGTTGCTTTAGCACACTCCCAAAGTTGGTTACTTAAGTCTTTTTCTTTCCATAGTCTCTTCATATTTTCCTGGATATGCCTCAAACAAAACATGTGTTCTGCATTAGGGAATACCTTCTCAACTGTTGGTATTATTCCCTAAACAAAAGTAAATGTAATCAACATCAATTACACAAATCTATCTAGCAATAGTAACAAGCTAATAGTTAAGTGATACATACCTTTTGTCTATCAAAAATGAATGTAAAATTTGAATTTCCGGGAAGAAGATGAACATGATGAAGATCTACAAACCTTGAAGATCATTTGATTTCTGGAAAGAATATGAACACACACATACATCTATTTTTGTTCAAGAACACACACATCGATTTTTGTTCAAAAATTCACATATGCTTTCAAAACTCAAACAAAAAACAAGATGATCTGATCGATTTTAAATACCCATATCAGATGTGTGTGTTTGTGTGTTTTTTTATTTGAAAATCAAAATCTTGTGTGATGTATGTCGGCTCTTAAGTTGTTGATATGAAAATCGAAACATTTCTTGTGTGTGTTACAACTTGACATAAAAATCATGTTGGCCGATCAAAATGGTGTTTCCTTTTAAAAAATATTTTCCATAATATGATCAAATACATAAGTAAATAAAATACATAAAATAGTCACTTCAAAATTCAAAACTTTCACCAAACACACATAATTAATAAAATCACATAAATGTTTACTTCAAAATATAAGCAACCATGTAACCGTTTATGATAAACAAAATAATTAAGAAATAATAACAAAAAAATCTATCGCAAAAATAACATTTAAACAACAAAAGAAAGCCATTTCAAATACAAAATAAAAAACACAATCATTCTTAAAGTGAAATCAAAGCATGCGACGATTTATTAAACATGAACAATAAACCATTAACATTTCCCCAATGCAAACATTTAAACATAAGAAATTGCGAATTAGAAACACTAAAACTAAGGCATAAACATCAGGGCGGTCCAGAGTTATCATAGGTCCTGTGCAAACACAAAAAAAATGTGTATTAAAATTAGGTTTATATAAAAAATTCCTAAATATATTAAAGTAGCAAAACATATTTAAAAAAATGGGCCACTATTGGAATCGAACTAAGGTGGATTAGTAAAAGAAAATTGCACCCTCGCCAACTAAACTAAAATATGATTGGTTCTTAATGTGCTCTAGTTAATTTATATAATATAAATTACTCATAGAAAAAAGAAACAAATAAAAACTAATGGGCGTCAGGGGAAGAATGATAACCAACCAGACTAGAACAATTATGTCGAAAACTATGAATAACATTATATATATATATATATATATATATATATATATATATATATATTAATAAGATGATTTTCGGGCCCTATTTTTTCCGGGGCCCTGTTCGGTGGAACATTTTGAACTCCCCTAGGGCCAACCTTGATAAACATATTGTTGATTTTAGTAGCTAACAACACAACAAATTCTTGTGATTCATACATGAAATATGTGGATAATATACACCATATTCACCACCAAATTCTTATGATTCATCATCCGGTTCGTTTTCGTTATCTCCAATTCCTTCACAATCATAATACACGTCTTTATTTAATTTGTTCATTTTTATTATTTTATGTATTACCTTTGTAATGACAAAGTTCTTAAAGAAACACAAAGTGGTGCCTTTGATGTGTTTCTTGAATACTCTTCATCGTTGTCATCCAACTCATCATCGACCACAAAGGTTGGGTCTCTTCATAGTTTTCTACATCCAAGTAGCTATCTTCAAATTCTAAGTCATATTCGTTTGGAGTATGTGTTTTTGTAATTGTCATTGTCATTGTAATTAGCAGAAAGTTAATAGTAACTAGTGAGTGATCCCGTGGTGAATCACAATCACTTTTTCAATTGGGTTTTTTTATCATCAGATATCAATGTGGATAAATTCAATGAAAATTAAAGGGAAATTGTGACAACCCAAAATTTTTTTGCTTTGAAAGCTCAGTCAGTCAACTCAACTGAGTGTCAGACTCATCTCTAATGAGTTCTAGCCTTGTTAAAGGTCATTCTAAGAAGTTTTAGCCTAGTACACTTAAGGAATAAGTGTTAGGAAGTACCTGCTGGAGACACTGTGCAACATTCGAGCCTTAATCCCCATCAAAAGGAGTTCACGGCCACAACACTTGAGTTTACGGCCGTAAACTCAAGGTGGGCCGTAAACTCCTTCCTTATAGTCTCATATCCTTCAACTTTTCTTCATTCTTTCACTTTCAAACTCAAGAACTTCTAATTCTCTCTCAAGTATCATCGAGTTCTTCATCTTAGATCATAAAAAACGTAAGTGTTCTTCCTTTGATTTGTTGATACACCTCTTTATCTAGTAACACCCTCATGATTCATCCATAAAAACATCCATTTTAGCTAGATCTTCAAATCTTCAACTTTCACCAAGAACACCAAGAACACACACTAGTGTTTTTGGCCGAAATCAACCCTTTCAAGCCTCTATATCGTAAGTATTCTTTCCTTAACTTGTTATCTAGTTGAAACACCTGATTAGAGCCTTGAAACCATCAAGAATGCAAGAACAAAAGGAGTTTACGGCCAAGCGATCTCCCTTGGCCGTAAACCACTATAAGTGTGCCATTTTAGCCACAAACCCTTCTAAAGTCCTAACCTTTGACCTTGATACCTTAATGGATGTTGTAGGACCTTAAACCACACACTTTGGCACATTTGACCATGAGTTTACGGCCGTAAACTCCCTTGTCTGTAAACTCATGGCTGTAAACTCCATGGGTGGCCGTGAATTCACCCTTGATCAATCACATGTGATTCAACACTTCACTTCAAGTGTTTCCTGGTCCTTAAAGGTGTTTCCTAGCATTTGGTTGCTTCTAAACACTATATTTACATCAATATATGCCATTACATGTCATTTAGGACTCGTTAAGTCTCGTGAATTCATTCGTGGAACTTCTCATCCTTACACGCGTATTCGTTTGAATCATCCACATCAGGTGAGTTCATACCCCGTAATCAATCTTTTAAACTGTTTAAATGCTTTTAAGGGGGGGGGGGGGAATACAAGTTGAAAACAATGATAATTGTGTAAATGTTTGTTATAAACATCTTTCAAAAGATGGCTTATATCTTTTATAAGTGATCAAACATTTCAAAAACTCTTTTAAAGTTATGTTACTTTATCGTTTAACAAAACTCCATTTTTAAAGTACAAGCATAACTTAGTAGATAAATGAGTCTTTTTCAATAACAGTTCAAGTGAAATACTAGTAAACTATAATAGGTATAGCTTAGGGGTTCAGTTCATGCTATAACAAGTACAGAGATAAACATGTGATAACAAGTACAGAGATAAACATGTGATAAAAAGAACAGAGGGGACATACTATAACAAAGTACCGGGAAAAACACGTTAATATATCTTTCTGGGTTTGCGTTGACACTAGTACGATTTCACGTACCAGGGTTAGTAGACACGAGGTGATAAAACTTAATAACATATCTTTCCGGGTTTGCATTGACCCTAGTACGATTTCACGTACCAGGGTTAGCAGACATGAGGTGCTAAAACTTAATAATATATCTTTCCGGGTTTGCGTTGACACCAGTATGATTTCACATACCAGGGTTAGCAGGCACGAGGTGATAGTTATATCCAACCTAAGTTATTTATTTATAAAAAAGGTACATATGTAAAGTACCCGATGATAATAAATAAGATACATAACTTATTCGTAACATCAACATTCAGTAGAAAGGGACCTATAATTCTAACCTTATGATTCCTTAATGTATACATCAAGGGATTTATATTAATAGGATCCGATAGGTAATAGGATGTGTGCCTTCCGCTTCATTTCCCGTTCCTTGTTTGGTTGTGGGCTTAGAGCGGATTCACCCAACCTATTATCCATTCGATTTTTGTATTATATATATTCGGTATACATTATGTCATCATAAGGGGTATCAGGTATGGGTTAGGTCATAGAACACTAATTCAATGCACAGTTTTCTAGTACAAAACATTTTATTAAACCAGTATAACTCAAACGACCAGTATAACTCAAACGACCTTAAGTGGTTAATCCTATAATACCTTAGTTTATACATCAGGGTTATATATAATTAATACCCGATAGGTAGTTGGATGTGTGTCTTCCGCCTCATTCCATGTTCCTTGTTTGGTTGTGGGCTAAGGGTAGATCCACACAATTAACTATCTGTTCGATATTAGATTATATATAGCTAGTATAAACTAAGTGATTATAGAAGGAACCACTGTGGTTACTATTTTATTATAAGAAATAAGGGTTTTCTTAAAGAATCTTTTCATCAAATATAAAGGAACTATTACAGTTAACTCTGTGAGTACCAAGGGAATACACCAGGGTTATATACAACAAGGATCTAACGACCAATGGGATGTGTGCCATCCGTCTCATTCCCTGTTCCTTGTTTGGTTGTGGGCTTAGGGCAGATACACACAATCGATTGTTTGTTTACTCTGAGTTTTATATAACTTGTATCCATTTAGTACTTATAGAAAGGATTGTAGAGTCATTTTTACTTATCTTTCAACAAAGCAGGAAATATAGGATTTTCTGGAGGAACAAGCGAACTTTTCTAAACAAAACTTACAACTTACTACAACTTACTAAGCTTTCTACAACTCACTTACATCACTAAAATCTTATAAACTTACCAGCTTAATTGCTGATCAACTCTTTCAAAATAACTTGTACTCTTAGGAAACTAGTAGACAGGTACTCGCACAGGGAATTCAGAAGATGGAGCATAATAGCTTCAAGTCTTGTTTTGTTATTTGCTTATGTATTCTATGTTTTTTGAACACATACTTTGTAAACACTTTCTTTCTAATGAAATGGTTGTTTATTACTTTGATTACTATGATGCATGTCTTGTGATACTAAACATGATGTTCTCCACCCCAGAACGTTTCCGCCGTTCCGGTTTTAGGGTGTGATAGAAATAAACGACTTTCCATAAATGGGAATGAAGACAAATCACCTGTCTCCATAAAAAGGATTGCATAAGTAACAACTCAGATAACAGTTCCTCTGCACTATAGAACATCACCTTTTACATAAACGATAGAAACCGAAAAAAATGAAAACAAAGGATATGCAAAACATGTTTCAAGCAATGATTGAGCGCCTGCAACAGATGGACGACGTTATGGAGGCAGTCCGGGTGAAGCTTGAGGAAGGATACGTCATAAAAAATGATTTCCACTGAACTATCTGCACAAGGCTGCCATATATGAATTATGTAATCTCAAAGAAAGTTCTAGATGTTGGAAAAGGTGAAGATGTGTACATGCAAGACAATATTGCATTTATGCAACTATGTATCTTTAGGAGGAAAGGCACGTTGAAACAGATGATGGAGACTCAACTTGACAACTAACTTAGCTTTCTTCTTTCGTTTGTTCACTTGTGTGTGTATATATATATATATATATATATATATATATATATATATATCAGTCTCTTTTGACGAATATAACATATTTAACAAAAATTACAGCAAAAACCTTATGTAAATCCCAATGAAAATGTACTTTCCGATAAAACTTGGCAAGTAAAGGGGAAAAAATAGCAACATACTTTTGTTGATATATTTTACATTGCACCATACTTTCATGTCTTTTATAACCTACAAAATATGATGTCCGAATAAGAGAAAATTGGAAAGGTCAATGCTTTGATATATATATATATATATATATATATATATATATATATATATATATATATATATGTAACATATATATATATATATATATATATATATATATATATATATATATATATATATATATGTAACACCCCGATTTTCAAGACTAAAAATTTCGTTTTGAATTAAGTAAATTATAAAATCTTTTACTGAAAACATTTTCGATGTCAAAATAAATCCATAAACCATCATAACATGTCTCATATCATAAAGTAGCAATAAAATCAGAGTATAATCCCTTAGATCTAAAATGCGGAATCCTGTGTGAGTGTGATGTGCAGCTACCGTGCCAGCTCATTCCCCTTTACTGAAGAGGTACCTGAAACAAACTGAAAACTGTAAGCACGAAGCTTAGTGAGTTCCCCCCATCATACCACATATCAAACAATCATAAGACATACATACTGTCAGACATATCTAGGTGCCCGGTCTACCCCTTCGGTCCTATCGACCGGTGACCTTGCCTAGCATATCTGGGTGCTGGCCTACCCCTTCGGACCTCTCGACCGGTAACTGGGGACTATTTCACCCCTACTACTACCACTATCACATAACATCATATCATGCTAGCACATAAAGCATAACAGGTAGCAGCAAACCTAGATTAATATCACAAAGACAATCATCTAGCATACAACTCCTACTAGTGGGCTGGCATTGTGGCCGTAGACCCACCGCTACTGGAAGATGACTCACCTCGTAAACTGCGTGTCGAATCTCATGGAGGAAATCTCTAACAGCTGCTCCGATGGCTCCCGGCTATCAGAGACACATAACACTCGATCAGAGTCTATAAGATTACTTGGGGTAAAATGACCATTTTACCCCTTGGTCCAATTTGAGAACATTCAAAAGACCCTACTCTAGTGCATTGAATCCAACGCACCCATGGCCCATCAAGACTCCTTGGGTCCACAAATGGCCCAATTCTCCAAATTAGGCCCAACCTTTCAAATGGGCCTTTTTGCAATTTCTACGAAGTCTTTGGCCCAAAACAAAATAATCCCAAATGGCCCAACATGGCCCAAGGGTCCAACACTTTTAACTCCATATTCCCAGGTCCAAAATTATGCTTCACAGTGGGCTATGAGGCCCAAAAGTCCAGGCCCAACCTTCTATGGCCCAAAAACCCAAGAAATCCATTTTGCATGTGGTCTTGACCACATACGTGAAGTTGACCCAGTACGCGCGGCGTACCAGGGAGTACGCCCAGCGTACTGGCAAGCTTCCTTAGGACTTCATCCTTAACTTAATCCATTAAGCCTTTACGTCCAAAATGTAGATCCAAGTCCTTTTAGACCTCCTAGACCATAAAGTCACGAACTTTATGTGATTGCATGCAAGGTTGGGGTAAAAACATGATTTTGGTCCATTAATCCAACTTTATGACCATCTAGCCCTTGCATGGTTTTGGCTTAACCACCAAGATCCGATTTTTATGACTCTTGGCGCCTCCAAGAGTCCAAAAGGACAGCTCTTAAGCTCTGGAACCAACAATACTCAAATACTCCCAACTATGGGGCCCAAAAAGCATAAAAACCCCAAATAAACAAATCTAAGCATGCTATGGTCAAGTATGGAACTTGATACTCAAAAGAGTCAGAAATGGTATCAATCCTCTGGATCTACAAGCTCTTGGTGGATCCTTGCTCCTTCTTCAAGATCTTTTCTTCTTTTCTCACTAGAATAACACACAAACACTCTCAAAAGGCTTTTAGAACATAAAGGCACACAAAAGGGAGCTAGGGTTTTCGTGGTGTCTAGGTAAGAGTGAAGGGAGGCTGAACCAACAGGGGTTATGTTCTTTATATAGGGAGCAACTATGATTTTTAGGGTTTAAGGATCTGCACACGTACGCTGGGCATACGTGCTTGACCTTCGCGCTTCCTTTCCACGAGTACGCTGGGCGTACTCGGCATTGTACGCCCCGCATACGTAACTCCCTCAGCCCACTAGCATGGCCCAAAAAGTTAAGTCCAACCCACACCACAACACTCCTTAATTATAATGAATCACAATAATACTTGGAAAATCTCGGATGCTACAAATCTTCCCCACTTGAATTAGACTTCGTCTTCGAAGTTCGTTGTTGTTGCTGAAAACAACTCGAGGTTGTGCTCTCTCATTTCATCCTCCGATTCCCAAGTCAATTCTGAGCCCTTGCGGTGCTGCCACTGCACCTTCACGAGCTCTACTTCTTTGTTCCTCAGTGTCTTCTTCTTCCTATCTAGAATGACTATTGGTCACTCGATGTAGTTCAGACTATCATCCACCTGAATATCCTCGAGAGGTACTACTGCGAAGTCATCTACCAAGCATTTCTGCAGCTGGTAGACGTGAAAGGTGTTATGAATCTGGCTAAGCTCGGCTGGCAGATCCAGCCTTTATGCCACCTTGCCCACCTGGGCCGCAACCCTTAAAGGACCGATGTACCTGGGGCCCAACTTGCCTCGCTTCCTGAATCGAATGACGCCTTTCCAAGGTGACACCTTCAGCAGTACCATATCCCCGACCTGGAACTCCAGGTCCGATCGACGCTTGTCGGCATAAATTTTCTGCCGATTCTGAGCAGTCTGAAACCTGCTCCGAACCTGCTAAATCGTCTCTATAGTCTTGAGTACCACTTCGGTACTCCCCATGACCCTCTGACCAGCCTCACCCTAACATATTGGGGTCCTGCACTTCCTCCCATACAACATCTCGAAAGGAGGGCGATCGATACTCGTGTGATAGCTATTGTTGCAGGAGAACTCAGCTAATGGAAGGTAGGTATCCCAGCTACCACCGAAGTCTAGAATGCATGCCCGCAGCATATCCTCTAGAGTCTGGATGGTCCCTCACTCTGACCATCTGTCTGCGGGTGGAACGACGTGCTGAAGTGCAGGCGGGTACCCAACTCGTCGTGAAACTTCTTCCAGAACCTGGAAGTAAATCGTACGTCTCGATCTGAAATCACCGAATATGGCACTCTGTGCCGAGCTACTACCTCTCGGATGTAGATATCGGCCAACTTCTCGGCCGATATGCTCTCCTGGATCGGTATGAAGTTGGCACTCTTGGTCAACCGATCCACGATGACCCAAATCGAATCCACTCCCCGTGCAGTCCTGGGAAGTTTGGTGATGAAATCCATTGTAATATCTTCCTATTTCCACATGGGAATGTCTAACGGCTGTATCTTGTCGTGTGGCCTATGGTGCTCGGCCTTGACCATCCTGCAGGTCAAGCACCGCTCTACGTACCAAGCGACGTCCCGCTTCA
Organism: Lactuca virosa; assembly: GCF_052849685.1. NCBI lineage: Eukaryota > Viridiplantae > Streptophyta > Magnoliopsida > Asterales > Asteraceae > Lactuca > Lactuca virosa. The sequence goes on from NC_136434.1 coordinate 34,131,393, forward strand.
TGCAGGGCCACCAGTAATCGGGTCGAAGATCCCTATACATCTTCGTCGCCCCGGGATGAATCGAGAATCAGGATTTGTGCGCCTTCTCCAACAAGACCTGGCGCACACCCCCATGATAAGGAACCCATACCCTATGATGTAGTGTCAATAACCCTCGGTTGTCGTAATCGAAGGAGGAAACTTGTCCCACAATACGCTCACTCTTCCAATATTCCTCCTGCATAGCCTCCTGATGGGCCTCTCGAATCTGCTCCAACAGTGGAGTCACCACGCTCATCCTCATGCAGATGTCTCTAATCGGCGCTATCTTGCGGCTAAGCACATCGGCCACAACATTGGCTTTCCCCGGGTGGTAAAGGATCTCACAATCGTAATCCTTCACCACATCTAACCACCAATGCTGCCTCATGTTCAGATTCGGCCGGTCCATGAGGTACCTCAAACTCTTGTGATCTGTGTAGATGGTACACCGGACCCCATAGAGGTAGTGTCACCAAATCTTGAGGGCAAAGACGCCTGCCCCTAAATCCAAATCATGCGTCAGGTAGTTCGCCTCATGAGGCTTCAGCTGCCTCGAGGCGTAGGCGATGACATGCCCTCTCTGCATCAGAATTGCGACCAAACCCGAAATGGACGCATCAAAATACATCACGAAATCCTCCACGCCCTCGCGCAGGGCGAGGATCGGCGCCTCGCACAGTCTCTGTCTCAACGCCTCAAACGCAGCCTGTTGCTCATGCCCCCAATGAAAAATCACGACTTTCTTCATCAGTCGGGTTAGAGGTACGACTATCTTGGAGAAGTCCTGAACGACTCTCCGATAATAGCCTGCCAACCTGAGGAGACTCCGAATCTCAGATGGAGACTTCGGAACCTCCCATCTCATCACGGCCTCCACTTTGGCCGGGTCAACCAATACCCCTTCTGGTTGACATGGTGCCCAAGAAACTGCACCTCGCGCAACCAGAACTCGCACTTGGAGAACTTGGCATACAAGCTCTCCCTCCTCAAGGTATCCAAAACCTCTCACAGATGCTCCTCATGTTGCTCCTGCGTCTTGGAGTAAACTAAGATGTCGTCAATGAAAACTATCACAGACCGATCCAACATCGGTCTACACACGCGGTTCATGAGGTCCATGAACGCGGCAGGGGCGTTGGTGAGCCCGAAGGGCATCACCACGAACTCATAGTGGCCATAGCGAGTCCGGAAAGCATTCTTCTGTATATCCTCGTCCCTGACCCTTATCTAATGGTAACCTGGCCGTAAGTCAATCTTGGAAAACCAAGATTATCCCTGAAGCTAGTCGAACAAGTCATCTATCCTCGGGAGTGGGTAACAGTTCTTCACCGTTACCTTGTTCAGCTCCCGATAGTCTATGCACATGCGATGCGACCCGTCCTTCTTCTTGAAAAACAGGATCGAGGATCCCCAAGTCGAACTACTCGGCCTGATAAATCCCTTGTCTAACAGCTCCTGCAGCTGCATAGACAACTCCTGCATCTTGGGAGGAGCCAACCGATATGGAGCCTTGGCTATCAGAGCCGCACTAGGGACTAGTGTTGGATAAGGTGTCTAAGTCCATAACTATTTCTGGTATGTACTTGACCCGACCCGGCATGGTCCATTTGGGTTGCATGGCACCATGCAATTGGATAGACTAAATGAGAGAAATATTACACTTGTGGTTTATTAATATATTATAAGTTCTAATATATTAATAATATTATTTAATTAGTTTTGATCAAGAATTAATCTAGAATTAATTAAGTGATCAAATGGTAACTAATTAGATATTTGGGTTGATTATGTAAATCATCCATAACTTATATAGTGGGCTAAAAGGCTCCATGGATAATCTAGTTGGGTTAAACCCATTTGAATGGTCCATGGATGCCTCATGGGAGTTACAAACCCATGGGTCATGGAAATGAAGAGTCATGACACATTAGGGTTTACATGGTGTAACCCTAGATGTGTCAACACTATATAAAGAACATCATACTCACCAAAATCGGCTACACACAAAGAATAAGAGAGGGCTTGGCCGATTTTAGAGTGTTACATATTCTCTCTAAGTTATTCCAAAGCATTTGGTGTTGTGTGAAGCATTTGAGGCATCACACTTGGGGTGCTAGGCTCTCAAGGTTTCAAGGAATCATAACAACTACAAGGTATGTTTTTTCTAGCTAACTATTACATTAGATGTTCCCCATGTATGCTAGATAGGTTTTTGAACCTTGGAAAAAAGTATTTTGCATGTATCTTAGACAAACATAGATCCAAGGTTTTCTAGGGTTGCATGTACACTTAGGAGTGTTAGAATTGCTCAAAACCCTTCAGTGGTATCAGAGCCAAGGCTTGCTTGTTTGATACTTGATGCAAAATAGTGAAAAAAAGTCGTTTTTGTGCCTTCTGCATGCTGAACTCGCCGAGTCCACGGGGGGACTCGCCAAGTTCATGACTAAGTTCATCCTACTCGGCGAGTAGGTTAGTGCACTCGGCGAGTAGGAGCCTCAGAATGCAGTTTTTCGACTTTTGCTGCTGGAAATGGACCAGAAACATTACCCTAAACTGTTTTGGTGTTTTAAAACTTGTTTTAGTTGGTGTAATGTTTGTTCTAATCCATTTACAATGGCTAATATCAATTTTTCATGATTATATGTGTTCATATGTTCTTGAAACTTTGATATGAATGTTCATGTTCTTGATCTTATGAATTTAGATGATCATAGGAATTATTTGTAACCTCCATGTTAGTTAATTCTTGATCATTATGTGTTTTAATGGAGTCCATAACTTGTCCTCAAGTTATGGAAATCCAAGAGTCACACTTGAATTAAAACCATTAAAAGAACACAAGAGTTATGAAAAATGAAGAGTCTTCATTTTAATACTCTAATAAACTCATAAGTTACAAGAAATGAAAAGTTTTGGAAGTTTACAAAACTTGCCCTCAAGTTTTGGAACAAGTAAAGTCTCATTAAAAACTTTAAGTTCCAACCCTTAGAATTTTAAAAGTTAAAATTCAACCCTTATAAAAACTAATAATTTAGATTTCGTTTTTACGGTGGAAATTGGTGAATCGTCATTCACCTACCTTTCAAATATGTTATAGCGCAGATTACGACATCCCTCCTCTAAGCTATAATATATTGTGATTGGATCCTAGCCTTAATATTACATTTGGGTGTTTTATTAAGGACTTTCTCTATATCAAAACTAAACTTGTTTTCTTCTTTTCAGATGTCTTCCAACAATGCTACTCCTGGCTCAAACCCTACTGGCTCCTTCTCTCTCATGAACCTTTGTGGGAGAGTCATCTTTGATGGATCCAACTTTACTGACTGGATCAGAAACATCAGGATGGTCACTCGTTACGAGAACAAGGAATATGTTCTTGACAAGGAGCTCAAGGTGCCTGAGCCAACTGCTACTCCTAAAGAGCTTGCTGAATATGAGGTACATGAAAGAGATGCTATGAAAGTGGCATGCATCATGATGGCCACCATGACAGCCGAGCTCCAAAAGTCCTATGAGGACTACTATCCTTTTGAGATGCACCAGGACTTGATGGACCGCTACCATCAGAGTGCTCGTCAAGAGCGATATGAAATCATCTCCTCTATGATCACAACCAGAATGAAAGATGGTGAACCCATCACAAGCCACATGCAGAAAATGCAAAGGTATGTGGACAGATTGATGAAGTTGAATGTGAACTTTCCTGAGGAGTTAGCAATAGATATTATTTTGCACTCCTTACCTTCATGTTATGATCAATTCTGCATGACATACCACATGAACAAGGAGGAAGTTACACTTAGCAAACTTCAGGGACTCCTTAAGACCGCAGAATCAGGTCTTAAAGGTAAGCCGGTTGTGACCACTCCTACTATTACTCCAAACTCAGCACCTGTCCTGGCAATCGGGAAAGGTAGAGGGAAGAAGAGGAAGAACCCTTCGAAGGGTACCAAGGGTAAGACTCTTGATGGCTCCTCTTCTAGCGGAACCAAGACAGGTTTCGTTACACCTTCTTCTGATCCCAAAGAGGCTGAATGCTTCTACTGCCACGGAAAGGCGCATTGGAAGCGTAACTGTCCAAAGTACCAGCAAGATTTGAAGGATGGGAAAGTGAAACCCAACCATGCAGGTATTTACACTATTTCATCTAATAATTCACTCTATTCTAACTCTTGGGTCCTTGATACAGGTTGTGGTATTCATATTTGTTCTGAATTGCAGGGACTAAGAAGAAGTGAGAATGTGGAGCATGGAAAGATAAACTTGATCATGGGGAATAGGAAAGTTTCACCTGTCACCAAGATTGGAGTTTATACTTTGTTGCTTAGTAGTGGATTTACTTTAGATTTGAATAAATGTTGTTATTCGCCAGAAATGGTAAGAAATGTTATTTCCTTTCATGCTTTGTACAAACAAGGTTTTACCTTTTCTTTTGATAATGAAATTGGTGGAATAGATGCTTTCTTTAATAATGTGTTCTATTTTAAAGCATTACCTTGTGATGGTGTGTATGAAGCTGTGTCTGTTGTAGATAATTTAGGAAATAATGTGTTGTGTATTGATTCTACAAATAATAATAACATGGATAAAGCATCATTATGGCATTGTCGTCTTGGACATATAAGCAAGAAACGCATAGGCCAACTCCAAAAGGATGGAGTTTTGGAATCATTTGACCTAAAGTCAGATGATAGTTGCGAATCATGCTTACTTGGAAAAATGACAAAGTCACCCTTCACTGGTTCTTGTGAGAGGGGTGAAGGTTTGTTGGATCTTGTACACACGGATGTGTGTGGACCCTTCAAACATGCCACAAGGGATGCTAATCGTTATTATGTGACTTTTACAGATGATTATAGTAGATATAGATATGTCTACTTAATCAAGCACAAGTCAGAGACTTTTGAAAGGTTTAAAGAGTTTAAACAGGAAGTCGAGAATCAATTGGGCAGGAACATTAAGATGCTTCGATCCGATCGCGGTGGTGAGTATCTTAGTACAGAGTTCCTTGACTATCTGAGGGAATGTGGGGTTGTCTCACAATTGACACCTCCCAGGACACCACAGTTGAATGGTGTAGCTGAGAGGCGTAATCGAACCTTGTTGGACATGGTTCGTTCCATGATGAGTCGAGCTACGCTACCAATCTCATTTTGGGGGTATGCCTTAGAGACTGCCACCCATATCCTTAATCTGGTCCCTACAAAGAAGGTTGCCAAAACACCTCACGAGATGTGGACTGGAAAAGTTCCTAGTCTAGCCCACATCAAGGTTTGGGGTTGCGAGGCTTTCGTGAGACGCGAGACTCACGACAAGCTCGAACCTCGAAGTGAGAGGTGTATTTTCATCGGCTACCCACAAAAATCCTTTGGGTACCTCTTCTACAGACCTAGTGAAAATGTGGTCTTTGTAGCAAGGAGGGCTATCTTTCGAGAGAGAGAGTTCATAAGCCAAGGAGACAGTGGGAGGCTAATTGACTTTGAAGAACTTCAAGAGTCAAGTGGTGAAGGAACCTCAAATCCTAGCCGCCAACTTGAGGAGGAAACTCCTGTTGTATCTCCAAATATACCTCTAAGACGTTCCACAAGGGTTAGGAATGCACATGAGCATTACTATGGTTTCCATATTACTGCGGAAGGTGAGACACTTATCAGTGATGGGACACTGGTAAGTCTGGATGAACCTAACAGCTATGTGGAAGCCATGGCAGGCCCCGAGTCTGCTAAATGGAAAGAGGCAATGGATAGCGAGATACAGTCCATGTATGACAATCAGGTCTGGGACTTGGTTGACAATGTACCAGGTCGCAAGACAGTTGGGTGCAAGTGGATCTTCAAGAAGAAGACCGACATGGATGGTAATGTACACACTTATAAGGCACGACTGGTTGCAAAGGGCTTTTCTCAAACTCTAGGAGTTGATTATGATGAGACCTTTTCACCAGTAGCCAAGATTAAGTCTATTAGGGTATTGTTAGCCATTGCTGCATTTCATGACTATGAAATATGGCAAATGGATGTCAAAACCGCTTTCCTTAATGGGAAGCTGGCTGAAGATGTTTACATGAATCAGCCAGAGGGTTTTGTCAGCACAGAGTACCCTAATAGAGTGTGTAAGCTTGAGAAATCCATCTATGGATTAAAGCAAGCACCTCGCAGATGGAATCTTTGCTTTGATGAGAAAGTCAAAGAGTTTGGCTTTTCAAGGAGTGAAGATGAATCTTGTGTATATGTCAAGGCTAGTGGGAGTATAGTTAGCTTTTTGGTACTGTATGTGGATGACATACTACTCATAGGAAATGACATCCCAACTCTGCAGGAAGTTAAATCCTGGCTTCAGAAGTGTTTCGCTATGAAGGACCTTGGAGAAGCTGCCTATATCCTAGGGATAAGAATTCTGAGAGACCGGAGTAAAAGACTAATTGCACTTAGTCAGAGTACATACTTGGAGAAGGTGCTGAAGAGATTCGGCATGCAAGGTTCCAAGAAAGGAGAGTTACCCATCCAGAGTAATGCTAGACTGAGTAAGACTCAGAGCCCGAGTAGTGAGGTTGAGATAGCAGAAATGAGTCGAATACCTTATGCTTCTGCAGTAGGCTCGATCATGTATGCTATGACCTGCACTCGTCCTGATGTAGCCTTTGCTTTGAGCATGGTTAGCAGGTATCAGGGGAACCCTGGTAAGGCTCACTGGACAGCGGTAAAGAATATACTCAAGTACCTGCGAAGGACTAAGGACTGGGTCCTTACCCTTGGTGGGAGTGATGACTTGAGAGTTGTAGGGTATAGTGATGCTAGCTTCCAGACTGATAGGGATAATTTCCGCTCTCAGTCGGGCTGGGTCTTTACCTTAAATGGAGGAGCAATCTCTTGGAAAAGTTCCAAGCAGGAGACAGTGGCTGATTCAACTTGCGAATCAGAGTATATAGCGGCAAGCGAGGCAGCAAAGGAGGCTATATGGCTAAAGAACTTCATTGGAGACCTTGGAGTTGTACCAGCTAGAAAGGAGCCCATAGAGATTTTTTGTGATAGTGAAAGTGCAGTTGCCTTAGCAAAGGAACCAAGGGATCACGGGAGATCCAGACACATTGACAGAAAATACCATTTCATCAGACATCGTATAGAAGAAGGACTCCTCGTGGCAAAGAGGGTATCATCGGATGAGAACCCAGCAGATCCCCTCACGAAGGGACTGGGTAGGGTTAAGCATCTCCAGCATGCTAGGAGCATAGGGCTGTAGGATGATATGAGTTTTAGTAGTTAGATAATTTTGAAATATGTAAAGTGTAATTGACATTTGATGATGAATAAAAGGTGTGTTTTATTTATGAGTAAAGTGTTGCTATCTTGTGTCGATCGTTTACTATTATTTCTTTTGCATGTTTTGACTTCCAGAATATTTATGTTATTACATATTATTCAAATTATCCACAGTCGGTCATATGTCGGAAGTAGATATGAATTAAGACTGTCATGAGTTGGTTGTAGAGGTCTAAGGTGTTGGACATGGCCTCAATACTCATGAGTGCTCATAAGTTCTGAGTATTGGATACAACCCACGCTCGCTGGTATCACTTCATGGAGTTTATCTCGAGTGATCGTGAGACGATAATATCATATAAGTCTTCAAACCTAGAGATATGACTTGTTAACTATGAGTTAGTTATGCATTGATCGTACGAAAACGCATTGGTAACTCGATGTTATAAAACGTACGTTTGTGTGTAATTTAACAAGTAGTAGAACAAGCATATGAGTCGAAGTTTATCTGTTCCTTCTTGGATTAGAAGCTGATATTTGGGCCCCGCGATGATTGTGTTTTGACCCATGTACCGGGCCCGGTCAGAACTAAGTTGATGTGTTCAATTAAGTTCTATGTCAAACAAATCGGAAATCGGGAAACAAACTGCTGGACAAAAGTAAGACATTGTTCCATGTATTTGTCCTGCTAATATCTAGAACAGAGGATTATATGATCACCTATCTGAAATGGCGTACCATCATCTTCTCAGTTCCGAGAAACCTTGAAAAGAGCTACGATTGCCGATCGGTTCCTGAAGTCATACTTGCAGTTTTAGTTATTAGACTTATCCAAGTGGGAGACTGTTGGATAAGGTGTCTAAGTCCATAACTATTTCTGGTATGTACTTGACCCGACCCGGCATGGTCCATTTGGGTTGCATGGCACCATGCAATTGGATAGACTAAATGAGAGAAATATTACACTTGTGGTTTATTAATATATTATAAGTTCTAATATATTAATAATATTATTTAATTAGTTTTGATCAAGAATTAATCTAGAATTAATTAAGTGATCAAATGGTAACTAATTAGATATTTGGGTTGATTATGTAAATCATCCATAACTTATATAGTGGGCTAAAAGGCTCCATGGATAATCTAGTTGGGTTAAACCCATTTGAATGGTCCATGGATGCCTCATGGGAGTTACAAACCCATGGGTCATGGAAATGAAGAGTCATGACACATTAGGGTTTACATGGTGTAACCCTAGATGTGTCAACACTATATAAAGAACATCATACTCACCAAAATCGGCTACACACAAAGAATAAGAGAGGGCTTGGCCGATTTTAGAGTGTTACATATTCTCTCTAAGTTATTCCAAAGCATTTGGTGTTGTGTGAAGCATTTGAGGCATCACACTTGGGGTGCTAGGCTCTCAAGGTTTCAAGGAATCATAACAACTACAAGGTATGTTTTTTCTAGCTAACTATTACATGAGATGTTCCCCATGTATGCTAGATAGGTTTATGAACCTTGGAAAAAAGTATTTTGCATGTATCTTAGACAAACATAGATCCAAGGTTTTCTAGGGTTGCATGTACACTTAGGAGTGTTAGAATTGCTCAAAACCCTTCAACTAGGTCAATCCTAAACTCCACATGTCGCTCCGGAGGTATCCAAGGGAGCTCCTCTAGGAATACATCCGCATAATCTCGCACCATCGGAACATCGTTCACCATTGCCTTACCCGCCTCTCGTGTATCCATGACATAAGCGACATACCCAATGCAACCCTGCTGTAGATAACGCCTGGCCCTCGCTGTTGAACATAAAGCTGGTCCGTGCTGTGGTCTCTCGCCCTGGATCACCAGCTCTCCTCCACTCGGGGTCCTGATCCAAACCAACTGTCGCGCGCAGTCGATCACTGCCCCGTTGGTGCTCAACCAATCCATGCCTATAATCACCTTGTTCCCACACAGCGGAATGGGACCAAGTCTACCAGGTAGGGCTCCTCGAATAGTCTCAGAACACAATCCCTGAAAACCGTCGTCGCTCGCACTGACCAGTCATCGGCAATCTCGACCTCTAGAGGGCAATCCAACATGCCCGAAGACTTAGGGAACCTCTTGCTAAGTGCAAGGGAGACAAATGATCAAGTAGCACCCGAATCGAACAACACCTGAATTGGGATACCATTCACATGAAACGATCCTAGACCAAGCATAAAACACATACATAAATATCATAGAAACACAAAATAAGATTTGGGGAGAAGAAATCATACCCGTCACCACATCGGGTGTGACACGTGTCTCCTTAGTAGTCAGCTGGAAGGCTCGGCTCCTCACCACTGGAGCCTCGGACTTGCCCTGCCGACCATCAGTGATCCGCAGGGTCGCTAGAGCTGGCGCCTTCACTGGCGTTGTTGCTGCTGTCAACTGAGGACAATTGGCCTTTTTATGGCCTTGTTGGTTGCAGTGGAAGCGCAACTCTGATGTCTAGAAAGTGGGCACAGGGGCGGTACAATCCCTACTGAAGTGCCCTAACTTGCCGCACTTGTAGTAGCCCGATGATCCCATCCTACAAACCCCCTCATGAGTCTTGCCGCACTTTCCATAGCGGCCCCGGTCCTGCTGACCCTTCAACCTAGAGTCAGATCCCTTGGGCTTCTTCCCCAAAGCCCTAGTCACATGCCCCTCCTCCACCTTCCTCTTCCTGATGTGCTCTAAGTCAATCTCCCTCTCCCTTGCCCTGACAATCATGGAATCCAGGGTCAGGCATGCCGAAAAGCTGACATGCTCCCGGATATCAACTCTCAACATGTCATGATAGCGGGTCCTCCTCATATCCTCATCCCCTGCGTACTGAGGTACCAATAAGGCCCTCTCTCGAAACTTGGCGGTAATCTCCGCCACCGTCTCTGTAGTCTATCTAATATCCAAGAACACCCTGGCCAGCTGCTGAAGCTCCACAGCCAGCACAAACTCGGCCCTAAACCTGGTCACAAAGTCGGACCAGGTCATAGCCTCCACCGCTGAGGCTCCCAACGAATCACCAACTGACTCCCACCAATCTCTTGCCCTGTCCCTCAAACACCCAGCAGCATACCGTACCTTCGACCCCTCAGGGCAGAAGCTAGTCAACTAAGCGATGGGGTCTTTCACCCCGTGGAAGTCTGGCGCACCACATCCCCTGAAGTCCTTAAAGGACAGTGTACGCGCCCCTAACTGGTTACACGCCCAGTCACTCCGAAATGCCCTGAGGAGATCCTCCATCAACTCGATAATCCCTTCCTTGATCGACCCGAAAATCATCGGGTCGACTCAAGGATGCCTCTTGTGATATCAGAAGCAATGAACTCACGCAGTCCCTCATCAATTGGGTCGGCACCTAACCCCGGGTTGGACCTTGATCCGGATCCTGATCCTTAACCTCCCCCTCCATGTCGTGTAATGATCACCATTCCGAAACAAAACACATAGCCGTTAGAACCAAACATAGTCTCGGGGGTCTCACACACTCTACAAGTTCCCTGGTTTCGTCTCAGCCCTCCTTGAATCGAGTACGGATCCTCTGCTTTCAGTAGTACGGGCCCATACTACCTTCCACATCTATCCGTACTTTCCTCAAGGATTGCTTCGGCTCCACCAAGTCCCTTACACTACTACTATTGCTCCCATCATTGCTCTCATCCTAGGCTTACCCTAGGGTATATCACCGACCCGCCCCATCCTCAGCTTCTGAAAGGCTTCCCACCAGTATCATCTAACTACCTCATGAATATAGTCACATGCAGTAGAGATCAGATAATCCTTCGAGTAAAGGACTCATCCCTATAACGGTTAGACTCAAACGAGAGCTACGCAATAGGGTCAAATCCAACACTCTGAGATTATCCAGCCTGTACCACATGTGACTTAGTATATTCACTTAATAGTTAGGTCATATTGCTAAGATCCACACAAAGCACAAAGCAAGCAGCATTCGGATAATGGAAAGCTAGCCACATAATCGAATCAAATCGTTTTATTCTCTACTCAGGAATCTGTACTAGCATGCAATTCATATAGCTCAAACACATATAACAGGCACATAAGATACCCTCCTAGATCCTTAGTCCTAATCTAGCATGTAGTTCTAATAAACATATCATAACATAACATAAACTTGTATGGGTATTTTGGGGTACTTACTTGAGCGCGGCCGATCGCGCACATCACACATCTTGTTCTTTTTCCAAGTTCTTTTCTCTTTTCAACTTCTTTTCATAAAATGATTTTCCTTAAAAATTTATACTAAGTCCTCGGTTTGAGTTCAGACACACCCGAGAGTGTATCCGAATCCCTCAAACTAAGGCTCTGATACCAACTTCTAACACCCCGATTTTGAAGACCAAAAATTTCGTTTTTAATTAAGTAAATTATAAAATATTTTACTGAAAACATTGTCGATATCAAAATAAATCCATAAACCATCATAACATGTCTCATATCATAAAGTAGCAATAAAATCATAGTACACTCCCTTAGATCTAAAATACGGAATCATGTGTGAGTGTGATGTGCAGCTACCGTGCCAGCTCCTTCCCCTTCGCTGAAGAGGTACCTGAAACAAACTGAAAACTGTAAGCACGGAGCTTAGTGAGTTCCCCGATCATGCCACATATCAAACAATCATAAGACATATATACTGTCAGACATATCTGGGTACCCGACCTACCCCTTCAGTCCTCTCGATCGGGGACCTTGCCTAGCATATCTGGGTGCTGGCCTACCCGTTCGGCCCTCTCGACCGGTAATGGGGGACTATTTCACCCCCTACTACTACCACTATCACATAACATCTGTAACACCTCGTTTATTTAATAAATGAGTAAATAAATTGGTGATTGCATAATATCCCTAAAAAAAATTATATAGCAAGGTGTGGGTTTCGAGGAGTAAATTGGCATAATATAGAAGTCGAGGGTTAAAAGAGTAAATTCCAAATTAGTTTTATAAGTATTTATGAAGGCAGGGACCAAATGGTAACTTATGGGACTTCTTTTGAAAATATTTTAGAGGTCAAGTGGCTAATTGGTAAATTCTGGAGTTTATTTGTAAAGAAATTCAGAAAATGGGGTTAAAAAGGTAAATTAGGGACTTAGATTGAAAGGAATAAGAGAAAGAGGGGCTGGAATTGTATACTATGGGAAGTTTGGATGTAACCGGGTATATAACCCGTCACTCTTCGGGATCCCTAACCCTAGGAGCCTTAGCAGCCGCAACCCCCCTTATATCCCCTCCACAGATTGCCACCTTCCCTTTCTTTATATCCGGAGCCGTCGTCATGCCACTTCCGATCGACGACGACGACAGGGACCACCGGCATCCACTCTTTAGTTCGACGACCACCTTCGGCCGTTGCTGTTGCTGCCGTTCACCAGCCGAGACCGCTAACCCTAGCCGCCACCCTCGTTGACGGAGACTGTTGAAGAAGATAAGCTGCTGCCGCCATCTCGCGCCACTGCCGCCTCAGCGGCTATTCCTTTTCGTTTCCGACCTCCGTCTGCTCACACCACCAGGTAGTGGTTTCGTTCAAATCAGCTTGCGATGCTGTTGCTGATTATGTTGTTGTGTGTGCGAGATAGCCTAGCCTGAGATCGAGAGAAAAACCCACCATGGCGGCCGACCATGGTGGTTGTAGCCCTGAAACCGTTTTCTGCCACCACAAGCCACCGTGAGGTGGTAGCTGTGGGAGTGAATCCTTGGATGAGTGTGTTTTTGAAGTTGTTTGCTCATTATTTGGCTGGAAAATCAAAGAAGTCCACTGCCACCACCGTGAGGTGGTGGCTGCCGCCATGTGCCACCGCCGGCCACCATGGTGTGGATGTGTGTGTGCGTGTTAGTTAGTGTGTGTGTGTAATTTTGGATTAAAGCCTTGTAACTGTAATTGTAATTAGAAATAATAATAAAAGAAAATAATAGTAACCACCACCGTAAGGTGGTGGCGGCCGTCGTGTGCCGCTGTTGACCACCACTACCCAAGGTGGTGGTGGGTGGTGCCCTACTAGCAAAAACCCTAATGAGCTTAAAGATTCATTTTTGGGCCTATTGGGCCATGGTTGAGTGAGAACCCTAATTATGTGCATTTGGGCCTTAGACTTATTGGACCCACTTTTGGGACATTGAGTTTGGATTGTGTATTAAGCCCAATTTCTCCATTTCAATTATCTAGTAGAGTAAAGGACTTAAAGGACTAGAGTAATTAGTTGGGATTTAGGGTAAGGCCCATATGAAGGATTGGACCCAATTTGGAAAATTGGGCCATTGTTTGGGCCTAGATGGTTGTATGATATTGGGCCCTTAGAATGAGACATGTTGGACTGGACTGAATAATTGGACCTTAAGGGAAGTCCATGTAGAGGTTTGGGCCTAATTTGGAAAATTGGGCTATAGTTGGGCCTTGGTCAATTATTAGACTTTTGGGCCTTTAGATTGGGCCTTGGGCTTGAGTCAAGATAAGTTGCGGTGTAAAGTAGTCTTTTACCCCAAGCATGGATTTATGAATATGTGTTAGAACCTAATTATTAATTGGGTGTTATTTTGATATTGACAGATCGGGAATCTGTCATCCAGCAGCTACGGTTTGTCAGTAGGAGTTCAGCAGTGTGTGGTGAGTTTCCTTCCAGTAGGAACGGGTCTACGGCCACAATGCCGGCCCGTTTAGTTAGCAGTAGTTCCGGACTACAGTATGATGCAGTAGTTCAGTATGCTTGATGTCTTTGTGATACAGTCATGGTATGTGTTATGTGTTCCAGACTATGGTCCGATGCAGTATGCAGTATATATGGTTATGTTATATGCTTTGATTATGTTATGTTATGATCATTCAGTTCCGGATTTCGGTCCGATGCAGTTTTCCGACTTCGGTCCGATGCAGTGGGTAAGGCCCTAGTTAGTTCCGGAATTCGGCCCGATGCAGTTTCCGGACTTCGGTCCGATGCAGTGGGCAAGGCCCTAGTTAGTTCCAGACTTCGGTCTGATGCATTTTCCGTACTTCGGTCCGATACAGTGGGCAAGGCCCTAGTTAATTCCAAACTTCGGTCCGATGCACTTTCCAGACTTCGGTCCGATGCAGTGGGCAAGGCCCTAGTTAGTTCCAGACTTCGGTCCGATGCAGTTTCTGGACTTCGGTCTGATGCAGTGAGCAAGGCCCTAGTTAGTTCCGGACTTCGGTCCGATGTAGTGGGCGAGGCCCTAGTTAGTTCCGGACTTCGGTTTGATGCAGTTCCGGACTTCGGTCCGATGCAGTGGGCAAGGCCCAGTATGTGCTTATATGTTATTGTATGGTATGTGGTAGTTTAGGGGAGCTCACTAAGCTTCGTGCTTACAGTTTCAGTTTTGGTTTTAGGTACTCAGTTTTCAGAAGAGGAGATCGGGAAGATTGCAGTGCACACACCATCTGTTCAGCCTGGGATGTTTATACTCTGATATTTTTACAATTGTTACGATATTTTGAGATACACTGTTTATGGTTTTTATATGATGTTCGATGACTATGGTTTTATTATTAAATTAAAACGAAATTTTTAGACTGTATTTTTGGGATGTTACAAGTTGGTAATTGGGCCCAATTTGGAAAATTGGGCCATAGATGGGCCATAATTTGGGCCTAGATGGTTGTATGATATTGGACCCTTAGAATGATACATGTTGGACTGGACTGAACAATTAGGCCTTAAGGGAAGTCCACGTAGAGGTTTGGGCCCAATTTGGAAAATTGGGCCATAGTTGGGCCTTGGTCCATTATTAGACTTTTGGGCCTTTGGATTGGGCCTTGGGATTTATTCAAGCTAAGTTACGAGGTAAAGTAGTCTTTTACCCGAAGCATGGATTTATGAATATGTTTTAGAACCCAATTATTAATTGGGTGTCATTTTGATATGGACAGATCGGGAATCTGTCATCCAACAGCTATGGTTTGGCAGCAGGACTTCAGCAGTGTGAGGTGAGTTTCCTTCCAGTAGGAACGGGTCTACGACCATAATGTCGGACCGTTTAGTTAGCAGTAGTTCCGGACTACAGTCCGATGCAGTAGTTCAGTATGCTTGATGTCTTTGTGATACAGGCATGGTATGTGTTATGTGTTCCAGATTATGGTCCGATACAGTATGCAGTATATATGGTTATGTTATATGCTTTGATTATGATATGTTATGATCATTCAGTTCCGGACTTCGGTCCGATGCAGTTTCCGGACTTCGGTCCAATGCAGTGGGCAAGGCCCTAGTTAGTTCCAGACTTCGGTCCGATGCAGTGGGCAAGGCCCTAGTTAGTTCCGGATTTCGGTCTGATGCAGTGGTCATGGCCCTAGTTAGTTCCGGACTTCGGTCCGATGCAGCGGGCAAGGCCTAGTATGTGCTTATATGTTATTGTATGGTATGTGGTAGTTTGGGGGAGCTCACTAAGCTTCGTGCATACTGTTTATGGTTTTTTTATGATGTTCGATGACTATGGTTTTATTATTAAATTAAAACGAAAATTTTAGACTTTATTTTTGGGATGTTACAAGTTGGTATCAGAGCCTTGGTTTAAGGGATTCGGGCACACTTCCAGGTGTGTCTGAACTCAAACTAAGGAGTTGGTATGAAAATTTTCAAAAGTAAAACCCTTTTATAAAAATAAGTTTGAAAAGAATTTGAAAAGAGAACAGATCTTTGAAAAGAACAAAGTGTGTGATGCGTGCAATCAGCCGAGCTCAAGTAAGTTTTCCCCAATATACCCATACATATTATGTTATGATATGATATGATTATGAGAATTGCATGCTAGATTAGGGCTAAGGATCTTGGAAGGATGCCTTATATGCTTATTGTATGTGCTTGTAGACTTGCATGCTAGTACTGATCAATCAGTGATAGGATAGCCTGTTTAGGTTATGCCTGATTGTATGAGTCTTTGAATTACATGTACAGATTCATGGTTAGAGGATAGAATGGTTTGATTGGAATATGATGGTTAGATTTTCCATTGTCTGAATGCTGCTTGGTTTGCGCTTTATGGACTTTTAGTAATGTGAGCTAGCTATTAAGTGAATATGCTAAGTTAGATGTGGAACAGGCCGGATAATCTCAGAGTGATGGACTTGACCCTATTGCGCAGCTCTTGTCTGAGTCCAACCGTTCTAGGTATGGGTCTATTACTTGAAGGATTATCTGATCTCTGTTGCATGTGGCTATATTCATGAGGTAGCTAGTTGACATTACTGGGAATCTTTCAGTAGCTGAGGACTGGGTGGGTACGGGAACCTAGGGAAGCCTAGGATATGTTTCAGTGGGTTAGTAGCGAGGCTCGGTGAGACTTGGGTGTGCCAGTTGGAGGAAGTGACTTGGAGGATTCGGGAGGATTGCTGAGGAAAGTATGGATAGGTGTGGAAAGTAGTATTGGGAACGTACTACTGAAAGCACAGGATCCATACTCGAATCGGTTAGAGTCTTGGAGAATCTGAGAAGCTTCGGGGAGAAGTTTGTGACCCAGTTTTGGGACAGAGGATGTTCTAGTTGTTGCAGCTTAGCCATGGGCAAGTGAGCTAGTGAACGTGACAGGGTGTCAGACCCTGAAGGACATGATTTCCAAGAGGTTGCAGATGCGAGATCGATTTGGAGCACTTTCAGAAGAGAGGTTCGTGCTAGGTGCATATAGTAGAGGGTCCCAGGAAGAGACCCAAGACTTCTGATAATCGGGTGAAAGGCCAGTAGAGCCTGAGTCAGTGCAACACGTACGGGAAAGTACACAAGGGAGTTTGTCACTCCAAGGGTTTAGGCTACTACAGGTGTGGCAGGGTTGGTCATGTCAGCAGAAGGTGATCAGTATTCCTCCAGATGTTGCGGGTATGTCATCTTCTTCTGCTGATAGATAAATGGTGGGGATACGTATCGCTTTGGGATCGTGAGTGAGTTTGGATAAGTCAGATCTGTTGGGATTTGAGCATTCTAACACTCCTAAGTGTACATGCAACCCTAAATACCTTGGATCTATGTTTTCTCTATTATACATGCAAATATGAACATCCAAGGTATTATCCTAATCTAGTATACAAAACAATGAATATAACAAGATAGAATACATACCTCTTTGATGTAGAATGTCTTCATGAAGCTTGAGTGCCAAGTGCCTCAAGTGTGACACCTCAAATGGCTCACACAACACCAAATGCACTTGGAATAACTTGAGAGAAAACACACACACTTCAAAATCGGCTAGCCCTTTCTTTCTCACATAGTGGCCGACTTTCTCCAAGAATATGATCATTATATAGTTAGGGTTACACCATGTAAACCCTAAATGTCATGGCCTTTCATTTCCATGATCCATGGGTACAAATACACCATGGAGCATCCATGGAGCATCATATGGGTTTTAGCCCAACTTAATAATCCATGGAGCATTAGCCCACTATATAAGTATGGGTGATTTACACAATGTAACAGTCCAGATTCCCAGGTATTAGTTAATTGTGTTCTTTTTGGTATTTTGTGAGGAGACTCGGCGAGTTGGAGCCCAAACTCGCCGAGTATGATCGCGGGTTCGCGTCCGGACTCCGCGAGTCCAAGAGTGGACTCGGCGAGTCCACGCTGTTTAATGAAACCTTAAATTCCAGGGTTTGAGACCTATTTAAAGGGGCTTATGGCCGTCATTTGCGGCCACCAACCCCTAGAGAGAGAGACCCTAAAGAGATTTGAGCGTTTTGGGAGGGATAAGAGGCCATTGTTGACATTTGAAACTTGGTTTGGCAAGGCTAAGGAGTTTTCAGCTAAGAGGAGGCAAGTGAAGTGGACATCCTTCGATTTTAGAGCTCAGAACATCATCTTGGAGGTATATCTTGGCTTCCTTCTCTGTTATTATGATGAACATGGGGGTTTAGGGTTTCTTGACCCTTTGTTGGTTAGATTTGATGTCCATTTCGTCCCTAATTGTGATGAGACTTGAGATGAGACCCATAGAGGTCCAGAAGAGCTGTATTCCTTAAGCTTTATGAGGGTTCATGAGGGTATTGGCCTAGGGTTATGAGATATGGGGCTAAAACATCATATATGAGCAAATAGTTGTTGTTTGAGCCCCAAGGTTTGGACTTTACGTGATTATCATACTTGGGAAGGCCAGATCTATGATTGTATGGAACGGATCTGACCTCAGAAGTGAGTTTGAGTTGATGCATGGCATGGACTCGCCAAGTCTGAAGAACAGACTCGACGAGTAGCATGAAGATTGCCCAGAACCACTCAGCGAGTGGTCTTGCCGAGTTAAGGGATTGACTCAGTGAGTCAGGGAGAGTCAGAGTGGGTTGACAGGTGGACTGAGTCAAGCTGGAACTCGCCGAGTTGTTCTTGAGACTCGGCGAGTTGAGTCGTGGTAGCCCCACAACTCATGCCAGGTGGAACTCGTCGAGTTAGGAAAATACTCGACGTGTCGAGTGAGGATCCCAGGGAATCAGTGGATGCGTTTAGACTCGCCGAGTCGCTATAGTGCACTCGCCGAGTCCGGTCAAAGTTGACCGTTGACCGTTGACCAGTGTTGACCTGTGTTGACTTGATAAGAGTTTGTCAACCTTAGTTGTGAAGTGTTATTTAGAGATTTATTGTGTTATAGGAGGACTATAGATCGAGGGATCGAGCACGAGTGATTTCAGGGATTTGCGAGTTACCGAGATACGCGAGGTGAGTCTTCTCACTATACTTTACCTTGAGTAGGTAACCAGAGTTATGTGATAGAGTATTTGTATGCTATGTATGTTATGTGTTGCGTTGCATTATTTCTATATGATTTATGCTATGCATGTTATCAGAGTAGAACCTGAGGGTTCGCAGAGTTTGGGTGCACGGACCCACAGAGTTATAGCCTCGAGTGGCTAATATGTGTTATGTATGGTATTTTGGGAAAACTCACTAAGCTTTGTGCTTACAGTGTTTGGTGTTATTTGTTTCAGGTACTAGTGATGACCGTGGGAAGGCGCCGGCATGATCAGTACACACACGAGATTCTCATGTTATATGATCTTGGGATTATTTATATGTTATGGATTGGAGTTTCAAACATTGATGTTTTATGAAAATTAAATGAATATGTTTTTATATTATGCGAAAAATTATTTTGAAATTCACGGTGTTACAAGTTGGTATCAGAGCCTTGGTTTGAGGGATTCGAGTACACCTTCGGGCGTATTTGAACTCAAACTGAGGAATTGAGAATCATTTTCAAAAAAAAAGGGGGGGAATAAAAGATTTTTGAAAACACAGAGCAGAGACGTGTGTACGATCAGCCAGTGCCCGAACGGTGATTCCCGGAATACCCTCATGATAAGTGATTATCAGAAATGTTATGTTATGCTATATGATGAGTACGATATGCATGCTAGAGCAGACTAGGTATTCTCATTAGGACTAGGGTGGCCTGATATGTGATGCCTTAGTCTAGGGGTTTTGCTGCTAGGGATGCTAAAGAGTGACATGGATAGCAGTGAGATGCTTATGAGGGATTTGCTAGTGAGTAGCACATGATAGAGAGAGTAGAGTACTTGGGTTTTAGGGCTCAAGGAGGAGGACTTGGAATGAATGCCGATGCGGTATTGACGGTAGTATTGGGCCCGTACTACTGGAGATACCGGATTGGTGTACGGACCAAGTAAGAATCCTTAGGGCACTAAGGAGTAAGTAGAGTGGAGTTATCGAGTGTGGTTATACTCGAGGAGGTCTCTAATGTATCGTATGTTGTTTTTCAGAGGAAGATCATGGTGAGAACACGACAAGCGCCAGAGAGCAGCGGGACCAGTGATGAGGAGATCCGCCGGATCATCCATGAGGAGGTGGCTGCGGCCATCAGGGCAGAGATACCAGAGATGTTTGGGTCTATTAAGACCACGCTGATTGAGACTTTCGACGAGCGTTATGCTGCTCTTTCTGAGGCTGCTGTCGCGGCGGCCACCGCAGCTATTTCTGCCGCGAGGCCGCAGGGTGGTGATGCGTTGCTGTTCCGGGAGTTCAGCAACACATAACCGCCAGAGTTTGATGGGACCCAGGACCCAGTGGCGGCTATGAGGTGGATTTCAGATATGGAGGGGTGTTTCTTCACTTGCTCATCTCCTGAGCATTTGAGAGTCCGGTTCGCGCTAAACCAGCTTCGCTTGGGAGCGAAAGACTGGTGGAAATTTGTGACGGCGCACCTTACGCCTGTTGAGCTTGCGGCAGTGACCTGGGAGAGGTTCACTGCCATGTTTCGAGATGAGTACGTTCCCCAGGTGGAGAGGGAGCGTTTGGCCCAGGAGTTTCTGACCCTCAAGCAGGGTACTGAGTCTGTTACGGTGATTACCAGGATGTTCCACGAGAGGGCGATGTTCTGCCCTGAGCACGTGTCTACCGAGCAGGCACGAATGAGCCGGTATTTGAGTATCTTGAAGCGAGACATTCTGGAGTTCGTGGCGAACTCCTCGTACCGGACATTTGCCGAGCTTCAGGCAAATGCGCGGAAGAGGGAGATTGAGCTAGAGACTCAGGCTAGGGAGGAGGCGGAGTCTCAGGTGAGGGATCGGCGACCGGCACAGTCCCAGCCGGCAGCCAAGCGGGCCAAGCCCGCTGATCCCAAATCGGGGAGCCAGAAGGGCCGCACTTGTCGGAAGTGCGGAAAGGGTCATGATGGAATTTGTAGAGTTGGATCTTGCTACAAGTGTGGCAAGGAGGGGCATATGGCCAAGGACTGCCCCAAGGGGTTTGCGGTGTGTTTCCACTGCAACCAGACCAGACACCGGAAGGCAGAGTGTCCGCAACTGCGGGGATCATCTCAGGGAGCACCTCAGGGATCTGCCCCTGCCGCCATCAGAGCTATAGAGAGTCGGCCAGTGAAGGCCGAGGCGCCGAGAGCAAGAGGGAGAGCCTTTCAGTTGACCGCGGAGGAGGTCCGCGCAGCGCCCAATGTCGTGGCTGGTATGTATTCTTTCGTGTATTTATTTTGGTGTTGAGATATCATGCTTATATTATGTTATGCGTAGGTACTTTTCTTGTGAATTCTGTACCTGCCTTGGTGTTATTTGACTCGGGTGCGAGTCGGTATTTTGTGTCTTTGGCTTTTAGTCAGCATATCAGTCTTAGTCGTGAGGCGTTGAGTCGGCCTCTGAGAGTTTCCATAGCTGACGAGAGGGTGATATATGCCACAGAGGTAATCTGCGGGTGCGTATTCGAGATCTTCGGGGTCGAGTTCCCGATTGATCTGGTTCCTATCGCGATGGGCGATGTCTGTGTCATTGTGGGCATGGACTGGTTGAGCAGATTCGGTGCGGTTATCGACTGCGAACGACAGCTGGTGACCATACGAGACCCTAGTGGGGGAGTTCTTATGGTGTACGGCGAGGGTACCCGTTCTGGGTCAGCGTTTTGTTTGGCCGCCAGGGCGAGGCAGTGTCTACAGCAGGGTTGTAAGGGTTTTGTGGCGTATGTGATGGATTCGAGGGTTGATTCAGAGAGGTCGAGGTCAGTTGAGGAGGTTCCGATAGTGTGTGAGTTTCCGGATGTATTCCCAGAGGAGTTGTCGGGTGTGCCTCCCGTGAGGCAAGTGGAGTTCAGTATCGATTTGGTTCCGGGTGCCGCGCCTATCGCCAAGGTGCCTTATCGCCTTGCACCTCCAGAGATGCAAGAGTTATCCTCGCAGCTTCAGGAGCTGTTGGGAAAAGGGTTTATTCGGCCGAGCAGCTCACCATGGGGAGCGCCTATCCTTTTTGTCAAGAATAAGGATGGTTCACACCGGATGTGCATTGATTACCGGGACTTGAACAAGCTGACGGTCAAGAACCGTTACCCGTTGCCAAGGATCGATGATTTGTTCGATCAGTTACAGGGAGCATCTTGGTTCTCTAAGATTGATTTGAGGTCTGGATATCATCAGGTGAGGGTTCGAGATGAGGACGTCCAGAAGACAGCATTCAGGACGCGTTATGGGCATTATGAGTTTGTGGTGATGCCTTTCGGGCTCACCAATTCCCCCGCAGTGTTCATGGATCTCATGAACCGAGTGTGCAGGCCGATGTTGGATCGGTCGGTGATTGTATTCATCGACGACATTCTGGTATATTCGAGATCTAGAGAGCAGCATGAGGAGCATTTGAGGGAGATCCTCGGAGTTCTGAGATCGGAGAGGCTTTATGCCAAATTCTCCAAGTGTGATTTCTGGTTGCGAGAGGTCCAGTTCCTAGGACATCTCGTTAACCAGAAAGGGATATTGGTCGACCCGGCCAAAGTCGAGGCAGTGATGAGTTAGGAAGTGCCGAGGTCACCTTCCAAGATCAGGAGTTTCTTAGGGTTGGCGGGTTATTATCGGAGATTTATCAGGGATTTCTCCAAGATCGCGGTGCCACTCACCAGGTTGACCCGAAAGGGTGTCGCTTTTTCATGGGGTCCCGAGCAGCAGGCCTCCTTTAAGACGCTTCGCCAAAGGTTATGCGAAGCCCCGGTGTTAGCTCTCCCGGAAGGGATGGAGGACCTTGTTGTCTACTGTGATGCATCGATTTTGGGGTTGGGGGCGGTGCTGATGCAGAGATGGCATGTGATAGCATATGCATCGAGGCAGTTGAAGCCTCATGAGACGAGATATCCCACCCATGATCTAGAGCTGGGGGCAGTGGTGTTCGCCCTCAAGATTTGGCGTCACTATCTGTATGGGGTTCGGTGTACGATATACACGGACCATAAGATTTTGAAGTATTTGATGGATCAGCCCAACCTAAACATGCGTCAGAGGAGGTGGTTGGATGTGGTCAAGGATTATGATTGTGAGATCCTGTACCACCCAGGCAAGGCTAATGTTGTAGCCGATGCACTGAGCCGCAGGGCGGAGAGCACCCCGCTGCGGGATGTATGTTTGAGATTGACCGTGATAGCTCCAGTGTTGGACGCCATTCGTGGGGCACAGGCCGAGGCTGTGCAACCTGAGATGCAGAAGAAAGAGCGAGTTGTTGGATTGATTTCAGAGTTTGTTACCGATGGTCGGGGACTTATGACATTCCAGGGGCGTGTCTGGGTGCCGTTTGTGGGAGGAACGCGTACCATTTTGATGGAAGAGGCTCATCGGTCGAAATTATCGATTCATCCTGGAGCCACTAAGATGTATTTGGACCTGAGGAAAGAGTATTGGTGGCCCTGTATGAAGAGGGATGTTGCGTGGTTTGTTGAGAGGTGCTTGACCTGCCGTAGGGTTAAGGCCGAGCACCAGAGACTGCATGGTAAGTTGCAGCCGTTGGAGGTTCCCGAGTGGAAGTAGGAACAGATCACCATGGATTTTATCACCAAATTGCCAAGGACTGCCAGGGGAGTCGATGCAATTTGGGTGATTGTGGACAGGTTGACGAAGAGCGCTCACTTCCTTGCTATCAGCAAGAGTTCTTCAGCAGAGAAATTGGCAGAGGTATATGTGAGGGAAGTGGTGTCACGGCACGGAGTGCCGATCTCGATCGTTTCAGACCGTGATGTGCATTTCACTTCCAGATTCTGGAAGAAGTTTCACGAGGAGTTGGGTACTAGACTGCATTTTAGTACCGCATATCACCCCCAGACAGACGGATAGAGTGAGCGGACGATTCAGACGCTCGAGGACATGCTTCGGGCATGTGTGTTGGATTTCGGGGGAAGTTGGGATACGTACTTGCCCTTGGCAGAGTTTTCCTACAACAACAGCCATCATTCGAGCATTGGTATGCCGCCCTTTGAGCTGTTGTATGGGAGGAAGTGTCGGACCCCCATTTGCTGGGGAGAGGTTGGACAGCGTGTGATGGGCAGTACAGAGATCGTGCTTCAGACGACAGAGCAGATCCAGCAGGTCAGACAGAGGTTGTTGACCGCTCAGAGTCGTCAGAAGAGTTATGCAGACAGACGCCGGTCCGAGCTTGAGTTTCAGGTCGGCGACCTTGTGCTCCTGAAGGTCTCTCCTTGGAAAGGAGTGATTCGATTCAGGAAGAGGGGCAAGTTGGGGCCCCGATATATTGGTCCATTCCGGGTGGTCGCGAGGGTAGGCAGGGTAGCCTATCGTTTGGATTTGCCAGCAGAGTTGGGTCAGATTCACGACACTTTCCACGTGTCGCAATTGCGGAAGTGTATAGCCGACGAGTCAGCAGTGGTTCCATTAGAGGATATTCAGGTGGATGCGAGCCTGAATTATGCTGAGAGACCAGTGGCAATCAGAGATCGGAAGGTCAAGGTTCTTAGGAACAAGGAGATACCCTTGGTTCTGGTTCAGTGGTAACATCGGAAGGGGTCCGAGATGACTTGGGAACCGGAGCGTGAGATGCGTGAGCAGCGTCCGGAGTTATTTTCAGAGCGAGACTTCGAGGGCGAAGTCTAGTTCTAGTGGAGGAGAATTGTAACAGTCCGGATTCCCAGGTATTAGTTAATTGTGTTCTTTTTGGTATTTTGTGAGGAGACTCGGCGAGTTGGAGCCCAAACTCGCCGAGTATGATCGCGGATATGGACGCGGGTTCGCGTCCGGACTCGGCGAGTCCAAGAGTGGACTCGGCGAGTCCACGCTGTTTAATGAAACCCTAAATTCCAGGGTTTGAGACCTATTTAAAGGGGCTTATGGCCGTCATTTGCGGCCACCAACCCCTAGAGAGAGAGACCCTAAAGAGATTTAAGCGTTTTGGGAGGGATAAGAGGCCATTGTTGACATTTGAAGCTTGGTTTGGCAAGGCTAAGGAGTTTTCAGCTAAGAGGAGGCAAGTGAAGTGGACATCCTTCGATTTTGGAGCTCAGAACATCATCTTGGAGGTATATCTTGGCTTCATTCTCTGTTATTATGATGAACACGGGGGTTTAGGGTTTCTTGACCCTTTGTTGGTTAGATTTGATGTCCATTTCGTCCCTAATTGTGATGAGACTTGAGATGAGACCCATAGAGGTCCAGAAGAGCTGTATTCCTTAAGCTTTATGAGGGTTCATGAGGGTATTGGCCTAGGGTTATGAGATATGGGGCTAAAACATCATATATGAGCAAATAGTTGTTGTTTGAGCCCCAAGGTTTGGACTTTACGTGATTATCATACTTGGGAAGGCCAGATCTATGATTGTATGGAACGAATCTGACCTCAGAAGTGAGTTTGAGTTGATGCATGGCATGGACTCGCCGAGTCTGAAGAACAGACTCGGCGAGTAGCATGAAGATTGCCCAGAACCACTCAGCGAGTGGTCTTGCCGAGTTAAGGGATTGACTCAGTGAATCAGGGAGAGTCAGAGTGGGTTGACAGGTGGACTGAGTCAAGCTGGAACTCGCCGAGTTGTTCTTGAGACTCGGCGAGTTGAGTCGTGGTAGCCCCACAACTCATGCCAGGTGGAACTCGTCGAGTTAGGAAAATACTCGACGTGTCGAGTGAGGATCCCAGGGAATCAGTGGATGCGTTTAGACTCGCCGAGTCGCTATAGTGCACTCGCCGAGTCCGGTCAAAGTTGACCGTTGACCGTTGACCAGTGTTGACCTGTGTTGACTTGATAAGAGTTTGTCAACCTTAGTTGTGAAGTGTTATTTAGAGATTTATTGTGTTATAGGAGGACTATAGATCGAGGGATCGAGCACGAGTGATTTTAGGGATTTGCGAGTTACCGAGATACGCGAGGTGAGTCTTCTCACTATACTTTACCTTGAGTAGGTAACCAGAGTTATGTGATAGAGTATTTGTATGCTATGTATGTTATGTGTTGCGTTGCATTATTTCTATATGATTTATGCTATGCATGTTATCAGAGTAGAACCTGAGGGTTCGCAGAGTTTGGGTGCACGGACCCACAGAGTTATAGCCTCGAGTGGCTAATATGTGTTATGTATGGTATTTTGGGAAAACTCACTAAGCTTTGTGCTTACAGTGTTTGGTGTTATTTGTTTCAGGTACTAGTGATGACCGTGGGAAGGCGCCGGCATGATCAGTACACACACGGGATTCTCATGTTATATGATCTTGGGATTATTTATATGTTATGGATTGGAGTTTCAAACATTGATGTTTTATGAAAATTAAATGAATATGTTTTTATATTATGCGAAAAATTATTTTGAAATTCACGGTGTTACACACAATCAACCCATATATTTAATTAGTCTTCTTTTGATCACTTAATTAATTCTAGATTAATTCTTGATCAATACTAATTAAATAATCTTATTAATATATTAGTACTTATAATATATTAATAAACCTTAAGTGTTATTTCTCTCATTTTAGTCTATCCAAATGCATGATGCCATGCAACCCAAATGGACCATGCCGGGTCGGGTCAAGTCTTACCAATTATAGTTATGGACTTAGACATTAATCCAACAGTCTCCCACTTGGATAAGTCTAAAACTATTATTGCGATTGACTTCAAGAACCGACCGGCAATCGTAGCTCTCAAAAGCTTCCGTCGAACTCTGACCTTGCCGATGATCTTTGACCTTTGTCAATGACTTGTCCATTAGATAAGTGATCATATATTCCTCCATTCTAGATATCATATGGACTGAGACATGGATTACAAATCATTCTCTCTGTCCATTTGTTGTTTCCCGATTTCCGATTTATGACGACTGACTGATTGAACAAATCAAATCAGTCCTGGCTTGGCCAAGCACTCACATGTGTCATCACTAAATCATCGAGGGGCCCACAAATATCGCTTTTATCCCGAAGGTAAAAGGAATGGATAAACTTCGACTCATATGGCTTGTTCTACTACTTGTTGAATTATACACAAAGGCACGTTTTATAACACCGAGTTACCAAATGCGTTTTTGTGCAATCAATGTACAACCAACTCATAGTAACAACTCATATATCTAGGTTTGAATAATATAAGATATTATCGTCTCATGATCACTCGTGATAAAATCCATGAAGTGATTCAGATGAGCGCAGGTTGAATCCAATACTCAGAACTTATGAGCACTCATGAGTGTTGTAGCACCACTTTGTCCAACATCTTAGACCTCTACAAGCCAACTCATGACAGTCTTCATTCATATCTACTTCCAACATATGACCAACTGTGGATAGTTTGAATAACTTAGTCATTCGAGAAGAACGACCTAGTTATTCTGGAAGTCAAAACATGCAAAATGAAACACAATAATAATTGACTCCAATATGGCCTTATAAATAAAACAACTTTTATTTATCTCCATATTGATTACACATTATTCATTGTATACTGTTTCAGCTATCAACCTTTTACTTGAATTAAAAAACACTAGTTGTCCCATGCTCCAAGCATGTACACTAGGTTTTTCCTAAACACTAGTCAAGCCATACACCAAGTATGCACACTATGTTTTTCTATGATCTTTACTTTGTGAAATAAATCAATTGAACATAACTTCAATGATACTAATTTCACACTCCCAAAACCTTATTGCAAATGTAAGAATTCCAAATTCTTACCATTTACTGAAACTGTTAGATTCCAAACTCAAATGCATTGATCCTCTAGTAATGACTATGCACAAAATCACAGAGACTTGTCAACAACCATTACAGAGTATTCCAATGGAGATCAACTCCCTGGAAAGATCCTTCGTGCATTAAGTTTTCTAATCTTACAAAGATTGAACAATTTCCAATTATGAAACATTTTCCATATTCCATTTTGACTATCACTTCTGAATAAGAGTTATCCCCTTTCAGAATATGTCAATATGGTCCTTCCAAAATTCACACTATACTTCCAACTGTCCCTGAGCAACCAATCTTTGGTAAATCCTTAGATTGTCCTCGACAATTACTTAATCAATTTAGTCATATCCAATTCTAGCCTTTTCCCTCTTAATGCCCTGAGCATTTGGAAAATTTAGAAAGGATGAATATTATAGCACATGCAATCGATCCTATATCCGAAGCATATGGGACACGATTCACGATAAAGACATGATACTAAACCAGTCTTTTCGCTACAATATTTCTATTTCTATTTGCCAAGTTCTCATAATTCAGATTATGAAAAGGGATGCCGTAATCATAACCGAATTTTAGAACGCAAATAATAGACCTATATATAGAATTTCCTTATGTTGAGCCATTCCAACACAAAATTCATATATATCCTTGACTAAAGATGATTAAAATCTCAATCTAAGCTTTTAGAATTGAAACGAAGTATAATTTCCTCTCCCTTAATTATAGCAAAACAACTTTTCAATCCCTTCAACTTCACGAATTGAAACATTTGTTTTCTATAATTAACATTGCTAACTTGCAATACTTATAATAATTATCATGCTCCCACTAACATGATGATTATCATCATAACACTTATGCTCCCACTAGCTTTGACATGTACTTAAAAATATATGGACTTCTAGAAATCAATACTTTATTGACTTTCTTTCCAAAGTTCAGATTTCTAATACTAGATTGCCTTGATAAGACTTTATCAAAATCATACACCTTTATCTTAGATAGCTCACAAGAGTGTCTAAACAATTACATAACTATGAAGAGGGATGCCGTAATCATAGTCTTAATTGTTTAGACCTTTTCTATATACTTAAAATCTACTTAGTGAAAGTGTTTCCTCACCATCATTTTCATGAATCGGAGAGAAACCTTATGACACTTAGATTTTATGGGTATGAGTAACATTCCATGTGAATTTTGTCAAAACCATAATCACAAGGCAAGGTTAAAGACAAACCCAAATTCATATGGACTAAACTTGTGCAATCTTAAATTCTTGCCACCTGGCAGCACAAGGGCCTGCCATTGCTTCCAAGTTGTTATACAACCAATTGAGAACTCTCAGAAATCCTATGCAAAACTTTTACTGGAATGGGCATAAAGTATGTCAACTGTTGGATTAGTGTCTAAGTCCATAACTATTTTGGTATGTACTTGACCCGATGGTGCATGGTCCTTTTGGGTTGCCTTCACCAAAGCAACTTGATAGGATGAATTATGGAGAGAAAGGATTAATTATGATTTATTAATATATTATGAGAATAATATATTAAAGGAGAAATCATATTGTTTAATTAATATTAGTCAAGAATTAATTGATAATTAATTTTGTGACTAAAAGAGATTAATTAAACTTAAGGGACTAGAACTGTAATTATAAGATAAATGCATTTGGGCTATGGATTACTTAATGATATATAAGTTGGACGAATTCTATGGGGAAGCCCATTAGAAATCGTCCAAGGGATGTACCAAAGGAATCCATGGGCTGCTTAGGGCTTAAGCAGTCAGATTAGGGTTTCCTAGTTTAAAACCCTAATAGCCTACATGTATAAATAGCACCCTTAAGCCCCAAAAACGTGGTGAAGAGTTCCTCTAGGGTTTTCACACGTTTTGGGCAGCCTCCTTCTCTTCTCCTCTTCATCCTCTTGCTCTTGGTGTTTGTGAACCATTAGAGGAGTGGCATTTGTGCCTCTAAGCTTTCTAAAGTCATTACAAGGAGGATTTGAGATTGTTATTGCTACATAACAATCAAGGTAATATCTTAAACCCATTCTTATATATATAATATTGATTATCAGATGCTAGAACTAGGGTTTAAAGTCTTGGATGAATTGCATGTACAATAGATAAACCTAGATCCAAGCATTAGGGTTTGTATGAGCACATAGGATGTTCTTATGGCTAAAACCCATCAGTGGTATCAGAGCCTTGATTGGTTTCTATTGTATTGATGCCTTGTATGTTTGTTCAAGCTGTAAAATCGATTTTTGGCCTCCCTGCTGTAACACCGTAAAAATTTGAACAATTTTTCACTTTTGAAAAACCATGAAATATAATTTGCATTCAAAATTAAAAAACATTGTATCAACATTGTATCAGTACAAAAACCCCAAGATCAAAATGTTTAAACTCCAGTGTGCGTGTGTACGAGTCATGCGGGCGCCTTCCCGCGATCATCACTTGTACCTGAAACACATAACACATAACACTGTAAGCATAAATGCTTAGTGAGCTCCCCAAAATACCACATATAGCACATACGCCTTTCCAGGCCATAGGATCTTCCGATCCAAGTGTCTCAGGGGATTTCCATCCCAGACTCTGTTTGACCTTCCGGTCCATATCATCTTGACCTTCCGGCCCACATCATGCTCATATCACATAACATATCACATATAACTTACATCACATATACATCATACATATAAGACCCTTCGGTCACATATAATTACCCCATCGAGTAAGGCATAGTGAGAAGACTCACCTCAGACGTCTCGTAAATCCATGACTCGGTAGAAGTATTGCCTAGCCTCCGCCTATTCACACAAAGTAAATATCCTCATAAATATAACACTCGAGGCTAGACTCGACCCTCTATGGTCACCCTCAGAAGGGTAAAAGACTATTTTACCCCCCCCCCCCCTCTTGACTCAAGGACTCCATTGTTGACCAAACCCTAAAAGTCAACAAAAGTCAACGGTCAAACTTTGACCCAACTCGCCGAGTGTACTCCAGTGACTCGGCGAGTACACACATGACCCCTAACTCTTTGTTCTGCTTGGCACGTCGAGTCCCTCCCTAAGCTCGACGAGTCACATCAGGCATGAATCGCGGGGCCACCCCGACTCAACTCGCCGAGTCTCAAGAACAACTCGGCGAGTACAACCTTGAACTCCAGTCCTCAAATCCCCTTCTGACTCACTGAGTCATCCCCTAACTCGGCAGTCCACTCACTGAATGATTTATGGGCAACCTTCATACTACTCGCCGAGTCTGTTCTTGGGACTCGGCGAGTTCATGCCATGCACACTCTCAAGACAACTTCTGAGGTCCGATCTGTCCCATACAATCATAGATCTGGCCTCCCTAAGCATGATAATCACGTAAAGTTTGGACCTTGACACACATATAACATAGAAATGGTCCAAAATGGTGATTTAGCCCCAAAAATGACATTCTAAGTTCATGACTTCCAAAATGGCTCATAAAGCTCCAAGGGTTAAGGTCTATGGACCTCTTTGAGTCCAGATCCAAAGCACATACTCGAAAAGGGGACTAAATACTCTACATACTCTTCTTCTAAAGGGTTAAAAACCCTAAATCTATGAATCAACACCCAACACTGGAGAAAGGTCCGAAGGAATACCTTAATATGAAGCCTTTGATCTCTGAAGACACTAGATTTGCACTTCCTTCAGCCTTCTTTTGCCTTTGACACCTTCTCCTTCAAATTTCACCAACAATGATCAACAATGGGCTCTTTTCTCCTCACAAGCGATCTAGGACTCTCTCTGGGTGTGGTAGTCACAATGGACGGCCATAATGGCCTTTAAATAGGTCCCAAACCCTAGAAATTAGGGTTTCATTAAACAGCGTGGACTCGTCGAGTCCACCCTGGGACTCGCCGAGTCTAGACGCGAACCCACGTGCACATCCGCGATCCTAATCGGCGAGTTTAGACCCCAACTCGCCGAGTTTCCTCACAACACCCAAAACTAAAAAGAATAAAATAATATATGGGAATCCGGATGTTACAATTCTCCCCCACTAGAATCAGACTTCGCCCTCGAAGTCTCACTCTGCAAATAACTTCGGATGCTACTCACGCATCTCACGCTCCGGCTCCCAAGTCAACTCTGACCCTTTCCGATGCAGCCACTGGACCTGCACCGGAGGCACTTCCTTGTTCCTCAGAACCTTGATCTTTCGATCCCGAATTGCCACCGGCTTCTCAATGTAGTTCAGGCCCACATCCACCTGAATATCCTCTAATGGCACCACCGCCGACTCGTCGGCTATACACTTTCTCAGCTGCGACACATGGAAGGTATCATGAATCTGGTCCAACTCCGTGGGTAACTTCAAACGATACGCTACCCTGCCCACCCTCGCGATCACTCTGAATGGCCCAATATACTGGGGCCCCAGCTTGCCCCTTTTCCTAAATCGGATCACTCCTTTCCAAGGAGATACCTTCAGGAGCACGAAGTCACCAACCTGAAACCCGAGCTCGGATCGTCGCCTATCCGCATAACTCTTCTGGCGACTCTGAGCGGTTAGCAACCTCTGCCGGACCTGCTGAATCTGCTCAGTCGTATGAAGCACAATCTCTGTACTTCCCATCACACGCTGCCCTACTTCTCCCCAGCAAATGGGGGTCCGAAACCTCCTCCCATACAACAGCTCAAAGGGTGGCATACCAATGCTCGAATGATGGCTGTTTTTGTAGGAAAATTCCGCTAAGGGCAAATACGTGTCCCAGCTCTCGCTGAAATCCAACACACAGGCTCGAAGCATGTCCTCGAGCGTCTGGATCGTCCGCTCGCTCTGTCCGTCAGTCTGCGGGTGGTATGCGGTACTAAAATGCAACCTCGTACCCAACTCCTCATGGAATTTCTTCCAAAATCTGGAAGTGAAACGCACATCTCGATTTGAGACAATCGAGATTGGCACTCCATGTCGTGATACCACCTCTCTCACGTACAATTATGCCAGCCTCTCAGCAGAAGAGCTCTCACTGATGACAAGGAAGTGAGCGCTCTTCGTCAACCTGTCCACAATCACCCAAATTGCATCGACACCCCTAGCAGTCCTCGGCAACTTGGTGATAAAGTCCATGGTGATCTGTTCCCACTTCCACTCGGGAACCTCCAATGGCTGCAACTTGCCATGCGAAAGCTGGTGCTTAGCCTTAACCTTGCGACAGGTTAGGCACCTCTCAACGAACCACGCTACGTCCCTCTTCATATAGGGCCACCAATATTCCATTTTCAGATCCAAGTACATCTTAGTGGCACCGGGATGGATTGAGAACTTCGACCTATGCGCCTCCTCCATCAAAACGGTACGCGTTCCGCCCACAAACGGTACCCAAATCCGACCCTGAAAAATCATAAGCCCTCGGTTATCGGTAACGAACTCCGATACTTGACCGATAACTCGCTCCCTCTTCTGGTTTTCTGGTCTCACGGCCTCGGCCTGGGCTCCTCGGATGGTGTCCAACATCGGAGTCATCACTGTCAATCTCATACAAACGTTTTGCATCGGAACGCTCCCCACCCTACGACTCAGGGCATCGGCTACCACGTTAGCCTTACCCGGGTGATACAGGATTTCGCAATCATAATCCTTTACCACATCCAGCCATCTCCTCTGTCGCATATTCAGGTTGGGCTGATCCATCAAGTACTTCAGGCTCTTATGATCCGTGTAAATAGTACACCGGACTCCATACAAATAGTGACGCCAGATCTTGAGGGCGAACACTACTGCCCCCAACTCCAAATCGTGGGTAGGATACCTCGCCTCATGAGGCTTCAGCTGCCTCGATGCATACGCTATCACATGCCCTCTCTGCATAAGCACTGCTCCCAACCCTGATATCGACGCATCGCAATATACCATAAAGTCTTCCATTCCCTCCGGAAGGGCTAACACCGGGGCTTCGCATAGTCTCTGGCGAAGTGTCTCGAAGGAGGCCTGTTGCTCAGGACCCCAAGCAAAAGCTACACCCTTCCGGGTCAATTTAGTGAGTGGCATGGCGATCTTGGAGAAATCCCTGATAAACCTCCGATAATAGCCTGCCAGTCCTAGGAAACTCCTGATCTCCATTGGTGACCTCAGCACTTCCCAACTCATTACTGCCTCAATCTTGGCCGGGTCGACCAATATCCCTTTCTGGTTGACGAGATGTCCCAGGAACTGGACCTCTCGTAGCCAGAAATCACACTTGGAGAATTTGGCATAAAGCCTCTCCGACCTCAAGACCCCTAGGATCTCTCTCAGATGCTCCTCATGTTGCTCCCTAGATCTCGAATACACCAAAATGTCGTTGATGAATACGATCACCGAGCGATCCAACATCGGTCTACACACCCTGTTCATGAGATCCACGAACACTGCTGGCGCGTTGGTGAGCCCGAAAGGCATCACCACGAACTCGTAATGCCCGTAACGAGTCCTAAACGCTGTATTCTGGATATCCTCATCTCGCACCCTCACCTGATGATATCCAGACCTCAAATCGATCTTGGAGAACCAAGATGCTCCCTGCAACTGATCGAACAAATCGTCAATCCTCGGCAACGGGTAACGGTTCTTGACTGTCAACTTGTTCAACTCTCGGTAATCTATGCACATCCGGTGCGAACCATCCTTTTTCTTGACGAAAAGGATAGGTGCTCCCCACGGCGAACTGCTCGGCCGAATAAATCCCTTCCCCAGCAGCTCCTGAAGCTGCGAGGACAACTCCTGCATCTCGGGAGGCGCAAGGCGATAGGGTGCCTTGGCGATAGGCGCAGCCCCCGGGATCAGATCGATGCTAAACTCTACCTGCCTCGCAGGAGACACACCCAACAACTCCTCCGGAAATACATCTGGGAACTCACGCACTATCGGAACCTCTTCCACTGACCTCGGTCTCTCAGAATCAACCCTCGCATCCATCACATATGCTATAAATCCGTTACATACCTGCTCAAGACTCTGCCTCGCCCGGGCGGCTGAACAAAACGCCGACCCAGAACGTGTACCCTCGCCATACACTGTAAGAACTCCCCCACTAGGGTCTCGCATGGTCGCCAGCTGTCGCTCGCAGTCGATGATCGCTCCAAATCTGCTCAACCAGTCCATTCCCACGATGACACAGACATCCCCCATTGCAATAGGGACCAAATCGATCGGAAACTCAACCCCGAAAATCTCAAGCACACAACCTCGAATCACCTCGGTGGCATAGACTGCTCTCTCATCTGCTATAGAAACTCTCAGAGGTCGACTCAGCGCCTCCTTACTAACACTGATGTGTCGGCTAAATGCCAATGATACAAAAGATCGACTCGCACCCGAGTCAAATAACACTAGACCAGGTACAGAATTCACAAGAAAAGTACCTATGCATAACATAATATAAGCATAATATCTCAACATAAAATAAACACATGATAGAATACATACCAGCCACGACGTCAGGCGCTGCACGGACCTCCTCCGCTGTCAGCTGAAACGCCCTCCCTCGCGCCTTTGGCG
Organism: Lactuca virosa; assembly: GCF_052849685.1. NCBI lineage: Eukaryota > Viridiplantae > Streptophyta > Magnoliopsida > Asterales > Asteraceae > Lactuca > Lactuca virosa. Next base: position 34,166,630 of record NC_136434.1, read on the forward strand.
CCTCGGCCTTCACCGACCGACTCTCACTAGCTCTTGCAACAGTAGGGGCAGATCCCTGAGGTGTTCCCTGTGTCGTCCCTCGCAACTGTGGACACTCCGCCTTCCGGTGCCCGGTTTGGTTGCAATGAAAACAAACCATGAATCCCTTGGGGCAATCCTTGGCGATATGCCCCTCCTTGCCACACTTGTAGCAAGCACCAACCCTGCAGACTCCGTCATGACCCTTGCCGTACTTTCCGCAAATGCGGCCCTTCTGACCCCCAGTCCTCGAATCGGCGGGCTTGGCCCGCTTGGCTTCCGGTTGAGACTGTACCGGCTGCCGATCCATCTTCTGAGACTCGGCCTCCTCCTTGGCCTGTGTCTCCAATTCGATCTCCCTCTTTCGGGCATTTGCTTGAAGCTCAGCAAATGTCTGGTATGATGAGTTTGCCACAAACTCACGAATGTTTCTCCTCAAAATGCTCAGATATCGACTCATACGTGCCTGCTCGGTCGACACGTGCTCAGGGCAGAACATCGCCCTCTCGTGAAACCTCCGTGTAATCTCTGTAATCGACTCATTACCCTGCTTAAGGGTTAGGAATTCCTGTGCCAATCGCTCCCTCTCCACCTGGGGAACGTACTCATCTCGAAACATAGCAGTGAACCTCTCCCAGTTCACTGCAACAAGCTCAGCAGGGGTGTAGTGCGCCATCACAAACTTCCATCAGTCCTTCGCTCCCAAGCGAAGCTGGTTCAGCGCGAACCGAATGTGTAGAAGCACCCCTCTATGTCAGAAACCCACCTCATCGCGGCTATCGGGTCCTGAGTTCCGTCAAACTCTGGTGGCTTCGTGTTGCTGAACTCCCGATACAACAACGAGTCACCCCCTTGCGGCCTGGCAGCAGCAACAGCCGCAGTGGCTGCAGCAACAGCAGCATCAGAAAGGGCAGCATACCGCTCATCAAAAGTCTCAAGCAAAGTGGTCTTAATAGACCCGAACATCTCTGGAATCTCATCCCTGATGGCCGCAGCCACCTCCTCGTGGATGATCCTGCGGATCTCCTCATCACTCGTCCCGTTGACCTCTGGTGTGTGGCGTGTCCCAACCATGATCTCCCTCTGAAATACAACATAAAAATATTAGGGACCCACTCGAGTATAATCACACTCGATAACTCCACCCCACTGGTTCCTTAGTGCCCTAAGGATTCTTACTTGGACTGCGCACCAACCCGGTATCTTCAGTAGTACGGGCCCAATACTACCGTCCATACCGCATCAGCATTCATCCCAAGTCCTCCTCCTTGACCCCCAAGTCCCAAGTGCTCTACTCTTACTATCATGTGCTACTCGCTATCAAATCTCTCATAAGCACCTCGCTGCTATCTAAACACTCTTAAGCATTCCTAGCAGCAAAACCCCTAGACTAAGGCATCACATATCAGGCCACTCTAGTCCTAATAAGAATACCTAGTCTACTCTAGCATGCATATCGTAATTCATCATATTGCATAACATAGCATGTCTGATAACACTTATTATGAGAGTATTTTGGGAAATCACCGTTCGGGCACTGGCTGATCGTACACACGGCTCTGCTCCGTTTGTCTCAAAACCCTTTTTCTCTTTTTCAAAAATTTTACTTTATCAAAAATTTCCTCAAATCCCCAGTTTGAGTTCAGATACGCCCGAAGATATATCTGAATCCCTCAAACCAAGGCTCTGATACCAACTTGTAACACCGTAAAAATTTGAACAATTTTTCACTTTTGAAAAACCATAAAATATAATTTGCATTCAAAATTAAAAAACATTGTATCAACATTGTATCAGTACAAAAACCCCAAGATCAAAATGTTTAAACTCCAGTGTGCGTGTGTACGAGTCATGCGGGCGCCTTCTCGCGATCATCACTTGTACCTCAAACACATAACACATAACACTGTAAGCATAAATGCTTAGTGAGCTCCCCAAAATACCACATATAGCACATACGCCTTTCCAGGCCATAGGATCTTCCGATCCAAGTGTCTCAGGGGATTTCCATCCCAGACTCTGTTTGACCTTCCGGTCCATATCATTTTGAACTTCCGGCCCACATCATGCTCATATCACATAACATATCACATATAACTTACATCACATATACATCATACACATAAGACCCTTCGGTCACATATAATTACCCCATCGGGTAAGGCATAGTGAGAAGACTCACCTCAGACGTCTCGTAAATCCCTGACTCGGTAGAAGTATTGCCTAGCCTCCGCCTATTCACACAAAGTAAATATCCTCATAAATATAACACTCGAGGCTAGACTCGACCCTCTATGGTCACCCTCAGAAGGGTAAAAGACTATTTTACCCCCCCCCCCTCTTGACTCAAGGACTCCATTGTTGACCAAACCCTAAAAGTCAACAAAAGTCAACGGTCAAACTTTGACCCAACTCGCCGAGTGCACTCCGGTGACTCGGCGAGTACACACATGACCCCTAACTCTTTGTTCCGCTTGGCACGTCGAGTCCCTCCCGAAGCTCGACGAGTCACATCAGGCATGAATCGCGGGGCCACCCCGACTCAACTCGCCGAGTCTCAAGAACAACTCGGCGAGTACAGCCTTGAACTCCAGTCCTCAAATCCCCTTCTGACTCACTGAGTCATCCCCCAACTCGGCAGTCCACTCATTGAATGATTTATGGGCAACCTTCATACTACTCGCCAAGTCTGTTCTTGGGACTCGGCGAGTTCATGCCATGCACACTCTCAAGACAACTTCTAAGGTCAGATCCGTCCCATACAATCATAGATCTGGCCTCCCCAAGCATGATAATCACGTAAAGTTTGGACCTTGACACATATATAACATAGAAATGGTCCAAAATTGTGATTTAGCCCCAAAAATGACATTCTAAGTTCATGACTTCCTAAATGGCTCATAAAGCTCCAATGGTTAAGGTCTCTGGACCTCTTTGAGTCCAGATCCAAAGCACATACTCGAAAAGGGGTCTAAATACTCTACATACTCTTCTTCTAAAGGGTTAAAAACCCTAAATCTATGAATCAACACCCAACACTGGAGAAAGTTCCGAAGGAATACCTTAATATGAAGCCTTTGATCTCTCAAGACACTAGATTTGCACTTCCTTCAGCCTTCTTTTGCCTTGGACACCTTCTCCTTCAAATTTCACCAACAATGATCAACAATGGGCTATCTTCTCCTCACAAGCGATCTAGGACTCTCTCTGGGTGTGGTAGTCATAATGGAAGGCCATAATAGCCTTTAAATAGGTCCCAAACCCTGGAAATTAGGGTTTCATTAAACAGCGTGGACTCGCCGAGTCCACCCTGGGACTCGCCGAGTCGAGACGCGAACCCGCGTGCACATCCGCGTTCCTACTCGGCGAGTTTAGACCCTAACTCGCCGAGTTTCCTCACAACACCCAAAAATAAAAAGAATAAAATAATACCTGGGAATCCGGATGTTACACCTGCATGCTGAAATCGGCGAGTTCCAATGTGGACTCGGCGAGTTGGCTCCTACTCGGCGAGTCCATAGAGGAACTCGGTGAGTTCGAGCGTCAGAAAGAGGCAGTTTCGGGATTTCTTGCTGTTTTACTTAAAGATACTTGCCTTAACTGTTATGGATCATTAAAATTCGAATTTTAATCATATTTTGAGTGTATCCTTGATTAAACAAAAGATAATTACCAATTGATTAGATAATAACTTCCTTATTTGATTAAAGTTTGATTATTTGTATTAATTGGGTAACTTATTTTGCAAGAAATTGAAATTAGGTCAAATATAGATAATGATAAAATTAAATGTTTAATTTATATTATTTGTTATTTGATCATTGTGTTATGAAAAAGTTTCAATTTTCTCCCCTTAGGTTTTATAGTTTAAATTTGAACTCAAAAGTTTTTGTTTTGAAATTTAAATAGTTGAAACCCTAATGTTTTGAAAAGTTTCAAACTTGCCCTCAAGTTTTGGAATTTAAAATTTGATTAAAAGTTTAATTAAGGAATGTTAAATTCTAAAACCCTAATATTATTTTGAAAAGTTCAAATCACACCCTTATGGTTTTATTAATTAATTAAGGTGTATAATTAAAAGAGATTTAATAAATCCATATAGGTTTTGGTTTACATTTAATTAAGTTAAAGGTATAATCTTTAAATTAAACCAACTAGTATTTTAAAAGTGTAAAGTACACCCAATACTATATATAACATTAAAAGTCTAACATCATATATATGTATGAGTAAAAGTCAGTCTTACCGTTAGTAGGCCTCATTCACGAAGCTGGTCTATAAGGGGTGTTTAAGGAAACTGCCTATAAAATGGCGATTGAATGGGTATCCACTCTTACCCACCGCACTCTTGACTAGTGGAGGGTCGTTAGCCGAACGGGTAGGATAGGACAAGAACCTTCCATTATAAGTATAATGAAGTACAAAAGTAACTAAATGTTTTACAAATTCCCAATCTTAGTTACTTTAGGCAAAAGTGAATTGATGCAATTGCATGAAATTACACTTTGTACCCTTGCAAAGACGTTAGTGGAGCGTGTGTGGTTTACCGGCACACTAAATGGTTCTAAGCAAAGGTAGCAAAGGGTGACTCAATGTTTGTCATAGTTCGGTGGAGCGTGTGTGGTTAACCGGTACATCGAATAGGTGACTGTAACATGTGGGGGCACCATGTAAGTTTGCATGGTTATTCACACCCGCTTTGTGATCCTCGGTATCCCAGTCACAAACTAGAGGGGCATATCGGGATTTAAACATGCTATTGAAAAGTTCAATGAATCTCAAAGGATCTAGGAGTTTTCATAGCATTTAAAACTTAATCGGTTTTTCGTTTTTCATGGTGGAAAATTAGTGAATCGTCATTCACTTACCTTCAAATGTTCTGCAATTTGGGTTACGTCATCCCATTCCCGAGTTGTGGAATATTGTGTTGGGTCCTAGCCTTAATATCTCATTTGGATGATTTATTAAGGACTCAATCGATCAACTAATTTGAATTTATTTTCTCCCGTTTTGTAGATGTCAAAGTACGACAACTATGGTCTTCCCAAATCCCGTGGAACAAGCATTCCACATGAAGATGATATTCCACGATTCGATCTAGGAACAAGAGATCATGCTTCACTTCCTCCACCTCCTCCAATTATTCTCCCTAACCCACAAGTTCGAAGGCTTGAAAAGTTCAAACTCACTCAAGCCCTTTTGGCAAGTAAACATAAAGAAGGAAAGTCGGTGTGTGCACACGTCCTAGGGATGAAGTCACACATTGATAGGTTAAGAATGTTGGGATCCGTTGTCTATGAGGAGATGGCTGTTGACTGGGTTCTTCAGTCGCTTCCTAAATCATATAGTGAGTTCGTGAGAGAGTACTATATGATGAACCATGATGTGACCCTCATCGATCTCACCTATATGCTTATTGCTACTGAATCAGCAATGGTTTGGTGCACTGGAAAAGCAAAGTTAATTGGTGAATCTGCCTTCCGGACCTCTATGGATATAGGCAATGGCAACGAAAGACATGCCATGATCGAAGAGTTTGATCATAAGAGAAAGGCAATGTCTGAAGTAGTTCCATGTGCTGTTCCAAAAGAGTCAATTTGCTTTTATTGCCAAGAGAAGGGGCATTGGAGACAAAGCTGCCCTATTTACCTAAAAGATCTAAGAGATGGGAGAGTCAAAACGTATGGCTATGCTTTAGGTAAAATCCATTAACTAACTCTTTTAAGCTCCTATTCTAGATTCTTAATACATGATGTGATAAGATTACAATTGATGTTTTGTAGGATCGAAGAAAAGAAAGGAAGTTTAAGGGAAGAAGTGAGCTGAATCTAATCATGAAGAAATGGATTTCGATCGCATTGCTTGAAGATTAGAATTTTAAGCTACTACTTGGAATTAGAATAAGAGTGCTAAGAAATATGTATTAGCATAGTTTTTCAATGAATTGCATTGTAAGGACAAATTTTTCCGCAATAAAAATAAATTTTGATTTTATATTATTTATCCTTGCAATGGCGTGTATGAAAAAAATTGATGTTTGAATGTTTCTATTATTAGCAATAATGGATTTGATTCTAAATTATGTTATTTGTGGAAATGTCGAGAATTTACCAAATAGAGAGAGTTTCTCATCACCCAAGTTTCAATTGGACAGAAACTTGGAATCATGCAACTTGGTTGCACGATGAATGAGAAATTTCATATTTGGAAATTAGACTAATTCATTGACCAAGTGTCAAGTGAAGGACTAAGAGATCGAGTACACAAAGTTGTGTGTTGATTAAGTCCACCACAAGAGTAAAAAAGAAATTCGTCATGATTTTCTAAAAGTTTAGTAAATGTGATTATACTTACAAGATTAAGTGTAATTCTGAATTGATTAAAAGAGTTTCAATCACTAGCAGAACGAATAAGAAGAATCAAGTAGGCAGAAGGATAAAAGTTTCTCTATTCTAAGAAGAAGAGAGAGTACTTTTTATTATTTTTTATGATATGTCTTAATGATTAAGAACCATATCTCAATTAATCCTCTAAGTGAGTCTTAGTGCAATTGTATGTCTAAGAAGAGGAATCAAGAATTGAAGAAATGGTTAAATCAGAAAGTCAATCATACTTCGTTCCAAAACAAGTCTTAGAGTTAAGATTGTGACATTGAGTGACAAGTATTAGGAAGGTTTATAACATTCATCAAATGTGGAAAGTTGTGATGTCTTGGATAAGACAAAGACCAACTAGGACCAATTTATGAAGTGTTTTGATAAAAACTACACTAACTCTTGAATATTTGTTTGTCAAGAAATGTTTATTGACAAGAGAATCTTATATGTCAAGGAGTCAGTGGGAGTCTTAATGGTCTTGAAAGGTTTCAAGAACAAATCAAAATAAACCTTATCGATCATCACTAGCACACGATTTGAGGTTTACAACCTATCGTGTTGACACTATTTTGTTTCTGTGCCATTCCAATTGAGTTAATTATGCATGTGAGTTCTATGAGTTCTCATTTGAACGCATAAAAGGCAGGCACCTTGATCAATGGAAAGTACATTGATAGGAAAGGGTGAGCCGCTTAACTACTTGGAAGACATGGTGGGCACTGGTGCTACCATAAGGCAAGAAATCAAGATTGAGAAAGTTCGGTCCATATGAGTTTGAATTTGTCGCAAACTTTAGTTTTGACAAATTCACATGGATAGGAACACATACACCATTAAAATCTAAGTGTCATGAGATTCCCTCCTTCATGAAAATGACTGTGAGGAAATGCTTTCACTAAGAAAGATTTTAAGAAGATAGTCATTGTGAAAATTGGATTCTCGAATTCGATTATGGTTACGGTATCCCTTTCCATGATTTGAATTGTGAGGTTTGGCAATTAGTCTGAATTGTTTAGACACACATATGAGCTATCTAAGGCAAAGGTGCATAAGCTTAGATAAAGGATTATCAAAGCATTAGTTATTAGAAACATGGACTTAAGAAATTCAATAGGTATTGTTTTTCTGAAAGTTAAGCTGTTTCTGAATACATGTCAAAGCTAGTGGGAGCATAAGTGTTATGTTTATAATAATCATCATAGTGGGAGCATAAATGTTATGATTGTATGATTATTAAGGCAAGTATTGCAAGTTAACAATATTAATTATAGAAAAACAAGAGTTATACCTTGCAAAGTCGTAAAGGTTGTAAAGTTGTTTTACTATAATTAAGGGAGAGAATATTATGCTTCATTTCAGATCTAAAGTCTTAGGTTGTGGAATGTTAATAAATTTAGTCAAATATACCTAGTGCGTTCTCAAATTTCGATTATGATTATGGCATCCCTCTTCATAAATCGAATTGTGAGAATGTGACACATAAAATATTATGGCAAAAGATTGATAAAGTATCAGATCTTTATGTTAGACATTATGCATCGTGTCCTATACGATTCGGGTAAAGGATCGATTGCAAATGCTATAATATTTAACCATTCTAAAATTTTCCAAATGTCTAGCGCATTTAGAGGGAAAAAGGACAAGAATCGGTTTTGACTAAGATAATTAAACAACTATCAAAGGACAATCCAAAGTTCGCCGAGGATTGGTCGCTTGTGAGTAGTTGGAAGCATGATATTGGATGGACCATATCGACATTATTATGAATAGATAAGATTCTAGTGAGAATGAGTTGTCATATGGTAAGTATGGAAAGGTTTCCATATTGGGAGTTGGATATTGAGAATCAATGTCTAGATTAGAAACTTTTATGCAAAAGGATGTTCAAAGGAATGTACTTTGAGTGAGAGACATCACATCTAAGGAATTGTCTTGTAACAATCTCCAATAGAGGAATTTGTAATTTCATTGGCAATAGTCACTGTGACTTTTGTGCTATGACATTACGAAAGGATCATTGCATAAAATGTTAGAATCTAGCATATTCTATAAGTGGCAAGAATTTGATATTCTTTCACTTGTGAAAAAGGATTAGGAGTTGTGAAATGAGTATGATTGGAAATGTGTTCATTTGATCTATTTCACAAAGTAAGAACCATAGGTAAACATTGTGTGCATGCTAAGAGCATGGGACAAGTGTTGTAATAATTCAAGTAAGAAGTTGATTACCTGAAACAACAAATAATGAGTAATTGATATGGTGATAAATAATAGGTGTTTTATTTATACTCAAAGGATTGAGGCCATATGAGATTAGTATTATTCTTGTGTTTCACTTTGCATGTTTTGACTTCCTGAATAATTTAATTGGTTTAGAACAGTCAAATTATTCGAACGGGCCACAGTCATTCATATGTTGGAAGTAGGTATGAATGAAGACTGTCGTGAATTGGAGTGTGGATTGTCTAAAGAGTATTAGACATAAGCAAATGTTTGCTGCAACATTCATGAGTGCTTATGAATATGATTTGAGCATTGGATTAAACCCACGCTCACTTGGATCACTTCATGAATTGTATCACGAGTGATTGGTGAGACGATAACATCTTATATTCTTGAAACCGAGATGTGTGAGTTGTATCTTGCAAATCGGTTGCACATTGATAATATGTAAACGCACCAGTAACTTGGTGTTATAAAACATATTGTTGTGTGTGATTCGGTGAGTGAGTGCAAGCGAGCATTGAATCAAAGTTTATCCGTTCCTTTTATCCAAAGTAGGATAAAAGCGATATCTTTGGGCCCCTCGATGATTTAGTGATGACAAACGTAAATGCTCGGCCGGGCTAGGGCTAATTTGATTTGTTCAATTAGTCAGTCGTCATAAATCGGAAGTCGGGAAATAGTATAGAGAGAATGATTAGAATTCATGTCTTATATCTATACGATATCTAGAATGGAGGAATATATGATCCCTTATCTAAAGGACACGCGTATCTGATAAGATCAGAGTTGACAACGGCTTTAGAAAGCTACGATTGCAGATCAGGATCTGAAGTCATACGCAGAATAGTTATTAGACTTATCCAAGTGGGAGACTGTTGGATTAGTGTCTAAGTCCATAACTATTTTGGTATGTACTTGACCCGATGGTGCATGGTCCTTTTGGGTTGCCTTCACCAAAGCAACTTGATAGGATGAATTATGGAGAGAAAGGATTAATTATGATTTATTAATATATTATGAGAATAATATATTAAAGGAGAAATCATATTGTTTAATTAATATTAGTCAAGAATTAATTGATAATTAATTTTGTGACTAAAAGAGATTAATTAAACTTAAGGGACTAGAACTGTAATTATAAGATAAATGCATTTGGGCTATGGATTACTTAATGATATATAAGTTGGACGAATTCTATGGGGAAGCCCATTAGAAATCGTCCAAGGGATGTACCAAAGGAATCCATGGGCTGCTTAGGGCTTAAGCAGTCAGATTAGGGTTTCCTAGTTTAAAACCCTAATAGCCTACATGTATAAATAGCACCCTTAAGCCCCAAAAACGTGGTGAAGAGTTCCTCTAGGGTTTTCACACGTTTTGGGCAGCCTCCTTCTCTTCTCCTCTTCATCCTCTTGCTCTTGGTTTTTGTGAACCATTAGAGGAGTGACATTTGTGACTCTAAGCTTTCTAAAGTCATTACAAGGAGGATTTGAGATTGTTATTGCTACATAACAATCAAGGTAATATCTTAAACCCATTCTTATATATAATATTGATTATCATATGCTAGAACTAGGGTTTAAAGTCTTGGATGAATTGCATGTACAATAGAGAAACCTAGATCCAAGCATTAGGGTTTGTATGAGCACATAGGATGTTCTTATGGCTAAAACCTATCATCAACACGATTGGTTATAACCCTTAAGTCGTGTGCTAGTGAAGAACTTCAGGTTTTATCCTTGATTAGTTCTTGAGACTTTCAAGACCTTTTAAGACTCCCACTGTCCTCTTGACATATAAGACTCTCTTGTCGAATATTCAAGAGATAGTGCGGATTCTTTAGCAAGACAAACACTTCACACAATTGGTCTACGTTGGTCTCTGTTTTATCCAAAACATCACAACTTACCAATCTCAAATGTACAAGAGTAGAACACATTTTACTCTTACATTTGACAAGTGTTAAAACCTTCTTTAAGATATGTCACTCAAGTTACAATCTTGGAGTATGACTCCAAGATTTGTTTTGGAACGAAGTATGACTCATCTTCTTGATTTTACCATTTCTACAATTCATGACTCCTCTTCTTAGTCATAAGAATGCACTAAGATGACCTTAGAGGACTAATTGTGATATGATTTCTAAATCATTAAGATGATCACAAACATGATACTAAAGTACTCTCCCATCTTTTCAGATTTGAGAAACTTCTATCTTTCTGCCATAATTTGATTCTTCTAATTCGTTCTGTCACACATTGAAACTTCTTCAATGCTACAGACTTATACTTAACCTTATAAGTATAACCATATTTACTGAACTTAAGTAAATCATGGCGAATAGTCTTCTTGATCTTTTGTGGTGGACATGATCAGTGCACAAGAATGTGTACTCAATTCCCTAGTCCATTCCTTGTTCACATAGGAACTGGTCTTAATTTTCCAAAGTTGAAAGTTCTCATTCATCATACTATACAACTTGCATGATTCCAAGTTCCGGTCCATTTGAAACTTTGGTGATTAGAATCTTTCCTTATTTGGTAAATTTAGACACTACCACAAACGAAAGAATCAAATCCACTTTCCAATATTGCTATCAATGGAATCTTATAAACAACAACTTTTCACAATGCCATTGTAAGGATACTTAAAATAAATAAAATCAAAAATTTCCTTTTATTTTAAAACTTTGCGGAAAAACTTATCCTTACAATCCATATGAAAACCTTGTTGTTATCTATTCCTAAGCGATATAAATATCATAACTCTTAAGTAACAGCCCAAAATTCTGATCACCGAACCATGCGATGAGAATCCATCTTCGCTATCAGAATCAGCATATACTTCTTTTAAGCTTCCTCCTTCCTTTGATTCTTAAAACAACAACTTGTGACCCAGTCACATTATGTAATAAGAATCTCCAAATAGGAACTTAATAGAGTTAGACAATGGACTTTACCTGAAGTAGAGTCAAAGTTGTTGACTTTACCATCCTTAGGTAAATTTGGCAGCTTTGCAATCAATGCCCCTTCTTTTTGGCAATAGAAACATATGGACCCTTAGGTAATGGTACATGGGACTATCTCAGACTTAGCCTTTCTCTTTACCATTTGGTCAACCGAGTTGACTATGGCCAATCCCTTTCCATTGGGAAGAGAAAGCTTTTACTGGATATCCAATGTCACATTGTCAATGTCCATTGAGAGTTTAGGGAAGTTGATCTTCTAAGCACATTTGCTTTACCGGTGTTCCAAATCATTTCTAATTTAGCAGCACCAAGCAAATAGATAAGATCATTAAGGGTCTTGTCATAGTCTATTTCATAGGAGTCCCAAAAGAACTCACTATGTGTCTTAGAAAGTAATCCAACTTTCTCAAGACTTTGACATCCAACTTTCTCAAGACTTTGACACCCAATCTCCCGGCTTGTCAATGTGTGACTTCATCTCCAAGATGTGATCACACCTAGACCTTGCTTGCCAATAGGGCTTGAGTGACCTTAAATTTTAAAGAACTTGTGGGTTAGGGAGAATAATTGGAGGAGGTTAAAGAAGTATGATTTCCATGGGACATCATCTTCATTTAGGAAACCTTGTTTCAAGAGATTTGGGAAGATCATAGACGTCTAAACTAGACATCTTTTGGGTGATATTCAAGATAGTTGATTTAAAGTCCTTAATATAACACCCAATACGAAATATTAAGGCTAGGACCCAACACAATACTTTTATAACTTGGAAGAGGGATGCCGTAATCCAAGCTATAAAATATTTGAAGGTAGGTGAATGACGATTCACCAATTTCCACCATGAAAAACGAAATAATTTATTAAGTTTTTACTTGGATTTGAAACTCCTAGATCTTTTGAGATTCATTGAACTTTTCAAAGGCATGTTTCAATCTCGAGTGTGCCCTTCAGGTTTTGTGACGGGGATGCCGAGGATCACAAAACAAGGTGTGAAGTAACCATGCAAATTACTTGGTACTCTTAAATGTTTACCCCTTAATCTATGTGCCGGTTAACCACACGCGCTCCACCGATACTATGATAAACTTTAAGAAACCCTTTGCCTACCTTGTTAAATCCAAGTTAGTGTGCCGGTTAACCACACACACTCCACTAACTGACTTAAACAAAGTGCAGAGTGTAATTTCATGGATTAGCACCTTATCCACATTTTCCTAAGTAACTAAGATTGGGTATTTATAAATGTTTAGTTACTTAGTATTTATCATTAATACTTTTAATGAAAGGGAGATTTATAGTCCTTGTCCTACCCGTTCGGCTAACGACCCTCCACCAGTCAAGGAAGCGGTGGGTGAGAGTGGACACCCATTAAGCTGCCATTTTATAGGCAACAACCTTATACCCCCCTTATAGACCGGCTTCGTGAATGAGGCCTACTAACGGTAAGACTGACTTGCTCTTATACATATATATTATTATTAACTTATAATATTATAATAGTATAAGGGTTGAATTTTAACTTTTAAAATTCTAAGGGCTTAACTTGGAATTAAAGTATTCATAATAGAAGACTTTTCTAATTCCAAAGCTTTAGGGCAAGTTTTGAAAATATTCAAAACTAATTAATTCCATAACTTATGTGTTTAAAGTAGTTTTAATTAAAAAACTCTTCAAGTTCCATAACTTGAGGACAAGTTATGAAAGACTTTAAACTTAATAAAAGAATGTTACTTTTCCTTTTTTTTTGTAACTTATGGAACTAATTAAGGTTACACTTTTTTTATTTTATAATTTAATGAAGAGACTCTTGAACCTCCATAACTTGAGGACAAGTTATGGAGTCATAAAACCATTTAATTAGAACTAGACTCTTCATTTTTGTAACCTTTGCCAACTTTTATGAGTTTTAAGTGACTTTAATGTGACTCTTCATGTAACTTGAGGACAAGTTACACAAACACATTTTAGACTCAACTCTTAGATTAAAATGGATCAAATACACATAATCAATCAACATTTTCTATTAATCTAAGCAACTCATATGAACAAGATAATTGAAATCAAACTTTTCCATGTAATTAGAGTAACACTTTAAACTAATACAAAACATGAATCTTTTGACAATTATCTTTGAAATTGGATTAGCATGAACATTACCACATCAAAAACAAGTTTATAAGTCCAAAACATCTTAGGGTAATGTTCCTAGTCCAATTCCAGCCAAAAAAGTCGAAAATATGTTGTCTGGGGGTCCAACTCGTCGAGTGCATGAACCAACTCGGCGAGTTGGATCGTATTTCTCACTTTTTAGTCATGGACTCGTCGAGTCACTCATTGGACTCGTCGAGTCCCCTGTCCAGACAGCAAAATACTTCGTTTTTTCAGCCAATTTTGCAAGTATAACAAGAAAACAAGCCTTGGCTCTGATACCACTGTTGGGATTTGAGCATTCTAACACTCCTAAGTGTACATGCAACCCTAAATACCTTGGATCTATGTTTTCTCTATTATACATGCAAATATGAACATCCAAGGTATTATCCTAATCTAGCATACAAAGCAATGAATATAACAAGATAGAATACATACCTCTTTGATGTAGAATGTCTTCATGAAGCTTGAGTGCCAAGTGCCTCAAGTGTGACACCTCAAATGGCTCACACAACACCAAATGCACTTGGAATAACTTGAGAGAAAACACACACACTTCAAAATCGGCTAGCCCTTTCTTTCTCACATAGTGGCCGATTTTCTCCAAGAATATGATCATTATATAGTTAGGGTTACACCATGTAAACCCTAAATGTCATGGCCTTTCATTTCCATGATCCATGGGTACAAATACACCATGGAGCATCCATGGAGCATCATATGGGTTTTAGCCCAACTTGATAATCCATGGAGCATTAGCCCACTATATAAGTATGGGTGATTTACACAATCAACCCATATATTTAATTAGTCTTCTTTTGATCACTTAATTAATTCTAGATTAATTCTTGATCAATACTAATTAAATAATCATATTAATATATTAGAACTTATATTATATTAATAAACCTTAAGTGTTATTTCTCTTATTTTAGTCTATCCAAATGCATGATGCCATGCAACCCAAATGGACCATGCCGGTCGGATCAAGTCTTACCAATTATAGTTATGGACTTAGACATTAATCCAACAAGATCTCGGGTCGGTTTTCTGCTAGTGTTTGGGTTATCAAGGATCGTATATGCCATCCTGCATGCCGAAAGGTCCTTGATGAACCCACAGAGGGACACATCTTGCGGAGTGGGTTCCGCGTGTACCGTTATCATTCCGGATCTTTGTCAGGATCGGTGTAGGAGTAATATGTAGAGGATACTCGATCAGGGTGAGAGCGATAGTTCTCTAGTGAAGTCAGCGTTCAGTGGTTCTATCATGGTTCGGGTGTGGTCGACAGTTGTCTATGGATGAACTTTGGAGTTCAAGGCACTACTGTTGCTAGGAAAGGACCGGTAGGATGAAGATGGTAATGTCAGTAGCGGGTGTTAGATGCATAAGTGGTTGGTCATTGGGTGTTCAAGAGAATATTTGTATTTTTGCATGGGCATGTTTCAGTTAGAGTTCAGTGGTGCTTGAAGGTTGGAAGTGGGAATGAGGATTCGTCAGCCAGAGTGAATATTAAGGCCTTCAGTTGACAGCATGGTAGATAGACTAAGGTGTCAAATTGTACCAGATTTCAAGAGTACTCTTCAAGATATCAGAGGATGGGCAATCCTAAGGTTGACTGGTAATTGATCGTTAACATTGGAAAGCTCATATTGTCGGCGGAGGACTATTAGGAAGTAAGAAGGATTGGGAATCCTTCAATTCTCGCGTACCGTGAAGATTTAGTCGAATCTAAGTGGGGGAGAGACTTTTTGTAAAGTTCTCCAAATGTGAGTTCTAGTTTCGCGAGGTGCAATCTCTTGGGAACCTTGTCAACCAGAGGAGTATTCTGGGCAATCCGGCCAAGATAGAGGTTGTGATGCAGTGGGAGATTCCGAGGTCTCCATCTGAGATTAGGAGTTTCCTGGGTCTAGCGGGTTATTACCGGAGATTTATACGGGACTTCTTCGAGATTGAGGTTCCTTTGACCCGACTGACCAAGAAGTCGGTGGCCTTTCGCTGGGGGCCTGAGCAGCAGGCAGCCTTCGAGACTCTCAGACAGCGGTTGTGCGAGGCACCGATTCTCACCCTGCCAGAGGGTGTAAATGATTTCGTAGTTTACTGTGACGCTTTGATCACGTGCATGGGTGCGGTACTGATATAGTGGGGTCACGTGATAGCAGGTTTTGGGAACCAAGTTAGAGCTTCAGTTAGGACTCAAGTTCAGTTGAGTGATAGGCCGAGTGCGTGTTCGACCCGGTTTGGAAAGTGTTGTAAGACTACGGGGGTAGCCGTAGCATTCACTAGCATTCAGATAGTATAGAAAGTGTTGTAAGACTACAGGGGTAGCCGTAGCATTCACTAGTGGTCAGATAGTACGGGAAGTGTTGTAAGACTACGGGGGTAGCCGTAGCATTCACTAGTGGCCAGTTAGCATGGGAAGTGTTGTAAGACTGCGGGTGTAGCTGTAGCATTCACTAGGTTGGTAGATAGCATGAATGCGTTGTTAGGACGCGGAAAGAACAGGAGTACCCTCCAGTTCGGGTGCAACAGTGAGGATATAGAAATCCACTGATTGGATTTTGGAATTACCTAGATGGATTAGATCTTGTTGGGCCAGTGATAAAACTGTAGAATCACCACTACAGCTAAGAGAGCAAGGAAGCAGTGGACTGCTTAAGTTCCTTCGTGACGTACGGCTACCAATGATCATGTAGCAATCACTTTTAACCTTGGGTTTGGTGAGGTCAGGATTCGACGCGGGGAACCAATCAGTTAGATCAGAAGGCCATTAAGGCCACAGTGACAAGATAATTAGTAGCAAATAGTTCCAGATAAGGATTTTGTTTAGAAGTCGTGTGAGGCGACTAAGTAGGGAGTCCTTTGGCTCTGCAGTCGGGCTGGAACCCGGTATTTCTGACGATTGGCGAAAATTGAGACCAGGTAGGTCTCGGTAGATGCTGGGAAGCAGCCATGTGACAACATAGAGTTTCAAGCAGTTCAGTGTTTCAGGCAGTTCAGTTTTCAGACAGTTCAGTGTTTCGGGTAGTTCAGTGTTCAGGAAGCTCAGTGTTCCAGACTGTCTGTGTTTCAGGCAGTTCAATGTTTTCAGGCAGATCAGTGATTCAGACAGTTTTGGGTCTCCAGCAGTAATGGTGTTTGAGGACCTCATGTATGATAAGCGTATCAGATTGTTGAGTAATGCTTAGTCACCCACCGCGGGGTTCATCTATAGTGATTCAGTATGAGTGGTCTGTTAAGGATTCAGATCATCTAAAGATAGCAAATTTCAGATAGAGTACATGTAATCTTGTTGCGAAGAATTCGTTCACCTGAGGGTTTTAGGGCTTTGCAAAGATTGGTCATGGCTACCCTAGTAGGGCTAGGGTGTGCCCAGGATGGTGACCATTTTACTAGAGTAGTTTGGCATGTAAGAGATGGTAAGGAATGATTTCGAGGACAAAATCTAATTTAAGTGGGGGAGAGTTGTAACACCCCGTTTATTTAATAAATGAGTAAATAAATTGGTGATTGTATAATAGCCCTAAAATCAATAATTATATAGCAAGGTGTGGGTTTCGAGGAGTAAATTGGCATAATATAGAAGTCGAGGGTTAAAAGTGTAAATTCCAAATTAGTTTTGTAAGTATTTATGAAGGTAGGGACCAAATGGTAATTTATGGGACTTCTTTTGAAAAGATTTTAGAGGTCAAGGGGCTAATTGGTAAATTCCAGAGTTTATTTGTAAAGAAATTCAGAGAATGGGGTTAAAATGGTAAATTAGGGACTTAGATTGAAAGGAATAAGAGAAGGAGGGGATGGAATTGTATATTATGGGAAGTTTGGATGTAACCGGGTATATAACCCGTCACTCTTCGGGATCCCTAACCCTAGGAGCCTTAGCAGACGCAACCCCCCCCCCCCTTATATCCCCTCCACAGATCGCCACCTTCCCTTTCTTTATCTGCGGAGCCGTCGCCATGCCACTTCCGATCAACGATGACGACAGGGACCACCGACATCCACTCTTTAGTTCGACGGCCACCTTCGGCCGTTGCTGCTGCTGCCGTTCGCCAGCCGAGACCGCTAACCCTAGCCGCCACCCTCGTTGACGGAGACTGTTGAAGAAGATAAGCTGCTGCCGCCATCTCGCGTCACCGCCGCCTCAGCGGCTGTTCCTTTCCGTTGCCGACCTCCGTCTGATCACGCCACCAGGTGGGGGGTTCGTTCAAATTAGCTTGCGATGTTGTTGCTGATTATGTTGTTGTGTGTGCGAGATAGCGTAGCCTGAGATCGAGATAAAAACCCACCATGGCGGCCGACCATGGTGGTTGTAGCCCTGAAACCGTTTCCTGCCACCACAAGCCACCGTGAGGTGGTGGCTGTGGGAGTGAATCCTTGGATGAGTGTGTTTTTGAAGTTGTTTGCTCATTATTTGGTCGGAAAATCAAAGAAGTCCATTGCCACCACCGTGAGGTGGTGGCTGCCGCCATGAGCAACCGTCGGCCACCATGGTGTGGCTGTGTGTGTGCGTGTTAGTTGGTGTGTGTGTGTGTGTGTAATTTTGGATTAAAGCCTTGTAACTGTAATTGTAATTAGCAATAACAATAAAAAAAATAATAGTAACCACCACCATAAGGTGGTGGCTGATGAACTAAAGAATCGAGTAAGAAATGAATCAGAGTATTAAGATCAGAGTAAGAATGCGAGATTTGAACACCGATGTAAATATAATCTTGTTTCAGCTCAATATTACGCTTTTAGGTTTACAGAGAGCAAAAGAGACAGGACTGTAAAAACCTTATCTGACTCTAGTAAAGACTCCTATTTATAGGAGAAGAAAAGCGTACAAGAAATATACTAAGGACTGAACATTAAGCTTCGAATACAATGCCCTAGTAAAATATATTATAGAGAATACGAAGACTGTACTATATACGAAGACGTATGACACTTCGACTAATTACAACCAAAATAGCCCTTACAATCTCCCCCTTTGTAATTATAGTCGAGGTCTTTAGTTTGTAAGCAGTTGTATTGAGTACATCATCACTCTTCGTATCTCAGTGTACCGAGCAATAACTTTCTTGATCTCCTTCTTATCTCCTTCATTATTCTTCCGACACTGGTTCATACGAACAATTAAGTTCGTATACTGGGAAGTAGCATATCTCTCCACTTCGCATGTTTGAAATAAGAAGCGCTTAGCCTTTCCAGATTTATTCTTTCCTGCGAAGACTATTCCGAATGGCTTTAAGAAAATTTCACCATCATCATATTTCTTCAAATCTACTTGCTTCTTCGTAGGAGCCATTGGAGCAGTAATATCAATTCCCTTCGCATTAGCTAACTCCACATCAGTTTGAGCAAGACACTCAAAATAGTTTTCAATAAAAATCTTGATGTGTTTAACTCCAAGCTGGAATACATCAGGCTCTATTTCTTGAAGATGTGAGAAGGATTTGTCTTTCAAATATAATGCAACTTGTATAAGATCATACAAGTTCATTATTGGAAAATCAGCAATAGTAAACTCACAAACTTTTCCATTCGATCTGATCACTGTATATTTGAGATTCTGAATAACGGCTTCAAAGATCACATCTCTTTTGACACTTATCACCTTCTTGATTTTCAACAATGACCAGACCTCTTCTGGTGCTTTTGCTAACACTGCATGAAAGCATATTTTCATCAACTTTCCTTCATTCTTGTCTTTACAAGTCACTTCGGCTTTGAACTGAGGCATTATAAACATCATTTCATTCACAGGAAAGTCAAGTTGACTTGCATCAGTGTTTGTGACCACATAGCTTTGTTTAGGCACCTTTTCAAAAGAATACATGTGGTCAATCATCACTTTTGCCTCAATCATTTCATAGTTGTACTGCTTTGATGGATCTCCTTTCTCTAAGCCTGGAAGATCTTGTGCACGAAGAGCCATTACACTTTGAACCATCCTCATCTTTTCTAACTCAGCATTGACCTCAGCCTTCTTTTCTTCCATGGATTTTTCAATAAGAATGCCTTTACCTCTGTCTTTCGCACCAGACTCTCCCACCACTACCTTTGATTTGGAAGCACTTCTAGCTGCCTCATCAAGAACAACACCTTTCTGTACTAGTCTGGTCATAGGCATTGTTGTAATAACAGTTGAAGTAACTGGACCAGCAGATATTATAAATGGCTTCGAAGATGGGATCTTTAAAGTAAACACTTTTCCCACCACCTTAGAATCTTCACCACTAACCTTCGCTTCTTCACTAGCCTTCGTACTTTCAATTTTCTTTTCTCCCCCTTGCACCCCTGTGAAAGCAGGCGGGGCATCTGACATGGCTGGTAGAAGACCTGGAATTCGAGATAAAGGAGATAATTGTTTTTGAAGGATGGCTTCGAATTGAATAAACTTCTGGGACAAAAATTCTGGAGTGATT
Source organism: Lactuca virosa (assembly GCF_052849685.1). Classification (NCBI taxonomy): domain Eukaryota; kingdom Viridiplantae; phylum Streptophyta; class Magnoliopsida; order Asterales; family Asteraceae; genus Lactuca; species Lactuca virosa. Next base: position 34,186,780 of record NC_136434.1, read on the forward strand.
AAGGATGAGGAAACAGGCTTGACAGATAAGTCTTTTAACTCCTTGAGAAATAAAAGTACTTCAGCAAAATTCTTATTTTCCATTGTAGAAAGTTGACTAAGTTGAGGACTCATACTTTCGTACAATTTGACAAATTTAGTGACCGCGTCACAAATTATGTCAACTTTTTGATGTAAGGAGGCATAGTCATGTTGAACACTTGCAACCTCCTTTTGTAGATCCTCACGAAGTTCTCGAATTTGCATATTCACATCTTCCCTTACTTTCTTTACATCTTGAGTAAACAAAACATGTCTCTCTTTAAGCACTGTTTTCATATCTTTAATCTCTCCCGAAACTTTTGAAGTTAGAGAACTGATACGAAGTTCATTGGTATTATCAGTTTGATCAACTTTTTTCAGTATCCTTCCATCTGAGTCCCTAACCATCCCAGAGACTTTGTTAACAATTCTGGCTTCGAACATCTTCAACATAGTATCAACTTCCAAACTGGAAACTGATGAACCACCCCCAATATCAGCCTGAGATTGAATTATTGCATTCAATTTCGTATTCAAAATCTTGTACTGCTTCATTGTCATCAGCATGTGATCTGGAAAATTTTCTTCCTCTTCATCAAATTTGAGATCTTCAAAGGTTCCTCCAAAACCTTCGTTATCCGTTTCAGTTTCCCGCATCATTGTATCATCAACAGGTGAATTGGGTTTGGGTGGATCAGTGGATTGTGAAGAAAATATGGAAGTGAAAGGTTGATTGATAATGTTTTGAAAGGTTGGTGAATCAGTGGTAGAGGTGATTGGAGGTAAAGATACAAGAGTTTCAGAAGTAGGATTAGGAATACCTTGATTATCAGGCTTCGCACCTTCTTCACCCATATTGACATTTGTATCTGTATTAGATACTTTTATAGTGATGTCTGAAGTTCGTGTCTCCTTATTAGATGACTTGACAACCGAAACTTCGGGTGGAATAACAGTTGTGTCTTCAGGTGTAGAAAGTTCTGTAATGAGATCAAGGTCAGGAGTTTTAGGAATTCGTTCATCTTCTTCAGTAGACTCATTTGTAATCACAAGCTTTCGTGACTTCTTCTTCTTCTTCTTATGAGACAAGTGTTTGGCCATATCTTTAGTGTGGCGTTTCTTCGAAGACGGAGAAACCAGTGCTGGAACTTCACGAATTAACACACCTTGATGTGTCAATTGATGCTTGCGAACTACATGGGGTGAAGATTTTCGTGAATGTTTAGACTTCATTTTAAGTCTACGAAAAACCCCAGTCTTCGAAGGAATTATCACTTGCTCTTCAGTCTCTTCAACAGTGGTAGGCTCAACAGGTTTGGCCTCTTCAATATAGGTTCTTTGACTATAACAGACTTCGTCTTTGAAGACTTTTTGGACTTAGTTTCCTTTATAGTTTTCTCAGAAGAACCAGATTCGTTCTTCTTCCCACGTTTAGAATTTTTCTCCTCCTTTGCTAGCAAAACACTAGTTTTCACCGATGTGTCGATGGTTTGTAAATAAGCCTCTAAAACTGAGTTCGAAGGATCAACCCTTTTCAACATTGCATTTGGGATATGAGCTACAAATGGAAATTCATCTGCATCATCAACCACCTCCTTCGAACAACTATACACATGGAAAGAAGCTTTGTCTTCGTTATTAGACACCAAAATCCCCTCTTTATTATAGAAGTATTGCAAGATCAAACTCCAATAACTTGCACACGAAAGGCCATGAATAGCATCTGTGTTCTCTATGCTCTTCTTAAATTCTTTCCATAGTTGAGAAACATAATCCACCTGCAAATCATAGTATAGCCCAGCAACCATGGCGTATACTTCCATTCTCCCTTTGTCAAGACCCACCGTTCTTCCAGTCAAGCACCTCAAGAAAATCCCAAACATAAAATTCCAGATTTTGGGAAGACCTGATTTCTTGAAATCACTAATTTTTGACAGTTGTGGTTGATGTCCCATCTCATTGAACATATGGACAATTTGAGGAAAAGAGAAATCTTCATATGGTGGAGAATTCGGAATGTCGAGTATTTGACAGAATAGCTTCTTAGTGATTCTAACCTATTTATCATTGATTAGGTTAAAAGTAACCGCATCAAAAGCTTTCGTAACTGTAGCCGTTGATCCTGCCTGAGATAACCAAGTAATCGGCACTGAGAAAGAATTGAACATCGCTTTTGATAAAACAGAGCTCTTTAAAGCGACAACGAGCATATTTAGTTCTTCGGTATATTGTGATACATCAGATTCCACTTGGTAGTTGGTGCCCTGGATCTTCATGATTGGCAGTGAAGAAACATCGTCAGTTGTTTGAGAAGGTTCAGCATGGACATTAGCAGTAGTCACCATTGTTAGGGTTTTGAAGCTTTGAAATTCAGAGAGAATTAGGAATTTTCTTTGAATGCATAAAGAGATAAAGGACCCTTGAATCGCCTTTTTATATGTAACCCTGATGTTTGAATTAAAAGCGGGATGTGCATTTAATGTTGGCTGACGTGGCACCTCGAAAATCGGACCATTACTCCATTAAAGTAGCCATGCGTCAAAAAGTAACTATCCCATCGCCTTGAAACCCGGACAATAGACCATACGTCATTGAAAAACAGCCTGTATTGCTTGCCCCAAGAGAATTGTAACCTTCGGAACCCTTCGGATGGAAGTAAGGCTCTTTCACTTTTGGGATAAAAAGAGAAGTCATATGCCAGATGTTTGAAATCATCAGCCTGAGTTGGTATTACCCAGAACCTCAAGGATTTCGTGAGTGTAGTGTTCCAAAGAATTTAGACAAGAAACAATGAATTTTTTTTTTGGATTCTGTGATGTCAAAAATTTAATTTGACACAAAGGCAGAAAAACCCCGGGCAAAGGTTGCTTCGTTAATCATCAAGAGAGATGGTTAACAGCTTGTGTATGTTCCCGTGAAATACAATCGAAAACTTATAGAGGTGGTTGATGATGTAGATGAAATTACTTGTTTGACCAGTGTAGTCAGTGACAAGTTTGCTTTGAAAAATATTGAAAGTAACTTTTGGTTTCGAATTAAACTCCCACTGAAATCATATTCAAATTTTTTTTGTGCTGGATCTTGTTGTGTAACAAACTTCGTGGGTTTCGAATGTTTTATCAAGACCACTCATACGAAATGAATATGATTTGGAGTTTTGAAAGTAGGTACAGAAACAAAAGTTTCGTAAAATATTGAACATATTTCCCCATCAATTCCTTAAATGCTTAGAAATTTGGGTTTCACTTCCATCACGGTCTCATGATGTCAGATCATTAACACATATTTATGATATGTCTAAGTCTCGATTGGTTTGATCAAAGACCTCTTGGACATATGTCTTCGTGTGTGAGTGTGAAAGAAAGTTAAGATGAAAAAGGTTGGTTTAAGACACGAACTGTACCTCTGTTAAATTTGGACAAAATAGTAAACTCTTTACTCATATGAGAAGAGTCAGGTAGCTCAGTACACGAATGTGAATATAAGCCTGATTGGGAAGAAATCTTCGTATGAAAATTTCATTAAGGCTTTCGTACACACACATTGAGTCAGTGGAGGCATCGGACAATATGTTGCAGCATGTTTCTAGGGACATCTTAACTAGTTTAAAAAAATTCGAAATTCAAAGTTTAGAAAGATAGATGTACCTGACCCTAGAACTTCAAGCATTATCCTCTTTGTATCTTCAAGAATATCTGCAAAAAAGTACTTAAAAAGAAAGAAGAAACAAAATCTTTTTGTTGTTTTGGTTTTTCGAAAATAAAGAACAAAATAAAAAGAAAATCTTTTTGATGTTTTTGATTTTTCAAAAATAAAGAACAAAATAAAATGAAAATCTTTTTGATATTTTTGAATTTTCAAAAATAAAATGACTATAACAATCAAAAGTACTCGTTGCAAACATACGAAGTTTTACCAAACTAAAAAGATGACAATCATACGAATTCGAAGCGGTCGAAGAGTTGACTATGAACAGTAACCTCTGAATGCTGAATGATTTTGCTTCATCTTTTATTCAGCGCCTCTGACTCATTCTCGCGTAATCACTATTTATCTTTTTCGTATGGTATTGAATTTCCATTAATCATTCCCAGTCCTTCCAAAATCCGAACAAACGATTTTTCATCCAAAGCTTTCGTGAAAATATCAGCCAACTGATCAGTTGTTTTCACGAAGTGTACTTCAATATTTCCATCTTCCATATGATCTTTAATGAAGTGATAACGAAGAGCTATATGTTTAGTCTTCGAATGCTGCACAGGAATATGACATATTCTTATTGCACTGTGTGAATCACAATATAAAGGAATCTTTTTCATGTTAATTGCATAGTCACGTAATTGACTTTGAATCCATATAATTTGTGAAGTGCATGCAGCAGCAGCAACGTATTCAGCTTCAGCCGTTGAGATTGAAACGCATGTTTGCTTTTTCGATTGCCAACTCACCAATTTGCCATCGAGCAATTGACATCCACCACTTGTGCTTTACCTATCAAGATTACAACCTCCCAAATCTGCATCCGAATATGCTTTAATAAAGAACCCAGTATTCGAAGGATACCACAATCCTAGCGAAATAGTTCCTTTGAGATAACGAAAGATATTCTTTACAGCAGTGAGATGTGGTTCTTGAGGATTTGACTGATACCTAGCACAGTTACACACAGAAAACATGATATCAGGTCTACTTGCTGTTAAGTAAAGTAAAGACCCAATGATACTCTTGTATAGAGTTAGGTCAACTGAAGGTGTATCTAACGAAGGAGTTAGTTTTACGCCGGTTGCCATAGGAACTCGTAACTTTGTGCTATTTGTCATCCCAAACTTTTCCAACAAATTCTTCGTATATTTTTCTTGATTTATAAAAATGCCTTCTCTAGTCTGACGAATGTTTAAACCAAGAAAATTGTTGATTTTACCCATCATGCTCATTTCGAACTTACTTTTCATCAATTCTTCGAATTCTTTAGACAAAGCAGGGTCAGTTGAACCAAAAACGATATCATCAACATAAATTTGAACAAGCATGAGATGATTCCCAACTTTCTTACGAAATAATGAGGGGTCAACTGATCCTTGTTTAAATTTAGATTGCTTCAAAAATGAAGTAAGAGTTGCATACCAGGCTCGTGGAGCTTGTTTTAACCCATAAACTGCCTTATCTAAAATATAAACATGATTAGGATGTTCTTCGTTTACAAAACCTGGGGGTTGTTCCACATAAATTTTTTCTTCAAGTTCTCCATTCAAAAATGCACACTTCACATCCATTTGATAAACATCAAAGTCTTTGTGAGCTGCATAAGCCAAAAATATACAAACCGCCTCGAGTCTTGCGACAAGGGCAAAAGTTTCTTCGTAATCAATTCCTTCTTGTTGAGAGTATCCGTTAACAAGTCTGGCTTTGTTTCGAATGATATTTCCATCTTTGTCGGTTTTATTTTTGAAAATCCATTTTAACCCAACAATAGAAACATCTTCAGGTTTAGGAATTAATCTCCAAACCTTGTTTCTTTCAAATTCAGACAACTCAGATTGCATTGCAACAACCCAATTAGAGTGTTCCATTGCAATCTTCACAGTCTTTGGTTCGATTTTAGAGATAAAAACATTAAGCATGCAAAATTCTTGATGAGTATTTAATACCTCATTCTTTGCACGAATATGAGCTCTTGTCAATACTCCTTCTTGTGGACATCCAATTATTTGATCCTTCGGATGATCTCTTGTCCATTTTTCCATAGGTGGATCAGCCGGATCGAAGTCCAGAGGTGCGTCTTCGTACAATTCATCATTATCTGAGCCTGCAATTGAACAAACATCATTAATATCTTGATAATTAACATTATTTTGTAATAGCTCCTCCTCAACATTAGCATTTAATCGCTCCCCCTCAACATCATCATTTTCTCTCTCATTCTCCCCCTCGAAAGAATGATCCCCCTCCATCAGAGTGTTCGAATCCAAGTGCTCCCCCTCCACTGGATCATTATCCATACTTTCGCCTATCTCTTGAGATAATGATGTTGAATCGTCAGTTAGTTTCGAAAGTTCAGGGATATGATTATCAGGAGCATTTAATTCAGCATTTCCAGCATGATCTGAAATTCCAAATATCAAGTCATAATCAATATCCAACATTTGTAAGGATTCATATTCATCTTGTGTTTCTTTCAAAATTGGATTATTTTCAAATTGATGTTCATTTTGTTTAATATAGTAATCATCGAATGTAAGATTAAAAGTTTCTTCCACTTTTCCTGTGCGCTTGTTCAACACACGATAAGCCACTGAATTATGCGAATATCCAAGGAAAATCCCTTCATCAGCTTTTGCTTAAAACTTCGAAAGGTTATCCTTGAGATTCATAATGAAGCACATGCATCCAAAAACATGGAAGAATTTCACATTAGGTTTACGATTATTAAGAATTTCGTATGGTGTAATATTAAAACGTCTATGAATGAAAGATCTGGTCTGAGTAAAATATGCGGTGGATACTGCCTCAGCCCAAAGATATTGTGGTAAATTCGCATATGCCAACATAGTCCTAGCAGCTTCACATAGTGAATGATTTCTTCGTTCAACAACTCCATTTTGCTGCGGAGTGTATGGAGAAGAAAAATTATGTGAAATGCCTTTTTCCACCAAATACGAATCAAGAACATTGTTCTTAAATTCAGTTCCATGATCACTCTTGATTTTGCAAACAATCTTTTTCAATGTGATTTCCATTTTCTTGATAAAATCAATCATGATTTGTGCCACTTCGGATTTTAATCTGAGAAAATAAACCCAAGTGAATCTAGAAAAATCATCAACAATAACTAAGATATATCGTTTGTTGTTGAGTGTTGAAACTGTCGAAGGACCACATAAATCAATATGTAAAAGCTCCAGTGGTTCGACAATCTTCGAATCAATTGTAATCGGATGACCTTGTTTATGTTTCTTGCCAACTTCACAAGCTGCACATAAAGAATCATTATCGAATTTGAGTACAGGTAAGCCTCTTACCAGATCTTGAACAACACGTTTGTTGATGTTGCGAAAGTTGAGATGTGGAAGTCTTCGATGCCAAAGCAAACTTAAATCAGATGTGGCTTTTGAAAGAAGACATACTGCTGGTTTGCCTACAATCGGATTGATATCCAATGTAAACATGTCACCTTTTCTCTTTGATTTGAACAAAACCTCGTTAGTATTGACATTTGCAATTATGCTGCACTCTTCGTTATAAAGTACTTGATTGCCAGTGCCCACAACAAGTTGAGAGACACTTATCAACTTATGTTGCAGACCTTCAACATACGCAACTCGATTCACCATGAATTGACCATTCGTGATCTTTCCATATCCTTTGACTTGGCACTTCTGATTGTTTCCAAATTTAACAACTCCAACATTTTTCAAGCTTCGAAAGTCTCTAAGATTCTCCTTCTTTCCAGTCATGTGACGAGAGCAACCACTATCAATGTACCATTTGTTATCATATTGCTCGTAACAAAGTACATGCAATCATTGAAACAATTTAGGTACCCAAGGCTTTTTGGGTCCTTGGAAATTAGATTTCTACATAGAATTAAACGAAGAATTTTTGACCCGGTCACAAACTTTAGTCTTGAGACTATCAATAATGTCCACATCTTCATTTTTAGGGATCGAAACATAAGATTTTGTTGGTTTCGGATGTTCACTAACTTTACCCTTCGCATTTTGAGTTTTTGATTGAACTGTCTTCGCTTTTGTAACTCGTTTCCATGCTTTCACCGAGATATTCGAATCTTTTGAGGATGAACTTCCATTCGAAGAAGTATTTACATACTTCTCATAAGCTTCGTTGATTTGCTCTTCACAATATTTGCTAGATTGATAAATTTTTCATTTGCCTTCGAGCCAGTGATCAATATTCTTTCTTGAAGTCATTCCTTTTTCATGTGAAGCTTTCAGTGTTTGTTTCTTCGTATGATTAGGAAAATTTGGCTTTTGAGGAACAAAATCAATTTTTGTTTTTGAAACAAAAGATTCAACATAGGAAGTATCAACTTTTGATTTAAAATGTTGACGGTGAGAAAAGATCTTTTGTGAATTAGAGTTATCTAAAATTTTCTTTGAAATATTAGGTTTTGATACTTTCGAAAACTTTGGTGTTGTTTTCACCTCAAACTTAGAATGAGTTGATTGACGATAAGTTTGTTTTTCTTTTGGAAAAGATGAATTTTTCACTTTGAAAATATATTTTGGTGATTCTAATTCAGACACATTGTTGTTTGAATGAACGGGATTTTTCTTTTTGTCTGAATAATTTTCTAAATTCACAGCCTTAACTGGTTTAGACGGTTTATTTGACATCTTTTGAGACTCGACTGTTTGCCAAAATATTTTATTTCTAGCTTGTCTTTTTGAAACATTATTTTCTTTCGAAAATTTGTCAATTTGTTCTTTGAATTCTTTTGAATTTAATTTGACACCACTTTTCGTTTCCTCAACAACTGGTTTGGTGACAACTTTCTCAAGTTTTGATTTTTCAATCCATTTTCTCTGTGGTTTTTGTCTTTGGAAAACATATGAATTCTTTGTTAATTTGTTTTCAACTGTGCTTTGATTTGAGAAGAACCCGTCATCTGATGTTTTCAAATTGTCTTGTTCCACCAATTTCTTGAATTTTGGTTTGACATTTTCAACATTTCCAGTTGTGACGAACACTTGGTTTGGGAAAACAACATCATCTGTACACTTGAAATTCGGATAAACCACAGTATTTGTTTCAAGGTAATGAGCACCTTGTTCATTCAACATTTTTTCGAACTTTTGTGTATCACCATACACCTGGTCAACTACAATTCGTGAAATTTCTTATTCCTTTGAAAATTTCTCTTTCTGCGAAAGTTTCTCATCTTTTTCATCATCACTATCATCTGTTTGACTGTCTCTGATTTCCACGAAGTCTAAATCACAAACTTTCGAAGTTGAGGGTTTATTAGTGTCAATCTTAACCAACAAATCCTTAACTTTTTCTTTCCCTTTAGATGATGATGCAACATTAATAATAGACAACTGAGAATAATCAACATCCTCAAGATCACTAATTTCACTAATATTGTCAGAATTTTCCTCAATATCAGTAAAATTAGATTGAGAATCAGATGTTGAATTCTCAGTCCTTTTCAAAATGTGAATTTGTTCAGATTTAGTCAAAGTGTCATGTATAATGTTAACCAATTCAGTTGTATCAAGACATTCATCTACTTTGACTATTCCATATCTATAACTATCATCAGGAACTTTGTTAAATTAAGCTATTTCTTTCTCACAATCATACGAAATGTTATCTACCTTAGCTCTTTCATTAGCTAGAAAAGGCAATAATTTTCTATGTTGTTCTTTAATTATTTTGCACGAATGATGTAATTCAGTTAACTTCGCATACAACCTCTTAGCCGAATTACAGTAGATATTTCTTTGAGCTAACAACAATTTTATCTCACTAGACAAATTATCCCTATCAACCATGATGTTTGTTATTTGAAGTTCTAAACAATCTACTTTAGTAATTTTTGAATCTAATTTCTTTTGTGTCTCTAGCAACTACATAGATAGCTTCTTAGCCTCATTGCTAGCAGATACCACAATTGAATCAAAATAAGTAACAATTTCATCAAAAGATACTAATTCGGATTTGTAAGCATGTTCAGGAATATTGAAAGATTCAACAATATTACGTACCTTCGTTGTCATTGGAGACTTGTCGGCAGCTTTTGATACGAAGCATCTCCCTTGTACTTCGTATGTCTCTTCATCAGATTCCTCGTCCATCTTCGCATACATGGCTCCGTGGGTTGGATTTCTCGTCTCCTCATCATCTGATCCAGATGACCAGATTTGATAAGTTCCATCTTCTTCCTGTTCTCCATGAGCAACCAGTGACATATTTTTTGCCTTCGCGCGAACTTCCTCTAGCTCCTCTGCATAGTACGCTTCATATTTTGTCTTATTCTTCTTCTCATCTTTCTTCCTTAACATGCAATCATTGGCTAGATGATTAGCTCCATTGTAATAGTGACAATCAATTCCAACATCTCCCTTCAATTTCTTCTCATTTTTCCCTTCAATAAACTTCTCATTCTTCTTGTCTTCCTTCTTCTTCTCATCCCCAGCACTTTTACTCACAAAATTTCCTTTCACCTCAGATGACTTAGCCTTTGGATTGAATGGCTTTTTAAAGAACTTTTTAACTCGATTTTTCGAATAAAATGCAACCGCCTCATCATCTGAGTTCATGATGAATCCTTCTTCTTCGTCTGTAACATCTTTATCTGCTTCCTTCTCAGAAATCTTTGAAACCAAAGCCAGTGGACCTCCCAAACTCACCTTCGTTTCTTCAGAAATTTTGTTCGCTTCATTTTCGTGTGATTTTAACTGATTGTACAAATCATTCAACGTTGACGTATCAAAGCTTTGTTGATTCTTAACCATCATGCTTACACTTCGCCACTCCTTTCTAAGACCCATTACAAAGATAAGATTGAACTCCATGGTTGATCTGGTGATTCCATATCGGTTGCATTGATAGATTAATTCATTCAGACGATCGTAGTACGCCTCAATAGTTTCACCATCTTTCTGTTTGAAGTCTTTCAGTTCAACCAAGCATTGTTTCACTGAGTTGACTCTTGTCTTCTCGCTTCCTTGAAATTTCTCCTTTAGATTATTCCAGATCTCCTTTGCAGTTGTACAACTCCTCACATAGTTGTACACAACTGGAGGCAAAGCTCCTCTCAGCTCTCTCATGCATCTTTTCTCCAGCTTTTTCAGACGATCAGATTGATTCTCCACTACAGAACTTCCAGAAGACGCTCCAATTGGTTGAACATTCGATGGAGGATTGATATTACCAGTAATACAAGTCCACAATTCTTCATCCAAACCATTGAGATAATCCTCCATACAATCAGCCCACTGATCGTAATACTCAGGGATTAGCATAGGAATTTTGGTTGACGATCCTAACAAATGAGAGAAGGAAGTCATGGAATTAAGATTGAATGACGTCATTGTTGTACGGAAGAAAACTTTGAGAATTTTAAAAAAAACTTTGAGAATTTGACAGCAAACTAGTTGATTCAAATTGAAATCACTAGATGAACACTCGATTCAACAATTCTAGTGCAGAATCGAATCACAAACTTAGATCCAATGAATTTTTCACTTTTCAAAAAAGTGCAGAAACTTTTAAACCAAAAAATTGATTTAAAAACTTTTGAAAAGATGAAAATCAGATAAGAGATATGATTCCTGCTCTGATACCAATTGATGAACTAAAGAATCGAGTAAGAAATGAATCAGAGTATTAAGATCAAAGTAAGAATGCGAGATTTGAACACCGATGTAAATATAATCTTGTTTCAGCTCAATATTACGCTTTTAGGTTTACAGAGTGCAAAATAGACAAGACTATAAAAAACCTTATCTGACTCTAGTAAAGACTCTTATTTATAGGAGAAGAAAAGCGTACAAGAAATATACTAAGGACTGAACATTAAGCTTCGAATACAATGACCTAGTAAAATAGATTACAGAGAATACGAAGACTGTACTATATACGAAGACCTATGACACTTAGACTAATTACAACCAAAATAGCCCTTACAGTGGCCGCCGCCGTGTGTCGCCGTTGACCACCACTACCCGAGGTGGTGGTGGGTTGTGCCCTACTAGCAAAAACCCTAATGGGCTTAAAGATTCATTTTTGGGCCTATTGGCCCATGGTTGAGTGAAAACCCTAATTAGGGTTTGGAAAACCCTAATTATGTGCATTTGGGCCTTAGACTTATTGGACCCACTTTTGGGCCATTGAGATTGGATTGTGTATTAAGCCTAATTTCTCCATATCAATTATCTAGTAGAGTAAAGGACTTAATGGATTAAGTCCTTAATGGGCTAAGTGAGAAAACCCTAATATTCACTTGGGCTTTGTGTTGGGACATCCAAGAATAATCAAATGGACTAGAGTAATTAGTTGGGCTTTAGGGTAAGGCCTATATGAAGGATTGGGCCCAATTTGGAAAATTGGGCCATAGATGGGCCATAGTTTGGGCCTAGATGGTTGTATGATATTGGGACCTTAGAATGAGACATGTTGGACTGGACTGAATAATTGGGCCTTAAGGGAAGTCCATGTAGAGGTTTGGGCCCAATTTGGAAAAATGGTGTAACAACCGAAAAATTCCAACCAATTTAAACTTTTCAAAAACAACCCGATTTCATTAAATTATTACAAAAAGGTTTTCAATACAACTATTTAGAGTATTCCCAGAATCACATCACAACATAAACATGAGGAGCGGTACGATCACGCCTTCGCCTTGCCACGGTCTCCTGAAGAACCTGAAAAACATTAAACCACAACTGTAAGCCCGAAAGCTTAGTTAGATATCCCCAAAATACCAACCACACATACGCCCTTCCAGGCCACGACCTTCCGGTCCAAAACATAGTGCCTTCCGGCCCATAACATAGTGCCTTCCGGCCCATAACATAATAGCATACATATCATAACAGAACACAGAACAGCCATGCACTTCGAGTCTACAGTGTGATTGGTCCGCCCGCACCGGGCCTTCAATCCACCTGGTCCACTCTCTGAGTCTACAGTATGACTGGTCCGCCCGCACCGGGCCTTCAGTCGGTCTGGTCCACTTTCTGAGCCTCGGCACGTCTGGTCCGCCCTCTTGGGGCCTACAGCCTATCCGGACCGCTCGCTGGGCCTTCGGGACAACCGGTCCGCCCTGGGTATCTTGGCCTACAGCACAAAGCAGGACCCGCCTCAACCCATCTCCAGTCCAAACAACCATGTGCACATAAACATACAATCATATAACAATTCACAGTCAACAAGCTGATCAAACAGATCACATAGCATATCATCATCCTAACCAGGATACCGACCTAACCGGTCACTAGCATATACCATCCTAGCTACCAGGATGCAAACATATCAAAGCAGTAACATAACAACAAATACCCGGATCTCAATCCGATAAAGGGCCGGCCTTGGTGCCTTAGACCCTGTTGATATAGTGAGGATAACTCACCTCACACTGCCGAAACTCTGAACTGAAGAAGAAGACTCTCGAATCACCGACTCACCGAAAATCCCGAACTAGCCAACAAAGCACAAATAAACATTAGGCCAAGCACAATACTCCTCCAAGGGTAAATTGACCATTTTACCCTTAACTCATTCCGGCCCAACACTGGATAAGCTCTCAAGCCCGCTAATGGCCCAAAGTCCAAAAGTCCAAAGCAAAGCCCACTATCGGCCCAATTTACTAAATTGGGCCCACCTCACCAAATGGGCCTAGACACATGATCCATAACAACCAATGGGCCCACAATACTCTATCCATAATGTCCAGTCATGGCCCAAAATCCAGCATCCCAAATAACAGCCCAATCCCTAAGGCCCAAAATGAAAAACCCAACAGAGGGAGTACGCTGGGCGTACACGCTGAATCGCGACTGAGGATCGGGGCACTGACCCGCTACGCGGGGCGTACTACCATGTTACGCAGGGCGTAACTTCGCTACTCACTAAGTCCTCATAACTTCTTAATGGCTTAAGCTCTTAAGTCCAAACTCCAGATCCCTAGGCCAAATATGCCTAAGATTCATAAAGTCTCAAACTTTATCACTTGGGACGTCCATAAAGCTCTTAATCCAAGGTCTTAATCCATTAAGACCTACATATCTCACACATGGAACAACCACAGCCCTTGGGACCTCATTTTTCTCACTCAAGACCTCTCCAAGGTCTGAAAGGACAGATAATCTCGGCCAACTCAAAGCATGCATCAAGACGAGGACTTTTGGGACAAGAATGGTGTCAAAGCTTCACAACACATAGATCTACACAATATGAATGTCAAGCAAGAAGCTTTATACCTCAAATAGGCTCCAAAGGATGATGTCTTTCCAGATCTACAAGCTCCAGCCACTCAACTCCTTCCTTGACAACTTCCTCTTTCTTCTTCTAGCCTCTCCTTTGCCAAAATAAGCTTTTCAAGGCCAAACACACCCAACAATGGAGGTGGAACGGCTATCTAGGGTTTCTGAGGTTAAGGGAGAGCTTATGGAGGCTAGGGTATGAACCAACATGTTCCTTATATAGTGGCTGACCCTAATTTTAGGGTTTTAGAACTCTGAGAGTACGCTGGGCGTACCTCTAGTACGTTGGGCGTACTCACCCTTGCACCCGCGTCCACTTACGCCCTTACGCTGGGCGTAATCCCAGCTTACGCTGGGCGTAATCGGCTTGTCCCCAAATTTCATATTTGGCCCTCTTCTTCCACCTTCCCACAAAATGACCAAAATACCTTTCCTTATAAATCCCGGGGACTCACAATTAAGTACTCTTAGGAACGGGGCGTTACAAATGGGCCATAGTTGGGCCTTGATCCATTATTAGACTTTTTGGGCCTTTGGATTGGGCCTTGGGCTTAAGTCAAGCTAAGTTGTGGGGTAAAGTAGTCTTTTACCCCAAGCATGGATTTATGAATATGTGTTAGAACCTAATTATTAATTGGGTGTTATTTTGATATGGACAGATCGGGAATCTGTCATCCCGCAGCTATGGTTTGTCAGCAGGACTTCAGCAGTGTGAGGTGAGTTTCCTTCCAGTAGGAACGGGTCTACGACCACAATGTCGTCCCGTTTAGTTAGTAGTAGTTTCGGACTACAGTCCGATGCAGTAGTTCAGTATGCTTGATGTCTTTGTGATACAGACATGGTATGCGTTATGTGTTCCGGACTATGGTCCGATGCAGTATGCAGTATATATGGTTATGTTATATGCTTTGATTATGTTATGTTATGATCATTTAGTTCCGGATTTTGGTCCGATGTAGTTTCCGGACTTCGGTCCGATGCAGTGGGCAAGGCCCTAGTTAGTTCCGGACTTCGGTCCGATGCAGTTTCCGAACTTCAGTCCGATGCAGTGGGCAAGGCCCTAGTTAGTTCCGGACTTCGGTCCGATGCAGTTTCCGGACTTCGGTCAGATGCAGTGGGCAAGACCCTAGTTAGTTCCGGACTTCGGTCCGATGCAGTTCCGGACTTCTGTCTGATGAAGTGGGTGAGGCCCTAGTTAGTTCCGGACTTTGGTCTGATGCAGTTCCGGACTTCGGTCCGATGCAGCGGGAAAGGCCCAGTATGTGCTTATATGTTATTGTATAGTATGTGGTAGTTTGGGGGAGCTCACTAAGCTTCGTGCTTACAGTTTCATTTTTGGTTTCAGGTACTCAGTTTTCAGAAGAGGAGCTCAGGAAGATTGCAGTGCACACACCATTTGTTCAGCCTAGGATGTTTATACTCTGATATTTTGAAAATTGTTACGATATTTTGAGATACACTGTTTATGGTTTTTATATGATGTTTGATGACTATGGTTTTATTATTAAATTAAAACAAAATTTTTAGACTGTATTTTTGGGATGTTACAACATCATATCATGCTAGCACATAAAACATAACAGGTAGCAGCAAACCTAGATGAATATCACAAAGACAATCATCTAGCATACAACTCCTACTAGTGGGTCGGCATTGTGGTCGTAGACCCACCGCTACTGGAAGATAACTCACCTCGTAAACTGCGCGTCGAATCTCGCGGAGGAAATCTCTAACAGCTGCTCCGATGGCTCCCGGCTATCAGAGACACATAACACTCGATCATAGTCTATAACATTACTTGGGGTAAAATGACCATTTTACCCCTTGGTCCAATTTGAGAACATTCAAAAGAACCTACTCTAGTGCATTGAATCCAACGCACCCATGGCTCATCAAGACTCCCTAGGTCCACAAATGGCCCAATTATCTAAATCGGGACCAACCCTTCAAATGGGCTTTTTTGCAATTTCTACGAAGTCTTTGGCCCAAAACAAAATAATCCCAAATGGCCCAAAATGGCCCAAGGGTCCAACACTCCTAACTCCATATTCCCAGGTCCAAAATTATGCTTCACAGTGGGCTATGATGCCCAAAAGTCCAGGACCAACCTTCTATGGCCCAAAAACCCAAGAAATCCATTCTGCATGCTTACGCGCGGCGTACCTGACATGTACGCCCAGCGTACGCTGGTGTTGACCACATACGGGAAGTTGACACAGTACGCGCGGCGTACTAGGGAGTACGCCCAACGTACTGGCCAGCTTCCTTATGACTTCATCCTTGACTTAATCCATTAAGCCTTTACATCCAAAATGTAGATCCAGGTCCTTTTAGACCTCCTAGACCATAAATTCACGAACTTTATGTGATTGCATGCAAGGTTGGGGTAAAAACATGATTTTGGTCCATTAATCCAACTTTATGACCATCTAGCCCTTGCATGGTTTTGGCTTAACCACCAAGATCCGATTTTTATGACTCTAGGTGTCTCCAAGAGTCCAATAGGACAACTCTTAAGCTCTAGAACCAACAATACGCAAATACTCCCAACTATGGGGTCCAAAAAGGATAAAAACCCCAAATAAACAAATCTAAGCATGTTATGTTCAAGTATGGAACTTGATACCTCAAAAGAGTCAGAAATGGTGTCAATCCTCTGGATCTACAAGCTCTTGGTGGATCTTTGCTCCTTCTTCAATCTCCTTTTCTTCTTTTCTTACTAGAATAACACACAAACACTCTCAAAAGGCTTTTAGAACATAAAGGCACACAAAAGGGAGCTAGGGTTTTCGTGGTGGCTGGGTAAGAGTGAAGGGAGGTTGAACCAACAGGGGTTATGTTCTTTATATAGGGAGCAACTATGATTTTTAGGGTTTAAGGATCTACACACGTACGTTGGGCGTACTCTTGGTACGCTGGGCGTACGTGCTTGACCTCCGCGCTTCCTTTCCACAAGTTCGCTGGGCGTACTCGGCATTGTACGCCCCGTGTACGCAACTCCCTCAGCCCACTAGCAAGGCCCAAAAAGTCAAGTCCAACCCACACCACAACACTCCTTAATTATAATGAATCGCAATAATACCTGGAAAATCTCGGATGCTACACAATATATATATATATATATATATATATATATATATATATATATATATATATATAACACATTTCTCCACATGTGTATGTTTTTTTTGCTCTTTTGTTGTACCATCTGGGCATCTTGTATGTGTATGTAGCCCTTATTTTGGTTAATTTTGTGAAATGTTGTTCACTTTTTCTGCATGAATGTCGGGTAAATGATGCCCCCTATAAAGTGATACAATTCGTCAAGATGATAATAGAACATTATGTAATTACTAAAAACCGGTGAAAGCGAGAAATAGACTTTTAAAAATAAACATAAATTGCGTACTTAGTTTCATTATGAATCAGAATTGTTGGAGTCCAAATTGTAATTGCTTGGAGGAAAAGATGGCAGAAATGTCTAACGCAGAGGATCGGAAACGAAGAAGGAAGGAATTCAAAGAATGTGAAGAAACATATGTAATATGATGGCAGTGAGATTATCGATTGGGGAAGAAAGCAGTGGAAAATTAGATTTTAGAAGGATGAAAAGAGTCATTGTGTATATATTGTTGTGGTTAAAATCAGAAACGGGTGAACTGTACTATTTATAAGCATGAGGGGTTTTGATATATGTATATAATTTACTTTTGTTCACCAAACACACTTCAAACATTTAATACATTTCACTTATGGTCTTCAATACTCGAATTGAAATTCGAACAATCTTCGATGTGTGTTCCTCTCCAATTCATGATCGCACCCATTACCCAAACCTTAATAAAATGAAGTAGGCGCTTGGAATTGAACTAGGTGTATGCTTGCTTTGAAAAAGATATATTCTCTTTATCCATGTAAGTAATGATTCAAAGGGTAGTACTAAATGTTGGAAATTTAGTATAAATATTTATATTTTTACTAACTTTGGACATATATAAATATGTACATATGTTGTATATATAACGAACTCTGAGTGGGTTTGTGTTCTCCTCCATGAGGACTTCGAAACGATATATTATATGTCCAAAATAGAGTATAAGTGAATGAGATATCGATACTCAAAGTTGGGTATTTGAGAATAAGTTTAGCAAAAGAGAGGAATGTGGGAATGAGTCCCACATTGGTAGAGAAACCAAACTCAACAAGGTCTATAAGCTTCCTTTCATGGTAGGCTTACATGCTTGTGTCTATGATTATGCTACGATTCCTACCCGCGCGCAGGGGGGGTGCAAATCTTGGTTCCGTAGACCAAAAACACCGAACTCGTGCATGGGCGCGACCTGCGAACACGAATGCAGCTCCGAAAACTCGGGCGCGAGCTACCCTCATTTTTGCTAAACTTGACAGTTTTAGTCCCTATTTTTGAATTTTGTAACGGATGCATTAATTGCGTAATTAATGGCATTTATTGCCATTAAACACACAATCAATTAGTGATCTGTTTCCGTTTCACGATTCAACTATAAAAGAATACTTTGCCTTCTCATTCAAAACCACGGATGAAATTACTCTTCCTCTTCTTCCTTCTCTGCACTCCGGCTTCCTGCAATTCTTTCAGGCAAGTGGTCGTATCCGTCAGTACACAATACTGTTTAGGTTGTTGTACCCTGGGAACAGACGGCGAATCTGTTTAAGGGAATCGAGTCCAACTCGAGCCTCAGCCACATCGTTTGCATCTAATTTTTCTTTACAGGAAACTTTCAAGGACGAAAACGAAGACACTATACTAACAGTCTTAAACAGATTTTATCCGTTCTTCTAAAACTTTCGTTTTCTGTTCTTTTATTCTAAATTCAAGTTTGTATCGTTTTTTTCCTGTGATAATATATTTGATTGTCGTTGCAATTCTTTCAGAATGTCTGCACCTCCCGTTGGGACTGGAACTCCTGCTGTTAATGCTACCCCTGCTGTGAATCCAAATGCACCGGTTCCAAACATCATGGCTAATCATGCTGAGAGACCTGAAAAATTTTCTGGTCTGAACTTCAAGAGGTGGCAACAGAAGATGTTGTTCTACTTGACCACCTTGAACCTGGCTCGGTTCCTAACAGAAACTTCTCCTGTAATTGCTGAGGGGCAGGCTGATGCTCAAACTGTGAATGCAGTGGATGCATGGAAGCATTCAGAATTTCTGTGCCGCAACTATGTGTTGAATGGGCTAACAGATGCAATTTAGAATGTTTATTGTAAAGTTGCAACTGCTAAGGAGCTATGGGAGTCATTGGAAAGGAAGTATAAGACAGAAGATGCTGGAACTAAGAAGCATGTTGTTGCTAAGTTCTTGGAATATAAAATGGTTGACTCGAAATCTGTTATGAGTCAAGTCCAAGTCCTTCAGGTCATCATACATGATAACAATGCAGAAGGGATGGATCTTAATGAATCATTCCAAGTTGCATCCATGGTTGAAAAGCTTCCTCCTAGTTGGATAGACTTCAAAAATTACCTTAAGCATAAGCGAAAGGAGATGTCTGTGGAGGAACTGGTGGTGCGTCTTCGCATTGAAGAAGACAATAAAATGGCCTTGAAGAAAGGCAGTGAAGTTGAATCTTCTAAGGTTCATATGGTGGAAGCTGGTCAAACTTCCAAAAGCAAAGGCAAGGGACCTCACAAAGGGAAAGCAAAGGGCAAAAACCTAGGCCCCAAGGCAGGAACTTTCAAGAAGAAGTTCAAGTGCTACAATTGTGGCCAACCGGGTCACAAGGCTTCGGAGTGCCCTCAACCTAAGAGGGAAAACCGTCAAGCAAGCATGGTGAATGATAACATGGAGTTGGTGGCCATGATAACTGATCTCACGACTATGGTTTCTGAAGTGAATCTCATGAATACAGATTCAAAGGAGTGGTGGATTGACACGGGAGCTACTCGTCATGTGTGTCATGACAAAAGTGTTTTCAACACATACAAAGAAGTTGAAGATGGTGAAAAGCTCTACATGGGAAATGCAGCTACTGCGGATATCAAAGGTGTTGGTGATGTCATTCTAAAAATGACTTCGGGGAAAGAAGTGAAGCTTAGGGATGTTTTGTATGTTCCTGAACTCCGTAAGAATCTAGTGTCGGGTGGTTTGTTGAACCAATTTGTTTTTAAGCTAGTGTTTGATTCAGACAAGTTTGTTTTGTCCAAAAATGGTATGTTTGTGGGAAAAGGATATGCCTTGAATGGCATGTTCAAATTGAATGTAATGGTGACAAATAAAATGAATAATGAAAGTTCTAGTTCTGCTTATTTGCTTGAGTGTTCAAATGTTTGGCATGGTCGCTTAGGACATGTAAATTACAATTCAATTAAGCGATTAATTAAACTTGAATACATACCAAAACTTAATATTGACTCAAATCACAAATGCCCCACATGTGTTGAAGCCAAACAAACTAGATTGTCTTTCCAAACAATCAAAAGAAACACCGAACCTCTTGATTTAATTCACACTGATGTGTGTGATCTAAAGTCAATTCCTACTCAAGGTGGGAACAAATACTTCATTACATTCATCGATGATAGCACGGAATATTGCTACATATATTTACTTAAGAGTAAAGATGAAGCAATAGACAAGTTTGTCTTGTACAAAAATGAAGTTGAGAATCAACTCAACAAGAGAATTAAAGTGGTTAGAAGTGATAGGGGTGGGGAATATATTTCTCCCTATGCTGATTTTTGTGCTAAAAATGGAATTCGTCATGAATTCACATCACCCTATTCACCTCAATCCAATGGAATTGCTGAAAGAAAGAACCTTACATTGAAAGAAATGGTCAATGCCATGATAATTAGTTCGGGTGTAAACCAATCAATGTGGGGGGAAGCTATTTTGTCGGCTAACTATCTTTTAAATAAGATACCTCGCAAAGAAAAGAATGAAACACCGTATGAACTTTGGATGGGAAGAAAGCCATCGTATAAGTACTTACGAGTGTGGGGTTGCCTAGCTAAAGTTGTAGTGTCACCACCTAAGGTACAAAAGTTAGGGCCTAAAATAGTGGATTGTGTATTCATTGGGTATGCACAAAGTAGTAGTGCTTATCGGTTCCTTGTGCATGATTCTAAGAATCCTGAAATACACAAGAATACCATAATGGAATCAAGGAATGCTTCATTCTTTGAAGATGTGTTTCCCTGTTTGAACAAGGAAGTTGAAAGCCCATCTTTACCAAATAATGAAGTTGTTCAAGAGGAAGAACAAGCTCATTCCGAGGAGGAAGAGATAGAACCCAGAAGAAGTAAGAGGGCTAGAGTTGAAAAATCATTTGGTGATGATTTTTTCACCTATGTGGTGGAAAGTGAACCTAAAACTTACCAAGAGGCGGTAAATTCTTCTGAGGGACCTCAATGGAAAGAAGCCATCAAAAATGAGGTAGAATCTATCTTACAAAATCATACATGGGAACTAGTGGATCTAACTCCAGGTAGCAAGCCACTAGGTTACCGTTGGATTTTTAAGAGAAAGATGAAACCTGATGACAGCATTGATAAATACAAGGCAAGACTAGTAATCAAAGGTTATAGACAAAAGGAAGGTCTAGACTACTTTGATACTTATTCGCCGGTAACACGGATAACATCCATTAGATTAGTTCTTGCCATTGCAGCCATCAGAAACTTGCAAGTTCATCAAATGGATGTGAAAACGGCTTTCCTAAATGGGGAGTTGGAAGAAGAAATTTATATGGAGCAACCTGAGGGATTCATTGCCTCAGGACAAGAGAAAAAGGTTTGTAAACTTGTTAAGTCTCTATATGGATTAAAACAAGCTCCTAAGCAATGGCATCAAAAGTTTGATCAAGTCATGATGGAATGTGGCTTTAGTATCAATGAGTGTGATAAGTGTATCTATGTGAAAAACACCACTCATGGTTATGTCATCATGTGTTTGTATGTTGATGACATGCTTATCATTGGTAGTGATGACAAGATAATAAGATCCACGAAGGATATGTTGAAATCCAGGTTCGACATGAAAGATATGGGTTTAGCAGATGTGATTCTTGGAGTGAAGATCACAAGAACCCAAAGTGGTTTGATTTTGAGTCAAACACACTATGTGGATAAAATTCTTGAAAAATTTGCTATGGGAGACACTAGCATAGCTAGAACTCCAATTGACACTAGTCAACATCTACGTAAAAATAGAGGTGATAGTGTTAATCAAGTGGAGTATTCAAGAATTATTGGCAGTCTGATGTATCTAATGAGTTGTACCAGACCTGACTTAGCATATGCTGTGAGTAGACTAAGTAGATACACTAGTACACCCAGTTCTGAACACTGGAAGAGTATTACTAGGTTGCTAAGGTATGTGAGATACACGCGAGAATATGGACTGTATTATGGCAGACATCTAGCAGTTATCGAAGGATACACAGATGCAAATTGGATATCTGAAATAAAAGATTCCAGATCTACAAGTGGATATGTGTTTACACTTGGAGGTGCTGCTGTAGCATGGAAATCATCCAAGCAAACAGTTATATCTAGATCCACGATGGAATCTGAATTTATCGCCTTAGATATTTGTGCTGAAGAGGCGGAGTGGCTACGTCAATTTGTAGAGGACATTCCCGAATGGCCTAAGCCGGTAACGGCCATATGTATACATTGTGATAACCAATCGGCAATTGGTAGAGCTCAAAGTGCAATGTATAATGGGAAATCAAGGCACATTAGACGTAGACATAAAATGATATGTGACAACCGTCAAATTTCGGTCAATTCAAAGTCAACAAGTCAAACCAGTCAACTCCAATAACCCTTGTATGCTAGGGTTTACGTTATGTAATCACTATACAATTCGCTATTTTAATGAGAAATCCTCATTTGGAAAGTTCATGTGTTTGATTTTCCTTAGCCTTAACAGTGCTAAACAACGAACCAAAGCGATAAAACACTATTGCACAATCATCGGGATTGTGTACGACACTAAAACACGGTTTAATGGGGTTTACGAACCTTGCGTTGTGAAGCCGGACACTCAAATTAATCACAAACGAAACCTCTCTAAATCGTTTTCACTCTATCTCTTTCTATTTGAAATCTCTCCCAAATCTCTCCCAAATCTCTCTCAAAAGTTACTTTAACTTTTTGTAATCATTTGGGTCATCTCGACCCTTAACCGGGTCAAAAATCGCTTGAAACGGGGTAAAAACGAGTAAAATAGCTTTAAGGATCCGAAGTGTCCGAAGCCAGGGTCCGAAGTCCGAAGTGTCCGTGTCCGAAGTCCGAAGTGTCCGTGTCCGAAGTCCGAGGTCCGAAGCCAGTGTCCGAAGTCCGAGGTCCGAGGTCCGAAGCCAGGCCCTTTTTACCGGTTTTTCGACTACGACTTCGTTTTAACTCCGTTTTTCATTATTTTAACGTGGGATTTTCACCCAAAACTTTATTTTATAAACTAAGGCCCCAAAATATATAAATCTCCAGGGTTTTTATAAAATATATTAAAAGAATTGGTGATTGAACTAATTATTGAGGGAATATTTGCTTTTCCTTAATTTATGGCAAAAGCAACCCACTACCACCTCACTCTATGACCAGCCACTCCTTCCCACTACCCCTTGTCTCCTTAGTGGACCTTTACAGCCAATCTCCAGCTCTTCCCACGTTCTAAGAGCTGGAGGATTGATCCTCTCTCCTCATCCTCCATAAAACTCTTTCATTCTACACTTAGCAACCAAGAACACTCTCCAAAATTCTCTCATCTTTTCTCTCAACTTCAAAAACTTCAAGACCCTCTCCAGGGATTTCTTTCTTCAATTAGTAAGTATCTTCATCATTCACATAATTATTAAACTCCATTCTACTCAAATCATTGATATCTTACACAAGTTCCATCTTATTCGGTGTTAGATTCTCGAATCATCAATACATCTTCTTAGTGTTCTTGAGTTGAACACTTCCTCTCTCTCACTTTCATCTACTGAAACCACATAAGGTGAGTTCATACCCATACATTTACATCTTTTTCTTAAGTTTTAAGGGGGAAATACAAGTAAAATCATCAAGAACACAATTAAACTTTTTCTAACAGATTGCATCAGAAAAGATGGACGTTAATCACAGACTGTTTTGGTCAACTTAAAAATTTTAGTTTTCAAAACTGTTTCAGGTGCAAGTAGTTCAAACTCTTAGCTTTAAAATGACTACTTGCACATCTCCAGATGATTTTTCTACAATTAATAGTGATTGTTACAAAACTGCCTGTCATTTCAGAGGCAAACCCGGACCAGTCTGTGATTATGAACATTTTCACCTCTGTTAGAGATCACTAAAAATCATGAGAAAATTTACGAACAAACTAGACTCATATCCCAAACTCTCAAAATTTGCGGATTTGGATTTAGAGCTGTGATGATTTTTCTATAAATTTTCTAAGAAAGGTAACAGAAACTGTTTTTAACGAAAAGTTGCTGTTAATTTCATTTTACCTTGTAACATGTTGAGCAAGGTGTATATCTTTATGTGACTATATGTTACTGCAACATATGACATTTTATCTTAATATTTAGACACACATCAGTTTACAAATGGATTTGGTCATGAAAAATATAAAGAATAACAAGTGATTATAATCAAAGTACAATCGATACATTCAAACATTAAATAAACTATTTTGAATATAGTTTGCATACATTACCACGTACTACCCTTGGTTGATAAACTATAATAGGTATAGTTTATGATACATTACATAACACATACATTTAAAAAGGGTACATTTATACAAAGGATATTTTCATTAAGCAAGGTACGGCCATACGGTACCAAGTTTTCATAACACGTAATTCCGTTAATGACTTGTGAGACAACTGCTTCAAATTACCATTAAGTCCTGTATTGTAACCAGAGTCTCCTTGAGGGAGAGCGTGATACTTGTGTATAGATCTATATTGGATTTGACAAACCCACACCTAAACTGCATGCAACAGTTAGACCGATAGGTCTGGGGTGACAAATGTCATAACATTTCCGACGCCTGAAGAACGTCGTTTTAGGCAACCTTGGTCATAGTATGGTTATAATAAACTCACATAAAGTATTAACAAACATTGGAATTTACGGGGACTTCATTAAAATTTAACGAGTTTATGTCGATTTAAACTTGCATTGTTTTACTATAAATATGACAAATTACTTGTACATTTCGGTCTTTGGGTTTTAAGACTACATTTACACATTAAGGAAAATATTGGATTTTTCTAACACAAATACTACTTTTACAAACGAAAAGCTTATGAACTCACCAACCTTTGTGTTGACACTTTTTCAAAAACTTGTATTCTCAGGAAATCATTAAACAGGTAATCAAGTGCTTTTGAGGATGGGACGCTAAGGCGTCTACTATTTCATATTTTATCAACATATTGTGATTTATTCGTAAACATGTAATTCATACAATGATGCAAATTTTTTTATATATATGTTGGTTGTGTTTGCTTGAATTACTATTACAATTGCTGTTATGATACTATACATGAAGTCCTCCACCCCCGGACGTTTCCGCCATCCTTGGTTTGGGGGTGTGACAGATTGGTATCAGAGCGCAGTTTATAGTGAATTAAGTATATCAAACCACACAAGATATACAAACTATAAACACAATTGGGACTAATAGTCTCTGATTTGTGCATTTTTCAAATAAATATACCTTTAGAAAATAAATGATTCTTTTTATTAAAAAGTATAAATACATGCATACATGCTCACATAGTGTCATAACTAG
This sequence comes from Lactuca virosa, assembly GCF_052849685.1. Lineage (NCBI taxonomy): Eukaryota > Viridiplantae > Streptophyta > Magnoliopsida > Asterales > Asteraceae > Lactuca > Lactuca virosa. The sequence goes on from NC_136434.1 coordinate 34,212,522, forward strand.
AAGAACATAAAATAAAAGAAGAGGAGTTGTACATTATGGGTATGCCTTGGTATATGTAAATCAAGTCTGGGAAGGATATAGCCTGATCAACTATATCTGTCCGGGAATTGACTTGCATATACCGGGGGATGGTCAGGATGGACAACAAATCTAACAAACTCGTCTTACCGCTAGTACGCCTCATTCACGAAGCCGGTCTATAAGGGGGGTATAAGGTTGTTGCCTGTAAAATGGCAATTTAATGGGTGTCCACTCTCACCCACCGCTTCCTTGATCGGTGGAGGGTCGTTAGCCGAACGGGTAAGACAAGGACTTATAAATTCTCATTAAAAGTATGATGAATATTATAAAGTAACTAAATGCTTTAAGAACTCAAAACTAAACATTTACAAATACTATAGGAGTATTTTGTGTTACTATAATAAAAATATTTTATACTTTCATTTTACCTCATAACCCAATGTATTGGGTCAATAAAAAGTATAAAATCGTATGTATCGTAAACATACCGGAAAACAACGTAATAATATACTTTATGTATAAAAGATTTCTCTCCCTATAAATACACTTTTACTAAAAGTACATTGGTTTACGACTTATGACAGAACCATGCCGCCAAGAAGAAGACCAAGACCTTCCAGCAACACAGCAACACCTCCTCCGCCGCCGCCTCCACAGTTTGATCCCGCGATGTTCCAGGCTGTAGTAACAGCAGCCGTAGCAGCTGCAATGTCACATATAGGGACCAACGGAGCTGGTGGTTCGGGATCGGGAGCTACACACTCTATCCACGGAGACAGTACGTGGCGTGCAAAAGAGTGTTCATACAAGGACTTCACAAATGGTAAACCCGACAACTTCAATGGAAGCGGGGGAGTCATCACGTTGATGCAATGGTTTGAAAAGACCGAAGTAGTCTTTCAGGTGTGCTCCTGCCCCGAAGCGAGCAAAGTTAAGTTCGCAACCTTAACCTTCACCGGCCGGGCCCTTACTTGGTGGAACTGCCGGGTTAAGTCACTTACTCTCGAAGTGGCTAGCTCCATAACCTGGGCAGAACTAAAAACGTTGATGATGAAGGAGTACTGCCCGAGAGGTGAAATTCAAAAGCTGGAACAAGAACTCTGGAACCTCAGGATGACGGGCTCTGACCTTGAAACCTACACCACCCGATTCAATGAATTGGCTCTCCTCTGCCCAACAATGGTTACTCCGGAGGAGAAAAAGGTGGAGTGATACCTTTGGGGACTGTCTCTCCACGTGCAAAGTAGTGTCCTAGCTTCAAGGCCAACTACTTTTGACAGTGCCAGGGAGCTGGCACAACAACTTGTTGACCACCGAGCCGGTCATAATACTACAACCACCACCACTGATAAATCAAAAGGGGGAAACAACAAAAGGAAGTTCTGGAACGAAAAGAAGAGCCAACCAGCACAGGACCCCGCTAAGAAGCAACAAATTGTTGCTGTCCATGCTGCCACTAATGCTGCCACTACTGCTACCACTCCAGCACCACCGAAGCCATATGCGGGAAAACTACCTAAGTGCAACAAGTGCAACTTTCACCACAATGGTGCTTGTAGGGAGATGCACTGTAACAACTGCGACAGGAAGGGGCACACTGCTCGTTTCTGTAAAGCGCCGGCTCAACCAATCAACCAAGTCGCCAGTACGGGGGCAACCCGGACCTGCTACAACTGTGGAGACGCAGGTCACTTCAAAAGAGACTGCCCCAAAGCACAAGCCCCTAATGCTGGTGGAGTAGGAAGAGTCCTGGCAATAGGACATGGGGAAGCAGTCGAGGATCCCACGGTGGTTACCGGTACGTTTCTCCTCAATAACTCTTATGCATGCGTACTATTCGATAGTGGAGCGGAGAGGAGTTTCGTGAGCCACCAATATAAACATTTACTTGAACAAAATCCCCAATCACTAAAGGATACTTATGTAGTAGAAATGGCAAATGGGAAAGTAGAACGCACTAGCGACATATACTCAGAATGTACTCTCACTCTAGACAACCATACATTTAAAATTGACCTGATGCCGGTCACCATAAAAAGCTTCGACGTAATCATCGGGATGGATTGGTTAGTTCCTCACCGTGCCGACATTCTATGTTACGAAAGGGCCGTTCACCTCAATCTACCAAATGACGAAACCCTTCTTATCTATGGTGACAAACCTAGTGCGAATTTACAAATCATCTCATGCATCAAAGCCCAAAAGTATCTCCGGAAGGAGTACCACGCCTTCTTAGCCCATATAGTAGACAAGAAACAAGACGTGAAAGACATCAAGGACATCCCCGAAGTGTGTAACTTCCCGGATGTGTTCCCAGAGGATCTTCCTGGTGTACCACTCGCACGACAAGTCGATTTCAGAATTGACTTAATACCCGGAGCTACCCCCGTAGCCAGAGCTCCATACCGCCTCGCACCATCAGAAATGCAGGAGTTGTCCAGTCAATTAACCGAGCTTTTGAACAAAGGGTTCATCAGACCAAGCTTCTCACCTTGGGGAGCACCAGTCCTTTTTGTAAAGAAGAAGGACGGATCCTTTCGCATGTGCATCGACTATCGGGAACTAAACAAGCTCACCATCAAAAACCGATATCCTCTGCCCCGAATCGACGACCTTTTCGACCAACTCCAGGGAGCAAATTTCTTCTCAAAGATCGACCTAAGGTCAGGCTACCATCAGCTACGAGTTCAAGAAGAAGATATTCCCAAAACTGCATTCAGAACTAGCTATGGGCACTACGAGTTTGTGGTGATGTCCTTCGGCTTAACAAACGCACCTGCGGTATTCATGGACCTAATGAATAGAGTGTGTCGACCCTACCTAGACAAGTTTGTAATCGTATTCATCGACGATATCTTGATCTACTCGCGAAGCGAAGAAGAGCATCGCCTACATCTACGCCAAGTGCTAGAGACGCTAAGAGCGGAGAAGCTTTATGCTAAGTTCTCTAAGTGTGAATTCTGGATTAGAGAAGTGGATTTCCTTGGACATGTGGTAAGTGAGAAAGGCATACATGTGGACCCCTCCAAGATCAAGGCAATCGAGAATTGGTCAGCACCCAAGACGCCAACCGAAATTCGACAATTCCTTGGGCTTGCTGGCTACTATCGAAGATTTATACAAAACTTCTCCAAGATTGCGAAACCACTCACCACCTTGACGCAGAAAGGTGTGATATTCAAGTGGGAAAATAAACAAGAAACTGCTTTCCAAACGTTAAAACAAGCCCTATGCAGCGCACCGATCTTGTCTCTCCCAGAGGGAACCGAGGACTTCGTAGTGTACTGTGATGCTTCGAATCAAGGCCTCGGATATGTGCTCATGCAGAGAGGTAAGGTTATCGCGTATGCATCAAGACAGCTTAAGACGCACGAGGTTAATTATACTACGCACGACCTGGAATTAGGAGCAGTGGTTTTCGCTTTGAAGATCTGGAGACACTACCTCTACGGCACGAAATGCACTATCTTCACTGATCACAAAAGTCTTCAGCATATCCTCAATCAGAAAGAGCTCAACATGCGACAGAGGAGATGGGTGGAGTTGCTGAATGACTACGAGTGCGAAATTCGTTATCATCCGGGCAAGGCCAATGTAGTGGCCGATGCTCTAAGCAGGAAGGAGTACTCGGGCCGCCGAGTAAAATCCTTAACAATGACAATCCATTCCCACCTGACCATACAAATCAAGGAAGCTCAACTGGAAGCTTTGAAACCAGAAAAGGTGGCAGGAGAGACATTAAGGGGAATGGATAAAAACTTAGAAGTCAAGGAGGATGGAGCACGTTATATCATGAACCGGATTTGGACACCGAAGTTCGGTGGACTCCGAGATGTTGTCATGAATGAAGCACACAAGACTCGATACTCCATCCATCCCGGGTCGGATAAGATGTATCTAGACCTCAAGAAATTATACTGGTGGCCGAACATGAAAGCTGAGATTGCTACCTATGTGAGCAAGTGCCTGACTTGCGCTAAGGTCAAAACAGAATACCAGAAACCATCCGGGCTATTACAACAGCCGGATATACCTGAGTGGAAGTGGGAACGAATAACAATGGACTTCATAACCAAGCTGCCTAAGACATCGGGCGGTCTTGACACAATATGGGTAATTGTAGACAGATTGACCAAATCAGCACACTTTCTACCAATAAAAGAAACCGACAAGATGGAGAAGCTGACTAGGACGTACATCAGAGAGATTGTACGACTCCATGGTGTGCCGATATCCATTATCTCCGATAGAGATAGTAGATTTACCTCACGGTTTTGGCAGTCTCTACAAAAATCATTGGGAACTAGGCTTGACATGAGTACGGCCTACCACCCACAAACCGACGGACAGAGCGAACGAACCATTCAAACGTTGGAAGACATGTTAAGAGCTTGTGTGATAGACTTCGGTAAAGCATGGGATACCCATCTACCGCTTATCGAATTCTCCTACAATAACAGCTATCATACTAGCATCAAAGTCGCTCCATTCGAAGCTCTTTACGGTCGCAAATGCAGATCACCCCTGTGTTGGGCTGAGGTGGGGGATACACAGCTAGCTAGAGGGCAAGTCTCTAATAGCACCCTCACTGGCCCTGAAATCATAAGGGAAACCACAGAAAAGATCGTTCAAATTCGAGAGAGACTGAAAGCGTCTCGCGATCGGCAAAAGAGTTACGCAGACAAACGACGCAAACCCTTGGAATTCCAGGTGGGTGATCGGGTACTACTAAAAGTTTCCCCTTGGAAAGGAATGATACGATTCGGCAAACGCGGGAAACTAAATCCAAGGTACATCGGGCCATTCGAAATCCTTGCTAGGATTGGGCCAGTAGCATACAAACTTCGATTACCTCAGGAACTTGACAAAGTACATCCCACGTTTCACGTGTCTAACCTAAAGAAGTGTTTGTCTGATGAGACACTAGTAATACCACTCGACGAAATCAAAGTTAACGAAAATCTCCACTTCGTGGAGGAACCAGTCGAAATCATGGATCGGGAAATCAAACGAACGAAACAAAGTCGTATTCCCATCGTGAAGGTACGTTGGAACGCTAAACGAGGACCCGAATTCACCTGGGAACGCGAGGATCAGATGAAACAAAAGTATCCACATCTCTTTCCAAACTCTTGAAATCCCAGTCAAAATGAAAATTTCGAGACGAAATTCCTTCTAACGGGGGGATGATGTGACAACCGTCAAATTTCGGTCAATTCAAAGTCAACAAGTCAAACCAGTCAACTCCAATAACCCTTGTATGCTAGGGTTTACGTTATGTAATCACTATACAATTCGCTATTTTAATGAGAAATCCTCATTTGGAAAGTTCATGTGTTTGATTTTCCTTAGCCTTAACAGTGCTAAACAACGAACCAAAGCGATAAAACACTATTGCACAATCATCGGGATTGTGTACGACACTAAAACACGGTTTAATGGGGTTTACGAACCTTGCGTTGTGAAGCCGGACACTCAAATTAATCACAAACGAAACCTCTCTAAATCGTTTTCACTCTATCTCTTTCTATTTGAAATCTCTCCCAAATCTCTCCCAAATCTCTCTCAAAAGTTACTTTAACTTTTTGTAATCATTTGGGTCATCTCGACCCTTAACCGGGTCAAAAATCGCTTGAAACGGGGTAAAAACGAGTAAAATAGCTTTAAGGATCCGAAGTGTCCGAAGCCAGGGTCCGAAGTCCGAAGTGTCCGTGTCCGAAGTCCGAAGTGTCCGTGTCCGAAGTCCGAGGTCCGAAGCCAGTGTCCGAAGTCCGAGGTCCGAGGTCCGAAGCCAGGCCCTTTTTACCGGTTTTTCGACTACGACTTCGTTTTAACTCCGTTTTTCATTATTTTAACGTGGGATTTTCACCCAAAACTTTATTTTATAAACTAAGGCCCCAAAATATATAAATCTCCAGGGTTTTTATAAAATATATTAAAAGAATTGGTGATTGAACTAATTATTGAGGGAATATTTGCTTTTCCTTAATTTATGGCAAAAGCAACCCACTACCACCTCACTCTATGACCAGCCACTCCTTCCCACTACCCCTTGTCTCCTTAGTGGACCTTTACAGCCAATCTCCAGCTCTTCCCACGTTCTAAGAGCTGGAGGATTGATCCTCTCTCCTCATCCTCCATAAAACTCTTTCATTCTACACTTAGCAACCAAGAACACTCTCCAAAATTCTCTCATCTTTTCTCTCAACTTCAAAAACTTCAAGACCCTCTCCAGGGATTTCTTTCTTCAATTAGTAAGTATCTTCATCATTCACATAATTATTAAACTCCATTCTACTCAAATCATTGATATCTTACACAAGTTCCATCTTATTCGGTGTTAGATTCTCGAATCATCAATACATCTTCTTAGTGTTCTTGAGTTGAACACTTCCTCTCTCTCACTTTCATCTACTGAAACCACATAAGGTGAGTTCATACCCATACATTTACATCTTTTTCTTAAGTTTTAAGGGGGAAATACAAGTAAAATCATCAAGAACACAATTAAACTTTTTCTAACAGATTGCATCAGAAAAGATGGACGTTAATCACAGACTGTTTTGGTCAACTTAAAAATTTTAGTTTTCAAAACTGTTTCAGGTGCAAGTAGTTCAAACTCTTAGCTTTAAAATGACTACTTGCACATCTCCAGATGATTTTTCTACAATTAATAGTGATTGTTACAAAACTGCCTGTCATTTCAGAGGCAAACCCGGACCAGTCTGTGATTATGAACATTTTCACCTCTGTTAGAGATCACTAAAAATCATGAGAAAATTTACGAACAAACTAGACTCATATCCCAAACTCTCAAAATTTGCGGATTTGGATTTAGAGCTGTGATGATTTTTCTATAAATTTTCTAAGAAAGGTAACAGAAACTGTTTTTAACGAAAAGTTGCTGTTAATTTCATTTTACCTTGTAACATGTTGAGCAAGGTGTATATCTTTATGTGACTATATGTTACTGCAACATATGACATTTTATCTTAATATTTAGACACACATCAGTTTACAAATGGATTTGGTCATGAAAAATATAAAGAATAACAAGTGATTATAATCAAAGTACAATCGATACATTCAAACATTAAATAAACTATTTTGAATATAGTTTGCATACATTACCACGTACTACCCTTGGTTGATAAACTATAATAGGTATAGTTTATGATACATTACATAACACATACATTTAAAAAGGGTACATTTATACAAAGGATATTTTCATTAAGCAAGGTACGGCCATACGGTACCAAGTTTTCATAACACGTAATTCCGTTAATGACTTGTGAGACAACTGCTTCAAATTACCATTAAGTCCTGTATTGTAACCAGAGTCTCCTTGAGGGAGAGCGTGATACTTGTGTATAAATCTATATTGGATTTGACAAACCCACACCTAAACTGCATGCAACAGTTAGACCGATAGGTCTGGGGTGACAAATGTCATAACATTTCCGACGCCTGAAGAACGTCGTTTTAGGCAACCTTGGTCATAGTATGGTTATAATAAACTCACATAAAGTATTAACAAACATTGGAATTTACGGGGACTTCATTAAAATTTAACGAGTTTATGTCGATTTAAACTTGCATTGTTTTACTATAAATATGACAAATTACTTGTACATTTCGGTCTTTGGGTTTTAAGACTACATTTACACATTAAGGAAAATATTGGATTTTTCTAACACAAATACTACTTTTACAAACGAAAAGCTTATGAACTCACCAACCTTTGTGTTGACACTTTTTCAAAAACTTGTATTCTCAGGAAATCATTAAACAGGTAATCAAGTGCTTTTGAGGATGGGACGCTAAGGCGTCTACTATTTCATATTTTATCAACATATTGTGATTTATTCGTAAACATGTAATTCATACAATGATGCAAATTTTTTTATATATATGTTGGTTGTGTTTGCTTGAATTACTATTACAATTGCTGTTATGATACTATACATGAAGTCCTCCACCCCCGGACGTTTCCGCCATCCTTGGTTTGGGGGTGTGACATGATACGACAACTAATCTCTACGGGGGTTATCACGGTTGACTGGGTGAAGTCAAAGGATAACATTGCGGATCCGCTTACAAAAGGCTTGAGTAGAGATGTAGTTTATAAGTCGTCAAGAGGAATGGAACTAAAGCCCATGAATGAATAAATTCATACGAAGGAAACCTTACCCAGAAGACTGGAGATCCCAAGATCTAGGTTCAAAAGGATAACCTAATTGTATGAGTGGGGCAGGTCACTGTGGGGGAGTTAACATTTTCTGTAGGGGAGTTAACATTTCTTCCTAGTGACAAAATTAGGATAAACATACGGTTTTTAATGATTCTTGAAATCACCTATGTGAGAGAGAAGTGAGGTCGCTTCGACGGGAATTATAGAGGAAAAATTCCTAAAGCTCTTGCAGAACCAGGTTAGTGTTCATGACTAAAAAGAACACGTCTATGAGGATATGACCTTGTCAGGGAGAGTCCTGTGAGAATTACATTGTCGTCTACATAAATGGCAGCTTAGTTCAAAGACATCGAGATCTACTAACTGCTAGGAGATTAAGTGTAACATCTTAAGGGAGGGTTCAAAGGGTAATACCTACCTATCCTATGCAGGATTCAACTGCTGAAAATTTCGTATGGAAATTGGATGTGCAAATATCGATCTCCATTCATGTGGGGGATTGTTGGAAATTTAGTATAAATATTTATATTTTTACTAACTTTGGACATATATAAATATGTACATATGTTGTATATATAACGAACTCTGAGTGGGTTTGTGTTCTCCTCCATGAGGACATCGAAACGATATATTATATGTCCAAAATAGAGTATAAGTGAATGAGATATCGATACTCAAAGATGGGTATTTGAGAATAAGTTTAGCAAAAGAGAGGAATGTGGGAATGAGTCCCACATTGGTAGAGAAACCAAACTCAACAAGGTCTATAAGCTTCCTTTCATGGTAGGCTTACAAGCTTGTGTCTATGATTATGCTACGATTCCTACCCGCGCGCAGGGGGGGTGAAAATCTTGGTTCCGTAGACCAAAAACACCGAACTCGTGCATGGGTGCGACCTGCGGACACGAATGCAGCTCCGGAAACTCGGGCGCGAGCTACCCTCATTTTTGCTAAACTTGACAGTTTTAGTCCCTATTTTTGAATTCTGTAACGGATGCATTAATTGCGTAATTAATGACATTTATTGCCATTAAACATACAATCAATTAGTGATCTGTTTTCGTTTCACGATTCAACTATAAAAGAAGACTTTGCCTTCTCATTCAATAACACGGATGAAATTACTCTTCCTCTTCTTCCTTCTCTGCACTCCGGCTTCCTGCAATTCTTTCAGGCAAGTGGTCGTATCCATCAGTACACAATACTGTTTAGGTTGTTGTACCATGGGAACAGACGGTGAATCTGTTTAAGGGAATCGAGTCCAACTCGAGCCTCAGCCACATCGTTTGCATCTAATTTTTCTTTACAGGAAACTTTCAAGGACGAAAACGAAGACACTATACTAACACTAAAATAATAAAGGTTGACGGAGAGACAACCAAGTAAACAATTATTTGGTCTAACACATAACAAAATTGAAAAATATGTTTAGTTTGGAACAAAAAAATAATTGTCAAAATCAAGTAAAAACAAAAACTTATTGTCTTTTATATCATCTACCTCTAAAAATATTATATTTTATATTAAAGGAAATAAATTGGTAGTTAGTTTTATTAAAGGATAAAATGAAGTATGATGCATAAGTTTTTTGAAATAACAAAAATAAATTGTATATTTTTTATACTTATCCCCTAAAAATCTGGATATCTCCGGAAAAATCTCAATATTTTGGACAAATTTATAATAAAGTCCTAGATTTTATTTTTTGAATAAAAAAATCCTAACTTTTACACATTTTGAATAGAAAAAAAAAGCCCAAGAAACCGATTAATTTATTCACTTTATCCATTTTTGACATGTTCAGTAAATCATGAGACCAAATTGTTAATTTTTCAAAAATAATATAACTTTTTTTGCAAATTTCGTCAAAAATTTTATGTAATGTATAAATATATGTTTTACATATCTATATTTATTTTTACTTATTTTTGTATTTTTTTTAATGTTTTTATATGTATATATTAACGTATTTTTACGTATTTTAAAGTATAAACGTATATTTTTACTTATTTATATGTATTTTTAAACCATTTTTCATATTTGTTATGTATTTTTTTGTGTTATTTTTATGTATTATGTATTTATATGTAATTTTATATATTTTAACGTATTTATGTATTTTTTAAAGCTTTTTATATAGATGTTTATGTATTTTAAGTGTATAAACGTATTTTTTACATATTTATATATATTTTTAAGTATTTTACATATTTTTTATGTATTACGTATTTATTTATTTTTCAAGTTTTTTATAATGATGTTTTTGTATATTTATGTATTTTAAATGTATAAATGTATTTTTTTACGTAATTATATGTATTTTTTAAGTTTTTTTTACATATTTTATGTGTTTTTTTATTTATTATGTATTTATGTAACATCCTAATTCCAGGAATGATATTTGTATATGCTTTAACTGGGTGACTCGACGAGTTGGTGCCTCAATTCGTCGAGTAGAGTCGACTTGGCCACGTGGATAAATGAACTGACTCGACGAGTCAGTGTGCCAACTCGCCGAGTTGGTGTTGTGTGATAAAACCCTAAAATCTCCGGGGTTGGGGCCTATTTAAGAGAACTTATGTCCTCATTTTCGCCTCCCTTATCCCCAGAGAGCCCTGTGAGAAACCCTAGATCGGTTCCATCCATTGTGAGAGAGAAAGATTTCATTTGGGTGTTCTTGTGCAACTTTAGAAGAAGATTTGGAGAGCATATTGGCTTGGACCAGAGAGGGATGTTTGGATCCAGAGATCTCTCAGTGGTTAGCTTCTGTTGGAGGTAAAAAGATGCTAACTTGATCATTCTTTGTGTAGATCTTGGTTTGAGAGAGCTTTTAGGGTTTTCTCCCATCCACCTTGTGTTATTAAGTCCCTTGAGCATATCGTGAGGTTGAAACCTCAGATCTGGACTGTAGGAGGTCTTGTGAGCCCAAAGACCCAAGCTTTATGGAGCTAGAGGCAAACTTTTGAGCAATAAACCCATGTAAGAGCTTGTATTGGCATTATTGAGCCGATATGTTGTGACAACCGTCAAATTCAAGTCAAAGTCAAAGTCAACAAGTCAAACCGGTCAATCTTGTATAATACTTGTATGATTAAAAGTTATTCTATGAAAATGTACATTTGTATGTCAAGAATTTGAGTGTCTCAGTAAATCTATGTGTTTATCAATGTGAAACCCTAAGAAGGGAGTTAAACGCATCAAAACACGACTATGAACCCTTTTGGGGACTTAAAATAATCATAAACGAAGTATAACAGGATCCATGGACCTTGCATTGCAAGATTATTCGATAAAAATGGCTAAAAGTGAATATCTCTCAAATCTCTCCCAATCTCTCCTAAATCTCTCCCAAATCTCTCTTAAAATCTCTCTCAACTTTTTATAGTCAACCGGGTCATCCTGGCCCTTAACGTGGCCAAAAATCGCGCAAAACGGGAAGTTAAATTGAAAAATAGCCATATAGGACCGAAGCTCCTATTAGGACCGAAGCCCCATTAGAACCGAAACCTAAGAACCGAAGCCAGTCAGAGCTGAAACCTCCCTCTTGCACCCGAAATAGACCGAACTTCGGTCTATTTCGCTTCTCTCGCACCTTCGGTTCCTTCTCCTTCCTTCGGTCCCTCCTTGATCTTACTCTCGGTCCTCAACACCAAAGAACCGAACCTTCGCAGGTTCGCTCCTAATTCCCGGTTTTCGACTACTTTCGCCTCATAAGCCCGTTTTTGACGGGATTTTTTCACCAAATTCATATTTTTACCATTTTAAACTCCCAGAACTCGTATTTTATCTATTTCTTAAGGATTTATTAATTTAAAATCATTATTTCATTAATAGAAATATCTAAGGATATTTTACCCCACAAGTGGGTCAAGTGTGCCCACTTGCCTCCATGTGTCACTTCCCCATTAACCCAACCCTATCCACATCACACAAACCAAGGCAAACATCACTTCAAACTTACAAGTTGCTCTAGCAACCTTCATTATATATAGAAATCCCTGGAGGATTTCTTGGCTCACTTGATCATTTCAAACACTTGCACTTCTCAAACCACCTCAAGAAAACTCTTTTCTCTCTACTTCCCATCACTTTGTGCTAGTGTTCTTGAGCTACTATTTCACTTTTGGTAAGTATTTCATCTAAAATCAAGTGTTATTCCATGTTTCCATAACATCATTGAATCACCTACACCCGTTTTAACACCAAACAAATCGTTCTTAGGATCATCCAAACTCTCACGTGCTCATCAAGTGTTCTTGACTTGATACTCCTCGTCTTCGACCTTACACTCTTCCAAGAATCACTCAAGGTGAGTTCATACCCCCAAATTTTCTAGTTTTCTTTAGTTTTCATGGGGGGGGGGGATACAAGTTAAAACACCAAAACATATTTGAAACTTAACTTGACAGCTTACAACAGAAAAGTTGTGACCTGTTCACGAACTGTTTTACCCAACTTAAACTTAATATTTTCAAAACTGTTCAATATGCAAATAGTTCAAGTGTATACCTTTAAAATGAATACTTTCACATCATCATAAGATTTTTCTAAAAATTTTGGTGATTTTTACAAAACTGCCTATCACAGCAGCAACGAAATCGGACCAGGTTGTGAAAATGAACATTTTCACACTGGTTTGGGACCACCAAAAATTATAAGAAAATTTTTGAACATATTAGACTCTTTTTCCAAACTCTCCGAGTTTACGGATTTAGTTTTCGACGTACGATGATTTTTCTATAAATAATCTAAAACGGTGGCAGTTAAGAGTTAATTTGTCAAAACAAGTTTAAGAGTTATTCACACTTTGTAACATGTTGAGCAAGGTGTGTAAGATTTTATACTTAGAATTTTCAATGTCATTTTATTGAAATACAAGGTCAAGCATAACAAAGTTTCATTTACAACATAAAACATTTTGATAAAACTATAATAGGTATAGTTTGGACACCTCATTTAACAAAGAAGTGGTAATACTATCGATATACAAAGCAAGTATTTTATTACAAAACTACGTGTGAACATGTTAATGAATAAATTTGTGAGACATTCATCTTCGGGGTACTCTTTAGTACAACAGAAAAGTCCTGTAGTTATAGCCAGAATCTCTTGTAGGGAGAGCGTGATAGTTGTATATAGATCTATATTGGGTTTGACAACCCGCACCTAAGCTGCTTGCAACAGCTAGACCGGCAGGTCTGGGGTGACAAGTGTCATAACATTCCGACGCTTGAAGAACGTCGAGTACGAGGTCTACAAGTCATAGTATGGTTATAACAACTCACATGGGGAATTAACAAACACACAGTTCACAGAAATTTATAGACTTCACAAAAAGGAGTTTTATTTAAATATAAAACCACATATAAGTATGATGATTTACTTACATATACTAAGTCTTGGTTCAGTTAGAACTACAATAAACCTTTTAGAAAATATTGGATTTTCTGGAAACAAACTTATAACAAACATTAAGGAACAACATTTATTTTTCATTCATAAATTGCTTATGAACTCACCAGCTTTATGCTGATACTCTGTTTTCAAAACAACTTGTATTCTCAGGTAATCAGTAATACAGGTAATCGCAAGATTTCTGAAGTCAAGACGCTAAGGCGTAGTTTTTGCTACATATTATCATCATATGTAATTTAATTGGAAAACATGTATTTTGGAAAACAATGTAATCTTTTTAAATTATATTTATGATGGTTGTGTTTACTTTCTTCACTATGGTTATGATACTGAACATGACGTCATCCGCCCCCGAACGTTTCCGCCGTTTCGGTTTGGGGGTGTGACATATGTCTTGCATGAGCGTAAAGTTGCAAACTTTACGTGGTATTCGAGCTTTAGGAGGTCAGATCTAGAGTATGGAGTAGCATTTCTGCCTTAAAACGTCTGAATGAGAATCTTGACTTAAGGGACTCGATGAGTCGATGAGCCGACTCGACGAGTCGGTTAGGGTTTATCCTGATAAGTCTGAGCATGTTGTAAGTCGGCGATTTGACGGGTCAACTCGACGAGTTGAGTTTGTTTCCATGAGGATTATGAGGGTAACGAGTGGACTCGACGAGTCACATAGGTGCACTCGGCGAGTCGGGTCAAACATGGACTGTTGACTCGAATTGACTTCTGTTGACTTTAGGCTTTGGTCAAACATGAGTAATGGAGACCATGGAGGGGTAAGATGATCTTTTACCCACTTCAAGAGTTAAAAAGAGGAAGAATAACCTTTGGTTTACTTGGAGTCGAGAATCAAGTATTTATTGAGATAGTTACCCTATGTGTTAGGCGATAGCTAGTTCGAGATTCGAGTGTGAGGATGATTGCTTGCTGATGAGGTGAGTCTTCTCACTATACTTACCATGAGTGGTATCTGTGAGAAACCGGAGGGTCTTATGTGTTTACTTGAGTTATGCATGCATCTTACCTATGTGATATATATTCTATATTATGTGTTATTGAGACCGGACCGAAGGGTCCAACGAGCCGAGAGACCAGAGGGTCCTCACTGAGACCGGACTGGAGGGTCCAACGAGCAGTGAGTGGAGGGTCCTCACTGAGACCGGACTGGAGGGTCCAACGAGCCATAGCTGAGAGGCTTATTATTTGTGTATGTGGTATTTTGGGGAACTCACTAAGCTTCGTGCTTACCGTGTTATGTGTTATGTGTTTCAGATACTTCTCATGATCATGGGAAGGCACCGACTTGATTGTACACACATCGGAGATAGAATTATATCGAGAGGATCCTGGAGTTTTGATATATACAGTTTTTGGATATGAGATTTAATGATTTTGACATTGTGACATTTTGTGATTTTATAATTGAGATAAATGTGTTTTTAAATTGAAAATTTTGTTTTGAAAATTTACGTCGTTACAATTTATATATATTTTTTGCATATTTATGTATTTTTTAGTTTTCTTATATAGATGTTTATGTATTTTTATTTATATTAAATGTTTAATTGTATTATTTTTACGTAATAAATATATAAACACATAAAAATAATACAATTAAACATTTAATATACATAAAAGTACATAAACATCTATATAAAATGCTTAAAAAATACATAAAAATATGTAAAATACTAAAAAAATAGATATAAATACATAAAAAATACGTTTATAGACTTAAAATACATAAACATCTATATAAAAAGTTTAAAAAATACATAAATACGTAATAAATAAAAAATATGTAAAATACGTGAAAAATACGTTTATAGACTAAAAATACATAAATATCTATATAAAAAGCTTAAAAAATACATAAATACGTAATACATAAAAAAATATGTAAATACGTAAAAAAAATACGTTTATAGAATTAAAATACATAAACAACTATATAAAAAGCTTTAAAAAAATACATAAATACATAAAAATATATAAAAATACATATAAATACACAATACATAAAAAATAACACATAAAAATACTTAAAAAATATGTAAAATGGTTAAAAATTCATATAAATAAGTAAAAATATACGTTTATACATTTAAAATACATAAAAATACGTAAATATATACATATAAAAACATAAAAAACACACAAATACGTAAAAATAGATATAAATATGTAAAAAAAATATGTTTATACATTATATAAAATTTTTGACAAAATCTGCAAAAAAAATCTCATTATTTTCAAAAAATTAACAATTTGGTCTCATGACCGAACAGGTCAAAAATGGCTAAAATTAATAAATTAGCCGGTTTCTTAGGTTTTTCTATTCAAAAAATGAAAAAATCGGGACTTTTTTATTCAAAAAATAAAATTTAGGATTTTATTAAAAATTTGCACAAAATATTGGGACTTGTTTTGGAGATATCCCCTAAAAGTCTTGAAAAAGTGGTCGTTTTTACATTTGTAACCCTTAATATATGAGTGGAAGTGGAACTGAAACCCGTTAGGAAATCGAAACGTTGACCACTTGAGAGCGATATACTGCCATAATTGTGTGTTCTCTTTCACGTCTTGTTTTCTTCCTCCACCGATTGACTTGCTGCTCTTAGATAGTGTCCTCCACCGTTTCTATTAGGCCAAGAACATATTCGTGGTCTATGTGGCCAAGAACAAAAAATGTGAACACCACCCCTTATTTTTAGTGGTGGCTAGTGGTGGAAAAATTCTTTGTCAAATGTAATGGGGAGAACAACAAACAACATTCAATAAACTTTTTTCTCTCTCCATGCCTCTTATCTCTCTACATTTTAATTAATTAAAATATATATCTTTTAATTTAAAAATAAAAAAATAAGAAAAAAATAGTGGTGGGTATCCGATTTAATGGTTGAACGTGGTGATGAGACAATATAATGGGAAAATTTCCATAGTTTATTGACCCACTCCTCCATTCATCGCCGACTTTTGATTTCAGTTCGATTACACGCTGATTTCGATCTTCCACCGCTTCCTTTCCCACCGCCTCTAAATCGATTGGAAATTGATGCCGACTCTCTTCATCGCTTACCGCTACATCATCTGCCCACAATCGTCGCCCAACACCATCGCCAACCGGTACCTGCTTCTACCATATTCACACCGTCTCCACCACCGATGGCTATCAAATCCACAAAAAAATTTCATCTGAATCTTCTTTGGAAGGTCAGTTACTCGATTTTAGTAATTTTTCTTAATTATTTTCAAATCGGTTGAAAAGAATTCGATTTTATTCAGTGTTATTTTTTGTATATATTGATTTTGTTTTTTTTTCGTTTGATTTCAATTTGATTTGTTACACATACGAAATTCCTAAAGTGAATGAACATTGGTAGGATTATATCCTTGCGTTCGAAGACGCATCACTGAATGCACATAAATAATGATTCAAGTATCCAATTTTGTATTATATATGTCAAATATTATATTAGTTTTGTATTGCTTGTAGTGGTTTGATTAACACGTTTGATACTTTGATCGAATTACACTATGTTTTGCATCGTAGTTTAATCAATTCATACAGATACATGGGGAAGAACATGAAGAGGATGAACCATAAAGGCGGTGGTAGCTAATTCTTTTCAAAGGTTTCTTCCAATTTCGTTCTATATGTAGTTTTAATTATTTGGTTTGAAATTGGGTTAACAGATTTCATAAATTCCATAGGCTTATGTTTAATTAGCTCTCTCTATTGCTGTTGGACTAACCTCTTAAGGGACAATCTGGTCAATGTCATTCGTGTTTCTCCCAGCAAATCCATTGGAGTGGAGAAAATGCATAAAGGGAGCAAATATGTGTTGTTTCTAGATGATGATGTCAGGCTGCATCCTGCATCAGTTGGAGCACTCACTGCAAAGATGGAAAAGAGACCTGAGGTATAATCACTATGAT
Source organism: Lactuca virosa (assembly GCF_052849685.1). Taxonomy (NCBI): domain Eukaryota; kingdom Viridiplantae; phylum Streptophyta; class Magnoliopsida; order Asterales; family Asteraceae; genus Lactuca; species Lactuca virosa. The sequence continues at coordinate 34,230,085 of NC_136434.1, forward strand.
TATTCTGGCATCAACATCATCCTGCACACATGTAAATATAGAAAGAAAAAAAAAAAATACAAAAAAAAGAAAGAAAAATTTGAAATAAGTAACATGTTTTTGTTACAAATATTGAACATACCTTAAAGTCTAGGGGTAATCGAGATACAGCATGATAAGCTTAATCTTCAATGTTATCCACAACAAATAGGAACTCCAAGGGGCCACCATAAAGGGAAATTAACTGTATGTAGAGATCCATTATCCATAATCCATATATTATCAATTATCATATGTACTAATAAAAATCAGAATAAAAAAAATATATCTCCAGCTTCAAAGTTCAAAGTAACACCTGTGTTCTCCAGTTGTGCAGATTGTGTTCACCGAAGCCTTTCAAGGGCATTTCAACAGTAACACCTGGCAATTCCATCTGTTTTGAGTGCTCAAGATCATGTAGATCATGGCTAAGAAATGCAAACTCATCCCCATCTTTCATACACTTCTTCATATGTCTTATTTCTCTGTTTTTGCAAGAGAAAGAATATTGTTTGATCAAGTTTCAAATGAGGTTAGCCTCCACCAATGTTTTCTAAGTTCTTAGGATCCATACAACAAATGCAATCATGTTCCAGGTCAGAAGTACACAGAAAGCTAGAATCTTTACTGCATCCTTAGATTTTTCTTTGAATGTTGAACAGCAATGATTCCAATTATGTATTTGAAGGCCTGATTGAAAAGGTGATACCCTCAATGAACTTCAAGAGTACATCAATTCATTAACAATAATTAAAATGGTCTATAGTACTGTAGTTTCATTTTCACTAAAATTACATCTAATTACAAGTTTGAATTTATCTCATGTTTTCATAGTGTTGCTGCGAGATTGGCAGAAGAAATGGGAGTCATACTTGGGGAGGAAGTTGGTTATACTATTCGATTTGAAGATGTCACAAATTCACTAAGACTTTATCTGAAGCTCAATAAATGATACAATTTATGCAATAATACTTGGTCTAAACACAAGAAATACCAGCAAACTTTTGTTTATTTGTGTATATTATAGCATAATACCTTTATTTCTTTCTATTACAACATTGCACCTTCCTTTTTTTCATATTAGGGCGTTGTACTTTGGCAATTACCTAATTACAACATTGCACTTTCTTTTTTATTTTTTTATTTTTTTTTATAGTTAATGGTGAGTCAAATGTTGTTTCAATAACTGTCACCAAAGAATATGGTGAGACAAATACCTAAAATAACTACTGATTTTTGGTTCTTAGTTCTTACTGCAGTTCAAGTAAACCCAATGATAATAGATATAAATTCAAAGACCAATAGCATCATAGTTCTACAACTATAACTGCATTATGAGATTACTTTCGTCATTGAATGATAGATTCAGTTGACATACTTTACTGGCCTTCTATCTTTTTTTTTTTTTTTTTTTTTTTTTTGTATGATTCATTTGTGGGCAAAGAATGATAGATTCATTTGACATCTCTTATAGATTACAGGAAATGTCTGTTTTATCGGCTAATTTTATGGAAGGTTGACATGTATCAAGTTATTTGCTTGCAAAACTGGGTCTGGATGGATTTAATTTTGGAATTACCTTGGTCAAGAAGAAGTAATATCTTCTATTACATATAGGTGTGCGGAAGAAGGGTGAAGTGTTGCTGGACTGTTATACATCTCAACCCAAAAACATTTCCAATTTTACCCTTGGGTTTGGAGCAGCTTCAAGTGTTTTTTCACCTGCTGGAATTTTGGGACTATAGTTATAGTTAGATAATGTTCTGTTTCTTAAACTTCAAAGATGCAGTGCAGGCTTTGTTTTATATATTTTTTTAGCATTGTACATGCCAAGAAATCTCAAACACAACAGTTAAGAGTTTGTTAACACATGCTCACCATGAACACAATTAGAAATATTAGAATTTAGAACATTCAAATTGAATGTGTGGCTAGTAGCATTCTATTTTCATAGAAAAATACTTTTGTTTTTGGTCGAATATGGCATCCTATTATTATAACCCCGCAAAGCGCGGATTCTTCACTGGTTTAGAAACATGTAATAAGTTTAATAGCAATTTTTAATTTTCCTTTATCTATTTTGCTTTAAAAGTCAACTGTTTGTTTCAACAAAGTCAATGCGAATAGTAATTGGTAGAGCATCTCCATTTTTATACTATCGTACCCATGATTGACAACTAACCCGTCTATGGCTTCATGCCCAGATACATATGTATGTATGTAGTATGGTTTTTAAATTTGTACATCCAGAAAATGGTGTATATAATATGTAAAACAAAAATTGCATTGACATATCGTTTATTGATCCATATCATTTTTATGTTAGTTAATACATGGATATTTTTTTTTCGTATCAAGGTATGAAACTATATGCAATGAGGTAACAAAAACACTACAAATATATCAGAGAAAGTCGAGGTCTATCTTTGACATAATTTTCTTAAAATAAATCCGTCCCAAATTTGGCATATGTTTCTTAGATAAAAACGGTTTACAAACCACTAGTAATTTGGGGTGATACCAGATAAATCCTACAATAGTATATGGAGAAGAGAGGAGAGGGTTATATTTTTTTTCGTGCCTCAAAATGGTTCAACTCTCACAGTGGACATAGGTGGAATTAATAAACAGTTTAAAAATAGATTAAATTTGCGGTTCCAAAAATAAATAAATAAATAAATAAAAACATTGGAAATTTTACACAAATCGATAATTGAAATTGTGTTTAATTTATGTCTTAAAACATCCCGTTGAAAAAATTGCTACTAATTTGTCGGTTACGGAAAATAAAAAGAAAGAAATTTCATTAAAAATAAAAAAAATAAATAAATAAATAAATAATTTGTAAGAACTAACCTTAAAAAATAATATTTCAACCTTTCAAGACTCATTCAACCGCCATTATTTGTTTGAAGTTAAATATATCACATCAAAGATATAGCGGAGAACAACACAAATATGCAGTTATATGTCCATTTCATGTCTGGACAAGAATCAGAATTTGTGATTCAAAATTAAAAAGCCGAAACCATTTTTTTTAAAACGGATAAACTTGGTTTTCCAACAATAGTAAGTTTCTGATTTTTGTTTAATCAATCATATATTTAAGTTCTCAGTAATGCATTAAGGGATTTTCTAATGAGAAATTAAATGCTGACATGTGAATTAAAATACTATCATTTTCATTAAATGTGTCATTAAATATGACACATGTCAACATTTGATTTGGTAGGAGGATAAGTAGAAAGAAAATATAAGAGGATATTTAATTTCTCTTTTCTAATATATGCCCTAAGGGCACATATAAGAAGTATTAATTAATCACAATTATTATCATAATTAAATGTTAAGCACATTAATTAAGAAATATTACCATAATTAAATATAAAATTCATTAATAATCTACATAATTAATGCATTTCACATTTAATTATGGTAATGATTGTGATTAATTAATACTTCTTATAATGTCATGTCTATTTAACTAGTAACATAAACTGTCCATTGTGAACATAATTTGTCTATATGATATTTACAGAAATTGAGATAGAAATAGTTTTTGCTTAATATTTTTATCAACTAATTGCAGCATAACTAAGCTAACAATAGAATTTATAATACTCTCTCCTCCCGAAATTATAGTCCATATTTCCTTTTTGGTTTGTCCCAAAATAATAGTCTACTTCTAAAAATAAATAACATTTTGTGGTGCAACCACCACTTCAATTCACATACCGAAGGAGAAATGCAAAGAAAGGACAAGAAAAGAGGGGACCACTGCCCAACCCATAAACACTACAGGATTGGTAAAGGAGCAGGGGCAACATGGGAATTGAGAACAAAATGATGTCTTTCATGTTTATTTAAGGTAGTGGAATTCACATGAGGAGGCAACCGAGAATATTGGAAGTTTCTTTTTCCCTTGGGAGTCGGTAACAGCTCGAATTGCTACTATTTATCTTAATTTTTGTGTTGTTGCTTTTGTGGTGCTCTTAGTCTTGTTATTATTGCCAATCATTCCAAAAAAAAAACAGCAATATAACAATGGTCTGTAAGAAAATTCTTACGGTTTGCTAGTTAATTCATTACAAATTAGTATCAGAGCACGTCCATCCTGGATAAGAAGAATGGTTCCACCAAAGAATGATGTAGTGGGGGTTAAGAGTTGAGGCGATAGAGGAAGAAATTGAATCCATGAAGGAATCGATGGCCAGCTTACAGGATAACCTGAAGGCTCAACTCACAACTCAGATCGCACCACAGATGGAAGAACTTACCAAGAAGTTTACAGACATAGCAACAGAAACCATTAAAACAACCATATTTGAGTCTGGAAGCTTCATCAGAAGAGATGATGATACGCCAAAGGGAACCCCTAAGAGCGGTGGTGGCTCTGGTAGGGGTGGTGTGTAACAACCCGATATTTCAAGTCAATGTAATACTCTAGGTCAAATTGTAACTTATTTTGAAATAATAAAAATAGAAATTAATTGAGATGAAAAGTAGCGTAAAAAATGAAGTATTAAATAATCTTGATTGGGATGAATATAGTGGTAGAGATTTTAACAAGGTTTCCAAAAATATAAAGAACACTTAAATCTGAGTTATAACGAAGAAGTTATGACCAATCGAAGATCCGCGTCAAAACCGGCAAAACACTGTAAGCGTAAAAAGTGAGTTTTCAATAAAATACTTTTTAGCCTTTACTATCTAAATGAAAGTTGTAGTATACGTTAAACCGTGAATGTCTGTAAAAAGAACGTCCAAATCTGACTTCGTATGAAGAAGTTATGATTTTTCTAAGATTCGACATAGAAGTACACTGCCAAAAATTCAAAATAAAGATCAAGCAATATTTAGCTGTGACAACCCGAAATTTCTATATTGTACAAACCATTCACTTAAATCAAAGTCAGACTTGTTTCTGTTCACTTTTAGCACTGTTTAGAGTCTGTTTGAGCATTCTGAGCTTAGTACACCAAAGGAATGAGTGAAAGGAAGTGCCAATTGAAGTTGTAACCTATCAAACTAGCCATAAACCTTAAAATGAGGAGTTTACGGCCAGGGACCATGAGTTTACGGCCGTAAACTCATGGAGGCCGTAAACTTCGTGCTATATATATGGCCCTTAGTAATTTTCAATCACTTTTCACCATTTCAAGCCTAGAAATCAGATTCTCTCCCAAGGATGTAACACCCAAAGTTTGGAAGGACAAGAAAGGAAAGAAAACCTTAATTTTAAGGGGGCGACTCGGCGAGTCCAAGGAGGAACTCGGCGAGTCCGAGCGGGATCCGGGTCGAGGGGTAAGTGACCGACTCGGCGAGTCGGCCAAGGAAACTCGGCGAGTCTGGTCTGTGCGAGGAAAACCCTAAATTCGGGGCTTGGAGCCTATTTAAATGTCTCATTCTCTCCCCAAGGGTCCCTTTGCTACCTCTTTCACCCAGAACACCGAGCCCTAAGCCCCATTATTGTGTATTCAAGCTTCCAAGCCATTTTGGGTGATTTGAAGAAAGAAGAAGAAGGGGAATCATTGAAGCTTCAAGGATTGGCCTTGGATCTGAAGATTGGGGAGCCTTTCTGAGATATTGAAGGTATTAAGTCGTTTCTCTCCTTTAGATCTTCTATGGTTGTGAGATTTGGGGCTTTTAAGCCATGGTTTGTCACCCATTTGAGTTAGAAGCCGGATCTGGAGTTGCTACTTCAGATCCAAGTGTGTTATGGACTAGGGAAGCACAAAGTATCAGCCCTTGAGTCGATTTTGGAGCCTTTTGGCCTTAAACCCTAGTTTATGGTGTATTTTTCCTAGATCTCCCTCTCTACACGTAAAGTTTGCAACTTTACGTGAGGAATAGGCATGGGAAGGGTGGATCTACAGTTTGGAGTCCATGCATGACTCAAAAGTCCTCTGCATGTATGTAGATCTGAATGGACTCGACGAGTCCTTCGAGTGGACTCGGCGAGTAGCATGAAGATGAGGAGGAACTCGACGAGTGGGATGAACAACTCGTCGAGTCAGATGAAGTTGGGCACAAACTCGGTGAGTTGGAAGAACAACTCGACGAGTTGGATAAAGATTGCCTTGTACTCGGCGAGTCTGCTCTTTGACTCGACGAGTCAGGTCGCGAAGCCCCAAACCCTTCGAGTTGAGACTCGAATCAGTGAGTCGGGTGGAGACTCAGCGAGTTGGACAGGTCAGGACTCGGAAATCGTTGGACTCGGCGAATCATGGACTGACTCGGCGAGTCGTGTCGCGAATGGAAGGACCCTGAGCATATGAACTCGGCGAGTCAGTAAGTGGACTCGGCGAGTAGGGTTGACCTGGAAGGTTGACTTGGACCAGGACTTTGACTTAGACTAGAATTGACTTGGTTGACTATCGGGGGTCAGTTAGACTAAGTGTTGCATTGATATTGATAGCTCGGGGAGCTAGTAGAGCAGGAGTTCAGTGAGTTGCCGGGCAGCAGCTAGTGGGATCATCAGCGAGTTCAGCCAGTGCAGGTGAGTTTCCCTTTGTGTGAATGGGTCTACGGCCATAATGCCGGCACATGTAGTTATGTGTAGAAGACCCGGGGGTTAGCCCTAGGCATAGCATGCTAGTATCACATTCAGGACGAGGTCCAATGATTTATGTGTAGAAGACCCGGGGGTTAGCCCTAGGCATAGCATGTAGTTATGTGTAGAAGACCCGGGGGTTAGCCCTAGGCATAGCGGGCGGGTGCCCCAGGAATGATTTATTGATAGTTTATACTTGTTGTCTGTGTGATACTTGTATGTGCCTGGTAGAGGGGTGAGTGTGGGCGAGGTCCCGTATCTCACCAATAGCAGAGTGTGGATGGTGTTCCACATCTCATTAGCAACAGATCAGGGGCGAGGCCCAAGTTAGGAAAGAGTGAGTGTGGGCTGGGCCCGTAACTCACTATCGGTAGGAGCATGGACGGGGTTCCGTGACTCATCAGTAGCAGGATAGGCGAGGCCTTTGGACAGAGTCCGTTAGCAGGTGTTTAGCTTATGTGTTGTGATATGTTTATGTGCTATTATGTGTTAGCGGGCGAGGCCCTTGACAGGCGGGGCCTAAGTGAAACAGATCTGTATCCGAGCGGGGCTCAAAGCCAGGCGGGGCCTGGAGCGGCGGAGCCGTTGTAGCGGGCGAGGCCCGAGGTAGGGGGCGAGGCCCAGACTAGCGGGCGTGGCCCAGTATGTGCAGTATGTGGTTATTCATGGTATGTGGTAGGGTGGGGAACTCACTAAGCTTCGTGCTTACGGTTTCAGTTTTGGTTTCAGGTACTTCTGGTAGCTGATGATGGAGCTCGGGGTGATCGCATGGCACACACCATAGATTAGTCAGCCTGGGAATGTTTTACTCTGATAATGAACATGTGTTTTGAAAACTATTACTTTGATTATGCTTTGAATCGATGATTTTACTTTAAGTAATATTATATTAAAAGAAATTTTTAGTCTTGAATTTTGGGACGTTACAAGTTGGTATCAGAGCCTTGGTTTGAGGGATTCGGGCGTGCTCTCGAGTGTGTCTGAACTCAAACTGAGGAATTGGTATAAAAGTTTTCAAAATGGAAAGACAGTTTTGTAAAAAGAGTTTTGAGAAAGAAAACGATTTTAGAAAAGCAAAAAGAATTCAGAAAGAAAAGAACTTTGAAAAGAGAAAAAGGGTGTGGTGCATGCAATCAGCCGAGCTCAAGTAAGTACCCCAAATTACCCATACAAGTTTATGATTTGATTATCAGTTAGTAGAACAGCATGCTAGAATAGGACTAAGGATCTAGGGAGGATGCCTTATGTGCCTGATTATGTGCTTCGAGCTGCATGATAGTGCGGGTTAGACAGTAGTAGGATAGCCTGTTTAGGTTATGTCTGAGTTATGAGTTTGTGTTGCATGCTAGTTCAGATTCTTGCTATGTGGATATGATTTCTTGAGTATGTTAAGGTTAGATTTTCCCTTGTTCGAATGCTGCTTGCTTTGTGCATTGTGGGATTTTGAGTGATGGGAGTTAGCTATTAGGTGGATACGCCACGTCACATGTGATCAGGGTTGAATAATCTCAGAGTGCTGGATTTGGCCCTATTTCGCAGCTCTTGTTTGAGTCCAACCGTTGTAGGGACGAGTCTTTTACTTGAAGGATTATCTGAGCCTCATCACATTTGATGGTATCCAGGTGATGGCTAATTGGCATCGCGAGGAGGCCTTCAGCAGCTGAGGACTGGTTTGAATTGAGTTAGAGGTTTCCCTAGGGTAAGCCTAGGATGAGGTAGTGCTGGGAGCAGAAGTAGTAGAAAAGGGACCTGGTGGAGTCAAGGCAGTTCTTGAGGAAAGTACGGATAGATGTGGAAGGTAGTATGGGCCCGTACTACTGAAAGCAGAGGATCCGTACTCGATTCGGGAAAGGCCGAGACAAGACTGGGAACCTGGTAGTGCGTGTGTTTGGTCTCGCAGCAGTGATGAGTATTCTGATAGTGATTGTGTTATAAGTGCAGCATGGTGACGTTGCAAGAGAGACCAGTGGGTGGATCAGACGCCGGAGAGGGAACAGGCTCGGGTTCAGGAACTGAGCAGCTCGAGGAGTGGGTGAGGGAGTTGATATCAGCTGAGGTTACGCGCAGCATACTAGACCAGACTCATGTGATCTTTGGCACGGTCAAGGAGGGTATACTGGAGATCTTGGATGAGAGGCTGGGAGCCTTCCGTACCGAGGTGATGGCTTTGATGGGAGCTCGCACTTTGACATTCCGAGAGTTCAGGGCCTGCGGGGCACCAGATTATCATGGGGCTAGGGACCCCATTACTAGCAATAGATGGTTGGCTGATGTTGCCAACGCGTTCCGTACGAGCCAGTGTCCCGAGGGGGACAAAGTCAGACTCGCCTCCTGTCTTCTAAAGGACAGAGCGAGGGATTGGTGGGAGGAGATTGGTCATGCCATTGGTGATGATGCCACGTTGGACGTGATGTCTTGGAGCGATTTCTCGGCCAGGTTCAGGGCGGAGTTTTCGCCAATTATTGAGGTGCAGCAGTTGGCTCGGGAGTTTCAGGATTTGACGCAGACTATTGAGACTGTGGCGGAGATCACCGCCAAGTTCAGGGAGAGGGCTCTTCTTGTACCGCAGTACGTCGCGGATGAGGAGATGAAGAAAGCCCGATACCACGAGATGTTGAGGGTTGACATCAGGGAGTTCGTGAGCAGGTCCGGCTGCAAAACGTTGGAAGATATGATTTCTCGGGCCAGAGAAAGGGAAATTGATTTGGAGCAGATCCGGAAGAGGATGTCGGATGAGGTTCAGGTAGCTGCGGGTTCGGGCAAAAGGCCCAAGGGATCGGATTCGAGATCGAGGGATTATCAAGACCGCAGTCGGTGCGAGAAGTGTGGCAGGACGCACGGGGGCGCGTGCAGGAGTGGTAGCGGTGGTGAGTCTGGCTGCTTCAAGTGCGGTCGAACTGGTCATTTTAGCAGGGATTGTACTGTTACCACCACACAGGGATCCGACTTGATATGTTTTCACTGCAACCAGCGGGGCCACAAGAAGGCCCAGTGTCCCAGTTTGCTTTCGGCAGGACGGGTGATGGCACCCGCCCCTGTAACCTTGAGGATCACGGATGGCCGTCAGGGCCGGGTAGAGGCGCCTGCAGTAGGAAGCAGGGCTTTTCAGATGACGAACTTGGAGACGCGAGCAGCGCCGGACATTGCAGGTATGTGACTTCCGTTTTCAGTTCTTTTATTCGTGCATGAGTATATTGTTATGGTTCTGCATCAATTTTGGTATGAGTATTGTATTATGGTGTGGCTCGCTTATGATTATGTTATATGCCATCTGCATACCTTGGTCATTTGTATGGTAGTTAGGGGATGTGCTCTATGAAAGAAGGTTACAAAGGATGCAGTAACTGTAGCATGCTTGGGAGGGATTTGGTGCGTCTCGCTAGTTCGGAGTGGCACGGTGTTAGAAATGGAATGGTTAGATCCCTAGCCATGGCAGGCTTGGGTTCCTTAGCAGATTGATTATGGAATGGCAGCAAAGATCGGGATCTCTTTTGAGTATTGAGCAGCAAGGGGTAAGCAGGATCGAAGTGGGGGAGAATCCTCCGAGTGTGCCCAGGTAGGAGCACGCAGACCCAGAATGAGTACGTGACCTCCGAGAAGGAAAAGAAGTAGTTCAGCGTTTGATGGATTGAGGATTCAGGGTTGGGAGTTTGAGAAACTCCCCATCAGTTAGTGCGTGTGATGGTAATGGTCAGTTCGTGGTTGGGAACTCAGGTTGTGGATCGCCCGAAGGACTCGAGGGAGTCAGAATGAGGATCTTGAGAGCTAATGGCACATGGGTACCTTTGTATTAGCAGTCAGTGGTAGGAAGTGATGTAAGACTACAGGGCAGCCGTAGCATTCACTAGCAGTCAGCAATGGATGGTGATGTAAGACTACGGGTAAGCCGTAGCATTCCTTAGTAGCTTCGTTAGCGGAGTTGGGGGCGAGGCCCTTATCTCCTAGTGATCAAGTAGGGATCAGGAATGGGTAGTGGATGAGAATGGTAGGGAGTTGCCTGTATGGCCCTAGAGAGGTGAGACCTTGGGAGAGGCCGCTCCAGGATATAGTCGGGTGAGACCCGTGGGCGAGGCCCGTGTGAGATTAGCAGTATAGGTGAAACCTGAGAGCAGGGTTGCTCAGTAGTATGGTTGGGTGAGACCCGTGGGCGAGGCCCGAGCGAGAGTGGTTAGACTAGTGGGACTAGAAGGTTAGAGGCGGGTGGGACCCGTGGGCGAGGCCCGTGAGTTTTAGCAGCACAAGTGGGACCTGGTAAGGACCTTAGTGTCAAGATAGGGGATCGAGGATCCCATGATTGTAGCACCTGAATGGCATGATAGATTGAGCAGTATAGGTGGTCGAAGTTCCTTCGAAAGTCGCTGGGAGCGACTAGGGTTGTGTTGGGTCAGCGATCGGTGGAAGCCGGTAATCCAGATATTGATAGCTTGGTAGGGACCAGGGTGGTCTCAGTTCATCCGGAAGTCAGAAGAGGAATAGCAGAATTGCCAGTCAGTAGTAGTGCGAGTATGCAACGTATGGTGGAATTTAGTTAGTTGATCGTGGGGTGCTCGACACCAAATTATAGTAGAAAGAAATGCCCAGTGGATACTGGCGATAATGACCCGTACTGGAAGTAGCAGAATTGGTGAAGATAGGGTCTTCACAGTGGCAGAGGAAATGGTTGGTTATGGAGCATTGCCGTGGGGAAGCAAGGAAATCGCGCAAGGAAGGAAGGGGAGAACCCCTATGGGTTCAGTGCAGTACTCGGTGAGTACCAGAAGGATTGTCGGTTGAGTAAGTTGTGTTTCCAGAATGTTCAGGGTTAGGGTTGACCCGAGATGATTATCTGCAAGGATTAATGTTAGTCGGAATGACCGAGCGGAAGGCCAGCGAAGGTAGGCAGCTGGTGTTGGAATAATTGGTGGGGTATTGGAGGCAGATCGCAGGCGGTGGGCCATAGCAAACTTCGAGGACGAAGTTTAGTTTAAGTGGGGGAGAGTTGTAACACCCAAAGTTTGGAAGGCCAAGAAAGGAAAGAAAACCTTAATTTTAAGGGGGCGACTCGGCGAGTCCAAGGAGGAACTCGGCGAGTCCGAGCGGGATCCGGGTCGAGGGGTAAGTGACCGACTCGGCGAGTCGGCCAAGGAAACTCGGCGAGTCTGGTCTGTGCGAGGAAAACCCTAAATTCGGGGCTTGGAGCCTATTTAAACGTCTCATTCTCTCCCCAAGGGTCCCTTTGCTGCCTCTTTCACCCAGAACACCGAGCCCTAAGCCCCATTATTGTGCATTCAAGCTTCCAAGCCATTTTGGGTGATTTGAAGAAAGAAGAAGAAGGGGAATCATTGAAGCTTCAAGGATTGGCCTTGGATCTGAAGATTGGGGAGCCTTTCTGAGATATTGAAGGTATTAAGTCGTTTCTCTCCTTTAGATCTTCTATGGTTGTGAGATTTGGGGCTTTTAAGCCATGGTTTGTCACCCATTTGAGTTAGAAGCCGGATCTGGAGTTGCTACTTCAGATCCAAGTGTGTTATGGACTAGGGAAGCACAAAGTATCAGCCCTTGAGTCGATTTTGGAGCCTTTTGGCCTTAAACCCTCGTTTATGGTGTATTTTGCCTAGATCTCCCTCTCTACACGTAAAGTTTGCAATTTTACGTGAGGAATAGGCATGGGAAGGGTGGATCTACATTTGGAGTCCATGCATGACTCAAAAGTCCTCTACATGTATGTAGATCTGAATGGACTCGGCGAGTCCTTCGAGTGGACTCGGCGAGTAGCATGAAGATGAGGAGGAACTCGACGAGTGGGATGAACAACTCGTCGAGTCAGATGAAGTTGGGCACAAACTCGGCGAGTTGGAAGAACAACTCGACGAGTTGGATGAAGATTGTCTTGTACTCGGCGAGTCTGCTCTTTGACTCGGCGAGTCAGGTCGCGAAGCCCCAAACCCTTCGAGTTGAGACTCGAATCAGTGAGTCGGGTGGAGACTCAGCGAGTTGGACAGGTCAGGACTCGGAAATCGTTGGACTCGGCGAGTCATGGACTGACTCGGCGAGTCGTGTCGCGAATGGAAGGACCCTGAGCATATGAACTCGGCGAGTCAGTAAGTGGACTCGGCGAGTAGGGTTGACCTGGAAGGTTGACTTGGACCAGGACTTTGACTTAGACCAGAATTGACTTGGTTGACTGTCGGGGGTCAGTTAGACTAAGTGTTGCATTGATATTGATAGCTCGGGGAGCTAGTAGAGCAGGAGTTCAGTGAGTTGCCGGGCAGCAGCTAGTGGGATCATTAGCGAGTTCAGCCAGTGCAGGTGAGTTTCCCTTTGTGTGAATGGGTCTACGGCCACAATGTCGGCCCATGTAGTTATGTGTAGAAGACCCGGGGGTTAGCCCTAGGCATAGCATGCTAGTATGACATTCAGGACGAGGTCCAATGATAGCGGGCGGGTGCCCCAGGAATGATTTATTGATAGTTTATACTTGTTGTCTGTGTGATACTTGTATGTGCCTGGTAGGGGTGAGTGTGGGCGAGGTCCCGTATCTCACCAATAGCAGAGTGTGGATGGTGTTCCACATCTCATTAGCAACAGATCAGGGGCGAGGCCCAAGTTAGGAAAGAGTGAGTGTGGGCTGGGCCCGTAACTCACTATCAGTAGGAGCATGGACGGGGTTCCGTGACTCATCAGTAGCAGGATAGGCGAGGCCTTTGGACAGAGTCCGTTAGCAGGTGTTTAGCTTATGTGTTGTGATATGTTTATGTGCTATTATGTGTTAGCGGGCGAGGCCCTTGACAGGCAGGGCCTAAGTGAAACAGATCTGTATCCGAGCGGGGCTCAAAGCCAGGCGGGGCCTGGAGCGGCGGGGCCGTTGTAGCGGGCGAGGCCCGAGGTAGGGGGCGAGGCCCAGACTAGCGGGTGTGGCCCAATATGTGCAGTATGTGGTTATTCATGGTATGTGGTAGGGTGGGGAACTCACTAAGCTTCGTGCTTACGGTTTCAGTTTTGGTTTCAGGTACTTCCGGTAGCTGATGATGGAGCTCGGGGTGATCGCATGGCACACACCATAGATTAGTCATCCTGGGAATGTTTTACTCTGATAATGAACATGTGTTTTGAAAACTATTACTTTGATTATGCTTTGAATCGATGATTTTACTTTAAGTAATATTATATTAAAAGAAATTTTTAGTCTTGAATTTTGGGACGTTACAAAGGATCATAAGAATTTTGCTTCCAATCTTCAAAAATGTAAGTAATCTTTCCATTTTCAACTTGATATCCTTCCATATCTAGTGAATGTACATGATTTCATCCATGAAATTTCTTCTTTTGGTTAGATCTTCAAAGTGTTCTTAATTTTGTCAAGAACATCAAGAACACTTAAGTGTTTTGGGCCAAAAACACCCTCATTTGCCTTCAAATCGTAAGTATACTACCCTTAGCTTGTTATATACTTGAATAAGTTGTTAAACATCAAGAAATCATGAACAAAAGGGTGTTTACGGCCAAGCCAATCTCCCTTGGCTGTAAACCCTTATTAGTGGTGCAATGTTGCCGCAACTCCTTCCTAAGCCTTGGAACTAAGTCTAGAACACTTCCAAGAGGACCATAGGACCTTAACACACAAAATGATAGAAGATACCATGAGTTTACGACCATAAACTCATTAGGCCGTAAACCTATGGGCCGTAAACTCCTAAGTGAGGCCCTACACCTAAGTGAGGCCCTACACCCCTTAGATGCAACCCTTTGTACTTCTAGCACTTGAATCTAAGTGTTTTCCATGTCCTAGGGTGTCTTTACTTGCTTAATTAGTTGTTTAATCACCAATTAGATGCATATATGTGTCATTATATGTAAATAGGATCCGTGTGTGCTCAAGTCTTCACTTGACACTTAGCATCCTATACCACTTGTTCATCCAATCTGTTGAATCATGGAAGTGACCTTCTTAAACTTCGTCTACCGCAACTCTCAAGATCCGCAGTCATCATTGATCAGCTACCGCATCCGCAGTCATCATCATCCGCAGTCACTATCTTACATTGTTAGGTTAGTCTTTTATCTGTTTGTCTTAGTATACACTCTTTTGTCCAATATGCCTTGCATGGCTACTCTTAACAGATATGACTAATGTAATCTGTGAGTCTCTATAAATAGAGCTCATTCTTTCTCATTTACAACAACTGAAAAAACACACCGCATCTTGCAATTCATACCTTGTGTTATTTCTCTCATCTCTTTTTTATCTTCAAAGCTCATCTTAATACAACTGAACATCATCTCTCTTCAGAGCAAGTCACTAGTGACTTATTCACTAAGTCTGATCTCACTTACTAACTTGGTTTGAATGCATTCCTTGTTAAGAATCAACTTAAGTGTATACTTGATATAATACCAGCTGTCTTTTATATTTCCTTTACATTTCCGCACCTAACTCACTAATTATCTAACTCTAACTTACTATTATTGTTGAGCTTTTTAGATCCTTTGAGATAAACTATTCCACAATTATACTTGTTCTAACGTTTGTTCAAGTGTGTCTCAAGTTTTTCTCTCAACAATTGGTATCAGAGCCAAAGTATTTGCTCTTTGAAAAAAAACTCTGATCTTCAAAAGGCTTTCTATACCACTAAAGCTCATTTCCTAAAAAAACAAAAAAAAAACTTTTCAAAACTAGGAAATATGGCACAGACATTATCTCTCAATGTATCAAACAATGTAGGTGGTTCGAATAGAGCACCAATACTTGTGGCAAATGAATATCATCATTGGTGCCAGCGAATGGAGAGATACTTAAGAAGACTTGGAAGAGACATATGGAGGTCTGTTGAAGAAGGACCTCATGTTCCTGTTCTTACCCCAGTACAAGCCGATGGAGCCACAGCTAGGCTAGGAAGAGGTTAACCAACCTTGAATCGTCCAACCACTAAAGCTCATTTCCTAAAAAAACAAAAAAAAACTTTTCAAAACTAGGAAATATGGCACAGACATTATCTCTCAATGTATCAAACAATGTAGGTGGTTCGAATAGAGCACCAATACTTGTGGCAAATGAATATCATCATTGGTGCCAGCGAATGGAGAGATACTTAAGAAGACTTGGAAGAGACATATGGAGGTCTGTTGAAGAAGGACCTCATGTTCCTGTTCTTACCCCAGTACAAGCCGATGGAGCCACAACTAGGCTAGGAAGAGGTTAACCAACCTTGAATCGTCCAACCAAAGACGATCTTGACAAAATGGAGAGTGACACTATTGCTTTTTATGAGATTTCGTGTGGAGTTGCTCCTGACAACTTCAATATCATCATAAACTGTAAATTAGCAAAAGAGATATGGGATGTCCTCAAGAACCTGTATGAAGGAACTGAACAAGCCCAAGATAAAAAGCTTACTACTGCACTCAATGAGTTTAACAACTTTAAAGCTCATGCGGGTGAAAGCTTAGAAGATTCATTCAAGAGGTTTAATCTGATAGTAACTAAACTATCCAATGCTGGCACCGTAAGAAGCAACCATGAAACAAAACTTTAGTTCTTGAACGGTTTGGGAAGACACTGGACGACAACTAAAATGATTGTTCAAGGGGATAGGAAAATTCATTCTATCTCTCTATAAGCTCTACGGAGAACTGCAAGCCCAAGAGTCTACGGTACTCAAGGACTGTGCAGACTTCGGTGGTCCACTAGCTCTCGTAGCATAATCTCCTCATTCTCAATCATATCCCACCTCGTATGACTCTCCACCGCAGTCATATGAAGCAGACTCAGAGTATGACGACGAAGAAGAATTCCAGAATGCAATAGCTCTTGTCAGTCAACAATTCAATAGATTACCACCTCCTTCATTCCGAAAGAACCAACAATACAACAAACCACCTTTCAACCGCAACTTCCAAAACAATCACTCTCGTTTCACTAAAAATCCTCACTCTCACCCTCCACCGCAGTCTCAAAATACTCAAACCAAAGAAGTACCGAAGTCCATTCAAATCACTGACTCTTGTACTCCTTCGGGAGACAAAAGTGATGTTGTGATATGTCACAAGTGTAACAAAGAGAATCATTATTGCCAAAGACTGCAAAGCAAATGTAGTAAAAGATAGAGCATTCTATCTCAGAATGGCTCAAGAAATGGAGGAAAAAGAAAAGGGAAGAGCGTATGTTGCTCAAATGAAGAGAGATCATCAGGTCTGGTCATCTGGAGATGAAGATGAGGACATCAACAACGGAAAAGGAAAGGGCAAAATTTGTATGGTAGCAATTGCTGATGAGGATGGTTCTGTTGGATTAGTGTCTAAGTCCATAACTATTTTGGTATGTACTTGACCCGATTGTGAGCATGGTCCTTTTGGGTTGCCTTCACACGGGTGACTAGACAGGATGACAGTTGAGGAGAGAGGTTGATTAGGGCATAAATATGATTTATTTATTATATTATATGAATAATATATTAATTTGGAATCATATTATTAATTAGTATTTAATCAGAAATTAATTAGGAATTAATTTTTGGATTAAAGGAATTAATTAAAAGTACAGGGGCTGTTTTGTAATTATTTGATAGTTGAGACTTTGGGCTATTGGATCACCTTTATTAAGGCTTGACGAAATTCCTAGAAGGATCTAGGAGTTTTCGTCCAAGGGCTTAAGGAAAGGAGTCCATGGACTTGCTTAGGCCCTAAGCTAAGGGATTAGGGTTTCCACCTTGAAACCCTAGTTAGCCTTAAGTATAAATAGCACCCTAAGGCACTAAGATTTCGTCCAAGCTTTGGGAGACCCTAAAAGGGACGAATTCTAGGGCTAGATACCCTTCTCTCCTCTCTCCCATATTCATCCTTTCACCTAGTGTGTTTGTGAGCCATTAGAGGTACTACACTTGTGGTACTTGCTTTCAAGAGCTAAGGAAATTCAAGGAACTAGTTGTTATTACTATATAACAACAAAAGGTATGTATTCTATTCTTTTATATGGATTTCGAAAATAATAGTAGCATGCCAGGTTTCCTTTTGTGTTCATAAAGTTGTATAACTAATAGTGAAAACATAGATCCAACTCTAGGGTTGCATGCACACATAGGATTGTTTGTATAAAACCCATCAGTGGTATCAGAGCCTTTGGTTAACTTGTTTTCAATTAGTATTATACAATTGTATGAACTTGACATACTAGGGTTTATAGCCAATAAACCCTAGGAGGCTAGAGATTTCGAGATTAGGGTTTCTATACCCTAATTTGCGAAATTTTGAAAGGGTTTTCAAATCCTTTCCTTAAGCCTCAAGAATTCGAAATCTAGGGTTTGTAAAACCCCATGATTTTCGAAATTAGCCTCCTCCCCAAGATAAGATCCTAAATTTTAGGGATTTGGATGACCCCATATCTTGTAATTATCCTTTAATGGTTATATATGGTAATTAAAGATTTTGAATTATCCTATCCCATGATTTTCGAAATTTAGAGGGATTAAAAGGATTAGGATAAATTAATTGTTTAATTGGTAATTATCCTTTATGATCTAGATAATCCCTTATGATTTAATAATTTAAATTAATAGTTTAATTCAAGATAATTATTAAATCAAGAGTTTTAATATTTAAAATTTTAATTTAAATAGTCTTAAATTTCGAAAATTTTAAAGTGAGATTAAAACCTAATTGTTTTGAAAAGTTTCAAAACTTGCCCTCAAGTTTTGGAATTTAAAAGTTGATTAAAAGTTTAATTTTGAAATGTTAAATTCTAAAACCCTCGTATTTTGAAAAAGTTCAAATTACACCCTTATGGTTTTGTAAAGTTAATAAAACCACCTAGTATTTTAAAAGTGTAAAATACACCCTATACTATATGTATGTAACATTAAAAGTCTAATATTATATATATGAGTAAAAGTCAGTCTTACCGTTAGTAGGTCTCATTCACAAAGTTGGTCTATAAGGGGTGTTTAAGGAAATTGCCTATAAAATGGCGATTGAATGGGTATCCACTCTTACCCACCGCACTCTTGACTAGTGGAGGGTCGTTAGCCGAACGGGTAGGATAGGACGAAACCTTCCATTATAAGTATAATGAAGTACAAAGTAACTAAATGCTTTTATAAATTCCCAAATCATAGTTACTTTAGAAAAAATGTGGAATTGTATGCTAATCCATGGAATTACACTTTGTACCCATGTCGAAACGTTAGTGGAGCGTGTGTGGTTAACCGGCATACTAATTTGGGTTTGGCATTGGTGATGAAGGGTGGTTCGATGTCTGTCATAGATCAATGGAGCGTGTGTGGTTAACCGGCACATTGATTAGGTGAGCAAGACGTTGAGTGCACCAAGTGATTCGCATGGTTATTCACACCTTGTTTGTGATCCTCGGCATCCCAGTCGCAAACTTGAAGGGCATAATCGAGATTTAAACATGCCATTGAAAAGTTCAATGAATCTCAAAAGATCTAGGAGTTTCAATTCATTTAAAACTTAAATTTCTTTTTCGTTTTCATGGTGGAAATTGGTAAATCGTCATTTACCTACCTTCAAATATTCTGCAACTAGATTACGGCATCCCTCTTCTAGGTTGTAGAATATTGTGTTGGATCCTAGCCTTGATGTTTCATTTGGGTGTTACATCAAGGATTCTAATCAACCAACTTGAATTTTCTCCCATTTTGTAGATGTCTAAATCTTACAATGGTCTTCCCAAGTCTCTTGGAACAAGCTTTCCAAATGAAGATGACGTTCCATGATACGATCAAGGAAATGAGAGTCATGCTTCACTTCCTCCACCTCCTCCAATTATTCTCCCTAACCCACAAGTTCAAAGGCTTGAAAAGTTCAAGCCCTTTTGGCAAGTAAACACGAAGATGGGAAACCTGTGTGTGCACACGTCTTAGAGATGAAGTCACACATTGATAGGTTAAAGATGATGGGTGTCGATATCTCAGAAATATTGGCTGTTGACTGGGTTCTTCAGTCACTTCCTGAATCATATAGTGAGTTCGTTAGAGAAACTATATGATGGACCATGACGTGACCCTCATTGATTTGACCTATTTGCTTATAGCTGCTGAATCAGAAATGATTTGGCGTGCTGATCGAGCAAATTTGTCTGGCAAATCAAACTCCCAAACTTCAATGGACATTGAAAATAGTAACATTGGAAATCCAGAAAAGGTAAATTCTGAGATAGTTCCTTGTGAGTCCATCTGCTTCTACTGCCAAGAGAAGGGGCATTGGAGACGAAGCTGCCATGTTTACCTGAGAGATCTAAGAGATGGGAGAGTCAAGACGTATGGCTCTACTTTAGGTAAAATCCAATAACTAACTCTATAAGTTCCTATTCTTTGATTTTCAATACATGATGTGATAAGATTACATTTTGATGTTTTGTAGGATCGAAGAAAAGAGAGGAAGCTTAAGGGAAGAAGTAAGCTGAATCTGATCGTGAAGAAATGGATTTCGATCGGATTGCTTGAAGATCAGATTTTTGAGCTACTACTTTAGAGTTAGAATAGATTGCTTAGAAACTGAAATAGCATTGTTTTCATTTGAATTGCATTGTAAGGACAAGTTTTTCCGCAATAAAATGAATTTTGATTTCATCCTATTTATTTATCCTTGCAATGGCATATGTGAAAATGGATGTTTATGTATTTCTATTTTTAGCAATGTTGAATTGGATGTGATTCTTGAATATGTTATTTGTGAAATAAAGGAAGATTCTCATCGCCCAAGTTTCAATTGGACAGAAACTTGGAATCATACAACTTGGTTGCATGATGAATGAGAAACTTCATATTTGGAAATTAGACTAATTCTTTGACAAAGTGTCAAGAGAAGGACTAAGAGATCGAGTACACTAGGTTGTGCGTCGATCAAGTCCACCACAAGAGTAATAAGGATGTTCGTCATGATTTACTAAAGTTTAGTAAATATGGTTATGCTTATAAGATTGAGTATAATTTTGAGTTGATTGAAAAGGTTCAATCAATAGCAAGATGAATAAGAAGAATCAAGTAGGCAGAAAGATAAAAGTTTCTCTATTCTAAGAAGAAGGGAGAGTACCTTTTATTGTGTTTTACGATATGTCTTAATGATTAAGAACTAATTCTCAATTAATCCTCTAAGTGAGTCTTAGTGCATTTGTATGTCCAAGAAGAGGAATCGAGAATTATGGAAATGGTTAAATCAAGAAGTCAATCATACTTCGTTCCAATATCAAGTCTTAGAGTCAAGATTGTGAATTGAGTGACAAGTCCTAAGTAGGTTTATAACACTCGTCAGATGTGGAATTTGGAAAAGCTTTCTTATTCTTGCACATTTATAATTGGTAAGTTGTGATGTCTTGGATAAGACAAAGACCAACCAGGACCAATTGTGTGACGTGTTAAACTTGACAAAAGACTACACTAACTCTTGAATATTTGTTTGTCAAGAAATGTTTCTTGACAAGAGAATCTTATATGTCAAGGAGTCAGTGGGAGTCTTAATGGTCTTGAAAAGTTTTAAGAACAAATCAAGAGTAAACCTAGTTGATCATCACTAGCACACGACTTGAGGTTTAAAACCTATCGTAGATGACAATTTTGTTTCTGCGCCATTCCAGTTAAGTTAGTTATGCGTGTGAGTTCTATGAGTTCTCATTTGGATGCATAAAGACAAAGCACCTTGATCAATGGAAAGTACATTGATATAAAAGGGTGAGTTGCTTGGAAGACTTGGTGGGCATTCATGTTACCATGAGGCAAGAAATCAAGATTGAACAAGTTCAGTCCATATGGTTTTGGATTTGTCGCAAACCTTCGTTTTGACAAATTCACATGGATAGGAACACATACATCATAAAATCTAAGTGTTATAAGGTTTTCCTCCTTCATGAAAATGATTGTGAGGAAATGCTTTCACTAAGAGAGATTTTAAGAAGATAGAAATTGTGAAAATTGTATTCTCAAATTCGATTATGATTACGGCATCCCTTTTCATAGTTCGAATTGTGAGATTTGGCAATGGATCTGAACATTTGGGACTTAGTGACATAAATTCTGAATTGTTTAGACACACATGTGAGCTATCTAAGGCAAAGGTGTATGAGCTTAAAAAAAAACTTAGATAAAGGCTTATCAAAGCATTAGGTATTAGAAATATGAACTTAAGGAATTCAATAAGCATTGTTTTCTAGAAGCTCAATTGTTTTCTGAATACATGTCAAAGCTAGTGGGACCATAAGTGTTATGCTGGTAAGAAAATAATCATCATGTTAGTGGGAGCATGATTATTATGGTAAGTATTGCAAGTTAGCAATATTAATTATAGAAAACAAAGATTCATTTTGCAATGTTGCAAGGGTTGAAAAGTTGTTTTGCTATAATTAAGGGAGAGAATATTATACTTCGTTTCAAAATTCTAAAGCTTAGATCGAGAAATGTTAATAAATTTAGTCAAGGATACATAGTGCATTCTCAAAATTCGATTATGATTACGACATCCCTCTTCATAGTTCGAATTATGGGAACAAGGCACATAAAATATTATGGCAGAAGGCTGATAAAGTATCACGTCTTTATGTGAGACATTATGCATCGTGTCCAATACGCTTCGGGTATAGGATCGATTGCATATGCTATAATATTTGACCATTCTAAATTTTCCAAATGCCTAGGGCATTAAGAGGGAAAAAGGACTAGAATCGGTTTTGACTAAAATAGTTAAACAACTATCAAAGGACAATCTGAGGTTCACTGAGGATTTGTCGCTTGTGAGTAGTTGGAAGTATAGTATTGGATGGACTATATTGACATTATTATGAATAGATAAGATTCTATTAAGAATGAGTTGTCATATGGCAAATATGGAAATGTTTCCATAAATGGGAGTTGGAAATTAAGAATCTATGTAGATTAGAAACTTTTATGCGATAGGATGTTCAAAGGAATGTACTTTGAGTGAGAGACATCACATCTATAGAATTGTTTTGTAACAATTTGTGATAGAGAACTTAGTAATTTCATTAGCCAAGTCTTGGTGACTTTTGTGTTATGACATTACAAAAGAATCATTGCATAAAATGTTAGAATCTGACATATTCTAAAAGTGGCAAGAATTTGGTATTCTTACACTAATGATAAGGATTGGGGATTGTGAAATGAGTTTCATTGGAAAAAGTTTTTTTTCAATTGATCTATTTCACAAAGTATGGACCATAGGAAACCAAAGTGTGCATGCTTGGAGCATGGGACAATTGTGGTTATAATTCGAGTAATAAGTTGATTTTCTGAAACAGTAAGCAATGAATAATGAGTAATCAATATGGTGTTTAAATAAAAGTGTTTTATTTACGCTCAAAAGTTGTGGGACCATATAGGATTAATATTATTATTGCGTTTCATTTTGCATGTTTTGACTTCCAGAATAACTAGGTTATTCGAACCTCCACAGTCGGTCATACGTTGGAAGTAAGTATGAAGGAAGACTGTCATGAATCTGTCTGTAGATTGTCTAAAGTGTTTAGACATAGCACAAGTTTGCTGCAGAGTTCATGAGTGCTTTGATAAGATTAAAGTATTGGATTAAACCCACGCTCACTTGAATCACTTCATGGTTTTATCACGAGTGATTGGTGAGACGATAAAATTGTATATTCTTGAAACCGAGACGTGTGAGTTGTTATTTGATGGTCGGTTGCACATTGATGATAAGTAAACACACCAGTAACTTGGTGTTATAAAACTTATTGTTGTGTGTGATTCGATTAGTAGGTGCAAGCAAGCATTTGAGTCAAAGTTTATCCATTCCTTTTACCCAAGGTGGGATAAAAGGGATATCTGTGGGCCCCTCGATGATTTAGTGACGACAAAGGTAAGTGCTCGGCCGGGCCATGACTGATTTGATTTATTCAATTAGTCAGTCGTCATAAATCGGAAATCGGGAAACGACACATAGACTGAGAGAATGATTTCAATCCATGTCTCATGTCTATACGATATCTTGTAGAATGGAGGAATATATGATCCCTTATCAAAAGGACACGCGTATCTGATAAGATCAGAGTTGACAGCGGCTTTTGGAAGCTACGATTGCTGATCAGGTTCTGAAGTCACACGCAGAATAGTTATTAGACTTATCCAAGTGGGAGACTGTTGGATTAGTGTCTAAGTCCATAACTATTTTGGTATGTACTTGACCCGATTGTGAGCATGGTCCTTTTGGGTTGCCTTCACACGGGTGACTAGACAGGATGACAGTTGAGGAGAGAGGTTGATTAGGGCATAAATATGATTTATTTATTATATTATATGAATAATATATTAATTTGGAATCATATTATTAATTAGTATTTAATCAGAAATTAATTAGGAATTAATTTTTGGATTAAAGGAATTAATTAAAAGTACAGGGGTTGTTTTGTAATTATTTGATAGTTGAGACTTTGGGCTATTGGATCACCTTTATTAAGGCTTGAACGAAATTCCTAGAAGGATCTAGGAGTTTTCGTCCAAGGGCTTAAGGAAAGGAGTCCATGGACTTGCTTAGGCCCTAAGCTAAGGGATTAGGGTTTCCACCTTGAAACCCTAGTTAGCCTTAAGTATAAATAGCACCCTAAGGCACTAAGATTTCGTCCAAGCTTTGGGAGACCCTAAAAGGGACGAATTCTAGGGCTAGATACCCTTCTCTCCTCTCTCCCATATTCATCCTTTCACCTAGTGTGTTTGTGAGCCATTAGAGGTACTACACTTGTGGTACTTGCTTTCAAGAGCTAAGGAAATTCAAGGAACTAGTTGTTATTACTATATAACAACAAAAGGTATGTATTCTATTCTTTTATATGGATTTCGAAAATAATAGTAGCATGCCAGGTTTCCTTTTGTGTTCATAAAGTTGTATAACTAATAGTGAAAACATAGATCCAACTCTAGGGTTGCATGCACACATAGGATTGTTTGTATAAAACCCATCAGGTTCCACAAATCTGAAGAAGAATCATTGCTACATGGCGAAAGATGGAACACTCAGCATTGTCGAACAAGCTTTGTGCAAGGAGGATCAAGAAGAAGAATGGTTGATCGACAGCGCATGCTCCTTGCACATGACCGGAAGGTTGGAGTACCTTCGGGATTTCAGGCCAGTTTGCAACGGGGGTATCGTCACATTCGGCAACAACGCGGATAGGATTATCCGAGGTTATGGTGTTCTTACTACTGGGAATTTTTCTATTCAAAAGGTCGCTTATGTGGAAGGTCTAAAACACAATCTCATTAGTGTTGGCCAACTATGTAAGGCAGGCCATCAGGTTGAATTTGATGACCATTTCTGCTACATAATGACAAGTGATAGGAGCACTTGCCTGATCAAATCCAGATCTGTTCATATCCCTTAAGTTCCCTATTGAGTACCGATACCGTAAGAAATCCTTCTTTTGAAACCATCCCGCTAGAATTTCATAGAGATAAATGGTTCAGCTCCCTTCTAAGCCTTGAGAGGATTAGAGGAATCATCCTTACTCTTTCAGTATTCATACGCACCTGCATCCGCTGGCCCCCTTTTCTTGCAGCTTTCGGACTTGGCCGATCATGAAGAATTTCAGGCCACACCCATGTGACATACTTCCATTTACACGAGGAGTATTTTCTATATAAAAAATCCCATGTCCGATAGTGCGAAGCACTACTGAGCAATTCATGTATCACTTGATACGGACGACTTCTGTTTTTCCGCCGGACCACAGTCTTGACAAAAGGGGAAATTTGTCCAATAGTCACAAATGGTGCCTCCACAGGTTGACCCCTTATGGTCGACGTTCTCTCCTCCCATCCTCTCCTCTCCCTACCGGTCGCCGAATATAACTCTTCTTTGCCGTTCTGGTTGGCTTAGGGCAGTCGAACTCTCGCGTTCATGATATCTACATTCAACTGTGCCCCGGGTCTCCCCTCATCCGGCTCTCTGCAGGGGAATCTCCACTCACTGCAAGGTACTATGTATCCCCTGGATGTCTCTCTGATCATCGGCAAACCGCAACTATGCTTCCTATCAAAAGCAGTATCCGAAGTAAGCTGGCTCTGGCACCATAAGCTTGCTCATCTCAACTTCCGGTACATCAACAACCTGGTCACAGGGGAACTTGTCTGTGGCCTCCCCATTCTGAAGTTTCACAATGACACTCTCTGCCCTTCCTGTGAGAGTGGCAAGCAGTCCAAAGTAAGTCATCTTTTGGTGATCGACTCCTCCATCTCAGAACCACTGGAACTTCTCCATATTGATCTCTACGGTCCATCTACCGTATCCAGTCTCCACCACAAGAAATACATACTGGTTATAGTGGATGACTTCACACGTTTCACATGGGTCTTTTTTCTTCGACTCAAGTCAGAAACACCGTAGGTTTTCATCAACTTCATCAAGGAGATCGGACTTCAAATCAAACTACCAGTGCGTCGTATCCGCAACGACAATGGAACTGAGTTCACCAATCATCTTTTGAATAGTTTCTTGGTGTCCAAGGGTATAAGTCACAATTTCTCAGCTCCCTATACCCTGCAGCAGAATAGAGTTGTAGAGAGAAGAAATAGAACTCTGGAGGAAGCAGCCAGATCAATGCTCAACTTTGCTAATCTTCCTCTATACTTCTGGGCCAAAGCAGTGGCCACAACATGCTTCGTGCAGAACCGCAACATAGTGTGTAAATGTCTCAGCAAAACACCATATGAGGGTCTCAACAATAGAAAGCCTAATGTCCTATTTTTCCATATATTTGGGTGCAGATGTTTTGTGATCAACAATCAAGATCATCTCAACAAGTTTGCACCTAAATCTGATGAATGCATCTTCCTTGGCTACTCAACCAACAAGGTAGCATATCGTGTTCTCATACGACGTACGAGACTAATAGTCGAGAGCTTTGACGTAAGGTTCGACGATTCCTATGTCCGCAACACCGCTCCCTCCACCGAAACCAAAGCAATCCTGGAATGTGATCTTCCTGAATCTTCGGGTCCTTTAAACATAGTTGAAGTTAATTATGATGATCTCTTTGATCCATTAGATACTGCTAAGCTATCCGAAGTTCTTGTTTCTCCAGAAGCCCAAATGCAACATGTTGAAGTATTTGGTCCTACGCTATCCGATGATGTGCCCTTAAATAATTCCACCTCGCTTGTTGAAGAGGAAAACTCAACTCCGAATCATACGACAACCATCGAGATTCCAGTACTAGTCGATGCAGCTCCGTCTCTCCGCAAAGGATCGCAACCATCAAACGTTTCTTCAGACTCGGATGATGAAAACATAGAGAATATTGACACCAGATCAGACCCAAGAGTTTTCACTTTTCCATCAATCCAGGGGGAACCTTCTCAGGTTCCAGAAGAGCTCTCATTCGCAGTCCAGGGGGAACCTCTTCCAACTGCTCAAGAAAATGCTAATTTCACTCCAACAGTCCAAGATGACTCCGCGGGATGTTCTCAAGTCCAGGGGGAACTGCCGTCTCCAACCACATAATCTTGTGACTTTGAAGACATTCCCTCTACCATAGTTACTGATCATCTACAACCTCGTCTTCATGTATGGACAAAGGACCACCCACCGGGTCAAATCATTGGCAACCCATCTGTAACACTCGGATTCCCAGGTATTATTTATATTCTTTTATTTTTGGGTGATGTGAGGAGACTCGGCGAGTTGGAGTCTAAACTCGCCGAGTAGGATCGCGGTTTTGCACGCGGGTTACCGTCTGGACTCGGCGAGTCCACGCTGTTTAATGAAACCCTAATTTCCAGGGTTTAAGACCTATTTAAAGAGGCTTATGGCCGTCATTTGCGGCCACCAACCCCAGAGAGAAACCCTAAAGAGATTTTGAGCGTTTTGGGAGAGAGTGAAGGCCATTGTTAACCTTTGTAGTTTTGTTTGGCAAGGCAAAGGAGATTCTAGCCAAGAGGAGGCAAGAGAACAGGACATCCTTCGAATTTGGAACTCAGAGCATCATTTTGGAGGTATATTTTGGCTCCCTTTCCTGTTATTATGATGAACATGGGGGTTTAGGGTTTCTTGACCCCTTTGTTGGTTAGATTTGATGTCCACTTCGTCCCTATTTGTGATGAAGCTTGAAATGGGATCCATAGAGGTCCAGAGAAGCTTTATTCCTTAAGCTTATGAGGATTCATGGGAGTTGTGACCAAGGGTTATGAGATATGGGGCTAAAACATCATGTAGGAGCAAATAGAGGTTGTTTGAGCACCAAGGTCTGGACTTTACGTGATTATCATGCTTGGGGAGGCCAGATCTATGATTGTATGGAACAGATCTGACCTCAAAAGTGAGTTTGAGTTTATGCATGGCATGAACTCGCCGAGTCTGAAGAACGGACTCGGCGAGTAGCATGAAGTTTTCCCGTAACCACTCAGTGAGTGGTCTTGACGAGTTGAGGGGTCGACTCAGTGAGTCAAGGAGAGTCGGGGGGGGGGGGGGGGACTGAGTCAAGCCGGAACTCGCCGAGTTGTTCTTGAGACTCGGCGAGTTGAGTCGTGGTGGCCCCGCGATTCATGCCAGGTGGAACTCGTCGAGACAGAGAAGTACTCGGCGTGTCAAGAGAGGATCCAAGAGAGTCAGTGGACACGTATAGACTCGCCGAGTCGCCCTAGTGCACTCGCCGAGTCCGGTCAAAGTTGATCGTTGACCTTGTTGACCTTTAGGGTTGAGTGCAGTTGTATTTATGAGTGTATTACTTTGTGTGATTAGGCGGAGGCTAGATCACATTTATCCCGAGACAGATATTTACCGAGACACCGAGGTGAGTCTTCTCACTATACTTACCTAGAGTAGTACATTGTGTAAACCAGAGGGTCTTATGTGTTATGTATGAGATTATGTGTTATGTGCTATGTGTATGTTGTATGTTGTTATAGACCGGACCGTAGGGTCCAACGATACAGACCGGGCCGGAGGGTCCAACGAGCTATGACCGGACTAGAGGGTCCAACGAGCTACGGGACTGGAGGGTCCCACTGAAACATATCGACCGGAGGGTCATATCATAGCCTTGAGTGGCATATGTGTTGTATGTGGTATATTGGGGAACTCACTAAGCATTTATACTTACAGCTGTTGTGTGATTTGTTTCAGGTACCAGTGATGAGCGCGGGAAGGCGCCGACATGATCCGTACACACTTGAGGAGTTTATGTTTTGGATTCTGGGGAGATGTCTTTGTGATAAATACATTTAAAACAATATGTTGATGTTATTTTGTGAAAATGATGGTTTTGGAAATGAAAATTTTGTTTTGAAAATTCATGACGTTACAAGTTGGTATCAGAGCCTTGGTTTGACGGATTCGGATGCATCTTCGGGCGTATCTGAACTCAAACTGAGGAATTGAGGAAATTTTTTTTTATAATAAAATAAAATTTTTGAAAAGAGTCACAGGGTTTTGAGATAAACAGAGCAGAGCAGTGTGTACGATCAGCCAGCGCCCGAACGACGAATTCCCCAAAAAGTACCCTTACTTATTGAATTATGAGATATGTTATATTATGCATGCTAGAGTAGGCTAAGTATACATATTAGGACTAGAGTGGCCTGATTTGTGATGCCTTAGCCTAGGGGTTTTCTGCTGCTGAGATGCTTTGAGGGCGAGTGATAGCAGTTAGGAGCTCATGAGGCTCGTACTACTGAAGACACCGGATCAGTGGGCATTTCAAGTAAGAATCTTTTGGACGACGGAGGACAAGTAGGGTTGCGTCATCGAGTATGAGCATGTTCGATCGAATCTCTGATAAATTTTTGTTGTATTTCAGAGACATTATGGTTGGGACTCGACACACACCTGAGACCAGTGGTGTCCGCGACGAGGAGATCTGTCGGATAATTCAGGAGGAGGTGGCTGCCGCCATCCGGGCTGAGATCCCCGAGATGTTTGAAGACATCAAGACCACATTGATCGAGACTTTTGATGAGCGGTACGCCGCGTTGACTGAGGCTGCTGCAGCTGCAGCTACTGCTACTGTTGCTGCTGCCAGACCTCAGGGAGGTGACTCGTTGTTGTTCCGAGAGTTCAGTAACACGAAGCCACCAGAGTTCGACGGGACGCAGGACCCGATTGCCGCTATGAGGTGGATCTCTGACATCGAGGGATGTTTCTATACGTTCTCTTGTCCCGAGCACTTTAGGGTTCGGTTCGCCTTGAACCAGCTCCGTATGGGAGCGAAGGATTGGTGGAAGTTCGTGACGGCAAACTTTACTTTGGCTGAGATTTCTGAGGTGACCTGGGAGAGGTTCACCGCTATGTTCCGAGAGGAGTATGTTCCCCCGGTAGAGAGCGAACGGTTGATCCAGGAGTTCTTGACCCTCAAGCAGGGTACTAATTCAGTGACTGTCATCACCAGGAAGTTCCATGAAAGGGCAATGTTTTGCCCCGAACAGGTGTCGACGGAGCAGGCTCGTATGAGCCGTTATCTGGGTGTTTTGAGGAGAGATATATGGGAGTTCGTGGCGAACTCGACTTACCGGACATTTTCTGAGCTCCAGGCAAATGCCCGAAAGAGGGAGATCGAGCTGGAGACTTAGGCCAGGGAGGAGGCCGAGTCTCAAAGGATGGATCGGCTGCCGGCCCAGTCTCATCCGGCAGCCAAGCGGGCTAAACCCGCTGATTCGAGATCTGGGGGCGCGAAGGGCCGCACTTGTGGGAAGTGCGGTAAGAGTCATGAGGGGTCGTGCAGGACTGGGGTATGTTACAAGTGTGGGAAGGAGGGGCATATCGCGAGGGAATGCCCCAAGGGATTCTTGGTGTGCTTTCATTGCAACCAGACTGGCCATCGGAAGGCCGAGTGCTCGCAGCTTTTACAGGGATCAGCGCAGGGATCTGCGCCTGCTGCTAGGGTTACCGAGACTCGGCTGGTGAAGGCCGAGGCCCCGAGGGCTCGTGGGAGAGCGTTTCAGTTGACCGCGGAGGAGGTCCGCGCAGCGCCTGATGTTGTGGCTGGTATGTATTTTCTTTCCTCTTTTATTTGAATTGAGATTTTATGCTTATATGATCATATGCGTAGGTACTTTTCTTGTGAATTCTGTGCCTGCATTGGTGTTATTTGACTCTGGTGCGAGTCGGTCGTTTGTTTCCATAGCGTTTAGTCAGCATATTAGTACCCGTCGAGAGGCATTGGATCGGCCACTGCGAATTTCCATAGCTGATGAGCGAGCTGTGCATGTTTCGGATGTGATTCGAGGATGTGTCCTTGAGATCTTCGGTGTGGAGTTCCCGATAGATCTGGTTCCGATCGCGATGGGGGACGTGTGTGTGATAGTGGGTATGGATTGGCTGAGCCGTTTTGGAGCTGTGATAGATTGCGAGCGTCAATTGGTGTCGATCCGAGACCCTAGTGGGGGAGTTCTTACGGTGTACGGCGAGGGTACACGTCCAGGGTCAGCATTTTGTTCGGCCGCCAGAGCGAGGCAGAGTCTACAGCAGGGCTGTAGGGGTTTTGTAGTATACGTGATGGATGAGAGGGCTGATATTGAGAGACCGAAGTCAGTTGATGAGGTTCCAACAGTGCGTGAGTTTCCGGATGTGTTTCCAGAGGACTTGCCTGGTGTGCCTCCGGAGAGGCAGGTAGAGTTTGGTATCGAGTTGGTTCCAGGAGCTGCGCCTATCGCTAAGGCGTCGTATCGCCTTGCGCCTCCGGAGATGCAGGAGTTGTCCTCGCAGCTTCAAGAACTGCTGGGGAAGGGGTTTATCAGGCCGAGCAGTTCGCCTTGGGGAGCGCCTATCCTCTTCGTCAAAAAGAAGGATGGCTCGCTCCGGATGAGCATCAATTATCGTGAGCTGAATAAGCTAACGGTCAAGAACCGTTACCCGTTGCCAAGGATCGATGATTTGTTTGATCAGCTGCAGGGAGCATCTTGGTTCTCCAAGATCGATTTGAGGTCTGGGTATCATCAGGTGAGGGTGCGGGAGGAGGACGTGCAGAAGACGGCCTTCCGGACTCGTTATGGGCATTACGAATTCGTGGTGATGCCTTTCGGACTCACCAACGTACCAGCGGTGTTCATGGATCTCATTAACAGGGTGTGCAGACCAATGTTGGATCGCTCGGTAATCGTGTTCATCGATGACATTCTGGTGTATTCGAGATCCAGGGAGCAACATGAGGATCATTTGAGGGAGATCCTCAGAGTTCTGAGATCGGAGAGGCTTTATGCCAAATTCTCCAAATGTGAATTCTGGTTACGAGAAGTCCAGTTTTTGGGGCATCTCGTTAACCAGAAGGGGATTTTAGTCGACCCGGCCAAGATTGAGGCGGTTATGAGGTGGGAAGTGCCGAGATCACCCACCGAGATCAGGAGTTTTCTGGGATTGGCCGGCTATTATCGGAGATTTATTAAGGATTTCTCCAAGATCGCTGTGCCCCTCACCAAGTTGACCCGGAAAGGTGTTGCGTTTTCTTGGGGTCCGGAGCAGCAGACCTCGTTCGAGACACTTCGCAGGAAGTTATGCGAAGCCCCAGTGTTAGCCCTTCCGGAAGGGATGGAGGATTTTGTGGTTTATTGGGACGCATCGATATCCGGATTGGGAGCGGTGCTTATGCAGAGGGGGCATGTGATAGCTTATGCATCAAGGCAGCTTAAGCCTCACGAGTCGAGATATCCCACGCATGATCTGGAGCTGGGAGCGGTAGTGTTCGCTCTCAAAATCTGGCGACACTACCTGTACGGGGTTCGATGTACGATATATACGGACCACAAGAGCTTGAAGTATTTGATGGATCAGCCCAACCTAAATATGCGTCAGAGGAGGTGGTTGGACGTGGTCAAGGATTATGATTGTGAGATCCTGTACCACCCGGGCAAGGCTAATGTTGTAGCCGATGCACTGAGCCGCAGGGCGGAGAGCGCCCCATTGCGAGATGTATGTTTGAGATTGACGGTGATGACCCCAGTTTTGGATGCTATTCGAGGGGCCCAGGCTGAGGCAGCGCAGCCTGAGAGCCAGAAGAGGGAACGAGTTGTCGGGCTGGTATCGGAGTTCGTTACCGATAGTCGGGGGCTTATGACATTTCAGGGTCGGATTTGGGTACCGTCCGTGGGCGGGATGCGTACCATTTTGATGGAGGAGGCTCATCGGTCGAAATTATCGATCCATCCCGGGGCCACTAAGATGTTTTTGGACCTGAAAAAGGATTATTGGTGGCCCTGTATGAAGAGGGATGTCGCATGGTTTGTAGATAGATGCTTGACCTGTCGCAGGGTTAAGGCCGAGCATCAGCGTCCACATGGTAAGTTGCAGCCATTAGAGGTTCCCGAGTGGAAATGGGAACAGATTACCATGGACTTCATCACCAAATTGCCAAGAACCGTGAGGGGTGTCGATGCAATTTGGGTGATTGTGGATAGGTTGACAAAGAGTGCTCATTTCCTGGCCATCAGTGAGAGCTCTTCCGCGGAAAAGTTGGCGGAGATGTACGTGAGAGGGGTGGTATCACGGCATGGAGTGCCGATTTCGATTGTCTCAGATGGAGATGTACGTTTCACTTCCAGATTCTGGAAGAAGTTTCATGAGGAATTGGGAACGAAACTGCATTTTAGTACTGCGTACCACCCCCAGACCGACGGGCAGAGTGAACGGACGATTCAGACGCTCGAGGACATGCTCCGAGCATGTGTGTTGGATTTCGGCAGAAGTTGGGACACGTTTTTGCCCTTAGCAGAGTTCTCTTACAACAACAGCCATCATTCGAGCATTGGCATGCCGCCCTTTGAGCTGTTATATGGGAGAAGGTGTCGGACCCCTATCTGCTGGGGAGAAGTAGGGCAGCGCGTAGTGGGTAGTACCGAGATCGTGCTTCAGACGACAGAGCAGATCCAGCAGGTCAGACAGAGGTTGTTGACCGCTCAGAGCCTTCAGAAGAGTTATGCGGACAGACGCCGGTCCGAGCTTGAGTTTCAGGTCGGCGACTTTGTGCTCCTAAAGGTCTCTCCTTGGAAAGGAGTGATTCGATTCAGGAAGAGGGGCAAGTTGGGGCCCTGATATATTGGTCCTTTCAGGGTGGTCGCGAGGGTAGGCAGGGTAGCCTATCTTTTGGAGTTGCCAGCAGAGTTGGGTCAGATCCACGACACTTTCCACGTGTCGCAGTTGCAAAAGTGCGTAGCCGACGAGTCGACAGTAGTGCCATTAGAAGATATTCAGGTGGATGCGAGCCTGAATTATGCTGAGAGACCAGTGGCGATCAGAGATCGGAAGATCAAGGTCCTGAGGAATAAAGAGGTGCCACTGGTGCAGGTCCAGTGGCAGCATCGGAAAGGGTCAGAGTTAACTTGGGAGCCGGAGCGTGAGATGCGTGAGCAGCATCCAGAGTTATTTGCAGGGCGAAGTCTGATTCTAGTGGGGGAGAATTGTAACACCCGGATTCTCAGGTATTATTTATATTCTTTTATTTTTGGGTGATGTGAGGAGACTCGGCGAGTTGGAGTCTAAACTCGCCGAGTAGGATCGCGGTTTTGCACGCGGGTTCGTGTCTGGACTCGGCGAGTCCAAAAGTGGACTCGGCGAGTCCACGCTGTTTAATGAAACCCTAATTTCCAGGGTTTGAGACCTATTTAAAGGGGCTTATGGCCGTCATTTGTGGCCACCAACCCCAGAGAGAAACCCTAAAGAGATTTTGAGCGTTTTGGGAGAGAGTGAAGGCCATTGTTAACCTTTGGAGTTTTTTTTGGCAAGGCAAAGGAGATTCTAGCCAAGAGGAGGCAAGAGAAGAGGACATCCATCGAATTTGGAACTCAGAGCATCATTTTGGAGGTATATTTTGGCTCCCTTTCCTGTTATTATGATGAACATGGGGGTTTAGGGTTTCTTGACCCCTTTGTTGGTTAGATTTGATGTCCATTTCGTCCCTATTTGTGATGAAGCTTGAAATGGGATCCATAGAGGTCTAGAGAAGCTTTATTCCTTAAGCTTTATGAGGATTCATGGGAGTTGTGACCAAGGGTTATGAGATATGGGGCTAAAACATCATGTAGGAGCAAATAGAGGTTGTTTGAGCACCAAGGTCTGGACTTTACGTGATTATCATGCTTGGGGAGGCCAGATCTATGATTGTATGGAACAGATCTGACCTCAGAAGTGAGTTTGAGTTTATGCATGGCATGAACTCGCCGAGTCTGAAGAACGGACTCGGCGAGTAGCATGAAGTTTTCCCGTAACCACTCAGTGAGTGGTCTTGACGAGTTGAGGGGTCGACTCAGTGAGTCAAGGAGAGTCGGGGGGGGGGGGGGACTGAGTCAAGCCGGAACTCGCCGAGTTGTTCTTGAGACTCGGCGAGTTGAGTCGTGGTGGCCCCGTGATTCATGCCAGGTGGAACTCGTCGAGACAAAGAAGTACTCGGCGTGTCAAGAGAGGATCCAAGAGAGTCAGTGGACACGTATAGACTCGCCGAGTCGCCCTAGTGCACTCGCCGAGTCCGGTCAAAGTTGACCGTTGACCTTGTTGACCTTTAGGGTTGAGTGCAGTTGTATTTATGAGTGTATTACTTTGTGTGATTAGGCGGAGGCTAGATCACATTTATCCCGAGACAGATATTTACCGAGACACCGAGGTGAGTCTTCTCACTATACTTACCTAGAGTAGTACATTGTGTAAACCAGAGGGTCGTATGTGCTATGTATGAGATTATGTGCTATGTGCTATGTGTATGTTGTATGTTGTTATAGACCGGACCGAAGGGTCCAACGATACAGACCGGGCCGGAGGGTCCAACGAGCTATGACCGGACCAGAGGGTCCAACGAGCTACGGGACTGGAGGGTCCCACTGAAACACATCGACCGGAGGGTCATATCATAGCCTTGAGTGGCGTATGTGTTGTATGTGGTATATTGGGGAACTCACTAAGCATTTATGCTTACAGCTGTTGTGTGATTTGTTTCAGGTACCAGTGATGAGCGCGAGAAGGCGCCGGCATGATCCGTACACACTTGAGGAGTTTATGTTTTGGATTCTAGGGAGATGTCTTTGTGATAAATACATTTAAAACAATATGTTGATGTTATTTTGTGAAAATGATGGTTTTGGAAATGAAAATTTTGTTTTGAAAATTCACGACGTTACACCATCAGTAGGCATTCAAACCAGATCTTCACAACATTTATCAGATCACTGTCACTACGCAAAATTTATGTTCACTGTCGAGCCCCGAACAATCAAAGAAGCTCTACTGGAGCCCGACTGGATTACTGTGATGCAAGAAGAATTAGCTGAATTTGAACGAAATAGTGTGTGGCAACTCGTTCCAAAACCGCAAGGTCACACCATTGTTGGTACTAGATGGGTGTACAAGAACAAGCAGGATGAATCCGGTGTGGTAGTTAGAAAGAAGGCAAGGCTAGTTGCCAAGGGTTATAGTCAACTAGAAGGAGTTGATTATGATGAAACATATGCCCCGGTAGCCAGAATGGAAGCTAAACGCATCTTTCTAGCGTATGCAGCTCACAAGAACATTAAAGTACATCAGATGGATGTCAAGAGTGCTTTCCTTAATGGCGAGTTGAAAGAGGAGGTGTATCTTTAGCAACCTCCGGGCTTCGAATGTCTTGAATTCCCAAATCATTGCTACAAGCTCAAGAAAGTAGTTTACGGTCTAAAGCAAGCTCCAAGGGCGTGGTATGAGACTCTCTCAGAGTTTCTTGTCATGTCTAGCTATAAGAGAGGAGTGATTGATCCCACTCTATTTCGAAAAGCAAATGGTAATCACCTTATGCTTGTATAAATATATGTGGATGATATCATCTTCGGGTCTACAGATCATGGGATGGTGGATGATTTTGCCAGGCTCATGACCAACAAATTTCAGATGAACATGAATAGAGAGATTAAATTCTTTCTAGGACTTCAATCAAACAGATCCCTCAAGGGATATTCATCCATCAAGAGAAATACACCTCTGAACTGCTGAGGAAATACTCAATGGACAACTGTTCCTCAGCTAAGGTCCCCATGGCCTTCGGTTATAAGATTTCTGCTGATCCATCCGGAGAATCAGTGGATCTCAAAACTTATCGAGGGATAATTGGTTCATTGATGTACCTCACTGCAAGCAGACCAGACATTGTCTTTGCAACAGGCGTATGCGCAAGGTATCAGGCTGACCCAAAAGTGTCACACATGACCGCAACCAAGCAGATTCTAAGATACTTGAAGGGGAGCAAAGCTCTTGGTCTTTGGTACCCCGCAGGGAATGACTTCAGCCTACAAGCATTTACTGATGCGGATCATGCCAGATGTCGTTTGGATCGCAAAATTACTTCCAGTGGATGTCAATTTTTGGGTGGAAGACTCGTCAGCTGGTCTTCAAGGAAACAAAGTTGTGTCTCACTGTCTACCACAGAAGCTGAGTATGTGGCCACAGCCAGCTGTTGTTCACAAGTCCTGTGGATGAAAATGCAACTCATGGACTACGGGTACATAATGTTGCGGATACCAATTTATTGTGACTCAGAAAGTGCCATAGCGATTTCTCACAATCCTATTCATCACTCGAAGACAAAGCACATTGAACTACGATATCACTTTATCAAAAATCACATCTTGAAAGGTAACATTGAACTAATTTTTGTCAACACTAATGAAGAGATTGCTGATGTATTCACAAAAACACTTGACTCTGCCAAATTCAAAAGTTTCTTACAAATGTTAGGAATGATGAATCCGGACCCACAATTCTTTTTGAATTGATAGGTACCGCAGACCTCTCTTGGTCTCTGCTTGCGGTCCTATTTGGATATAAGTATCATACATAGTTGTTGGATATTTTGGGTACCGCAGTATATTTATGTACTACAGTACACATAGTGTACCGCAACCATATATTATATCTATATCCTCGAGGCCCTTAATGTTTGTTTTTTCTGACTTTGTTCAAGTGTGCTCCTCAGTTGTTCTACTGCAGTCCTTTTCATCTACCGCAGTAAAATAAAAAATAAAAACAATCTGCAGTGGATGCTCAACCCGCATTGAAAACTCCATCCGCAATGAAATTAATTGCATTTTCAATCACGTCTTAAATAATTGGAACCTGGTGTGCTATTTAATGATCCTTCATTAAATAAGAAAAACATTCTCAAAAATTCAACATTCTTTTTGAAGCACATCACTGTTTCATTGTTTTAAATAAACCTGTATCAGACCTATTTTGGGTATGATGACAAAAAGAACAGTTTTCCATAAAAGAAATCATTTTAAGAAATCTTTTTTCACTACTAGAAAAACAGCCTTTAATGACGTGCAAACAAAGACACGCAATGATTTACGATACGCAAAAGCGTGCGTCCGTAAAATAATGTCATCTCTTATAAAATTTGAAGGATAGAGGACAAGCATTTTGTGCGCGCCCTAAACTTAGTGTCCAAAAAAAAACACGGAGGGCGCATATGATAAAAATGTGTGTCGTGTACGCACGTCGCTTTATATTTTTTTTTCATAAACATGCATTTTAGAAGCTCGTGGGGAAATAAAATTCCAAAAGTTTGAAAAGTCGCCATGCTCTCCTCTACCTTCTTTCAATCGTTCTTCTCTCTCTCTCTCTCTCTCTCTCAATCAAATACCAAAAATCGACTATTGTTAGAACTAGGGTTCCGGTTCTTAGTGAAATCAAAGGTTTTTTGGTGACCAGGCCATGAAATTAATCAAAGGGGTACAATTGTTGGAACCACGACTATTGTTGGAACTAGTAGCGTGAGGAACAATGTTCGCCGCAGATAGAGTGTTGTTTCAGTTATCATAAGTAGAGGTGAGTTTTCTCACTGTATCAGTGGGTTGAAGGCACTAATGTTGACCCATTATTTGTGATATAGGATGCTAGCTGTTTCTATGATATGTGCATGCAAGACCAGGATCTGGCCGATGCCAATTGTATGAAAAACTAGGATCTGGCCCTTGGTACTCGTATGAAAGACTAGGATCTGGCCCCTGACGTTTGCATGACAAACAAGGATCTATCCCCTGGTACTTGTATGGAAGACCGGGATTTGTCCCTCAGTATTGCAAGGGGAGACCATCATTTGTCCCATGGAAGGAAGTGCTTGTAAGACTATGATTTGGCCCATATCATTCACTTATTTATGTATCGTATGTGGTACTTTGGGAAACTCACTAAGCTTTTGCTTATAGTTTATGTTTCTGGTTTCAGGTACATTCAGTACTTAGGGGAAGGGTCCGACGTGATGACACGGCATTCTCCCCTCATTTTTTTCCGCACTTTTGATATTTTATTACTCTGATGTTTGACATTGTACCATGTAGATGTTTTGGAACAATTTGATAATTGAAACATTTTATTTAAAATTGAAAATTTTTATCATGATTTTCGGGTCGTTACACATTGATTAAACAATATACGGATCTCCTATCAGTATGTTTTTTTGTTTCACTTCTTAAGGTATTGTATTCATATGTATTTTTGATATTGTTTTGTGTTACTTCTTTGTGTAACATCATTGCTTTCTTTATTACTGGTTTCATTCTTATTGAACTTTGCAAAAACATATCATTATTATCATCGTACTTTAAAAAAAACACATTTAAAAAATACTATCATCTTACTTTCATTTTTTTACCTAAAATATCATCTTACTTTAATTTTGACGGTTTTATGGAAAAAGGTTATGTTGAATATCATCCTACTTTAATTTTGACAGTTTTCTGGAAAAAAAATTGTTTTTATTATTTACTATGCAAAAATAGTTCATTATTAACATCGTACTTATACAAAATGACATTTAAACAAATGTTGTTATCTTATTTAACTTTTTACACATAATATCATCCTACTTTAAATTTGACAGTTTTCTGGGAAAAAAGTTCTTTTTATTATTGAGAATATAGTTCATTATTAGCATCGTACTTAAAAGATGCTTTTTAAAGGATTCTTTTGGATACTCTGGAAAAGTTTTATTTTTCCTACATTAGAAATCCTTAATAGGACAATTTTATGTAAAGAAAAACAGTCAATGCATACTACATTTTCATTTTATTTAACATATGGACCATTTACGTAAAAAAAAAGTTCATATTTGGACCATTTATGCAATCTTAATATTTATTTCCACTTACAAGTTTCATACTTTAAACGATCATCATTGTTTTTTTTTTTTCTCAATTTTTTTTAATTCTAACAAAATAAACAAGTGTTAAAGACACATGAACATAATGGTAAAAAAATTTGGACCATTACTGTAATATTGTTAACAATTTGTGTGATTGACCTTTCTTTGTTTTGTCATATATAACATCCTACTAACATTAAAATGTGTAAAATTTATAGATAGGCATTCTATAAATGTAATTTTTTTTC
This sequence comes from Lactuca virosa, assembly GCF_052849685.1. NCBI lineage: Eukaryota > Viridiplantae > Streptophyta > Magnoliopsida > Asterales > Asteraceae > Lactuca > Lactuca virosa. The sequence goes on from NC_136434.1 coordinate 34,269,938, forward strand.
ATATTTTTTTGTTAGGCATTCTACTTCCAGTTATAGCAATATATTTTAACTTTAATTTTTTTTATATTTGGACCATTTATCTAATCTTAATTATTTATTTCATGCAACGGGTTTCCTACTTTAAATGAACATCATTATTTTCATTTTTTCCCTATTTTTATTTTTTATTTTTAAATTTCATACAGAATAAAGAGTGTAAATACATGTGACAATTCCGAAAATTGTCGCCAATCGCTGAAACTGACGAACGTCAAGTATAATAAACTTAATACGTAATATTCATCGATCTAAGATAAAAATACAAGATTTCGTGTTAAAATACATAAGAAAAACCAACCAAATCGTCCGTAATCTATAAAAATAAGTGCATGAAAAGTTTTGTTATTTCAAGGAAATAATAACATATTCCAAAAGTACACGTCTTCACGATCCTGGAAATATAAGTTTTGTAAAAATCCGACTTCGTATAAATTAGATATGATTTTTATAAAATATAAAAATCAACCGCGCACAAAAAGTTACAACGTAAAAAGCTACCAACAGAACAGTGGACCTTTAGCTAAAATCACCAAAAGGAAAATCGTAGTACTCATCGAGATAAGAACTTTGAGTCAAAAAAAACGTCAAACACAGAATCCATACGAGAGAGATATTAAACGTATAAAAATAAGGGCTAAAAATAAAGCTGGAACTAGTCAATGCAACCTAAAGTAAAGTTGTAGTTCTCGTTGATAACTACGTATGGATATAAAGAACGTCGAAAACAGTTTTAGTTTTTTAAAGAGATGTAAGAGGAGGGTCAACAATTCAAATATCATTAAAAGGAAGCTACCACTACATCACACTGGTTTTTAAAATCTCATGAATCATCTCATCCTCAATCGCTACTAAAACCTGAATACATGTCAAAAGTAGTAGGTTAAGTGTTGGTAACGCCTAGTGAGTAATATCAATAGTTCACCATGTTTATAGTCAAGGTTGTAACGTCCGTGTTTTCCGCTAAGCATTTCACCGAAAAATATGTATTTATGTTAATTGATAATGTAAACTTTTTATCAATAAATGAATAAAAAAATCTTCAAACATGATAAGTGTATATATATATATATATATATATATATATATATATATATATATATATATATATATATATATATATATATATATAGAGAGAGAGAGAGAGAGAGAGAGTAACAGACTTAAGTTCAAATGAGAACAAATATAAGATCGAGAACACGAGAACAAATATGAGCCATTAATTCTATTAAAAAAAGAGCCTATTTTTTTAATTAGATGTTGGTATTTTTTTAATCATTCTTTTTGTGCTTTTATAAACACCTAATCTGACTAATTTGATTAATGTTTTGAGATTTATCAGATCATCGATTCTTCATCAAATGTCTTCAACTATTCATCCAAAATCATTGATTCATCATAAAAAAAACCTCTATTTTTCATCTAAAAATACTAATTCGTAATTAATTGTTGAACAATTTCAAGAAGTCTAGATTGAACAATCTAAAGAACATCTCTTAGAAATCGCCCAAATTTGAAGAACAACTCTTAGAAATCGCCTAGATTTATCGATCTCAACATTCTCTAACGTTTGTCGATTATCAAAATTCATCAATCGAATCTGAAACATCCCAAAAATATGGTCCAAAAATTTCATTTTTATTAAATATTAAAACCACGGTTATCAACCCATTTTAACAAAAGATAAGTTATAGTATCTCAACATTGTTATCAGAGTTTCAAAACATCAGAGTACACATCCCAGGCTAAAACATATTTGTGTGTGCAATGCAGTCATCCTGATCTCTTCTCTTTGCAACTGGAAGTACCTGAAACCAAAACTGGAAACCGTAAGCATGAAGCTTAGTGAGTCTCCCCAAACTACCACATACGATACACATAATCACATACTACAAACAATAGGCATAGCCCGCTACATTGGGCCCCACCCGGCATCGGACGAATCCGGCATCAGGCCCCACCTGGCATCGAGCCCCGCTCGGTATACAGATCTGTTTCTACTAGGCCCCGCCTATCTCTGGGCCCCGCCCGCTGTACACATGCAAACATATAATCATAATCAAGCTAGTATATAACAAGCAACACAACACTATAACTGCTAGTCACAAGGCCCCGCCTATCTTGGGCCCCGCCCCTGCTCTACTACTAATGAGATATGGAACTACGTCCATACTCAGCTAGTGATGAGATACGGGCCCCCGTCCACACTCATCTCCCTACCAGGAACATACAAGTATCACAAAGACAACAAGTATAACTAAACATGCATTCCTTCCTCGGGTACCACCCGACATCGAACCGTAGTTCGAAACATACATGTAAACCTTCCACGGGCCTCGCCCGGCATCGGACTATAATCCGGAAGCATATAAACTACATCGGGCTAACCCCGGCATCGGATCTAAATCCGGTATACACTAACATACATAAACAGGCCGGCATTAGTGCCTTCGACCCGTTCGGACAGGAGAAAACTCACCTCACAAATTGGCTGAAGAATCCTGCGAATAGTCTATCGCTGCTAGCTGGCAGATCCCTAAACTGCTGACCTCTCGACTCCCCAAGCTACGATTACCCAAAATAACAATTAGTCCAACCAATAATTCTCCTTAGGATAAAATGACCATTTTACCCCTAGTCCAACTTGGTCCATAACTAAGGCCCAAACCATGATCGAAAAACGGCCAACACTAGGTAGGCTTCCCAAGCCCACTAGTGGCCCACAAATGGCCCAATTTGTTAAATTGGGCCCAATCCCTCTAATGGGCGTTACCTTAAGCGCAAACATACTCTTGGTCCAAATTATCTGACTTTTGATGGCCCACTAAGGCCCAAAGAACCAAAATCCAATGCATGGCCCAATCCGAGGCCCAAAACATGCCAAGTCCATATCTGATGAGTACGTGGGGCGTACTCCTCTATACGCTAATCGTAAAGGTTGTATGGTGTGTACGTTGCGTGTATCTGCATGTACGCCCAGCTTACTTCTCTGTTAAGTCACTTTTCCCATTAAGTGCTTAATACTCTATTCCACCGGCTATAAACACAGATCCAGGTCCTCTTCAACGTCTTAATCAATAAAGTTACTGACTTGGTGACTTTACATGCCCCTAATAATCCCAAACTCCAAAATGGCATTCTATTCTCATAAAAATGATCTTAACTCGTGCATAAACCCAACAAGACATCCAAGATGGCAACTTTCTGCCTTAGGGATTCATTTAGAACTGAGAGTGGCAACTCTAAGCCTAGGAGTCAGATTTGAACCATAAACCTCTATACTTGGGACCAAAATGACTTCAAAACCAAAATACACTAGATCTAAGCATACTTGAGGAAAGTTCTAGGCTTTATACCTCAAAGTGATCTAAGATGGAACCAAAATCTCGGATCTACAGCTTCTCCTTTGAACCACCACCTTGCTTTGCTCTTTACTTGCTTGGAAAATGGCTTCGCAACACCAAAATGTTCTCTAATGGCCTCCTAATCTCCAAGAACACTCAAGGAAGGATTGGGGTTTCATGGTGGCTCTCTAAGAATGAAAGGGAGGATGATATTTAGGGCATTACAGAAAGGAGAATTTGAATTACATACCAGCAATCTATTGCAGCTCAATCTTGACCTCCTGCGGAACCATGGGCGTTGGAACCTGAACTCCCTCTCTCTGCTGAAGTATCTGTGATGAAACCTGAACTGGCTTAATCACTATACGGGGGCAATTTGCTCTGGAATGACCAGGCTGATGGCAACGGAGGCACAATTCTTCCTTCGATGTGCATTCTCGGCGAAGGTGACCCTTCCATCCGCACCTACCGCACTACGACCTGCTGTGAACATTCTCATGTGCCCCTTTACCCCCTTGCACATCCACTACGACCACTTAGGTCACTGGCGTCAACTATGGCAGCGTCCGACTGCTCAGATTGTTGAGCATGACTAGAAGTCCACTTCCTCTTCCCTAACTGCACATCTAACCCAATCTCTTGCTCCCGAGTTACCCCGACTACCCCATCAATCGTCTGAACAGACGCTATCTGACCCTGAAACCTACCGGTTACCTTGTCAGTAACACGCTCAATAATTTCGGGTAAATCTTTGTGTACGGCTCGCGAAACCTCCACAACGATCCAATCATGTAGTGGACTCTCCTAAAGACAAGGTGTGTAACCCACCTCCGATCCATGATGACAAGAGCTAATAATGGGATCCTCCTTTCCGAGGGATCCCAGTGATCCATAAACACTGGGCCCCAAAGGAGTCACTAACTGCCCCGTAGCGATCTCGGCCCGGACGGCCTCGAGGCGGCTATCCAAAAGCTCCAAAATCCCCTCCCTGACTGTACCGAAGATCAAAGGTGTAACAACATAAAAATTAAAACAATTTTTCATTTCTAATTCAACATAAAAATCATTCAATATTCTGAAATCTCATGTTCAATAAATGTCGCCATGACAAAAACACATCCCAAGATCATAAAATAAAATCCTCTACTAGTGTGTACGGATCAGGTCGGCGCCTTCCTGCGATCCTCGCTAGTACCTGAAACACATAACACATAACATTATAAGCATATATGTTTAGCGAGTTCCCCAAAATACCATATACACACATACGCCACTCAAGGCCATATCTCTGTGGGACCTTCCGGTCCATGTGTCTCAGAAGACTTCCGTCCCAACCCTGGTAGACCTTCCGGTTCTATTCATAATGACCTTCCGGTCCATACCCTTTTGACCTTCCGGTTCATACATTGTTGACCTTCTGGTCCATAACATGATGACCTTCCGGTCCAAATACAAACTACTCATAACGTAACACATACATATCACATATCACCTATCAACATATATCATATACTCTCATAGCACATAAGACCTTCCGGTCACACATAATTACCACTCTAGGTAACGTATAGTGAGAAGACTCACCTCGTATGCTGTCTAGTAACTCACGTGCTCGGTATTCCTGAATCTCGTAACAATGATCTAGCCCCGCCTAAACACATAAGCAATCATCTCAAATCAATAACGGCTCTCCAGGCTAGACTAGTCCCTTCCAATGTTCTCTCAGAAGGCTAAAAGACCATTTTACCCTTCTAATGGTCCAAAAGTCCAAGTGTTGACCAAACCCTAAAGGTCAATGAAAGTCAACTAAAGTCAACGGTCAAACTTTGACCAGACTCGTCAAGTGCACATGGGTGACTCGGTGAGTCCAAGCGTGTCCCCTGAATCCTTCTAAGGTCTCACTCGACTCATCGAGAGAACCTACCACTCGACGGGCTACCACTGATCATGAATCGCGGGGCAATGCCGACTCGACTCGTCGAGTCCCCTTATGGGCTCGATGAGTTCCTTCCATAACCACACTCAAATGACCTTCTAAGGTCAGATCTGTTTCTCTAACCTATAGATCTGACCTTACCATACTCAATAATCACGTAAAGGTCCAACCTTTACACTCATGCAACGGCCATAATGCTTCTTTTGGTGAAATAGCCTCTAAAATGGCAACCTAGGCTCATATCTCTAATGGAATAGCATAAAGCAGGGTAGATAGGACTCTCTGGACCTCTTAAGCTCCAAATCTAAGAAGAACTCCACCTTGGGACCTCATATACTTCGAATCCAAGCTAAAGAAGGCATAAGAAAACCCTAGATTCAAGTAAATCACCAAATGCACGAGATTGAGCACAGATCCATACCTCTAGCAGCCTCTCCTGACCAAATAGTGGTAGATCTGAGCTCCTCAACCCTCCTAGCGTTCCCTCCTTCCTTCTTTCTTGCTAAATCACACTTAGAATGATGAAAATGGCTTCTTCTCTCTCACACAACACTCTCAGGTGCTCTGGTGCTCTCAAGGGTGAAGGTGGTCGCAAATGAGGGCCATAAGGTCCTTTAAATAGGGTACAGACCCAAGGATTTAGGGTTTCTGCCCACAGCGTGGACTCGTCGAGTCCACCCATTGACTCATCGAGTCCGTTCATTAATCCAGTCAGCAAATCGCAATCCTACTCGACGAGTCTAGGCGTCAACTTGTCGAGTCCCCCCTCATAACTCAAAATAAACAATTTAAATTTGGTACCTGGAATTCTAGATGTTACAATTCTCCCCATCTAGAATCAGACTTCGCCCTCGAAGTCTCACTCTGCAAACAACTCTGGGTGTTGCTTCCGCATCTCCGCCTCTGGTTCCCAAGTCAACTCGGACCCTCTCCGATGTTGCCACTAGACCTGAACCAAGGGTACCTCCTTGTTCCTCAGAACCCTGATCTTCCAATCCAAGATTGCGATTGGCTTCTCAACATAATTCAGGCTCGCATCTATCTGAATATCCTCTAGTGGCACTACTGTCGACTTGTCGGCTATGCACTTCCTCAACTGAGATACGTGGAAGGTATCATGTATCTGGCTCAGCTCCGCAGGTAGCTCTAAACGATACACTACCCTGCCCACTCTCGTGATCACCCTGAATGGACCAATGTACCAGGGCCCCAGCTTGCCCCTTTTCCGGAATCGGATCACTCCTTTCCAATGAGATACCTTCAGGAGCACGAAATCTCCAACCTGGAACTTGAGCTCGGATCGTCGCCTGTCCGCATAACTCTTCTGGCCACTCTGGGCCGTCAGAAACATCTGTCTGACCTGATGTATCTGCTCAGTAGTCTGAAGCACTATCTCAGTGCTTCCCATCACTCGTTGCCTACCTCTCCCCAACAAATGGGGGTCATACACCTCCTCCCATATAACAGCTCAAAGGGAGGCATACCAATGCTCGAGTGGTGGCTGTTGTTATACGAAAACTCAACCAATGGTAGGTACGTATCCCAACTTCCTCCAAAGTCCAAAACACATGCTCGAAGCATGTCCTCGAGCGTATGAATCGTCCACTCACTCTGTCCGTTCGTCTATGGGCGGTATGCGGTGCTGAAATGCAACCTCGTACCCAACTCCTCATGGAATTTCTTCCAGAATCTGGAAGTGAAACGTACATCTCGATCTGACACAATCAAGATCGGTACTCCATGCCGCGATACCACCTCCCTCACATATATCTCCGCTAGCCTCTCCGCAGAAAAGCTCTCACTGATGGCAAGGAAATGAGCGCTCTTCGTTAGCCGATCAACAATCACCCAAATTGCATCGACACCCCTCGCGGTCCTCGGCAATTTGGTGATGAAATCCATAGAAATTTGTTCCCACTTCCACTGGGGAACCTCAAGTGGCTGCAAATTGCCATGCGGACGCTGGTGCTGGCCTTAACCTTGCGACAGGTCAAGCACCTCTCAACGAACCATGCAACATCCCTCTTCATACAGGGCCACCAATACTCTCTCTTCAGGTCCAAATACATCTTAGTGGCCCTGGGATGGATCGAGAACCTCGATCTGTGCGCCTCCTCCATCAGGATGGCATGTGCCCCGCCTGCAAACGGCACCCAAATCCAACCCTGAAAGGTCAAAAGCCCTCGGCTATCGGTGACAAACTCCGATATCTTCCCAATCACCCATTCTCTCTTGCAGTTCTCCGATCTCACAGCCACTGCCTGGGCCTCTCGGATGGTATCCAACACCAGAGTCATCACCGTCATCCTCATACAAATATCTCAAATCGGGGCACTCTCCGCCCTACGGCTCAGGGAATCGGCTACAACGTTAGCCTTGCCCTAGTGTTACAGGATCTCGCAATCATAATCCTTTACCACATCCAACCATCTCCTTTGGCGCATGTTCAGGTTGGGCTGATCCATCAAGTACTTCAAACTCTTGTGGTCCGTGTATATGACACACCGAACCCCATACAAATAATGACGCCATATCTTGAAGGCGAACACCACGGCCCCCAACTCCAAATCATGGGTGGGATACCTCACCTCATGAGGTTTCCACTGCCTCGACGTGTACGTTATCACGTGCCCTCTCTGCATAAGCACCACGCCCAACCCCGATCTCGATGCGTCACAATACACTAAAAAATCCTCCATCCCTTCTGGGAGGGCTAATATCGGGGCTTCGCATAATCTCTGGAGAAGCGTCTCAAAGGAGGCCTGCTGCTCTGGACCCAACTAAAAGTCACGCCCTTCCGGGTCAGCCTGGTGAGAGGAACGGCAATCTTGGAGAAATCCCTGATAAATCTCCGAGAGTAGCCAGCCAATCCCAGAAAACTCCTGATCTCGGTGGGGGATTTCGGCACCTCCCATCTCATAATCGCCTCAATCTTGGCCGGATCGACCAATATCCCATTGTGGTTAACGAGGTGTCCCAAGAACTGGACCTCTCGTAACCAGAAATCACACTTGGATAATTTGGCGAAAAGCCTCTCCGACCTCAATACTCCGAGAATCTCTCTCAGATGCTCCTCATGTTGCTCTCTAGATCTCGAATACACCAGAATATCGTCGATGAACACGATCACCAACCGATCCAACATCGGTCTACACACCCTGTTCATGAGATCCATGAACGTTGTCGGTGCATTGGTGAGCCCAAAAGGCATCACCACAAACTCGTAATGCCCATAACGAGTCCTGAATGCTGTCTTCTGGATATCCTCATCCCACACTCTCATCTGATGGTATCCAGACCTCAAATCTATCTTGGAGAACCAAGACGCTCCCTGTAACTGATCGAACAGGTCATCGATCCTCGGTAATGGATAACGGTTCTTGACCGTCAACTTGCTCAACTCCCGGTAATCAATGCACATCCGGTGTGAACCATCGTTTTTCTTGACAAAAAGGATCGGCGCTCCCCACGGTGAGCTACTCGGTCTAATAAACCCCTTCCCTAGCAGCTCCTGAAGCTGCGAGGATAACTCCTACATCTCTGGCGGCGCAAGGCGATAAGGAGCCTTGGCGATAGGCGCTGCCCCCGGAACCAAATCGATGTGAAACTCCACCTGCCTCTTGGGAGTCACACCCGGCAACTCCTTGGGAAAAACATCCAGGAACTCGCGCACTATCGGAACGTCATCAATCGAACTCGGCCTCTCTGCGGCCACTCGTGTATCCATCACATAGGCTACAAACCCGCTGCAGCCCTACTATAAACTCTGTCTCGCTCTGGCAGCCGAACAAAATGCTGACCCACATCAGGTACCCTCGCCATACACAGTCAGCACTCCCCCACTAGGGTCTCGTATCGTCACTATTTGCTGCTCGCAATCTATAACCGCCCCAAATCGGCTCAACCAATCCATGCCCACTATAACGCAAACGTCCCCCATCGCAATCGGGACCAGATCTATCGGGAACTCATCACCCAAGATCTCAAGTATACATCCTCGAATCACATCAGTAGCATACACCACTCGCTTGTCAGCTATGGGAACTCGTAAAGGTCGACTCAACGCCTCTCGTCGAACACTGATGTGCTGACTAAACGCTAACGACACAAATGATCGACTCGCACCTGAGTCAAATAACACCAAAGCAGGTACAGAATTCACAAGAAAAGTACCTACGCATATCATAAAATAAGCACAATATCTCAACTCGGCATAAATAAATGAAAGAATACGTACCGGCCACGACATCGGGCGCTGCGCGGACCTCCTCCGCTGTCAACTGGAAAGCTCTCCCGTGAGCCTTCGGTGCCTCGGCCTTCACTGGCCGACCCTCAATAGCTCGTGCAGTAGCAGGGGCAGATCCTTAGGCTGATCCCTGTAACAGCTGTGGGTACTCGGCCTTCCGATAGCCCGTCTGGTTGCAATGAAAGCAAACCATAAATCCCTTGGGGCAGTCCTTGGCTATATGCCCCTCCTTGCCACATTTGTAGCAAGCACCCGACTGACAGACTCCATTATGTCCCTTGCTGCACTTCCTACAAGTGCGGCCCTTCTTGCCTCTGGATCTCGCATCGGCGGGCTTAGCCCGCTTGGCTGCCGGCTGAGACTGTACCGGCCCCCTATCCTTCCCTTGAGACTCGGCCTCCTCCCTGGCCTGAGTCTCCAGCTCAATCTAACTCTTCCGGGCATTTGCCTAGAGCTCAGCAAATGTCCGCTAAGTCGAGTTCGTTACGAACTCCCGAATGTCCCTCCTCAGTATGCTCAAATATCGAATCATGCGTGCCTGCTCAGAAGACACATGCTCAGGGCAAAACATCGCCCTCTCATGAAACATCCTGGTAATAGTAGTAACAGACTCAGTACCCTGCTTGAGGGTCAAGAACTCCTGGGCCAACCGTTCCCTTTCCACTAGGGGGACGTACTCATCTCGAAACATAGTGGTGAACCTCTCCCAGGTCACCGCGTAAGCTCTGCAGAAGTGAAGTTCGTCGTAACGAACTTCCACCAATCTTTCGCTCCCAAGCGAAGTTGGTTCAGCGCGAACTGTACCCTCAGATGCTCCGGACATAAACATGTGTAGAAGCATCCCTCGATATCAAAAACCCATCTAATCGCAGCAATCGGATCCTGCGTCCCATCAAACTCTGGTGGCTTCGTGTTGCTGAACTCCCGGAACAGCAACGAGTCACCCCCCTAAGGTCTAGCAGCAGCCACAGCTGCAGTAGGTGCAGCAGCCATAGCCTCATTAACCGCTGCGTATCTCTCGTCAAACGTATCAATCAAAGTGGTCTTGATAGTCCCACACATCTCCGGTATCTCTGCTCGGATGGCCGCAGCCACTTCATCGTGGATCATCTGACGAAGCTCCTTGTCACTCATGTCGCTGGTCTCTGGTCTGTGGCGTGTCCCAACCATGTTGTCTCTGAAATACAACAAAAAAATATCAGAGACTCTCTCAAGCATACTCTCACTCGATAACTCAACCCTACTTGGTCCTTAGTACCCTAAGGATTCTTACTTGGACTGCTTACTGGTCCGATGTTTTCAGTAGTACGGGCCCTATACTACCGTCCACACCGCATCAGTATTCACCCCAATTCCTCCTCCTTGGATCCCAAATCACAAGTACTCTACTTCTTATCACACATAGGCTACTTTCCAGTAGACCTCTCGTAAGCTCCTTACCGCTACCTACTCACTCTCGAAGTATCTCCTAGTAGCAGTAATCTCCTAGGCTAAGGCATCACAAATAAGGCCACTCTAGTCCTAATATGATTACCTAGCCTACTCTAGCATGCATATCATATCATATCATATCATATCTCATAACATATAAGTAAGGGTATTTTGGGAAATCAACGTTCGGGCCCTGGCTAATCGTACACACTGCTTCTTTCCGTTTTCCTCAAATTCCTTTACTTTTTAGAAAAATTGTTTCTTTTCTGAAAAACTTTCTCATATCCTCAGTTTGAGTTCAAATACACCCAAAGGTGTATCCGAATCCCTCAAACCAAGGCTCTGATACCAACTTGTAACAACGTAAAAATTAAAACAATTTTTCATTTCTAATTCAACATAAAAATCATTCAATATTCTGAAATCTCCTGTTCAACAAATGTCGCCATGACAAAAACACATCCCAAGATCATAAAATAAAATCCTCTGCTAGTGTATACGGATCATGTCGGCGCCTTCCTGCGATCCTCGCTAGTACCTGAAACACATAACACATAACATTGTAAGCATATATGTTTAGTGAGTTCCCCAAAATACCACATACACACATACGCCACTCAAGGCCATAGCTCTATGGGACCTTCTGGTCCATGTGTCTCTGAAGACTTCCGTCCCAACCCTGGTAGACCTTCCGGTTCTATTCGTAATGATCTTCCGGTCCATACCCTTTTGACCTTCCGGTTCATACATTGTTGACCTTCTGGTCCATAACATGATGACCTTCCGGTCCAAATACAAACTACTCATAACGTAACACATACATATCACATATCACCTATCAACATATATCATATACTCTCATAGCACATAAGACCTTCCGGTCACACATAATTACCACTCTAGGTAACGTATAGTGAGAAGACTCACCTTGTATGTTGTCTAGTAACTCACGTGCTCGGTATTCCTAAATCTTGTAACAATGATCTAGCCCCACCTAAACACATAAGCAATCATCTCAAATCAATAACAGCTCTCCAGGCTAGACTACTCCCTTCTAATGTTCTCTCAGAAGGCTAAAAGACCATTTTACCCTTCTAATGGTCCAAAAGTTCAAGTGTTGACCAAACCCTAAAGGTCAATGAAAGTCAACTGAAGTCAACGGTCAAACTTTGACCAGACTCGTCAAGTGCACATGGGTGACTCGGCGAGTCCAAGCGTGTCCCCTGAATCCTTCTAAGGTCTCACTCGACTCGTCAAGTGAACCTTCCCCTCGACGGGTTACCACTGATCATGAATCGCGGGACAACCCCGACTCGATTCGTCGAGTCCCCTTATGGACTCGGCGAGTTCCTTCCATGGCCACACTCAAATGACCTTCTGATGTCAGATCTGTTTCTCTAACCTATAGATCTGACCTTACCATACTCAGTAATCATGTAAAGGTCCGACCTTTACACTCATGCAACGTCCATAATGCTTCTTTTTGGTGAAATAGCCTCTAAAATGGCAACCTAGGCTCATATCTCTAATGGAATAGCATAACGCATGGTAGATAGGACTCTCTGGACCTCTTAAGGTCCAAATCTAAGAAGAACTCCACCTTGGACCTCATATACTTCGAGTCCAAGCTAAAGAAGGCATAAGAAAACCCTAGATTCAAGTAAATCACCAAATGCACGAGATTGAGCACAAATCCATACCTCTAGCAGCCTCTTCTGACCAAATGGTGGTAGATCTGAGCTCATCAACCCTCCTAGCTTACCCTCCTTCCTTCTTTCTTGCTAAATCACACTTAGAATGATGAAAATGGCTTCTTCTCTCTCACACAACGCTCTTAGGTGCTCTAGTGCTCTCAAGGGTGAAGGTGGCCGCAAATGAGGGCCATAAGGTCCTTTAAATAGGGCACAGGCCCGAGGATTTAAGGTTTCTGCCCACAGCGCGGACTCGTCGAGTCCACCCATCGACTCGTTGATTCCGTTCATTAATCCAGTCAGCAAATCGCGATCCTACTCGAAGAGTCTAGGCGTCAACTTGTCGAGTCCCTCCTCATAACTCAGAATAAACAATTTAAATTTGGTACCTAGAATTCCGGATGTTACAAAAGGAGTCTGGTCCAATATATTGTGCGTAATATCAGCTGAAATAAACTCTCTCATCTGATCCCCGAGCTGATCGGCTCCTGATCCCGAGTCTGATCCCTCACGGGTGCCAGACTCGCCAATTAGTATACCCCGTAGCGTCACCATGCTGCAAGCATACCATAACTACCATCAGAATACTCATCACTATCGAGGGATCACATGTACTTACCAGTTCTCTGGTTTCATCTTGGCCCTTCTTGAATCGAGTACGAATCCTCTGTTTTCAGTAGTACGGGCCCATACTACCTTCCACATCTATCCGTACATATAATATGCACATAAGGCATCCTTCCTAGATCCTTAGCCCTAATCTAGCATGCAGTTCTCATAAAGTTGATACATATTGATAGGTTTTATACAAACAATCCTATGTGTGCATACAACCCTAATTGGATCTATGTTTTCACTATAAGACATCCAACTACATGAACACAAAATAAACCCTGGCATGCTTCTATTATTTTCGAAAAAACATATAGAAGTGTAGTAGACATACCTTTGTTGTTATATTGGAATAACAACTAGTTTCCTTGATCTCTTGAACTCTTGAAAGCAAGCACCACAATTGTAGTGCCTCTAATGGCTTACAAACACCTTGAAGCAAGAAGGCAATTAAGAGAGAGAGGGGAAGGATGCTAATTTCGGCCCTAGGGTTTCCCTTGGAATCAAGTGGCCTAAAATTGAAGCATAGGGCATCTATTTATACTGTAGGGTGCTAGGGTTTCAGTCTAAACCCTAATGGATAGCTTAGCCACCAAGCAGCCCAAGGAACCTTCCGGAATGAGGCCCTTGGACGAAAATATGATGATCCCTCATCATAATTTCGTTCCCCCTTAGTCCATTAGGTTTCCCAGCCCAAAAACCAACTATCACACATTTGACAGTTTATACCCCTTTATTTAATTAATCTCTTTTAGTCACCAAATTAATTCCTAATTAATTTATGACTAATACTAATTAAATAAATATGATTTCTCCTTTAATATATTATTCTTATAATATATTAATAAACCATAATATCTTCTCTCTCATATCAAATTACCTTGTCAAGTTGCTTTGGTGAAGGCAACCCAAAAGGACCATGCACACTCGGGTCAAGTACATATCAAATATAGTTACGGACTTAGACACTAATCCAACAGTCTCCCACTTAGATAAGTCTAGTAACTACATCTCACATATGACTTCCGTATCCGATTAGCAATCGTAGCTTTCAATAGCCGCTGTCAACTCTGACCAATAATCTGTCCTTCAGATAAGGGATCGTATAATCCTCTGTTCTAGATATCATGCTAACAGTACTTATTGTTTAGCATTTTATTTCTTGATCTCTGATTTGTTCGACATAGAACTCAGTTGAACACATCAACTTCATCCTGACCGGGCCCGGCACATAAGTCAAACCAAATCATCAAGTGGCCAAGATATCGCTTTTATTCTCATAGAATAAAAGGAACAGAAAAACGTCGACTAATATGCCTTTATCATTTACTAGTTAAACCACACACAATAATGCGTTTTATAACATCAAGTTACTGATGCGTTTTCGCATTATCAATGTATAATCAACCAGCAAACAATAACCATATCTCTAGGTTTAAAGACTATATGATATTATCATCTTGCGATCACTTGTGATAACATTCATGAAGTGATACCAGCAAGTGTGGGTCTATTCCAATGCTCAATACAAATTTCATAAGCACTCATAAACTTTGCAGCAAACCTTTGCTATGTCTAAAACTTTTCAGACAATCTACAAACAAATTTATGACAATCTTCCTTCATATCTACTTCCAACATATGAACGATTGTGGACTGTTCGAATAATCTTATTATTCAGGAAGTCAAAACATGCAAAATTGAAACAATAGATAAATAATCAACACAAGATAGAAGCTTTCTTATAAATAACACACCTTTATTTAATCATCAAATGTTGAATACATGATCATCCATTACAAGTTTCCTACCTATCTAATCTAAACTAATATCGTCCTTCAGCCCTACGCTCCTAGCGTGCTGCAAATGCTTAACCCTACTCAGTCCCTTCGTGAGGGGATCTGCTGGGTTATCTTCTGACGATACCCTCTTCACAACGAGGAGTCCCTCTTCTACTCGATGTCTAATAAAATGGTATTTCCTGTCGATATGACGAGATCTGCCATGATCCCTTGGTTCCTTGGTTAAGGCAACCGCTCCTTCATTATCACAGAAAATTTCCATGGGCTCTTTTATGGATGGCACAACTCCAAGGTCTCCAATGAAGTTCTTCAACCATATAGCCTCCTTTGACGCCTCGCTCGCCGCAATGTACTCTGATTCGCACGTTGAATCAGCTACGGTTTCTTGCTTGGAACTTTTCCAAGTCACTGCTCCTCCATTCAAGGTAAAGACCCAGCCCGACTGCGATCGGTAATTATCCCGATCTGTCTGGAAACTAGCGTCACTGTACCCTCGCACCCTTAAGTCATCACTCCCACCCAGGACTAGAAACCATTCCTTAGTCCTTCGTAGGTACTTAAGAATATTCTTGACAGCAATCCAATGTGCCCTACCAGGATTCCCTTGATATCTGCTGACCATGCTCAAAGCGAAAGCCACATCAGGGCGAGTACAGGTCATAACGTACATAATTGAGCCAACTGCGGAAGCGTAAGGTACTCGGCTCATATCAGCTATTTCTGCCTCTGTACTCGGGCTCTGAGTCTTACTCAGTTTGGTATTGCATTGGATTGGTAACTCCCCTTTCTTGGAATTTTCCATACTAAAACGTTTTAGTACCCTTTCCAAGTATGTATCCTGACTGAGTCCTATCAGTCTCTTACTTCTGTCTCTCACTATCCTTATTCCCAGAATATATGCAGCCTCTCCGAGGTCCTTCATAGCGAAACACTTCCCAAGCCAGGACTTGACCTCCTGCAATGTTGGGATGTCGTTTCCTATGAGTAGTATGTCATCGACATACAATACGAGGAAGCTCACTATACTCCCACTGGCCTTGACATATACACATGACTCATCTTCATTTCGCAGAAAGCCAAACTCTTTGACCTTCTCGTCAAAACAAAGATTCCATCTGCGAGACGCTTGCTTTAATCCATAAATGGATTTCTCAAGCTTGCACACTCTATTTGGATGCTTTGCATCGACAAAACCCTCTGGCTGATTCATGTAAACATCCTCAGCCAACTTCCCATTTAGGAAAGCGGTTTTTACGTCCATCTGCCAAATTTCATAATCATGAAACGCAGCTATCGCAAGCATTACCCTAATAGACTTTATTTTCGCAACTGGTGAGAAGGTCTCATCATAGTCAACTCCAGGAGTTTGAGTAAAGCCCTTCGCGACCAATCGCGCTTTATAAGTGTGCACTTTCCCATCCATGTCTGTCTTCTTCTTGAAGATCCACTTGCACCCGACCGTCTTACGACCTGGCACATTGTCAACCAAATTCCAAACTTGGTTGTCATACATGGACTGAATCTCGCTATCCATTGCCTCTTTCCATTTAACAGACTCTGGGCCTGCCATGGCTTCCTTGTAGCTGTTAGGTTCGTCCAGATTTACTAGTGTACTATCACTAATAAACGTATCCCCGTCAGTAGTAATATGGAAACCATAAAACTGGGGTGGAACAACAACTCTACTTGAACGTCTAAGAGGTAAGGACTGGTCAATAGGTTCAACAGGAGTTTCCTCCTCAGGTTGCATGTCAGTGTCAGAGGTTCCTTCTTCTCCTGACTCTTGAAGCTCTTCAAGGTCAATCTGACTCCCACTGTCTCCTTGGCTTATGAGTTCTCTTTCTCTGAAAACCCCTCTCCTAGCAACAAAGACAACATTGTCATTTGGTCTATAGAAGAGATAACCAAAAGACTTCTGTGGATAGCCGATGAAATAACACTTCTCACTACGAGGTTCTAGCTTGTCGTGAGTCTCTCGTCTTACGAAAGCTTCACAACCCCAAACCTTGATATGTGCTAACGAGGGAGCTTTCCCTGTCCACATCTCGTGAGGCGTTTTGGTAACCTTCTTGGTGGGAACTAAGTTAAGGATATGGGCGGCAGTCTCCAAGGCATACCCCCAGAATGAGATTGGTAACGAAGCACGACTCATCATAGAGCGAACCATGTCCAACAAGGTTCGATTACGTCTCTCAGCCACACCATTTAATTGTGGCGTTCTAGGAGGCGTCAATTGTGAAACTATTCCACACTCTTTCAGATAGTCGTGAAACTCAAGACTTAGGTACTCTCCCCCTCGATCAGATCGAAGCATCTTGATTTTCCTGCCCAACTGATTCTCCACTTCATTCTTGAACTCTTTGAACTTTTCAAAAGTTTCTGACTTTTGCTTGATTAAGTAGATATATCCATATCTGCTATAATCGTCTGTAAAAGTCACGTAGAAGCGACAAGCGTCCCTTGTGGTGGATCTAAAGGGTCCACATACATCTGTGTGTATGAGATCCAATACACCCTCACCCCTTTCACATGTGCCAGTAAAGGGTGACTTGGTCATCTTCCCAAGTAAACAAGACTCACACACGTCATCGTCCCTAAGGTCGAAAGACTCCAAGACTCCATCCTTTTGGAGTTGGGCTATGCGTTTCTTGTTCACATGGCCAAGGCGACAATGCCACAAGCATGCTTTGTCCAAACTTGTGGACGAATCAATATTCAAAACATCATTTCCTAAATTATCAATAACTAACACAGATTCATAAATCCCATTACAAGGTAATGCATTGAAATAAAAGACACCATTCAAATAAGCATTAATAGAACCATTACTATTATCAAATGAATATCTGAAACCTTGTCTAAACAAACCATGAAAAGAAATGATGTTTCTTGCCATATCTGGCGAATAGCAACAATTATTTAAATCTAGCCCTAACCCATTACTCAACACTAAGGAATAAACTCCGATCTTGGTTACTGGTGAAGACTTCCTGTTTCCCATGATCAAGCTTATCCTTCCATGCTCCACTTCCCTACTTCTTTTTAGGCCCTGCATATCAGAACAAATGTGGTAACCACACCCTGTATCAAGAACCCATGAAGTAGCAAATGATGAGTTATTAGATTTAATTAAATACATACCTGCGAAGGTGGGTTTTATCTTCCCATCCTTAATATCTTGCAGATATTTAGGGCAGCTTCGTTTCCAGTGGCCCTTTTGGTGGCAATAGAAGCACTCTGCTTCCTTGGGGTCAGAAGAGGGCTTAACAGAACCTGCTTTGGTCCCACTAGAAGAAGAACCATCTTGGGTCTTACCCTTATGGTGGCTCTTGTAAGGAGCCTTCCTCTTCTTTCCCTTTCCTTGGCCAATTGCCAACACAGGAGCAGCTACAGTAGAGGATGATGCAACAGATTTGTCCTTGAGGTTGCTCTCAGCTGTCCTCAGGAGCCCTTGAAGCTTACTTAGGGTGACCTCTTCCTTATTCATGTGGTAGGTCATTCTGAACTGGCTGTAGCAGGAAGGCAAGGAGTGGAGGATGATGTCGATAGCCAAATCCTCATCAAACTTAACATTAAGTTTGAGAAGACGATCAACATATCTTTGCATTCTTTGCAAATGAGCAGTTAGGGATTCTCCACTCCCCATCTTAGCGGTGATCATGTTGGTGATGATCTCATAGCGCTCTTGCCTCGCGCTCTGGTGGTACCTGTCCAGCAAATCTTGATGCATCTCATATGGATACATGTCCTCATAGGACTTTTGGAGTTCGAGGTTCATGGTGGCCAACATGATGCAATGAACTTTCGTTGCATCACGCTCGTGGGCCTCAAAGGCGGCCATCTCTTCAGGAGTAGCTTCTTCTGGGTTGATAGGACATATTCTTTGTCCTCATAACGAGTTATCATGCGAATATATCTCATCCACTCGTTGAAGTTCGAGCCATCAAATGTCACTTTTTGACACAGGTTCATCAACGAGAATGACCCAGAAGTGTTGTTGTTTGCGTTTGCGTTTGACATCTGAAATAGAAAGGAACAAAGTTTGATTAGAATGAATCCCTAATTAAACACCCACATGAGAAATTAGGGCTAGGATCCAACAACATTATTTACAACTTAGAAAAGGGATGCCGTAATCTAAAAGTAAATAATTTGAAGGTAAGTGAATGACGATTCACTAATTTTTCACCATGAAAAACGAAAGAGGTTAAGTTTTAAATGTATTTGAAAATTCCTAGATTTCTTTTGAGATTCATTGAACATTTCAATGGCATGTTTAAATCTCGATATGCACTTCAAATTTGCGACTGGGATGCCGAGGATCGCAAACAAGTTTGTGAATAACCATGCGAATCATCATGGTGCACTCAATGTCTTCATCACCTAATCAATGTGCTGGTTAGCCACGCACGCTCCATTGATCTACGATAAGACATCGAGCCACCCTTTGTCACCAATGTCAATCCCAAATTAGTGTGCTGGTTAACCACGCACGCTCCACTAACGTTTGACAGGGGTACAAAGTGTAATTCCATGGAATAGCATCATTTTCACATTTTACCCTAAAGTAACTAAGAGTGGGAATTTGTAAAACAATGTAGTTACTTTAATATTTCCATTATACTTATAATGAGGAATTAAGTGCCCTATCCTATCCGTTCGGCTAACGACCCTCCACCAGTCAAGCAAGCGGTAGATGTGAGTGTACATCCATTAAGCGCCATTTTATAGGCAGCAACCTTATACCCACCTTATAGACTGGCTTCGTGAATGAGGCCTACTAGCGATAAGACTAGCTTATTCTTATACATATATATAATAATTAATCTTATAATATCATAATTGTATAAGGGTGTATTTTAAAACATTTTAAAATACTAGTGTCTTTGTTGCGTTTAAAATTTTCGAAAATTAGACAATTTAATTTAAAATTTTAAACACCAAAAATCTTTGATTTAATAATTATCAAAATTAAACAATTAATTTAAATTATTAAATCATGAAGGACTATCATAAAATTAAACAATTAATTTATCCTAATCCTTTTTATCCCCTAGATTTCGAAATTTATGGAAAGGATAATTCAAGATCTTCAATTATCTAGTTTAAACAATTAAGTTGATAATCACAAAGATGGCATTATCCAAATCCCTAAAATTTTGGGATCTTGTCTTGGGGGGCAAGGGTTTTTCGAAATCCGTAGGGTTTCATAACCCTAATTTCGAAATTTGGAGGCTAGTCAAAAAAAGTTTAAGAACCCTACAAAAAAATCGCCAACTAGGGTTTCTTAACCCTATTTTCGAAAAACACCAAGCCTTAGGGTTTACTTGCCATAAACCCTAATTTGTCAAATTCATAATATGTATCAATTCAAATTGAAAACAAAAACCAAAGGCTCTGATACCACTGATAGGTTTTATACAAACAATCCTATGTGTGCATACAACCCTAATTGGATCTATGTTTTCACTATAAGACATACAACTACATGAACACAAAATAAACCCTGGCATGCTTCTATTATTTTCGAAAAAACATATAGAAGTGTAGTAGACATACCTTTGTTGTTATATTGGAATAACAACTAGTTTCCTTGATCTCTTGAACTCTTGAAAGCAAGCACCACAATTGTAGTGCCTCTAATGGCTTACAAACACCTTGAAGCAAGAAGGCAATTAAGAGAGAGAGGGGAAGGATGCTAATTTCGGCCCTAGGGTTTCCCTTGGAATCAAGTGGCCTAAAATTGAAGCATAGGGCATCTATTTATACTGTAGGGTGCTAGGGTTTCAGTCTAAACCCTAATGGATAGCTTAGCCACCAAGCAGCCCAAGGAACCTTCTGGAATGAGGCCCTTGGACGAAAATATGATGATCCCTCATCATAATTTCATTCCCCCTTAGTCCATTAGGTTTCCCAGCCCAAAAACCAACTATCACACATTTGACAGTTTATACCCCTTTATTTAATTAATCTCTTTTAGTCACCAAATTAATTCCTAATTAATTTATGACTAATACTAATTAAATAAATATGATTTCTCCTTTAATATATTATTCTTATAATATATTAATAAACCATAATATCTTCTCTCTCATATCAAATTACCTTGTCAAGTTGCTTTGGTGAAGGCAACCTAAAAGGACCATGCACACTCGGGTCAAGTACATACCAAATATAGTTACGGACTTAGACACTAATCCAACACATATATCATAACATAAACTTGTACGGGTAATTTGGGAGTACTTACTTGAGCTCAGTTAATTGCATGCACCACACCCTTTTCACTTTTTCTAAATTCTTTCCGCTTTTCCAAAGTTCTTTTCTTTTTCTCAAAGTCCTTTTTATAAAAAAGATTTTCTTTTGAAAATTTTCATATCAAATCCTCAGTACCCAGGAGTGTGCCTGAATCCCTCAAACCAAGGCTCTGATACCAACTTGAAACATCCCAAAAATATGGTCCAAAAGTTTCATTTTTATTAAATACTAAAACCACAGTTATCAACCCATTTCAAAAAAACATAAGTTATAATATCTCAACATTGTTATCAAAGTTTCAAAACATCAGAGTACACGTCCCAGGCTAAAACATCTTGGTATGTGCAATGCAGTCATCCCGGGCTGTTTTCTTTGCAACTGGAAGTACCTGAAACCAAAATTGAAAACCGTAAGCACGAAGCTTAGTGAGTCTCCTCAAACTACCACATACCATACACATAATCACACACTGCAAACATTGGGCCCAGCCCGCTACATCGGGTCCTGCCCGGCATCGGACGAATCCGGCATCAGGCCCCGCCTGGCATCGAGCCCCGCTCGGTATACAGATTTGTTTCTACTAGGCCCCGCCTGTCTCTGGGCCCCGCCCGCTATACACATGCAAACATATAATCATAATCAAGCTAGTACATAACAAGCAACACAACACTATAACTGCTAGTCTCAAGGCCTCGCCTATCTTGGGCGTCGCCCCTACTCTACTACTAATGAGATATAGAACCCTGTCCACACTCAGCTAGTGATGAGATATGGGCCCCCGCCCACACTCATCTCCCTACCGGGCACATACAAGTATCACAAACACAACAAGTATAACTGAACAAGCATTCCTTCCTCGGGTACCACCTGGCATCGAACCGTAGTTCGGAACATACATGTAAACCTTCCTCGGGCCCCGCCAGACATCAGACTGTAATCCGGAATCATATAAACTACATCGGGCTAACCCCAGCATCGGATCTAAATCTGATATACACTAACATACATAAACGGGTCGACATTGTTACCCTCGACCCGTTCCTACTGGAGAAAACTCACCTCACAAGCTGACTGAAGGATCCTGCGAATAGTCTTTCGCTGCTAGCTGGCAGATCCCCGAACTGCTGACCTCTTGACTCCCCAAGCTACGATTACCCAAAATAACAATTAGTCCAACCAATAATTCTCCTTAGGGTAAAATGACCATTTTACCCCTAGTCCAACGTGGTCCATATCTAAGGCCCAAACCATGATCTAAAAATGCCCAACACTAGGTAGGCTTCCCAAGCCCACTAGTGGCCCACAAATGGCCCAATTTGTTAAATTGGGCCCAATCCCTCTAATGGGCGTTACCTTAAGCGCAAACATATTCTTGGTCCAAATTATCTTACTTTTGATGGCCCATTAAGGCCCAAAGAACCAAAATCCAATGCATGGCCCAATCCGAGGCCCAAAACATGCCAAGTCCATATCTGATGAGTACGTGGGGCGTACTCCTCTATATGCTAAGCGTACAAGCTGTATGGTGTGTACGTTGTGCGTATCTGCATGTACGCCCAGCATACTTCTCTATTAAGTCACTTTTCCCATTAAGTGCTTAATACTCTATTCCACCGACTATAAACACAGATCAAGGTCCTCTTCAATGTCTTAATCAATAAAGTCACTGACTTGGTGACTTTACATGCCCCTAATAATCCCAAACTCCAAAATGGCATTTTATTCTCATAAAGATGATCTTAACTCGTGCATGAACCCAATAAGACATCCAAGATGGCAACTTTCTGCCTTAGGGACTTATTTAGAACTGATAGTTGCAACTCTAAGCGTAGGAGTCGGATTTGAATCATAAAGCTCTATAATTGGGACCAAAATGACTTCAAAACCAAACTACACTAGATCTAAGCATACTTGAGAAAAGTTCAAGGCTTTATACCTCAAAGTGATCTGAAATGGAACCAAAATATCGGATCTAGAGCTTCCCCTTTGAATCACCACCTTGCTTTGCTCTTCACTTGCTTAGAAAATGGCTTCACAACACCAAAATGTTCTCTAATAGCCTCTTAAGCTCCAAGAACACTCAAGGAAGGATTAAGGTTTCATGGTGGCTGTCTAAGAATGAAAGGGAGGTTGATATCTAGGGCATTATGTTCTGTATATAGTGCTTAGACCCAAAATTAGGGTTTATGAACTCTGAGCGTACGTTGGGTGTACGCCTCCCACACCCGCGTTCACTTACTTCTCTACATTAGGCGTACCCCCAACTTACGTTGGGCGTACTTTCGTGCTGGCCACCTTGCATGCATGGTACCTTCTTGCCACTTTTCTCCATTAGGGACCAATATTGTCAATAACTTCAAAGTGATATAACTCCTTCATTGTAAGTTCATTTCCGACGAACTTTATATCCATAAAAAGGTTGCGGGAAACCCTACGCTCCTAGCCACACTCCCAAGCCTAAAACCTTCTGAATAAGACCCGAGAATCATAAAAGACCGAATCGCATATACCCCTGGCCTCCGAGACCACAACCGGGTACTTTCAGAACTGGGTGTTACAGAATCTTCATCAACATCACATACCATTCAATGATAGAAATTCATCAACAATCGTCAATTTTTTCACAACCTCATTGTTCAGCTACTAAAACATGAAAAATCTAATTGTTCATCATTTTTTTCATTATTTTTTTTATCTAAATCTATTGGTTTTTCATCAATTTTGATTGGGTTTGGTGTGATTTGTATTATTATTGTTTACTTCTTCATGTTTTTCCACTATTAATGAACTTCAGTTTTATGCACGACAATTGTTTGATAAAATGCTCCAAAGAGTTTTTCATATTTTTTTATCTTAATCTTATGGATGGTCACTGATTTTGATATGATTTGGTTTAATTTTTATTTGTTGTGTTTAATTCTTCAATTTTGCCATTGTTATTGAACTTAATTTGTATCTACACCTACTATTTGATGAAACGACTCATAAAATGCTACTATAATTTTTATATGTTATTCACCTGTGAATAATGCATAACATTTCACTTACTTTATCTTCTTAATAAATATATAAGCTTATTCACACGTCGATGTATTTTTTTTCTTTATATGGTATAATTACATGTGAATATTACAAAATATTTTTTGTTAACATGGTATAAACACATATGAATATAATATGATATTTTTAACATAGTGTAATCACATGTGAATATTACATGATTATTCTCTTTATATGGTATTCGAATGCGTGAAGTTGTATTCACATGTGAATATAACATTGTACATTGAGTTTATTTGGTATATTCATATATAAATCTTATATTATATGTTTTGTTTATACGTTATATTCATATATGAAGGTATATTCACATATGAATATCATATAAAAGTTGTATTCACATGTAAATATTATAATGTACATTGAGCTTATTTGGTTCATTCACCTATGAATTTCATATTATATGTTTTGTTTTATGTTATATTTATAGATGAATACCATATAAAAGTTATATTTACAGATGAATATATCATGAAATATTCACATGTGAAAATACCATGTAATATTCGCAAATGAATATGTCATGTAACATTCACATAAATATACATGTAATATTCACATGTGAATATTAGATGGTATATTCATATATGAATATACCATGTAATAATTTACATGTGAATAAATCATTGTTATTATTATTATGAAATAACAATATATTTCTATTAAAAACTTTATGTAAATTTATATATTAATCAGGGGGATGGTTATACTTCAACAAATTAATAACATTTCATCAATGGTTGGTTTATGGGCCAAGGGTTGACGGTTGGCTGATCCAAAAGAAAGACATTATTGATGAAGACAATGTAGTTGTTATATTGACATGTGAATGTTGTACAATTCAATATATTCGCCATTTTTATCATGTTAGTGTAAAATTCCGTTTAAAATATATTAATAAATAGATAAAATTAATAAATAAATAAATAAATAATCCTAAAAACCCCGAGATGTATTTTATATTTTATTTTATTTTATTTTAGACCTAAAACAGTAATATTTGATCGGTGTTAGCCACGGGAGATAAATGTTATAATTTCAGGAATTTGGAGTCTAAATTGTATCAATTGGACTTGAGATGTAAATAATTTCATGACCAAGGGTTGTATGGTAATAAATGGGCCTAATCTGAAAATGTGAGTGGCTAGAGGGGCTGGAAGTGTCAAATGTGTACTCAAGTTTGGTAAAAACATGGACTTGAACCCGGTGGTCTCTTCCCTCCCGTTTTTAAGCATCATCACCACCAAACCCCTAACCCTAGGACATTACCTCCAGCTGCCACCCTTATACCCCCTAACTCCGGCCGCCTCCACCTCCTAGCCATTGTTGAAGTCGTGAATCATCGAGCCACGGGATACCGCCGCTGCACCCGCTGCCGACAAAGTCAGAAACCCCGAAGCCAACCACCATCCTCTCTCTCTTTCTCTCTCTCTCTCTCTCTCTCTCTCTCTCTCTCTCTCTCTCTCTCTCTCTCTCTCTCTCTCTCTCTCTCTCTCTCTCTCTCTCTCTCTCTCTCTCTCTCTCTCTCTCTCTCTCCGGTAACGACGCAACCCTTCCCATCCTCTTCGATCTTCTGTTCCTTCATCCCGCCATCGTCGCCACCGCTCCGACGGCTGCCTTGTCTTGACGACATTCTTCTGACCAGCGTCTGCCACCATGAGAGTGGCGGTGTTGTGTGTGTTTTTTGTGTGTATAGATGTGTGTTTCAGTCTAAGTCGACAAGGGTGTTCGTATTTCATTCGGTGAGGTGTGTGTGGGTATGCTTTGTTGGCCGGAAAACTTGAAGAACCACCCTGGCAGCCAACCATGGTGGTTGCCGCCCGTGTTGCCCTTTTCTGTCCACCAACCACCATGTGTGGTGGTTGTGTGTCTGTACTTTGTGTGAATTTATGTGTTTTAATTTTGTAAGGTTGTAGGAATGAATCTTGGACGGAGAACCGAAGAAAAACCCACCACCACCACCATGAGGTGGTTGCTACCACCTCATGCCGCCGTTCTTCCGCCACCTTGGGTAGCTGTGTGCATATGTGTGTGATTGGACTGATATTTGGGATACTTTTGATATGTTTTGGTCTAAAATCATAACCACCACTACCGTGAGGTGGTGGCTGTCACCGTGAACAACCGTTGACCACCACCGCCCGGGGTGGTAGTGGGTGGTGCCTAGCTTATTAAACTCTAATTAACCTAAAAATCTAACCTTGAACCTATTTGGAACGTATTTGGGTTGGAAACCCTAATTAGGGTTTAGAAAACCCTAATGTCAAGAAATCCTAGTTTTTGGAGTTGGTCGGGACCCGCGCTAAAGCTGTTAATTAAATTCTAAATAATGCCCCTACTATTAACTTAATGCAATATTGGGCTTAATGGATTAAGTCCTTAAGGGGTTTAGTGTCAACACTAACCCTAATCATCATTTTATGTGACACCCTAATCGTCATTTCATGTGGGGTAGCCAATGTTGCTAGTGTCTGTAACCTGTAATCAGGTATTGACTCAAGTACCTTCTTGTAGGTGATTAGAAGTGAGTTGAAGCCAGTAGAGACCTTCATTGCTATAGTGGTTATCTACGTGCATATCGAGGTGAGTTTCACCTCACTGTACCTGTGGGTCGAAGGCACCAATGTCATCCCACTAGTTTTTGTTATTTGTTAGTAGACGGATGCCCTAGGCATTGTATATAGTCATGTACAATAGACTGAGGACTCTTGATCTAATATCTCTTACATATTCCTTGTTTGGTTGTGGTTCTAGAGTAGGATCACCTATTTGGGTGACTATCTCACCTCTAAGTATATACGGCCATGCATTCCTTGGATTGCTGATATTTAGTATGCTTCTATGTTGTAGTGATCTGTTAGATCTGTGTTCAGGTATTGAGTATGTTGTTATGCTGTAGTGATCTGTTATATTTGTTCTGTGGTATTGAGTATGTAGCTTTGTGCTAGCAACCTGTAGAACTGTATGTTATATGTGCTTGCTGGTTATCATCTATGGAGTGCCCTTAGGGAATGTTTTAGGTCGTGTAGGATAGCCTAGATGTAACATCCCGACTCCCAGGTATAATATTTAACTTGATTATATGCATTTTGAAAGGGCAACTCGACGATTTGGAGGCTTCAACTCATCGAGTAAATAATGAGATTGGCCACGTGTTTTAGAGTCAACTCGACGAGTTGGAGGACCCAACTAGACGAGTTAGTGCTGATGGAGGAAACCCTAATTTTTCGGGTTTGTGTCCTATTTAAAGGACCTTAAGCCTTCATTTCTGCCTCCCTTATCACCCATACACTCTGTGAGAAACCCTAATCAAGCTTCATTCATTGTGAGAGGGAGAGAGAGAGAGAGAGAGAGAGAGAGAGAGAGAGAGAGAGACTAATTTTGGGTATTTCTAGTGCACCTTTGGAAGGAGGTTGGAGAGCAACAAGGCTTGGAACGAGAAGGGACGTTTGGATCCAGTGTTCTTCAGTGTTGGCTTCTGTTTGAAGGTAAAAAGCTACCACCTTGATCATTCCTTTTGTTAGATCTCTTTCTAGGGAGTTTTAGGGCCTTTTCCCTCCATCTTTTGGTTGTTGAGTTGTTTGAGCTTGCCATGGAGTTGAGACTCCAGATCTGAACAATATGAGGTCCCATGAGCCCAAATATCCAACCTTTATTAAGCTATTGGCAAGCTTCCATACATTAAACCCTCCATAGAGCTTGTTTTTGTTGGATTAATGTCTAAGTCCATAACTATAATTGGTAAGACTTAACCCGACCCGGCATGGTCCATTTGGGTTGCATGGCATCGGGACAATTGGATTGACAAGATGAGGAAAAAGGATACTAGTGATTTATATTAATATATTATAAGTTCTAATATATTAATATATAATCATATTATTTAATTAGTATTGATCAAGAATTAATTTATAATTAATTAAGTGATCAAAAGGAACTAATTAAATATGGACTCTTAGATATATATGTGTGGTGGGCCAAGTTCATTTAAGTTGGGCTAAGCTTTCATGGGTAGTCCATGGAGTGTTTAACCCATGGATCATAAGAAGTGAAAGGTCATGGGTATTAGGGTTTAACCCTAATCTCCACACTATATAAAGAAGTCCTTGGTTGGTGAAATTGGCACAAGTGTGAGTACACTAAGAGAGCTAGCCAATTTCACTAAGAGAGAACCAAAGTATCCTTATTCTCAAGGTTAGTCCAAGTGTTCATGGTGTTGTGTGAACCATTTGAGGTGTCACACTTGGGGCACTAGGCACTCAAGCTTCATGAAGACAAGCAACATCAACAAGGTATGTATTCTATCAATGTTTTGGTATGCTAGTTAGGATAATACCCTCGATATTCATATTTGTATGTATAATAGAGAAAACATAGATCCAAGGTATTTAGGGTTGCATGTACACTTAGGAGTGTTAGAATGCTCAAAACCCAACAGTGGTATCAGAGCCTAGGCTTGTTTTCTTGTTATACTTGCAAAAATTGGTTGAAAATCGAAGTTTTTTGCTGTCTGGGCAACAGACTCGGCGAGTCCATCAGGAGACTCGACAAGTCCATGCCTAAAAAGTGAGCAAAACGATCCAACTCGCCGAGTTGGTTCATGCACTCGACGAGTTGGACCCCCAGACAGCATATATTCAACTGTTTTGGCTAGAATTGGACTAGGAACATTGCCCTAAGCTGTTTTTGGACTTACAAACTTGTTTTTGATGTGGTAATGTTCATGCTAATCCAATTTCAAAGATAATTGTCAAAAGATTCATGTTTTGTATTAGTTTAAGTGTTACTCTAATTACATGGAAAAGTTTGATTTCAATTATCTTTGTTCATATGAGTTGCTTAGATTAATAGGGAAGTTGTGTGAAATTGTTGTTTTCAATCCATTTTAATCTAAGAGTTGATTCTAAAATGTGTTTGTGTAACTTGTCCTCAAGTTACATGAAAAGTCACATTTAAGTTTCACAAAACTCATAAAAGTTGGCAAAGGTTACAAAATGAAGAGTCTTGTCTCATTGAATGGTTTTATGACTCCATAACTTGTCCTCAAGTTATGGAGGTTCAAGAGTCACTTCATTAGATGATTAAAAATGTGTAACCTTAATTACTTCCATAAGTTACAAATAAAGAAAAGTTACATTCTTTTATTAGTTTAAAGTCTTCCATAACTTGTCCTCAAGTTATGGAACTTGGAGAGTTTTTTAATTAAAACTACTTTAAACACATAAGTTATGGAATTAATTAGTTTTGAATAGTTTCAAAACTTGCCCTCAAGTTTTGGAATTTGAAAAGTTTTCTTTCATGAATACTTTAATTCCAAGTTAGCCCTTAGAATTTTAAAAGTTAAAATTCAACCCTTATACTTTATAATATTATAAGTTAATAATATTTATATATACGTATAAGAGGAAAGTCAATCTTACCGTTAGTAGGCCTCATTCACGAAGCTGGTCTATAAGGGGGTATACGGTTACTGCCTATAAAATGGCAGTTTAATGGGTGTCCACTCTCACCCACCACTTCCTTGACCGGTGGAGGGTCGTTAGCCAAACGGGTAGGACAAGGACTAGAATTCTCCCTTCATTAAAAGTATTAATGATAAATACTAAGTAACTAAACTCTTACTAATACCCAATCTTAGTTACTTAGGAAAAAGTGAATAAGGTGCTAATCCATGAAATTGCACTTTGCACTTTATTTAAGCCGTTAGTGGAGCGTGTGTGGTTAACCGGCACACTAACCTGGACTTAACAAGGTAGGCAAAGGGTAACTTAATATTTATCATAGTATCGATGGAGCGTGTGTGGTTAACCGGCACGTCGATTGAGGGATAAATATTAAGGGTACCAAGTATATTTGCATGGTTACTTCACACCTTGTTTTGTGATCCTCGGCATCCTAGTCACAAAACCTGAAGGGCACACCCGAGATTGAAACATGCCATTGAACAGTTCAATGAATCTCAAAAAAATCTAGGAATTTCAAATCCAAGCAAAACCTAATAAGATTATTTCGTTTTCATGGTGGAAATTGGTGAATCGTCATTCACCTACCTTCAAATATTTTATAGCTTGGATTACGGCATCCCTCTTCCAAGTTATAAAATAGTTTGTTGGGTCCTAGCCTTAGTATTTCATATTGGGTGTTATATTAAGGACTTTTAGATCAACTATCTTGAATAATCTCCCAAAAGATGTCTAGTTTAGACATCTATGATTCTCCCAAATATCTTGGAACTTCACTTCCTCCACCTCCTCCAATTATTCTCCCTATCCCACAAGTTCAAGGTCACTCAAGCCCTATTGCCAAGCAAGGTCTATGTGTTCTCACATCTTGGAGATAAAGTCACATATGGACAAGCCGGGAGACTTGGGTGTCAAAGTCTTGAGAAAGTTGGATGTCCAATCACTTTCTAAGTCACATAGTGAGTTCCTCTGGGACTCCTATGAAACAGACTATGACAAGACCCTTAATGATCTTATCTATTTGCTTGGTGCTACTGAATCAACAATGATTTGGAGGGCTAGTAAAGCAAATTTGATTAGGAGATCGACTTCCCAAAAAATTTATGGACAATGACAATGGTGACACTGGAAATCCAGAAAAAGCATTCTCTTCCCAACGGAAAGGGATTGGCCATAGTTAACTCGGTTGACCAAATGGTAAAGAGAAAGGTTAAGTCTGTGATAGTCTCATGTACCATTCTCAAAGAGTCCATATGTTTCTCTTGCCAAAGAAAGGGGCATTAGTTGCGAAGCTGCCAGATTTACCTAAGGATGTTAAAGTCAATAAGCTTGACTCTACTTCATGTAAAGTCCATTATCTAACTCTGTTAAGTTTCTATTCTGAGATTCCTGATACATGGTGTGACTAGGTCACATGTTGATGTTTAAGAATCAAAGAAAAGTGAAGAAACTTAAAGGAAAAATATGCTGAATCTGATCGCATAGATGGATTTCTATCATATAGTTTGAAGATCGGATTCTTGAGCTACTTCTTAGGAGTTATGATATATTGCTTAGGAATAGATAACAACAAAGTTTTCATGTGCTTTTGCACTGTAAGGATAGTTTTTCCGCAAAGTTTTAAAATAAAATAAAATTTTTTAATTATATTTATTTTAAAATATCCTTACAATGGCATTTGTGGAAAAGAAGTGTTGCTTATATGATTCCATTGATAGCAATATTGGAAATATGAATTTGATTCTTTCATTTGTGGTGGTGTCAAAATTTACCAAATAAGGAAAGATTCTCATCACCCAAGTTTCAGTTGGATAGAAACTTGGAATCATGCAAGTTGTATGATGAATGAGAACTTTCAAGCATTGGAAAATTAAGACTAACTACTTGTTTACATGGATGTGTGAGTCAAGGAAATGACTAAGGGGTCGAGTACACATTCTTGTGCACTGGTCAAGTCCACCACAAAAGACCAAGAAGACTATTCGTCATGATTTACTTAAGTTCAGTAAATATGGTTATACTTACAAGTTTAAGTATAATTCGGAAACATTGGAAAAGTTTCAATGTAAGGCAGAATGAATAAGAAGAGTCAAATTAGGCAGAAGGATAAAAGTTTCTCAAATCTGAAAAGATGGGAGAGTACTTTAGTATCATGTTTGTGATCATCTTATTGATTTAGAAATCATATCACAAATTAGTCCTCTAAGATCATCTTAGTGCATTCTTATGACTAAGAAGAGGAATCTTGAATTGTTGAAATGATTAAATCAAGAAGATGAGTCATACTTCGTTCCAAAAACCATTCTTAGAGTCATACTCCAAGACTGTAATTTGAGTGACACGTCTTAAAGAAGGTTTATTAACACTAGTCAAATGTAAGAGTAAAAGGTTTTCTACTCTTGTACATTTGAATTTGGTAAGTTGTGATGTTTGGATAAAACAGAGACCAACTTAGGCCAATTGTGTGAAGTGTTAGTCTTGATAAAGAATCCGCACTATCTCTTGGATATTTGACAAGAGAGTCTTATATGTAAAGAGGACAGTGGGAGTCTTAAAGGTCTTGAAAGTCTCAAGAACTAATCAAGAATAAAACTTGAAGTTCTTCACTAGCACACGACTTGAGGTTATAACCTATCGTGTTGACATTTATGTGCCCATTCCAGTTAAGGTTGGCTTTGCATAGGAGTTCTGAGAGTTCTCAATTGTTTGCAAAACTACTTGGAAGCAATGGCAGGCCCTGTACTGCCAGGTGGCAAGAAGTTAAGATTGCACAAGTTCGATCCATATGAGTTAGGATTTGTCACTAACCTAGTCTTGTGATTATGGTTTTGATAAATTCATGTGGATAAGAACACATACACCACAAAAAATCTAAGGGTCATAAGGTTTCTCTCCGATTAATGAAAATGATGGTGAGGAAACACTTCCACCAAGTAGATTTTAAGTAGATAGCAATCTTTGCATTCTCAAAGTCGTTAGTAGAGAACACTAACATGGACTTATGAGAAATAGCAAAGGTCTAAACAATTGAGACTATGATTACGGCATCCCTTTTCATAGTTCTGAAATTGTTTAGACACACCTGTGAGCTATCTAAGATAATGTGTATGATTTTTGATAAGGACTTATCAAAGCAATCTAGTGTCACAAATCTAAACTTTGGTAAGAAAGTCAATAAAGTATTGATTTCTAGAAGTCCAGTAATTTTTGGATACATGTCAAAGCTAGTGGGAGCATAAGTGTTATGCTAATAATCATCATGTTAGTGAGAGCATGATAATTATGATAAGTATTGCAAGTTAGCAATGTTAATTATAGAAAAACAAAAGTTTCAATTCGTGAGGTTTCATGGGTTGAAAAAGTTGTTTTGCTATAATTAAGGGAGAGGAAATTATACTTCATGTCAATTCTAAAAGGCTTAGAGTGAGATTTTAAGCTTAGATTGAGATTTTAATCATCTTTTGTCAAAAATATATATATGAATTTCATGTTGGATTGGTTCAACATAAGGAAATTCTATATAGTGCGTTCTAAAAATTCGATTATGATTACGGCATCCCTCTTCATAGTCAAATCTTGAGAACATGGCAAATTAAAAATATTGTAGCAAAAGACTAGTCCAGAACCATGTCTTTATGTGAGACATCATGAATCGTGTCCCATTTGCTTTGGGTACAGGATCGATTGCATGGGCTATAATATTTATCATTTCTAAATTTTCCAAATGCTTGGGGCATTAAGAGGGAAAAGGTCTAGAGTTGGATATGACTAAAGTGATTAAGCAATTGTCGAGGACAATCTAAGGTTTTACCAAAGATTGGTTGCTTAGGGACAGTTAGAAGTATAGTATTAACATTGGAAGGACCATATTTGTGACAACTCGAAATTTCTATCTTATAACAAGCCATGCATTCAATTTAAGTCAAACTCTAAATTTCTAAATTTTAGCAATTTTGGAGTCAATTTTGAGTGTTCTAAAGCCTAGTATTGCAAGAGATAACTGGAGAGAGGACACTTTAGGGTAAAGTGTGCAACATTTAGGTTCCAAAACTCCAAGAAAATGGAATTTACGGCCCAAATGGTATTGGGGCCGTAAACCCCAAAGACTATATAAATGGCACTTAGCCATTTTTGTCATTATTCACCATTTTCAAGCCTTAAACTCAAAATCCTCTCACGAATCATCACTAGGTCTTCAAACTTAGTAAGTTTTCTTTCCTTGATTAGTTGATTTACTTAATTATCTAGTGTTTGTGAATGATTTCATCCATGAAATCTCTTCATTTGATAGATAATCAAGTGTTCTTCAAAACACCAAGAACACACACTAGTGTTCTTGGACCTTAAACACCCAATTGAGCTTCTATCTTGTAAGTACACTTGCCCTAGCTTCTTGTGTGCTTAGTATGATCTTAATAACACTTGAAAATCATGTAGAATCATAAGAAAAAAGGAGTTTACGGCCAAAGATGTTCTTGGGCCGTAAACCCTTCTTAAGGTGGCTAAATGGACCCTAGTTACTTACTAGGCCTTGAATGCTAGTCTTGATCCTTCCTAGAAGTGTTTAAGACCTTAAACAACAATCAAAACATGTCCCCATAAGAGTTTACTGCCGCAAACACATAAGGATATGGTCCTTAGGCCGTAAACTCTACAAAGTAGTCTTATTGTACCCCTAATGCTTTCCTAAGGCTTGGACTTGATCATTTGATATGAAATCATGACTTATAAGACCTCAAAACACAATTTGGAACTTAGTACCACGAGTTTACGACCATAAAATCATGGGGAAATGACCATGGGTCGTAAACTCCATAAGGAGTGGTCTTTGGGCCATAAACTCCAATGTCATGCCCTGCAACCTTTAGATGCAACCCTTTGGTACCTATAGCACTTGAATCAAAGTGTTTCCATGTCCTAGGGTGTCTTAACTTGTCTGATTAGTGTTATAATCACTAATTATATACATACATATGTCTTTATATGTTAATAGGATCATTGTGTGTGCTCAAGTCTTCACTTGACACCTAGCACTTTGTCCAACACTTCCATACAATCCACTCACTACAGGTGAGTTCATACCCCTTGATTTACCTTTTAAATGTTTTTAAATGTTTATAAATGCTTTTATGGGGGGAATACAAGTTGAATCATGATAGTTGTTATATCAATCACATGTGATTAATAACTAGCATGCAAATGGATTTACTAAACTTTTAGCTGTTTTACCAAACACATTACTTCAAATGACTTTCTCAAACGTTTTTACATATTAAACTCCTTATCAAACTGTCTTACATACTGTACCTTTCCTTTTAAACTTTGTTACAATTGTATTTCAAACAAAAGATCTCTTATTCTTTAAACTGTTCTATCAAACAAACTGCTTTCAAATCATTTTATAAACTGACATCAAGTCATCAATTCTTATTTATTAAACTTTCCAAAGATTTTACCAAACTTCTTTTATACTTTTATATTGTTAAATGCATGCCTATATATGTATAGTTATATAAGTAATGTTTAAAGGACTTAGAATGGCTAGCTCGCTTTATCTCCTTTTCCTTGTTTGGATGTGGTCTTAGGGTATCGGTTATTCGTCCGAATGTCGTCTAAATATTAGTTATATATCATGTATACATATATAGACATAAAGGTTCTATCAATCAGTTCATTACCTTTGGGTAGCAAAGGCACACTTTTGGTTATACACGTACATTACTAGTAACTATAATAGGTATAGTTAGGAGATACTACTTACTATTTCTAGTACAAGGAATCACACAAGAGTCAGTTCATTCATGAGTCTATGCAAATATAATATAACATAGAATACTATACAGGGAATACTATCATATACAAGTACATATACATAGAATACTATCATATACAAGTACATATACATAGAATACTATCATATACAAGTACATATACAGAGAATACTATCATATACAGAGAATACTATTCAGAGAATACTAGATACTAATGCATACTATAGGAAGAGATACTATTCATTCTACATGAATAGATATTTATACTTACTATACGGGACTTACCATTCCACACCCGACTGATAGCTACAGTGGGAAAATGCACGTCGACGGATGTCTAAGGTTGTACTGTTCGGCGAGTTTCCACGCCGTGAATATCCTAGTACAAAAGGATACAATTACAATAATTATATTATTTCCTTATTACCTTTAAATTATGTCACATTCACATAATCATTGAGGTAGGCTAGAATTGAATAATAATATTTATTACTTCAGTAATTAATACAAATAATACTGTAAAACACGTATACATTTTCCCATTATATTCAAATTGTGATCTTCTCACATAAAGGAGTAATATAAAACTATATTTTGATAATGATAGTCATACTTGGGAAAAGCGTTCATTTTTACAAAGATACAAACATACAAAACAGTCGAGTCTTGATAGAAGACTACTTTTTATACTAGTAGGAAATATAGGATTTTCTAGGAGTTTTCAAACATATACAAAACTTTACATTGTTCAAATACAAACTTTTTCACCAAACAATTTCTAGTCTTTTCTTTACAGTTTTACAAAGCAATGACACTAAGATACTTATGAATTCACCAGCTTAAATGTTGATCTACGCTTTCAAAATAACTTGTATTCTCAGGTCACCAATAGACAGGTACGACGACCAGATTTTGTGAAGACGAAGCAGTTAAGACACGTCTTTTATTTTGATTATTCATTATGTTGTTTTTCACTATGAAAGAACACACTTTAATTACAATTATACTATTAATGCAATGGATGATGTTGTTGCTTGTTTACTACTTTGCACTGTTGTGATACTTTACATGACGTCCTCCGCCCCAGAACGTTTTCGCCGTTCTCGGTTTTGGGGTGTGACAGATTGGTATCAGAGCATTGTTTATGGTGAATTGAGTATATTAACCCATAAAAGATATACTAACTATAAATACAATGGGATTAAAAATACTCTGACCAAGAGTTTATACTTTTAAATAATAAAATATTTAACTAAGTATACATACCTGCATTCATATTAAAAATTTGTGTCACAATGACAAGAACAAAAGTATTACGATTGTTGAATATCACAAGTAAGCTCGGGGATGTATGGTCAGTCTTGGGAGTGGCATAGCCTGATCAACTATGATGTTCTGAGGAGTGATTAGCATATGCCCAAGAATGGTTGTGATGTGGCAACAAGTCTAAAAACTTACCAACACTACCAGAATGAGAACTCTGGATCAGAACATAAGTCTAAAATACTATATGAGTATTCTGTGTTACTATAATTTCTTACTTGAGAACTAAAAAGATCTTCATTACTAAGTCAATAGTTGCTAAGTGGATACATTAAGTTTATATGTAACTAGGATGATATAGACTTAGAATCTGTGAAATTTTGCTTTACCCCTATTCCTTGTGAATTTGGAGTTAAGGTCACTGATTCGAAAGCCTATCATGTTTTGATTACCTATAACTGGTATGCACTTTACAAATAGTGATGTAAACAATGAAGATTATCTTATAATTATTAGTTCGTTCGTTTAATAATAAATTCCTTACCCCAATTCTCGCTTAGACAACATGGCTGGACTCCATCCTCACGGCGACCCGTACTTCCCGAACGAAGGCAATGTTGGATGGTTGGAAGAAGATCCAGAGGATGATCACCCAATCCCTTTGGATGATCACCATGCTGAAGGCTTTTCAGATGGTGCTAACTCCGAGCCCGAGGTTGAGAACCTACCCGCGGTGACTCCCAACCCAAATCCTAACCCCCGTCCGGCTTTTCAAGGCCCGACGCCTCCTTGGGTAGAATGCTTGGAGACATGGAGCGAAGAGCAAGATCAACCTAGGTCGTTTAATGGAGACCGAAGCTTGTATAACATAATCGAAGGAGGCTTAGCAGACAGAGTTCTGCCAATCCTGATCCGAAGAGTTGCCCGAAACGAAATTCAGGGCAGGACAGCCCTCCAGCGTATCGCATAGGTTGATGCTAATGCATGAATGCATATCATCCGCACCAACCGCCTTGAAAATGATCGAGAGAGATCTGAAAGAGACCACGAGACCCTGCTACAAGCACTATCTGACACACGATCCGAAGTCATAGAACTCCGAGTACGCCAGAGGGTGTACGAAAGACACCTGCTTGATATGGAACGTCAATTGGCTAAACTAAGGGTTCACCAGAGGAATGACCGTCACCAATAGGAGATTCCTTATCTTCCTTCTTTGTATTAAGGAATCGTTTTCCTGTCTATGTCCTATGTGGCATTTTTCTATGTAACTATCTTGTATTGTAGGTACTTTTAGTTAGGCCTTTAGGCGGCCAAAACTTTTCTACTCCGGTTATGATGTAAGACCTTCTACAAGGCCAATTTTCCCAAACTTATTACATCAAGAATATCAATGATATGGATGGTCGGCTAACTTCCGTTTCACTCTTTGTTCAAATACTTTCATCATACATTCATGGGAGTCTATCTGAAACCCACTCTAGTCGAGTTATTGGACTAGAGTAATTTAGCTCCGAGATCATTTCCAATTCTCTTTCAAAGGTTGGACTATGT
This sequence comes from Lactuca virosa, assembly GCF_052849685.1. Classification (NCBI taxonomy): domain Eukaryota; kingdom Viridiplantae; phylum Streptophyta; class Magnoliopsida; order Asterales; family Asteraceae; genus Lactuca; species Lactuca virosa. The sequence continues at coordinate 34,308,404 of NC_136434.1, forward strand.
TATTCACCAACCAATGGAACCCCGGTTTGAACGACAAACGTCTTGAGACTGTTCTATGAACTTACTTCTACTCTGTATTAGGACTGCATCATAGGGATGTAGTTCAAACCCTCGAGAACATAATTCTACTCTTTACATGAACGATCAAAATACATCTAGGATCAACCATTATTGCTCACGAATTCATTTTCTTATCATGTAGCATAATCATGTCGCTGAAGAAAAGTAATCAATCCATCAACCAAACACCAACTCTTCAGATTGATGCAGCTACCTTTTAAGCTGCGGTCTCAGCTGCCATGACAGCTGTTCTGACTCACCTTAACGCTAACAACGCGAATGTTAGCAGGGATTTTAGCAATAATTCCCATCCAAGTAGCAATCAAGTACCTCAACGAGTAACAAACTGCCATGACACCCCGAATCTCAAGCCCAAGAATAACAAACGAAAGTTCTGGGATAGAGTTAAAGGCAAATCATGTGACAACCCGATATTTCGGATAAAAGTGTTGACCTAAAAAGTCAAGAATTGTAATCTCTTTTGATATAATGAAATTAGCGTCAAAAATAAAATGTTCAAAAGTATCTATTGGGTTGCATAAAATGATAGATATCGTTTCCAGGGCTTCATAAATATAAAGAACACTAAAACCCGAGTTATAACGAAAAAGTTATGACCATTCTAAGATTCCCGACAAAACCGGCAATACGGATAGACGTAAAAACGCGAAGTTTCGATACAATAGTTTTTAGCCTTAAGTATCTAAATGAAAGTTTTATATATCATTAAACCGTGAACAAACATAAAAAGAACGCCCAAATCTGACTTCGTATGAGGAAGTTATGAGTTTTCGAAGTTACCGACCTAGCAGTAGACAGCTAAAAACTCGAAATAGAGATCGAGAGACTTTTGGCCGAAACGACCTAAATGAGGATCAAAGGTCTCGACAATATTAGCGTAACGGTAAAAAGTCTGACGAAAACGGACATCGGATAAAGAAGTAACGGATTTTTAACGGACTTTTCGTGTCCCAGCCCGTTAAAAATAAATCATTAAAAATAAAGTCAAAACGAGCCAACGGAGTCTAAACAAGAGTTGTAGAGCATAATATCACCTGCGCGTGCATATAAAGAACGTCAAAAACAGAGCTCGTATGCGAATGTTATGGATTTTACAAGTTCGAGGCACACACACCGAGACGATTTACGCCCAGCGTACTCGGGTGCTAGGCCTCGGTTCGTCCACGTCGCCACGGGTCCCATCCAATGCTCCGTATGAGGATGCGGTAAGCGCTGACGTCGCGTACGCCCAGTGTAACCGAAGTACGCCCAGCGTAACGACTACGCCCAGCGTACTCCGAAGTTACGCCCAACGTAATCCCTATTTCAGCTCTATAAATAGAGGGCATAAGCTCCGGGTTTTGGCACACTTTTCTCAAACTCTCTCTCACTTTTACTCACTTGTGAGCTCCAGAATCCATCCCGATACCCTCGGTTCCATACCCGAACCCCGACGAAGGTTTTTACGCTACCAAGATCCCCGAGAAGTCCAAAGACGCAGCTTTTCGCGGTCGAAGTTCTGCTCGTTTCTCGTCTCACCCTCTTCAAACCTAACAAGTGAGTTCATACCCCTATAATCTACACTTTTAAATATTTTGTAAATGCTTTTTGTACACTTTTAAGGGGGGAATACAAGTAAACACTCGGTTATTATCGTGTGAAACATAAGTTTTTGCTATACTTTTCTTTATCAAACAAATCATGTGTGATTTACAACTACTATATGAAAAACTTTCGTATGCTATAAATATATCACGATAACATCTTGTCTTTGAAATAAAATATGTTGTTATATATATACGAATCAAACACTTTATTTATACTTTGAGTATACGTGTTCATTTATGTCACTATAAAAGTTATACTTTACATAACAAGTGAGCATTACACTAGGGTTTACTATACAAACGAAACACACATTTGGAAAAGCTATAATAGGAATAGTTTACGAGAAAATCATGAACTTTTACATACTAGAAACACTATATCAAAGAGATACTTTCATACACAATAACAAATGGACATTTTCATACGTAAATCTGTTTTATACTAAGTTTTGTGAGACATTTCACGTACTTTCGAGTATGCATTTTAAGTCCTGTATTATATACCAGAATCCCTTGTAGGGGGAGCGTGATACTTGTGTATAGATCTATACGGGATTGATAATCCCACACCTAAGCTGTTAGCTACAGTTAGGCCCGCAAGCCTGGGGTGACAAATGTCATAACATTCCAACGCCTGAAGAACGTTGGTACAGACCATCAGGGTCAATAGCATGGTTATAAAACTCACATGGAGTATTAAGAACACGATGATTTACGGGGTTATCAAATGCCTTGACGATTCATATATAAATATACTATTTTAGGCATGAAAAGTATTATTGCATTACAGTTTTTGAAATATTTAAACTACCATGCACTATTGGAAAAATATCAGATTTCTATAAACTAACATTGGTCTTGGTAGAAGGCTACATTTATACTAGTAGAAGACATGGGATTTTCTAGGAACTTTCAAACATGTACAAACCATTTTATTCAGCTTTAAGCAATTACGTTGAACAATTTCAAATGTTTTCTTCATACATGTACAAACAATGACATTAAATACTTATGAACTCACCAGCTTAAATGCTGACCTACACTTTCAAAATAACTTGTATTCTCAGGTCACTAGTAGACAGGTATGATAACCATGTTCCGAGAAGACAGAGCAGTCAAGACTCGTCTGTTATTTTCATTTCTTGTTTTAATGTCTTATTACTATGTAAGAATACACATGTATTAAACTATTACTATTAATGCAATGGATGATGTTGTTGCTTGTTTACTACTTTGCATTGTTATGATACTGTACATGACGTCCTCCGCCCCAGAACGTTTCCGCCGTTCTCGGTTTTGGGGTGTGACAGATTGGTATCAGAGCTTTGTTTATAGTGAATTGAGTGTATCAACCCATAAAAGATATACGAACTATAAACACATTGGGATTAAAATACTCTGACCAAGAGTTTATACCTTAATTACTAAAATACTTAATCAAAAGTATACAATACGTACATACTTACTACAGAACAGTGTCATACTAGAACTGAACAAAAGTATTTAAATTGTTGGACACAACAGTCAAACCTGGGCAGTTATGTAATCATATGAGGAATCAATATAGCCTGATCAACTATATTCATTTGTGATATGATGAACATGTGCTTGGGAGTGATAGTGGTGTTGCGACAAGTCTAAAACTTACCAAACGATACATATACATATTCATATACAGAATAACAGGAAAATAGAACATAAAGTAAAATACTACAGGAGTATTTTAGGCACTATTCATTTAAGAAACAAACTTCATAAGAATAAAAGGCTTTCGCTAATAGTTCTACGAGTACTAAGTGCATGCAACACAGTTATATATAATTAAGTTTCATAGACAGAGAATGCACGACCTATGCTTTATTTCCTTTTCCTTGTTTGGATGTGGATTTAGAGTAGGGTTATGTATTCGAATGTCTATTCGACCCATGTGGTATATAATTGGTATGCACTATGTTTTCGTAGAAGGACACAGTAAAAGTCATATTAATTAGGATTAGTTGTAAGTTTCTCTTATAGAAACTTGTAATTGTATATCGCTATATTAGAATTTCTAATTTCTCCTTACCCTTATTTCTCGCTTAGATAACAATGGTTGGTTTTCATTTCCCCGGCGACCCTTACTTTCCCGGCCAAGAGAATGAAGGAGGGCTAAATGCGGGACTAGAAGCAGGACCTGCGATTCCCCTTAATGATGAAATTGCTGAAGATTTCCTGGAGAATCTTGAACCCAAACCTGAAGTCGAGAACTTACCTCTAGAAGCCTCAGTCCTGATTCAAAACCCTCGTCAGGACTTTCATGGCCCGACACCCCTATGGGTGGAAAGCTTATAAGCATGGAGCCAAGGACAAGTTTAACCTATACCATACAACGGAGGCAGGAGTTTCTACAGCGTGAGCGAAGGGGGCTCAGCGGACAGATTTCTGCCAATCATGGTCTGTAGAAGGACTAGCAATGAGATACAGGGTAGGACAGCCATCAACTGAATCGCGGAACTTGATGCCACCACGGTGATGAATACAGTTAGCATCCGTCACCTAGAAGATGCTCGTGACCAAGCATTTCGAGACAACGAAACTTTACTGCAAGGATTAGCCGAACCTTGAGCGAAAGTTATAAAACTTCAAGCACGTCTAACAGTGTACGAGAGACACCTACTCAAGGTAGAGCGTCAGTTGGCTGAACTTAGAGTTCGTCCGAATGATGCCTGTCGTCAACAGAAGATATCCTACTAGTCCTTTCTAGTTTGGTTAAAGGAATAGTCTTCTTATCTATACTCTAAATAGCACATTTTCAATGTAACTATTCCAGTACGGTAGGTACTATTTCACTTACACTTTATTATGTCAAAGTTTTCCCTACTTCTTATATGATGTAAGACCTACTCCAAGGTCAAAGTTTCCCGAACTTATTACATCTTGAATATCCATGATATTGACAGTCGATTAGTTCCCGAAAAACCTTTGTCCAAATACTTCCATCCTTCTAACGTTATAACTTCATCTAAATCTCACCCTAAGTCAAATTATTGAACTATCGTAACTTAGCTCTTGGATCACTTTTAATTCTTTTCGAAAGTTGGATCATGTGATCCATCAACCAATGATGGCCTAGTTCGGACGACAATCGTCTTGTGACAATTCTATGAACTTACTTCTACTCTTTACTAGTACTGCATCATAGGGATGTAGGTCAAGCCATTGAGAATAGTTTAACCAAAACGAAAAATTTACATCTACATGAATGATTAGAATACATCCGGGGCCGACCATAATAGCTCACGAACTCATTTTCCTTATCGTGTAACAAAATCATGCCGTCGAAGAAAAGTAATCAACCCATCAACAAGACACCAACCCTTCAGATAGATGTGGCTACCTTTCAAGCTGCGGTCTCAGCTGCCGTGACAGCTGTCATGACTCACCTTAACACTAACAATGTAAATGGTTGCAAGATTATTATCAGTAATTCCAATCCAAGCAACAATCAAGTACATCAACGAGTATCAAACTACCACGACACCCCGAACCTCAAACCCAAGAGCAATAAACGGAAGTTCTGGAATAAATCTAAGTGCAAATCACCCCAAGGGACGACCAAAAGGCAGCAACCTGTGGCAGCCTTCACGGCCACGACATATGTAACTCCTACTACCATTTCTACTAGCATTCCGGTTACCCCTATCCCAACCAGACAGTATGCTGGAAATCTACTGAAGTGCAATAAGTGCAGCTTCCATCATCTAGGTTGTTGTCGTCAGTTACACTGCAAGGGCTGCAACAAGAGCGGACACACTATCCATTTCTGTAAGACTCGGATCCAGCATATTACTTCGACCACCAATGTTGAAATTTCTCGGATATGCCATCTATGCGGCGTAATGGGACATTTCAAGAGGGACTGCCCAACAGAGAAGAATAACGGGGAAACAGGAGGAGTTTGACCTCAGAATAACAAAAGACATCAAAGGATCCTACTATAATATAGGTACACTTCCAAACCACAGTAATTATATTTATAAACTTTTAAAATACTAGTGCAACTCGAGACGTATCTTTCTGCGAGATCCCATCAGTTCAAGGGACTCTCGTGCTACTTGTACTTGCTTTTTGCAGTATACCTTATTCGCAGCAGAAGTGTCGTAGATAAAAATCTAAGTACAGAAACTCTTTCATAAGTTGCACCATTGTGTTCTTGTAATACCTATCTAATCTAGTCTAACGCTAGTTACACCGAGTAGTTCGACATGGTCATTTGACTTGAGTCGATTCGATGCTCTCAGTGTCAGTTTCGTGCGAAAATTCTTTTCCCAGTAATCGACTTTCTAGCGAAGCCGTCATTTCAGAACTCTGAAGTACTCATGAGTAGAGTACCTCACGTTTCTTATCCTTTCCGAAGGAACCTCAGCAAACCACCCCAGAGTACCACTCGTACAGTACGTCAAGTTCAATCCAAAGACCAGTAGGGTTGATCTATCGCTGAAGAATGTATACACAAGAGTGGTATATAATCAAGGTTCTACAGGTTTAGAATTGATGATTCCACTTTAACTTCTTTTCCTCGTTGGGATGTGAGCTTAAGGAAGAATCATTTATTCGACTACCTTTTCAATCTTAATTATATACGACTCGTATACACGAGACTGTGATCGATGAACCATGTATGTATTCTAATATGAACTTCAGGACGGAGACTGCTTAAGACTACGAGTGATCGTGTTGCCATACGAATAAACTTAGAAGCCAAACACATGCCATTCCCGCCGATCGGGACAAGAGAGACAGATGGAACAAAAGTACCTATCATTTTCCTTAATTCATGAGTAATCATACTTTCTTTTAGACCTTCACTACATCCAAACAACCACAAGGTTTTAACATCATAATCAGTATGAATTGGTTGAGCCTACATCGAACAGACATCAAATGCTTTGAGAAAGCAGTTCGTCTTAACCTCCCTATAAAAGAATCTCTAGTTATTTATGGCGACAAATCAAGCACGAACCTTCGCATCAGTTCATGTATTCAAACTCTAAAGTGCTTACGAAAGGAATATCACGCATTTCTTGCACACATCGTCGATACAAGCCAGGAAGAGAAAGACATTAAGAACATGCCAGAGTTACACGACTTTCAAGACATCTTCCCAGAAGAACTACTGGGATGACCGTCACAGCGTCAAGACGAGTTCAAAATCGACTTAGTTCCAAGGGATACCCCAGTAGACAAATCGCTTTATCGTCCAGTCCCAACTGAGATGCAGGAACTTTCCAGTCAGTTTAACGAGATTCTTAGAAAGGGATTCATTGGACCAAGCTTCTCGCCATGGAGAGCACCGGTCTGGTTCGTAAAGAAGAAAGATGGATCGTTTCATATATGCATCGACTATAGGAAATTGAACAAGTTTACTATCAAGAATCATTATCCTCTACCCCACAGTGACAACTTATTTAATCAACTTCAAGGAGCGAACTACTTCTCGAAGAATAGATCCAAGATCCGGGTATCATCAGTTACAGGTACTAGAGGAGGATGTCCTCAAGACAGCTTAAGACACATGAATTCAACTACACGACAAACGATCTTGAGTTAAGAGCAGTGGTATTTGCTCTGAAGATCTAGAGACACTACGTGTATGGTGAAAAGAGTACTATGTTCACAAACCACAAAAACATTCAACACACATTAGTCCAAGAAGAGTTATCATACCAGTAAAGTCAAATGAAAGAAGCACAGCCGTATCCCGATAGTGAAAGGTTCGCTGGATTGCCAAGCGATGACCTAAATTCACTTGGGAACGCGAGAATCAAATCAAACTTCTATCTATAGCATAGTTATCAATTCTGCTTAAAGTCTAATTTCGGGACGAAATTCCCTCTAACGGGGGTATGATGTGACAACCCGATATTTCGGATAAAAGTGTTGACCTAAAAAGTCAAGAATTATAATCTCTTTTGATATAATGAAATTAGCGTCAAAAATAAAATGTTCAAAAGTCTCTATTGGGTTGCATAAAATGATAGATATCGTTTCCAGGGCTTCATAAATATAAAGAACACTAAAACCCGAGTTATAACGAAGATGTTATGACCATTCTAAGATTCCCGACAAAACCGGCAATACGGATAGACGTAAAAACGCGAAGTTTCGATACAATAGTTTTTAGCCTTAAGTATCTAAATGAAAGTTTTATATATCATTAAACCGTGAACAAACATAAAAAGAACGCCCAAATCTGACTTCGTATGAGGAAGTTGTGAGTTTTCGAAGTTACCGACCTAGCAGTAGACAGCTAAAAACTCGAAATAGAGATCGAGAGACTTTTGGCCGAAACGACCTAAATGAGGATCAAAGGTCTCGACAATATTAGCGTAACGGTAAAAAGTCTGACGAAAACGGACATCGGATAAAGAAGTTACGGATTTTTAACGGACTTTTCGTGTCCCGGCCCGTTAAAAATAAATCATTAAAAATAAAGTCAAAACGAGCCAACGGAGTCTAAACAAGAGTTGTAGAGCATAATCTCACCTGCGCGTGCATATAAAGAACGTCAAAAACAGAGCTCGTATGCGAAAGTTATGGATTTTACAAGTTCGAGGCACACACACCGAGACGATTTACGCCCAGCATACCCTCGTACGCCCAGCGTACTCGGGTGCTAGGCCTCGGTTCGTCCACGTTGCCACGGGTCCCATCCAATGCTCCGTCCGAGGATGCGGTAAGCGCTGACGTCGCGTACGCCCAGCATAACCGAAGTACACCCAACGTAACGACTACGCCCAGCGTACTCCGAAGTTACGCCCAGCGTAATCCCTATTTCAGCTCTATAAATAGAGGGCATAAGCTCCGGGTTTTGGCACACTTTTCTCAAACTCTCTCTCACTTTTACTCACTTGTGAGCTCCAGAAGCCATCCCGACACCCTCGGTTCCATGCCTGAACCCCAACGAAGGTTTTTACGCTACCAAGATCCCCGAGAAGTCCAAAGACGCAGCTTTCCGCGGTCGAAGTTCTGCTCGTTTCTCGTCTCACCCTCTTCAAACCTAACAAGTGAGTTCATACCCCTATAATCTACACTTTTAAATATTTTGTAAATGCTTTTTATACACTTTTAAAGGGGGAATACAAGTAAACACTCGGTTATTATCATGTGAAACATAAGTTTTTGCTATACTTTTCTTTATCAAACAAATCATGTGTGATTTACAACTACTATATGAAAAACTTTCGTATGCTAAATATATCACGATAACATCTTGTCTTTGAAATAAAATATGTTGTTATATATATATATATATATATATATATATATATATATACGAATCAAACACTTTATTTATACTTTGAGTATACGTGTTCATTTATGTCACTATAAAAGTTATACTTTACATAACAAGTGAGCATTACACTAGGGTTTACTATACAAACGAAACACACATTTAGAAAAGCTATAATAGAAATAGTTTACGAGAAAATCATGAACTTTTACATACTAGGAACACTATATCAAAGAGATACTTTCATACACAATAACAAATGGACATTTTCATACGTAAATCTGTTTTATACTAAGTTTTGTGAGACATTTCACGTACTTTCGAGTATGCATTTTAAGTCCTGTATTATATACCAGAATCCCTTGTATGGGGAGCGTGATACTTGTGTATAGATCTATACGGGATTGACAATCTCACACCTAAGCTGTTAGCTACAGTTAGGCCCGCAAGCCTGGGGTGACAAATGTCATAACATTCCAACGCCTGAAGTTATAAAACTCACATGGAGTATTAAGAACACGATGATTTACGGGGTTATCAAATGCCTTGACGATTCATACATAAATATACTATTTTAGGCATGAAAAGTACTATTGCATTACAGTTTTTGAAATATTTAAACTACCATGCACTATTGGAAAAATATCATATTTCTTGAAACTAACATTGGTCTTGGTAGAAGGCTACATTTATACGAGTAGAAGACATGGGATTTTCTAGGAACTTTCAAACATGTACAAACCATTTTATTCAGCTTTAAGCAATTACGTTGAACAATTTCAGATGTTTTCTTCATACATGTACAAACAATGACATTAAATACTTATGAACTCACCGGCTTAAATGCTGACCTACACTTTCAAAATAACTTGTATTCTCAGGTCACTAGTAGACAGGTATGATAACCATGTTCCGAGAAGACAGAGCAGTCAAGACTCGTCTGTTATTTTCATTTCTTGTTTTAAGGTCTTATTACTATGTAAGAATACACATGTATTGAACTATTACTATTAATGCAATTGATGATGTTGTTGCTTGTTTACTGCTTTGCATTGTTATGATACTGTACATGACGTCCTCCGCCCCAGAACATTTCCGCCGTTCTCGGTTTTGGGGTGTGACAAATCACCCCAAGGGGCGAGCAAAAGACAACAACCTGTGGCAGCCTTCGCGGCCACGACACCTGTACCTCCTACTACCATCCCTTCTAGTATCCCAGTTATCCCTAACCCAGCCAGACAGTATGCTGGCAATCTCCCAAAGTGCAACAAATGCAATTATCACCATCATGGACCTTGTCGGGAAATTCAATGCTTAAACTGCAACAAAAAGGGACACACTATCCGTTTTTGCAGAACTCGGATTCAACACATTACTTCAACCACCAATGTCGAAATTTCTCGGATATGCCATCTATGCGGTGTAATGGGGCATTTCAAAAGGGAATCCCCAACAGAGAAGGGTGACGGGGGAACAGGAGGAGTTTGACCCCAGAACAACAAAAGACAGCAAAGGACCCTACAATAATATAGGTTCACCTCTAATAGGCAGTATTTATGTGTGCTTTTGAACATGTTTAAAACTAGTGCAACTCGAGTCTTATCTTTTGTGAGATCCCATCAGTTAAGGGACCCTCGTGCTGCGTATACTTGTCTTTTGTAGTATACCTTGTTCGCAGCAATAGTCTTGTAGTTAGTCTAAAGTACTGTAACTCTGTTAAAAAGTTGCACTGTTGTGTTTTGTCTGTAACGCCTTTATGTTCAAGATGAATGCCTTTATTTCCAGGTGAGTCCGACATCATCATACGACTTGAGTCAATTCAATCCTCACAATACCAGTTTCATGCGTACATCTCTTTCTCCATAAACGTCTTTCTAGCGAAGCCGTCATTTCAGAACTCCGAAGTACTCATGCGTAGAGTACCTCATGATTCTTATCTTTTCCGAAGAAAACTCAGCAAACCTCCCCAGAGTGCCACTCGTACAGTACGTCAAGTTCAATCCAAAGACCCGTACGGTTGATCTATCGCTGAAGAATGTATACACAAGGGTGGTATATAATCAAGGTTCTACAGGTTTAGAATTGATGATTCCACTTTAACCTCTTTTCCTCGTTGGGATGTGAGCTTTAAGAAGAAGCATTTATTCGACTACCTTTTCAATCTTAATTATATACGACTCGTATACACGAGACTGTGATTGATGAACCATGTATGACTTCTAATATGAACTTTAGGACGGAGACTGCCCAAGACTACGAGTAATCGCATCGTCATGCGAACAAACTTAGAACCCAATACTACTCCTGTAACCGGATCGCCCTACAGTCTAACGCCTACAGAGATACAAGAACCGTCCGGACAGCTTAACGACTACTCAATAATGGAATTAGAAAACCAAGCTCCTCACCCTGGAGAACTCCAGTCTTATTCTTCAGGAAGATAGACGGATTGTTTCGTAGGAGCATCGACTATCGGAGATCTCGACAAGATTTCCATTAGAAATCATTACCTCTGCCTCACCTAGATGAATTGATCGACCAATTGCAAGGAACGAATTACCTTTCAAAGATGGACCTGAGATCCGAATATCACCAGTTCGAGTGTTAGAGAAGGATGCCCAGAGGACAATCTTCCAAACTCGATGTGGACGCTACAAGTCCGTAATGATACCCCTCGGATAGGACCAATACGCCATATTATTCCCGAACTTAATGAATAGGGGATGTCATTCTTACTTGGATCAGTTCGTCATTGTCCTTTTAAATGACTCACTTATCTACTCTCGTAGTAAGAAGGAAATCATAAAGAGCATCTACAACAAACCATGGAAACATTACGATCAGACAAACGAAGCAACACCGCATCCCATTAGTGAGGGTTCACTGGAATCCAGCTGAGGACCTAAATTCACTTGGGTGTGCGAAAATCAATCGAATATGAATTATCCCCACCTCATTGCTCGATTATTCATACCTACTTCGTTACCTAAATTCTAATTTCAGGACGAAATTCCCTCTAACGGGGGGATGATGTGACAACTCGAAATTTCTATATTATAACAAGCCCTACATTCAATTTAAGTCAAACCCTAAATTTCTAAATTTTAGTAGTTTTGGAGTCAGTTTGAGTGTTCTAAAGCCTAGTATTGCAAGAGATAACTGGAGAGAGGATACTTTAGGGTAAAGTGTGCAACATTTAGGTTCCAAAACTCCAAGAAAAGGGAATTTACAGCCCAAATGGTATTGGGGTCGTAAACCCCAAAGACTATATAAATGGCACTTAGCCATTTTTGTCATTATTCACCATTTTCAAGCCTTAAACTCAAAATCCTTTCAAGTTTCATCACTAGATCTTCAAACTTAGTAAGTTTTCTTTCCTTGATTAGTTGATTTACTTCATTATCTAGTGTTTGTGAATGATTTCATCCATGAAATCTCTTCATTTGATAGATAATCAAGTGTTCTTCAAAACACCAAGAACACACACTAGTGTTCTTGGACCTTAAACACCCAATTGAGCTTCTATCTTGTAAGTACACTTTCCCTAGCTTCTTGTGTGCTTAGTATGATCTTAATAACACTTGAAAATCATGTAGAATCATAAGAATAAAGGAGTTTACGGCCAAGGATGTTCTTGGGCCGTAAACCCCTCTTAAGGTGGCTAAATGGACCCTAGTTCCTTCCTAAGCCATGAATGATAGTCTTGATCCTTCATAGAAGTGTTTAAGACCTTAAACAACAATAAAAACATGTCCCCAAAAGAGTTTATGGCCGCAAACACATAAGGATATGGTCCTTAGGCCGTAAACTCTATAAAGTAGTCTTATTGTACCCCTAATGCTTTCCTAAGGCTTGGACTTGATCATTTGATATGCAATTATGACTTATAAGATGTCAAAACACAATTTGGCACTTAGTACCATGAGTTTACGGCCATAAACTCATGGGGAAATGACCATGGGTCGTAAACTCCATAAGGAGTGGTCTTTGGGCCATAAACTCCAATGTCATGCCCTGCAACCTTTAGATGCAACCCTTTGGTACCTATAGCACTTGAATCAAAGTATTTCCATGTCCTAGGGTGTCTTAACTTGTCTAATTAGTGTTATAACCACTAATTATATACATACATATGTCTTTATATGTTAATAGGATCATTGTGTGTGCTCAAGTCTTCACTTGACACCTAGCACTTTGTCCAACACTTCCATACAATCCACTCACTACAGGTGAGTTCATACCCCTTAATTAACCTTTTAAATGTTTTTAAATGTTTATAAATGCTTTTATGGGGGGAATACAAGTTGAATCATGATAGTTATTATATCAATCACATGTGATTAATAACTAGCATGCAAATGGATTTACTAAACTTTTAGCTGTTTTACCAAACACATTACTTCAAATGACTTTCTCAAACATTTTTACATATTAAACTCTTTATCAAATTGTCTTACATACTGTACCTTTCCTTTTAAACTTTGTTACAATTGTATTTCAAACAAAAGATCTCTTATGTAACGTCCAAAATTTCCAAACAATTTAAACTTTTCAAAAACATCCATTTTCATTAAAACATTACAAAAAGGTTTTCAATACATTATTTATCAGAGTATTCCATGATCACATTACGAAACATAAAACATGAGGAGCGGTACGATCACGCCTTCGCCTTGCCACGATCTCCTGAAGTACCTGAAACAATACACTGAACCCTGTAAGCCCGAAAGCTTAGTGAGTTACCCCCAAAATACCAACCACATATACCATACACATATCACATATCATAAACAGAACAACCATGCACTTCAGGTCTACTGTGTGACTGGTCCGCCGCACCGGGCCTTCAGTCCACCTGGTCCACCCTCCGAGTCTAGCCATATACATCGAGTCTACAGTGTGGTTGGTCCGCCTGCACCGGGCCTTCAACCCACCTGGTCCACTCTCTGAGTCTACAGTATGATTGGTCCGCCTGCACCGGGCCTTCAGTCGGCCTGGTCCACTCTTCGAGCCTCAGTATGTCTGGTCCGCCCTCTTGGGGCCTACAGCCTATCCGGACCGCTTGCTGGGCCTTTGGGAAATCCGGTCCGCCTTGGGTATGTTGGCCTACAGCACAAAGCAGGACCCGCCTTAACCCAACCCTAGTCAAACTATCACACGCACATAACATATAACCATATAGCAATTCACAAACAATCAACCGACCTAGCAGATCACATAGCATAACACACCCCTACCAAGATACCGACCTAACCGGTCACTAACATAGCATCATCCTATATACCAGGATTCTGACCCTACCAGGCCTCTAACATGTACCATCCTAACTACCAGGATGCAAACGTATAGCAAAGCATAACATAACACAATACCCGGATTACCATCCGATAAAAGGGCCGGCCTTGGTGCCTTAGACCCTGTTGATATAGTGAGGATAACTCACCTCGTAAAGCCGATCTGAACCGAAGAAGCAGACTCCCGTACCACCGTCTCTCCAACAATCCTGAACTATCCAAAATAACAAAATAACCATTAGACCAAACACATCATTCTTCCAAGGGTAAATTGACCAATTTACCCCTAACCCAATGTGGTCCAAGACTAAAGCCCAATCCAAAATATGAAAGGTCCAACACTCATACTTGGCTCAAAATCCCTATCTCCTGATGGCCCACCAAGGCCCAAAGATCCAAAGTCCAAAGCAAAGCCCAATATTGGCCCAATTTACTAAATTGGACCCACTTCACCAAATGGGCCTAAATCCAAGGGTCCATAATACTTATTGGGCCCAAAATGCTCCATCCATATTAATCAGTCAAGGCCCAAATCCAAACAGCCCGTAGACAGCCCAAGTCTCGAAGCCCAAAATCAAGAAACCCATCAGAGGACTTACGTTGGGCGTACTACCCTTGGTACGCGGCGCGTTCGTCAACCTTTGTTAACTGGAAACGGGACACAGGCCCACTACGCTGGGTGTTCCTCAACTTACGCGGGGCGTAATAGCGTTGATCACAAAAATCTCTCTAAGTTCTTAATGGCTTAAGCTCTTAAGCCCAAACTCCAGATCCATAGACCAAATGTGCCTAGGATTCATAAAGTCTCGAACTTTATCACTTGGGACGTCCAGAAAGCTCTTAACTCAAGGTCTTAATCCATTAAGACCTAGCTACAACACACATGGGACAACCAAAGCCATTGGGGCCTCATTTTTCTTATCCAAGACCTCTCCTAAGGTCTGAAAGGACAACTAATCTCGACCAACATGAATCATGCATCAAGATGGGGTTTTTGGGGACAAGAATGGTGTCAAAACTCCACAACACTTAGATCTATACAATAGGATTGTCAAGCAAGAGACTTTATACCTCACAAGGGCTCCAAAGGATGATGCCTTTCCAGATCTACAAGCTCCAGCCAATCTACTCCTTCCTTGACAACTTCCTCTTTCTTCTTCTAGTCTCTCCTTTGGCAAAACAAGCTTTCCAAGGTTAAACACACCCAAAAATGGAGGAAGGATGGCTTCTAGGGTTTTCTGAGGATGAGAGAGTGTTTATGGAGGCTGGGGAGGGAACCATTATGTTCCTTATATAGTGGTTGCCCTTAAATTAGGGTTTAGAAACTCTGAGAGTACGTTGGGCGTAACTCTAGTACGCTGGGCGTACTCGAACTTGCACCCGCGTTCATTTACACCATTACACTGGGCGTAACCCAGCCTATGCTGGGCGTACCCACGCATGTCCCAAACCCAAGCATGGCCTTTATCGACAATTCTTTCCATTATGGGCCATAATCGCCAATATCTTCAAAGTATCATAACTCCTTCGTTCTAGCTCCGTTTTCGATGAACCTTATATCCACGGAAAGGTGGCGAGAAGCCCTACGCTTCTATCAACATACCCTGATCCAAAAACCTTCTCGAATGAAACCCATTTCTCATCAAGGACCAAAACGCCCCTTTCTCTTAATCTCGGGGACCCATAAGTAAATACTTTAAGAACGGGGCGTTACATCTTATTCTTTAAACTGTCCTATCAAACAAACTGCTTTCAAATCATTTTATAAACTGACATCAAGTCATCAATTCTTATTTATTGAACTTTCCAAAGATTTTACCAAACTTCTTTTATACTTTTATATTGTTAAATGCATGCCTATATATGTATAGTTATATAAGTAATGTTTAAAGGACTTAGAACGGCTAGCTCGCATTATCTCCTTTTCCTCGTTTTGGATGTGGTCTTAGGGTATCGGTTATTCGTCCGAATGTCGTCTAAATATTAGTTATATGTCATGTATACATATATAGACATAAAGGTTCTATCAATCAGTTCATTACCTTTGGGTAGCAAAGGCACACTTTTGGTTATACACGTACATTACTAGTAACTATAATAGGTATAGTTAGGAGATACTACTTACTATTTCTAGTACAAGGAATCACACAAGAGTCAGTTCATTCATGAGTCTATGCAAATATAATATAACATAGAATACTATAACAGAGAACACTAAAACAGAGAATACTATACATAGAATACTATCATATACAAGTACATATACATAGAATACTATCATATACAAGTACATATACAGAGAATACTATCATATACAGAGAATACTATTCAGAGAATACTAGATACTAATGCATACTATAGGAAGAGATACTATTCATTCTACATGAATAGATATTTATACTTACTATACGGGACTTACCATTCCACACCCGACTGATAGCTACAGTGGGAAAATGCACGTCGACGGATGTCTAAGGTTGTACTGTTCGGCGAGTTTCCACGCCGTGAATATCCTAGTACAAAAGGATACAATTACAATAATTATATTATTTCCTTATTACCTTTAAATTGTGTCACATTCACATAATCATTGAGGTAGACTAGAATTGAATAATAATAGTTATTACTTCAGTAATTAATACAAATAATACTGTAACACACGTATACATTTTCCCATTATATTCAAATTGTGATCTTCTCACATAAAGGAATAATATAAAACTATATTTTGATAATGATAGTCATACTTGGGAAAAGCGTTCATTTTTACAAAGATACAAACATACAAAACAGTCGAGTCTTGATAGAAGACTACTTTTTATACTAGTAGGAAATATAGGATTTTCTAGGAGTTTTCAAACATATACAAAACTTTACATTGTTCAAATACAAACTTTTTCACCAAACAATTTCTAGTCTTTTCTTTACAGTTTTACAAAGCAATGACACTAAGATACTTATGAATTCACCAGCTTAAATGTTGATCTACGCTTTCAAAATAACTTGTATTCTCAGGTCACCAATAGACAGGTACGACGACCAGATTTTGTGAAGACGAAGCAGTCAAGACTCGTCTTTTATTTTGATTATTCATTATGTTGTTTTTCACTATGAAAGAACAACTGTAATTACAATTATACTATTAATGCAATAGATGATGTTGTTGTTTGTTTACTACGTTGCACTGTTGTGATACTTTACATGACGTCCTCCGCCCCATAACATTTCTGCCGTTCTCAGTTTTGTGGTGTGACAATATTGACCTAATCTGAAAAGAGGCAACTCTTGTTCAGAAGGGGTAGTCAAAATGGGAATATGGAGTTGTCTCCATAGATGGAAGCAATCTGTGTAAGATTAGAAAAACTTAATGCAAGAAGGATGTTTCCATGGAGTTGATCTCCATTGGAATGCTCTGTAATGTTTGTTGTCAAGTATTTGTGACTTTGTGCATAATCATTACAATAGGATCAATGCATATATGTTTAGAATCTAACAGATTTCGATAAATGATAGGAATTTGGAATTCTTAGATTTTCGATAAGGATTTGGGAGTATGAAAAGAGAATCATTGAAAAGATGTTCAATCGATCTAGTTCACAAAGTAAGGATCATAGACAAACATAGAGTGCATACTTGGTGTATGGCAAAGCTATTGTTTAGAAAAACATAGTGTACATGCTTGGAGCATGGGACAACTAGTGGTTTTAATTCAAGTATAAAGTTGATAAAACCAAAACAATGAATAATGAGTAATCAGTATGGTGATAAATAAAAAGTGTTTTATTTATATTCATAGTTTTGATACCATATTAGATTCATTTATTCTTGTGTTTCATTTTGCATGTTTTGACTTCCAGAATAAACTAGGTTATTCTTTCTGGATGACTAAGTTATTCAAACTATCGACAGTCGGTCATATGTTGGAAGTAGATATGAATCAAGACTGTCATGAGTTGGGCTTGTAGAGGTCTAAGATGTTGGACAAGGTAGTGCTACAACACTCATGAGTGCTCATAAGTTCTGAGTATTGGATTCAACCCGCGCTCATTGGAATCACTTCATGGATTTTATCACGAGTGATCATGAGACGATAATATATTATATTCTTCAAACCTAGAGATATGAGTTGTTACTATGAATTGGTTGTACATTGATTGCACGAAAACGCATTGGTAACTCGATGTTATAAAATGTGCCTTTGTGTATGATTCAACAAGTAGTACAACAAGCCATATGAGTCGAAGTTTATCCATTCATTTTACCTTCGGGATAAAAGCGATATATGTGGGCCCCTCGATGATTTAATGATGATACATGTGAGTAGGGATGTCAACGGGACCAAACGGGAGCGGAAATGGTTGCCCCCGCCCCCGCTCCCGAAATCCTTTGTTGCCCCCGCTCCCGGTCCCGCCCCCGGATCCCCCGCTTACATAGCCCCCGGTCCCGCCCCCGGTTACCTCCATCGCCCCCGGTCCCGCCCCCGTTCCCCCGGTACTCCCGGTTTATAGGCTTAAAAATGGATTTTTTTTGCTAAAAAATTGCTTTGTTTTAGGCTAAAAATACTATTTTTAATAACTTTTGTATATAAACAAACATGTAAGCCCTTGATAAATCAAGAATTGATCAAACATAAAACATCACTAAAGTTATAAACATATATATATTTTTTATATAAATATAAACGGGGCCCCCGCGGGAGTACGGGACAGAAATACTCACTCCCGCCCCCGGTCCCGAAAATAAACGGGAGTTAATATCGCCCCCGCCCCCGCTCCCGCTCCCGAATTTTTTAAAAAACTAGTCCCGTACGGTATCGGGGTCCCACGGGAACGGGGTCCCGCGGGGGTTTTTGACATCCCTACATGTGAGTGCTTGGCCAAGCCAGGATTGATTTGATTTGTTCAATCAATCAGTCATCATGAATCAGAAATCGGGAAACAACAGATGGACAGAGAGAATGATTTATAATCCATGTCTCAATCCATATGATATCTAGAATGGAGGAATATATGATCACTTATCTAATGGACAAGTCATTGACAAAGGTCAGAGATCATCGGCAAGGTCAGAGTTCGAAGGAAGCTTTTGAGAGCTATGATTGCCAGTCGGTTCTTGAAGTCATACGCAATAATAGTTTTAGACTTATCCAAGTGGGAGACTATTGGATTAATGTCTAAGTCCATAACTATAATTGGTAAGACTTGACCCGACCCGGCATGGTCCATTTGGGTTGCATGGCATCGGGACAATTGGATTGACAAGATGAGGAAAAAGGATACTAGTGATTTATATTAATATATTATAAGTTCTAATATATTAATATATAATCATATTATTTAATTAGTATTGATCAAGAATTAATTTATAATTAATTAAGTGATCAAAAGGAACTAATTAAATATGGACTCTTAGATATATATATATGTGGTGGGCCAAGTTCATTTAAGTTGGGCTAAGCTTTCATGGGTAGTCCATGGAGTGTTTAACCCATGGATCATAAGAAATGAAAGGTCATGGTTATTAGGGTTTAACCCTAATCTCCACACTATATAAAGTGGTCCTTGGTTGGTGAAATTGGCACAAATGTGAGTACACTAAGAGGGCTAGCCAATTTCACTAAGAGAGAACCAAAGTATCATTATTCTCAAGGTTAGTCCAAGTGTTCATGGTGTTGTGTGAACCATTTGAGGTGTCACACTTGGGGCACTAGGCACTCAAGCTTCATGAAGACAAGCAACATCAACAAGGTATGTATTCTATCAATGTATTGGTATGCTAGTTAGAATAATACCTTGGATATTCATATTTGTATGTATAATAGATAAAACATAGATCCAAGGTATTTAGGGTTGCATGTACACTTAGGAGTGTTAGAATGCTCAAAACCCAACAGTTTTGTCATTTTGAGCCCTAGATGCCATGCATGGACGTAAAGCTTGCAGCTTTACGTGATATTTCAGCCTTAGAAGGTTAGATCTAGAGTATGGGGCCTTAGTTCTGCTCAAAAACATCTGAATGAGAGAATGGACTGAAGGGACTCGACGAGTTTATGAGACAACTCGACGAGTTGGTTAGGGTTTTCCCCGATACCCTGGAAGTTGTATGAACTCGACGAGTTGGTGAGACAACTCGGCGAGTTGAGTTGAATTTTCCTAATCTTTCTAAAGAATAGAGGTAACTCGATGAGTCGCATAGATGCACTCGACGAGTTGAGTCAACATGGGTTGTTGACCTGAGTGTTGACTTTCGTTGACTTTTAGGGTTTGGTCAATTGTGGACTTTGGAGACCATGGAGGGGTAAAATGGTATTTTCACCCCGTTGAGACTTAGTAAAAGAGTTAGCTTAACATTTTAGAGTTTTGGTTACAAGTGTTAATTAGAGATGATTATGACATGTAGGCGGAGACTAAACCGTTCGAGAGGTACAAGGCTTACTTGCTTACTTACAAGGTGAGTCTTCTCACTATACTTACCTGAGTGGTGATATTGTGTGACCGGAGGGTCTTGTATGCTTATACTGGGTTATGTGATATCATGCATTTTGTCTTTATGATTTATGTTGTATATTATTCTGCGCTTTACTGACTGGGACCGGAGGCTCCAACTCGAGTTGTAAGACTAGAGGGTCTTCACTGAGACACATTGAGTTTTTTGAAGTTCAAGGAAAGAGTGAGCAGGCTCGTAACTTCCAGAGTTAGAAAGGGTAGTACCTGCTTACGCTGGTTTGAGTTATGTTTTGGTCTCGGCAATGGTGGGTGGTAGTTCGAGCCCTAAGCGAAGGAGAACTAGGATTCTCGGGTCGAGTATTTTATTCGTTGAGGGATCTACCAGTTCGTTGTTTTGGATCGTTGTCTTCAGAGTAGTTGAGCAGATGTTGATTAAGGATGATTTAGCCTTGGATCTGGAAGTTGGGTGTAAGAGCTTAAGGCATTAAGCTCTTAATGTGTTTTGGGAAGATTGGGCGTACGTCATACGTAATCTGAGTACGCAGCGCGTAGATGTTCACCCTCTCTGAGGGTGGTCAATGCTCGAGTACGCCTCGCGTACACATTCTGAGTTGACTCGACTAGGTTGACTCAGTTGACTTTGACCAAGTTTGACCAATGGGTATTTTAGACATTTTAGATGATGTTTGAGAATTGGTCATTTGGATAGTTGGGTGACGATTAGAGATGAGATTCGAAGTCGGGACCTCATCATCTATTGTTCAGATCGAGAAGTGAGTCTTCCTCACTGTACTTATGGGTCTAAGGCACCAAGGCCGGCCCATTTGCTTAAAAACCCTGTTATGTGATAGTATGTTATCATGTTGTGGTGACCTGTTAGATCTGTATCCTGATATATAGGATGATGTTATGCTTAGTGATCTGTGGATCTGCTTGATTGTCTGTTCACTGGTTATATGTTATCTGTTATATACTTATATGTGCATATATTTTGGTTGGTGGTTGAGGCTTTACTGTGTTGTACGTGAGCCAACAGACCTGATGATTGATTGGTCCTGAGGGTATTCCATCCCAAGGATAACTGGACCCTTTGTATATTGGCATTCCAACCCAATGGTTGATTGGACCCATTGTATATTGGCATTCTAACCCGATGGTTAACTGGGCCTGGGGTATTCCGACCCGATGGTTGGCTGGACCCATCGTATATTAGCATTCCACCTAGGGTATTCCATCCCAAGGATGACTGGACCCGGAGGGTGTATGGGCTTGCAGTATTCCACCCTGATAGTTGATTGGACCCGACATGTTGTTGTATATGTTATATGTTTGTGTGTTGGTACTTTGAGGGAACTCACTAAGCTTCGTGCTTAGAGTTTTAGTTTTGTTTCAATTACTTCAAAAAACCATGGCAAGGCGAATGTGTGACCGTACACAGCCTTGGTTTTACAACTGATTGGATTTTGGGAGACTCTGATTTTAAATAAGGTTCTGGAAACAATGGTTTTGTAAACACTTCTTTTAGTGCATGGCTTGTTTTGAAAAGTTTAAATTTGTTGTAATTTTTGGGACGTTAGAATATACAACTCAAGGACCATCACACATCACTATCGGATCACTCGCTAAGTTAATTGATTTAACCAATAAGTTGATGATAGGGATGAGCAGAAAAAACAAGTACTTGCTTTCGGAATCGGAACTACCTCGAAACTGCCTTAAGCGGTTTCGGTTCCGGTTCCCAAAGTGTTGGAACCGCCTAAAGCGGTTCCGGTTCCAATTCTTAATTTCTTAAAACCGTTACCCGCTGGATAACCGTCGGTTCCGGTTCCAATACCGGGTACCCGGAACCGGTACCAGCGGGTACGCACCTTTTCTAAAGCAAATATTATATATATATATATATATATATATATATATATATATATATATATATATATATATATATATATATATATATATATATTGATGACTTTGTTTTTAAAAAATAAAAAGGTTATTTACTTTAGGTCAAAGATGTAAGACTTCTTACGGTTTTTTTTTTCTTGAATTCATTCTAAAAACGCCGACACTTTCACAGCCTCTAGTCTACTCTCTACTCTCGTTCTCGTTCTTGAGCTGAATGATCTTGACTCTGGTTCTCGTTCAGTCGTTCTTCAAAATATTGAATGCTCATCGGCTCATGTTCACTTCATGTAACCCTCTTATGAGTCTTGTTGAGTAATCGAGTTTGCAACATCCTATCCCGGGTTGTTCTTCTTCTTCATCGTATTTTCCTGCTCAATCGGCTCAATCGCATCTTCCTGTTCAAGGTTAGTTCTATGGCTTTGCATAGAAGTCCGCGGGAAATACTAGTTGATTGACTTGCACTAGTACATCTTCTAACACGCCCTTTGTAAATACACTTGACCTGTCCGCTAATTGAATTATCACTCCGGTTTCTTCCAAAGTTCCAACATTGAGAGATTGAAAAACCGAGTAAGGCATCACATTTATTGAGGCTCCAAGATCTAGCATTGCACTTTCAACTTGTAAATCACCAATTGTGCATGGAATAGCAAACATTCCCGGGTCCTTGCATTTGGGTGGTAACTTCTTTTGGATAACCGCGGACACATTTGCATCGACTTGAATCTTTTCATTCGCCTTAAATGTCCTCTTATTGGTGCATAAATCCTTAAGGAATTTGGCATAGCGTGGAATTTGGTTGATTTCATCCAGTAAGGGAATGTTGATTTGGACCTTGCAGAAGGTTTCAAGAAATTCCTTCTCGTCTTCCTTTTTCTTCGATGAAGCCAAACGGGATGGGAAAGGTGGTGGTATGACCAATGGCTTGACGTTCTTGTTAGACGAGTCGGGTTGATCATTGTTTGGCACTACCGGTTCCTTTGGGGGAGTTACAACTTTCGAAGGTTCCACTATAATAACTTCATCTTCATCTTCTCTTGAAGCTCTTTTAGGGTTGCTTTCTCCAAGTGTTTTCCCACTTCGCAAAGTTATTGCATTCACATTGGGTTTTTTCTCGGTTTGAGATGGAAGTTTACCCCTTTGTTCCATCTTGTTGAGAGCGGTGGCCAAGTCTCCAATTTGTGCTTGAATGTTGGAGAAGGTGTTCTTAGTCTCTTGTTGAAATTGGGTTTGGCTTTGAGAAAGAGAAGTAACAAGTTCTTGAAGGCTCATTTGATGGTTACCACTTGATTGGCCTTGTTGTGGAGGTTGTTGGTAATTTGGAGGATTAAAAGAAGGTTGTGGATATGGAGGTTTTTGAGAGGGGTATTGTGGATGTTGAGGTCTCATCAAAATGTTTGGTGGATTTTGCTTTGGTGGGTATGGGTTGTGTAGGTTGTTCCTCCAATTTGGGTTGAAACTGTTTTGAAATCCCATGGGTCTTGGTTGACCTTGATATCCTCCCATTGCATTAACATCCTCCGATTCACTACCAAGTGAGGGACACTTATCCGTATAATGTCCCGTCATTGCACAAATGCCACACACCATCTTGTGTTGACCACTTCCCACCACTATTTGAATTAACACATTAGTCAAATCCAAGAGTTTTGATTCCAAGTGTTAAGTGTTTCTAACTTCACCAACCACTTGTGGAGAATTTCTCTTCATTTCATTGCGGGTCCCAAAGTTCCGTTGATTTTGAGAAATGGTTCCAAAAAGTGATCTTATTTCTTGAGGTGTCTTGTTGAAGATGTCACCACCACTTGAAGCATCAATCATCCTCCGATCTTTTTCATTCATTCCCTCATAAATTTTTTGAAGAAGTAATTGTTCGGGAATGTTGTGTTGAGGGCAACTTGTACACAAGTTGTTGAATCGCTCCCAAAAGTCATGAAAAATCTCATTCTCCCCTTGACGAATCCCCAAAATGTCACTTCTTTGACTTGATATCCGGGAGGTGGGATAGAACTTGCTATTGAAGGCCTTGAGTAACTCTTCCCATGTGTGAATAGATCCCGGTGGCAAGTTGAATAACCATTCTCTAGCTTTATCTTCCAAGGTGAGCGGGAAAGCGGTTAACTTGAAATCATCCAATGTCACATGTTCGGGCAACATGCTAACACATATCATGTGAAAGGACTTCAAATGCCTTTGAGGGTCTTCTCTATCCAAACCATGGAACTTGGCGAGTTGATGTATGAAACTTGACTTCAATTCAATTCCTCGGTGGTTTGCGGGATAGACAATACCAAAGGGTGTGTGAGTAACATCTGTCTCCATCATTTGTCTAAGTGTCAACTCTTGAGGGGGATTTGGTGGGTTGGGGTGATTTGGATATTTTTGCATGTAATTGGGATATTGTTGGTATGGTGGGTATTGGTGGTTCATTTGTGGTGGATAAGGTTGGTAGTTAGGGTATTGTTGGTAAGGGAGTTGCTGTTGTGGGTACATTGGGGGTTGGTACATTGGAGGGTGTTGGTAATTAGGTTGATTTGGGTAATGTACTTGTTGTTGAACTTGAAAAGCATTGTTTTGAGGTTGGTTGTTTTGGTGGAGGTTTTGGTTTTGTGGTTGATAATTGGGTTGGTTTTGAGGAGGGGCTTGATTCCAAGGTGGCATATCAATGAGAGGTTCTTGAGGTTGTTGTCTTGGTTGTTGGGGTGGAGTATTGGCATCTTGATTGTTTGGGTTTAGGATGGGATTATGAGATGGAGTGTGATTCATGGCTATGTAGTTGTCAAACGGAATCCAAAGGAATGACCAACAATTGGAGAACTCGGTTCGGTGTCGGTATCACTTGAAGTATGAACTTGATCTTCTATGTTGATTAGTGGAGAAGAGGAAGAAGCTTGAACAAGTTGTTGTTGCTTTGCTTGTTTGGCTGACTTTTTCAACCTTTTTGCTTCTTTTTCAATTTCCGGATTGTAGAGTAGTTCACCGGTTCTTGTAGACCTAGGCATAAACAATCAAATAACAATAACCAATTTCCCCGGCAACGGCGCCAAAACTTGGTGGGATGTCAAGTCCACCAAGCAAATTACACCCTTTGTTTGCAAATAAAACGTAATATAATGGTAAAAGGGGGTATCGATCCTCGGGGAAATGGTTGTATTCAATCACCAATGCAATCTAATAGAACTAGTGTAAATAAACTAACTAACTACAATTAAACTAAAAGGGGGGTGTTTGATTACTTGAAACTAAAAGACTTGAATAACTAAAAACTTGCAATTAAGCAAGATAGTGAGATGCTCAAATATTGGAGAGAAATTGGTTAACTAAGGCAATTCAACACAATGAACATTTATGTGTTTATCATTAGGATTCAACATGAAGCTTATCATTCATCCCAAATTGGTTATAGCAATCATGAAGCATGATATGCCAAGATTCCTCTTAGGTAGTATGGAGGTTGCGGAAGCCCACAACACACCTTCTTAATCAAGATCAAGGATTTAATTGAAGCAATTTAACCCAAGAATTTGATTAGCCTTAAGAAAGAAGGAATCCCCAATTCCTAGAGGATGTCAATGCTTACACATCCATAAAGGAGCTATGATTCATAAACTAGAGATGATTTTTACCATCATAAAGCTCTTGTTCTATGTCAATTCAATGATTCAATGCAAAACCAAAGAAATAAACTAACATTAGCTCATCCAAGTGCCAAGCTCATGATTAAAGCATTAAACAAACATAAGAAATATGATCTAGAACCATAAACATAAGATAATTCATAATCTAGAATGAATCCTTCAAAAACCCACAAACATTCAAAGGTTTTAAGCCAAAGTCAACCAAAATAGTGAGTTTAGCCACTCATGGCAATAGAACAACAATAACAATAATCTAATTGCATAAAGAAACTACCTAGGATTTGGAAAGATGAAAGGAAAATGGTTTCTAGCTCTCAAAATCGCCTCTTGCAGGTCTCCAATGGTGAAAATCGTGAATATGCTGCTAGATCTGATCCCCCCAAGGTAATGGCAAGCCAAATGACCAAAATGCCCAAAACTGGAGGTTGCGCGGGTACCCGCGCAACGGAAAATTCCACCCGCGCGACGGAAATTCCACCCGCGCAAATGTTGTTGTAATGCTATTGGTCCTTCATTGCTCCACTCCACCCTTCCACTACCAAAGATTCCTTTGGTCCCCTCCATATCCATGTGATTTAAACCAACCAATCACCTTCTAGCTTCTAAAATGGATGCTCCAAGCCCAAATATAGAAGTTTATGACCCGTCTTCACAATCCCAAAATATCCAAGTCTTCAACTCTTTAAGGCCCAAATCTTCTTTTATGGATCCGACAAGCCCAATAGTGCCTCGAGAGCCCACAGGTCCGTCTTCACTCTAATCCACAATCACGAAAAGCTCCAAAACCCTGTAAAATTCCTCATGCAACATAAAAAGTCCCCGATACGATCCATGATAAAGAAATTAATTAAAATACAATGCAATACTAATAAAAAGAGCTAAAAATCTAAAATAAACTAATAAAAAGAAAGAAATAAAATAAACTATCAAATCACCCCAAGCTTAAACCTAACTTGTCCTCAAGTTAGAACAAGACTAAAAATGAGTTCGGGATGAACTAACTAAAAGGAAAAAGAAAGATACCATAGAGCTTGGTCAACATGGTCAGAATTAGTCCTTCAATGGACCCTACGCATCCTCAAGTCAAAATCCTGAAGGTATTGATAAAAAGCAAAAAAAAAATTAGCACTTTTAGAACAAGTCAAAGTGATGCCACCACCGTTTCTAATTGGGAATTTAACCAAAATACAATTAGGATTTCTTTAGCAAAAATGATTGTCATTGATGAGCAACCATTTTCATACGTTGAACGAGACAGGTTTAGATATTTTGTAGTGTTGTCGTTCCACAGTTTTGTATCCCATCACGTTTCACGGTTGCTAGAGATGTTAGTAAAGTGTTTCTTAGCGAGACATGGCTTTTGAAAAATACCTTGAAAAGTTTGAATTCTAGGATTGCTCTTACTACCAATTGTTGGACTTATGTGCAAAATTTAAGCTATATGTGTTTAACTGCTCATTTTATTGATGATAATTGGAAATTACATAAAAGAATTTTGAATTTCCGTAATATTGATAGTCATAAAGGAAAGGAAATCAGGAAAGAAGTGGAATCTTGTATTCTTTATTGGGGTATAGAAGAGAAGTTATATTGCATCACTGTAGATAACGCAAGTGCTAATGATGTAGCGGTTGCTCATATAAAAGATAATCTAATGGATAAACTTGTCTTAGGAGGTGAATTTTTCCATATGAGATGTGCCGCCCATATCTTAAACTTGATTGTTAAAGATGGTCTTGAATTGATTAAAGATGCTATTGTTAGGATTAGGGGTGCAGTTAGATATGTTAGGAGCTCTACTGAAAGATCTAAATTGTTTGATACTTGTGTTTTAAAATCAAAAATTACGAGTAAAGCGTCGGTATCTCTTGATGTACCAACACGGTGGAACGCCACTTACATTATGTTGGAAACGCCACTTAAGTTTGAGAGAGCTTTTAAAAGAATGAGACACGAAGACCCCGCATTTGAGAAAGATCTTAAAGATGGATTTCCATCCCAAAAAGATAGGGAAAGTGCTAGAAATTTATCTCTTTGTTTGAATCAGTTTTTTGAAGCCACGAAAAGGATGTCGGGAATTTTTTATGTTACGGCTAATATGCATTATCATGAGATATTAGGTGTACTTGCTTCCTTGTTGGAGTGGACCCAAGATGATGATATCAATATTGTTCTTATGGGTGATCAAATGAGAAAAAAGTTTGACAAGTATTATGGAGACTTTGGAAAAACAAATGTGATGGTGTTAGTTGCGGTTGCTCTTGATCCAAGGTATAAGATGAGGTTTGTGAAGTTTTCTCTAAGAAAAAAATCTATCCTTTGGACTTCAAGAAGGTTGAAGAACTATATGCTCAAGTGTTTGAGGTTTTGAATAAACTATATAATCATTATTCTAATGTTTCTTCAATAACAAAGAATGATGGTTCTAGTTCTTTCAATACAAATGATAATGATGGTCAAAATTTTGTTGGTGTGGTTAAGAATAAGCAAATGAGAAAAATATATGATGAGTTCTATAAAAATGATGTTTAAGATGTTATGGAAAAATTTAAATTTGAGGAATATCTTGATGCTCCACCTGAAAAAATGAGTAGTGAAACAATTGATATTTTAAAGTGGTGGAGTGACAAATGCACAACATACAAGGTGGTGGCATCAATGGCAAAGGACATTCTAGCCATTCCGGTTTCTACGGTTGCTAGTGAGTCCACTTTTAGTACATCCGGTCGTGTGGTGGATGACTTTCGTAGTAGTTTGCTTCCAAAGACGGTGGAAGCTTTGATTTGTACTCAGTTGAGGGCATCAAATGTTTGTATTGACCTTGAACAGTTATTGGAAGATGTGGAAAAATATGAGGAAGGTAATATGGAAGATACACTTTTATTTATTCTTTTATTTTATGTTTCTTGTATAATATTTAATATTCTAATTTGAATTTTTTTTGTTTAATTCCATTGCAGAAATCAGTCGCAATATGGAAGATACACGTGGAGGGAATTAGTAGTTGCTGTTTTTGATGTTGGGATGTTGCTGTTTGATGTTTGCTGCTGTTGCTGTTTGGCTTGCTGTTTTCTGTTTTTTGCTTTGCTGCCGGTGCTGTTTTGCTGCTGTTGTTTTGCTGTTTATTGTTTCCTGTTGATGCTGTGGCTGTTTTACTGTTTTTATGCTGTTTTAAAACTTGCAGAATGTTGTTTGGCTGTTTGCTGTTTTGACTTTTGTTATTGTTGAAAATTGTCATTTTGTTATATTACTCGCTAAATTCCAATTGTGCTGGGATGGTGTTTTCAGATCAAGTTTTTATGATTATTTTTCTATATTGTAGTCGTAGTCTCCTATTGTTTATAAAAGTTTATTTCAATGAAATGTATACAATAAAAGGTGTAAATTATCATGAAGCCGGGTACCTGGAACCGGTTCCACCGGTTCCGGGAGCGGTTCCAATTTTCTAGGAACCGGTGTAGGCGGTTCCTGTTCCAATACCCAAAACCTATGAACCGCCGGTTCCGGGAGTGGTTCCGGTTCCGGCTAAAATAGACGGGTACCCGGTTCTGCTCATCCCCAGATGATATTGCGTCCATGTGGCATTTATTTGGCACACTTTTAAATGGTCATGGTCATAGAACATCAACATAGTTTTCAGTTGCGGACCAGGGAAGAAAAATCATGGGCTGCACAAATTTTTTAGGGTTGTACTATTTGAGAAAAACTCAAAATTTTACAAATAGATTTACAGTAAATTTACTCCATAAACATCTCTTCTTCTTCTTCTTCTTCTTCTTCTTCTTCTTCTTCTTCTTCCGGTGATAGTGGGTGCATAAAGATACTAATTTTATGTTCAATAATCTTCAAAATGGCATCCACCTGTAATTATTGCAAACACGTGAACATATAAGTACATACATACATACATACATACATAATTTAACACATACCTTTGATTTGATATCATGTATTCTTCTTCTTCTTCTTCTTCCGGTGATAGTGGGTGCATAAATATACTAATTTTATGTTTAATAATCATTAAAATGGCATCCACCTGTAATTATTGCAAACACGTGAACATATAAGTACATACATACATACATACATACATACATAATTTAACACATACCTTTGATTTGATATCATGTAGAGAAGCATCCGACCATGGATAAAGCCCACGAAAAATAGCAGCATGCAAGTCATGCAATTTTCTCACCGGAAGATTGACAACTATGTTCTCTATGAACCATAAAACCCCCTGTGACCATATATATATATAAACAAATTCATGAATAGTAGAAGAAACACATCTAAGACTTAAAAAAAAAAAAAAAAAAAAAAAAAAACACAACAACAACAACAACCTACTTTTACAACTTGTATGTTGTCTTCCTTATCCAGCAATCCAAGGATTGATGGCACAACATCTGGCATCAGAAGGCAGATTTGTGGGTCATCAGATACAAGTAGAGATAACGCAGAGACTGCATCAGCTTTTACGTGAGAAGGAGCTTTTCCGTGATAAGGACTCCAAAAGAGTAACAACATTATCTGCAAAGTTAAAAATATAAATAAAAGAATGTTTTCATTTCAGGAACTAATAAAGAAATAATTTATTTAATAGAATATATATATATATATATATATATATATATATATTGAGTGGTAAAAATACCATGCTGATGAATACTTGATAATTTCCTGGTTTTGATGGAGATGGTTCTTTTTTTAAGATGGTACTTGTCTCTACAAGGATCTCGCCTGCCACCTTTTTACTTTTTTTCTAGATCAAAAGTAGATTATACAAACAATACAACTATAAGAAAAAGAACTTAATGAAATGAAACAAGTAAGTTGCTTAAAGATCTTACATCTCGTGGCCTCACTATGATTTCATACAGCATATGAATACCATAAATGTTCTTTCCAGCATGAAATATCTACAGAAATTCATTATTAGCAAAGAGCGAATTCACACGGTATAGAAATAAATAATACTAGAACAGAATATAACCAACCTCCATTGAGTGAACTAACAAGATCTTGAAGCACAAAAACCGCCATCTAAGTGAAGTTATATCCTTAGGGGGTTTCAAACCAAGTAATAAATCGATAACTTGCTTAAACTTTGAAGATCTGAAGTCGGAAGATTCCTGAAAAACAAAAATGTTATGTGACAATTAAATTTCATGGGGTGAGAGTAAGTAGTATTGGTTCTTACCACCAAGATTTTGTAAAGCGCAGCATATGCATCCCCATCCTCTACCCCTTCCTGCATAAAAACAAAAATAAGTATGATTTGATTCTACCCAAAAAAAAAAAACATCAAATAAACAAACAAACCTTCAAACACTCTTCGATGGAATTGTATATAATATCATCGGAATCAACTCCAGTTGCCTCAACAAACAATGATGCAAGTTCCAGTATCAAATTTAAAGGTCTACCTTCATCTACAGAAACATTCTTAAGTGACGAACGGAAAATCACTTTTACTTTTGAAGATTTAATAGCAAGTGTCAAGCATCTAATCGTGTCCTGTAAATGCATAGTATAATTAATATATAATAAAGTCAGAAACCAAGTTATAAATAAAATTACCCAAGCGATGAAGTTACTATCATGACCTTTACAAAAGCAGGAGGTTTCTCAGGGGAGAATTGAAAGAAAACTTGGATAAAAGCTTTCAAAAACTCCTCTAACCATGGTAACATGGCCTTCATGTTTTCCATTTCGACTTTTTTTCCATATTCAATCCCCCAATCTTTGAAAAGTTCCTCACCAGAGAGAAAAGGAAGGCCTTTGTTTCCCTTGACAAGATACTACAAACAAAAAAGGCAAGCAAAACTAGTAAAACAAAACCATCTACAAAAACAAATTGTACATTAAAAACAAGTATTACCTGCAAAGCTATGCCAATATGCTCGATCATAAACACATCCTTTTTTAGCCATTTAATCATGTGATCTGCTAAGGATCCAAAACTTTCACGCACGTCAGTTGGATAGCGACAAAAAGCAGGCAGTAATCCCAAACAACCTCGTGCATGAGACTCAAATTGTTTTCTGATTTCTGAGTTTTCTTCAACTTGCAAGAAAGAAAAACAAAATTTTATTATGTCATGATGATGATAAAATGTTAAGAATTTGTATGTTTTGAGGCGAGGGGGTACGTCAACCTTTTTTGCATGCTTCCATGAAAGATTCGGAGAGAGGGACTATTGTTCTAATAAAGAACCCCAAGGATGACAGAACAACATGATCCCTATAAATAGGTATCAACCATGTGTTTGTGTAAGTAAGTTCATCGGGATCAACGGAAATAGGAAAGAATTCATGTACTTTTTCTGGCTTCATAACAATTACCGCACACCCGATACACTCTTGAACCTGTAATATCAAATATATCAAAAGTCATTATATATGTTTAAAAAAAAGAAACATGCAAGACATAAATGTACTTGAAAGAAAAACTTACATGTCTTTTTACATCACCAGATGCTTTTGTCATAAATTCAGCAAGCTTTAGAAGTATCTTGTGCATGTAGACAATGGACTTGTTCCCGATATTTTGAAATAAACCAGCAATGACAGGTAAAGAATGCTCGTTTGCATGAGTACTGAGAACTTCTAAAAGTGCATCGCATATGTTTACCACCATTTTTGTTTCCTTCGGTGCAACAATGTTTTGATCTTCAAAGATAAATACACGTCCCAACTTTTCTTTTAGAATACTTGAAGCCCTTGTAGCAGTAGCATGATCAGATGTCAGAAGACCTAAAAGCACATGCAAAATAATATAGTCATATAACTAATCATATCAAGGAAATATATTATATCATATATGTCTACCTGCTATACGACAAATGATTAAGGAATATTCGCTAATCCACTTTTTTGTTATTATCACGGTATCTATCGGTGTAAGCTCGGATTCATCTTCAAAGTATTCGAGTAGAATCTCCATGAAATCTAAAATACGCCTCATCACCATTGAGGACTTGGCTCCTATAGGTAATGCTCGAATTGCTTTTGATGCGAAATTTGGTGGTAAATCAGGTATTAGGAATCTCATCATATCCATCATGTGAAGAATGCATGGATCTATTGTATCCGATTCGTCTATGGGTAAAGACACATGGGAAGTGAACATTTGTAGTACCAATTCACTTGCACATTCTTTGACCTTTTCGGATTCAAAAGAACGGAAGACCTTCACAGCACAAATCTGAGCAGATTTTCTAACCTGCAACAACAGAATAAACTATTTCTGATCGAGTATCATACATTTATAGGCAATTATTTGTTGAAAGAGAAGCAAATCTTAATATTTTACAAAATGTTAGTTTCTGTAGATATATAAGAGCACATCAACAAGCAATACAATGTGTATGTATATGATTGTGTGTGTTTATGACTATAAATGTATAAAACTATTTCATATGACTTTTGTATGAAATGTAAATTCATACCATAACAAGTAAAAATTTGACATTTAGCCCATTGTGATTATTAACATTTGTTATTGATTTGATTTTCTTCATGATTTAACTTTTAGTTTAGTAAATTAGGAAAATTTTGTATAATTGTTAAGTTTATCCAACTTCATGTTTGTGTGGTTTTCATTATTTTTGTCACTTTGCTTCAAAAATTCTAATGTGATAGGATAATTGTTCTTTTTGCTATGAAGAACGCATGCATTTTTCAAATTGTATAGACCTCAAAAAGTATCGATTTCCTCTGAATTGTTTGATGGTTGCATTTTGATTCAACAACTTATTGGCATCCTATCACTTATAATATTTCAGCCTTGCTCAAGCTGTAAACCTTGAAGACTATTAGTTTTAGTAGAGATATAGGGGTAAACACTCCATGAATATATCTACTACTAAAACCATTTTTAAAATGTAGCACAGAGAGTTGGAATAGCTAGAACAATTAAATACCTCCAGCCGTGTATGACTTGAATAGTAGATAAGCGCCTGGACGCCTAATTTTATAGATTCCCAATTGTCCAAGTCACACAACTCCAGCAACCAAGCCAAACACTCGACCAAAGTGCTATCACTCGTCGCCTGCAAAGCTTTAACTACAATCTTCATAGACTTAGTCGCCTCGGACTTGGTTATAAACTCCTTAGGAACCCGACGCAACACAAACTCCAAAAACAAACACATCGCAGACACTGAATCTGCACCGGCGTCATAGTTTCCAGATAGGGCGTGAATGATATTTTCGAGGTAAGAGTGGGGAGTCGTGAGCCGATATCCAGATCTTAGGGATTTGCGGGTACGCATAGCAATTTCGCAGAGTTTGACGTGATGAGGTGCGACGGATTTGCCGTAACGGCCTACGACTTGGTCGCATATATCATCAGATTGTGGCCGTCGTTTTTCCTTGCTCGTACTGCGCGTTTCATTTTCCATCAAAAAAACGATTTGGGAAAAAGATACGAAATCGAGAAAGACGGACGAAACCCTAATTGCAGGTTTGAGAGAGACGAGAGAACAAATATTATATCGGAAGATACTTTGACCTTACCCTAACACAGACTCCCTCTCTTTATATATATAGCGTACACAAACGATATAAGCATGGCGGATTTAGAGAGGGGTCACGTGCCCCACTAACAAAAAATCAACTAAACACCTTTATTATCTCCTAATCTAATAAATAAAAACAATTTTGTCACGTGTCATTCTATTAACCCCTCCCAATCGAATTTTCCCGCTGAAAGTTTCTATGTGAAGTTCCGAAAATAACATTTCTGTATTCTTCTCCCCTAATCCTTCATATCTACTGTTACTTCCTAAATTAGATTTTTAGATTCAAATTTTGAAATCATGGTAGATATCCCTAAATCTCGGAAATTATCCACATCCATCTTTTTTCTAGCCACATACATCTTCTGGTACCATCAATTATGCTCTTCGCTTTCAATTTTCTGAAATCAGGAATTCCCCTTTACACAATTACGCTCTTCGCTTTCACCATCGTCACATCTTTCTCATTTTACTCGGTTTAGTTGTTGTTTGTATCAACTTTAAGATAATCATTGCTTCATACTTCAGGTTAATCGGTGGATTCTTCTTCTTATAGGCCCGAATACCTCATCTTCTTCATGTTAGTTTGCTAAATTGGATTGGAGTTGAGTTTGCTACTAGAACTCTTCATGTCTAAATTTCCTTCTTTTTCCTGTTGATTTCTATTTTGAACTTAAAAAACCTACGATCCAATGAGCAGTTTCTGCTAATATATCGACTAATTAGGAATTACTCTTGTCTGATAATCCATGTCAAGTATCTAAAGTGTCCAATCCAATTTGGCACACCAAGTGTTTGATAGAATGCGTAGTGTGACAACCCGAAATTTCCATTTGTACAAACCCTACAGTCAAGCACTTCAAATAAAACTCAAACACATTTCTGCTAATTTTTAGCCCGATTTAAAGTCCGTTTGGGTGTTTTTAATATCAATTCTTCAAACGAACGAATAAAAGGAAGTATTTTCTAGGATTATGGTGTAACAATAAAACAATTAACACCTTAATTAGGTGTTCACGGCCA
The DNA here is from genome assembly GCF_052849685.1 of Lactuca virosa. Taxonomy (NCBI): domain Eukaryota; kingdom Viridiplantae; phylum Streptophyta; class Magnoliopsida; order Asterales; family Asteraceae; genus Lactuca; species Lactuca virosa. The sequence goes on from NC_136434.1 coordinate 34,344,174, forward strand.
AACATTTGAAGTTTCGGCCGTGAACTCCCTTGTAGCCGTGAACTCATGCTTAAAGCATGAGTTTACTCCTCATTCCCCTCATTTCTCACTTCCAATCTCAAGAACATCAGCATTCTCTCTCAAGTATCATAAAAATCTTCCTTCCAATCTTCCAAAATGTAAGTGTTTCTTCTCTTGATTTGTTGTTATAACACTTCATCTAGTGGTTATACATGATTTCATCCATGAAATCTTCTCTTTTTCATAGATCTTCAAGTGTTCTTCATTTCACCAAGAACACCAAGAACACACACTAGTGTTCTTGGACCTTAAACACCCAAACAAGCTTCTATATTGTAAGTAATATTGTCTTAGCTTGTTATATACTAGAATAAACTAGTTTACACCTTAGATTCATCAAGAAAGCTGGAAAGGAAGGGGTTTACGGCCAGGGCATCTCCCAATGTCATAAACTCTATTAAAGGGTGCAAAGTTGCGATAAACTCCTTCCTAGGGCTTGGATGTTGGACTAGAACCCCTCACAAACGAGCTAAGGACCTTAAAATACGAATTGGTAAGGGTTACCATGGGTTTACGACCGTAAACCCACTAGGGCCGTAAACCCTAGGCTGTAAACTCCATGGGAGTTGGTCCTTAGGCCGTGAACTCCAAGGCAATGCCTTACACCCCTTTGATGCAACCCAATGACCTTCTAACACTTAAACCAAAGTGTTTTCCACGTTTTAGGATGTTTATACTTACTTAATTAGTGTTATAATCACTAATTAGATACGCATATATGTCTTTATATGTTAATAGGATCATTGTGTGTGTTCAAGTCTTCACTTGACACCTAGCACCTTGTCCAACACTTTCATCCAAGACACCCACTACAGGTGAGTTCATACCCCTAAATTAACCTCTTAAATGTTTTTAAATGCTTTTATGGGGGGAATACAAGTTGAAACATATTAGTTATTATATCAATCACATGTGCTTAATAACTAGCAAACAATGGAATTACTATGCTTTTAACTGTTTTGTCAACAAAACTACTTCAAAATGATTATCAAACGCTTTTACATGTTAAACCCTTTATAAAACTTAGTCTTATTTACCAAATCATTACTTTCAATTCTTTTAAACTTATATATTGTCAAAACCATGTCTAATGCACATATAGTTATATAAGTAAGGTTTGAAGGACTTAGGACTGATAATACACTCTATTTCATGTTCCTTGTTTGGTTGTGGACTTGGAGTACCCTATTGTTTGTCCGAGTGTCGTTTGATCCTTAGTTATATATTATGTATATATGTATAAGACATAATAGCTTTTATCCCAGTTCAATACATTCAGTTATACAAACAATTCTACTAATAAACTATAATAGGTATAGTTTAGGAAGATACTACTCAGAAATTCTAAATACTATGAGTCATACAAAGAGTCAGTTTATACATGAGTCAGAACGTACTATTGTGAGGAATAAACAAGAACATATACATATACAAATACAAAGAAGAGAACATATACATATACATATATAAAGAAGAGAACATATACATATACATTTACTAGTAAACAGAAGGAACATATACAAACATAACAATTAGAATATGAGATTTACTTCTACATGATGCGGATTCCACCGTTGTCATGTTGGTAACCAGAGTCTCCTGGAGGGAGAGCGGGCATTGTGTGTATAGATATATACAGGACAGACTATCTCGCACCCTGACTGTTAGCTACAGTCCTAGGCCGACCAAGTCGATGGGGTGACAAATGTCACATTTATTTCGACGTCTTTCATCGTCGTGTTTCTTCAGCCGTCAATCAGTATGGTTACAAATCTCACCTTACCTTATAATTCACTGGCTTTAAGGTAAGCAGTATTAAAGTAGTTTACATATACAAAACTACAGTTCTATAATATTTTCCCTGATACATCTTCCTTGAAACGTTTTGTAGATAAACGATAATGTACAAACTATATTTGATAATGATAGTTAAACTTGGGAAAGATACATACTTTTACAAACAAACAAACCGAACGTTGAGTCTTGGTAGAAGACTACAGTTTTAGTAGAAAATATGGGATTTTCTAGGATGATACGAACATTTTACATACAGTTTTACAAACTTTTACAACGAACATTTTACTAAAAGTGAACACTTACAACTTGACTACAAACATTTACAAGCTTTTACAATTAAACAGTTACAAACATTTTCATACAAATAATGACACTAAAATGCTTATGTACTCACCAACTTTAATGCTGATAAACTCTTTCAAAATAACTTGTATTCTCAGGTCATCATCAGACAGGTGCCGATGCCAGCTTTTGCGAAGATGGAGCACATACAAGACTCATCTTTTATTTTGATTCATATTTTTGTGTCTTATAAACCACAGAACACACTTGTATTGAATTATATTAATAATGCAATGTATGATGTTGTTTACTTGCTTACTATTATTCTTTGTTGTGATACTGTACATGACGTCCTTCACCCCTGAACGTTTTCGCCGTTCCGGTTTTGGGGTGTGACACGTAGGGGTGTTATGAGTTCATTTTTCACCAAGATTTGACTAAATAACATGAAAACAGGTTGATGGAAAGAAAGTAAAGGCACAAATTTGGGACACAGCATGGCAAGAAAGGTACAGAGCGATAGTGGGTGCATACTATAGAGGTGCAATTGGAGCTCTTCTGGTGTATGACATAACCAAGAGCCAAACCTTTGATAACATTCAAAGATGGTTGCGTGAGTTAAGAGACCGCGCAGACTCTGTCACAACTAGGAATTCTATACCATGTAACTGTTGGATAAGGTGTCTAAGTCCATAACTATTTCTGGTATATACTTGACCCGACCCGACATGGTCCATTTGGGTTGCATGGCATCATGCAATTGGATAAACTAAATGAGAGAAATAACACATATGGTTTATTAATATATTATAAGTTCTAATATATTAATAATATTATTTAATTAGTTTTGATCAAGAATTAATTTAGAATTAATTAAGTGATCAAAAGATAACTAATTAGATATATGGGTAGATTATGTAAATCTTCCATATCTTATATAGTGGGCTAAGAGGCTCCATGGATGATCTATTGTTAGTTTATTTCTTTGGTTTTGCATTGGATCATTGAATTGACATAGAACAAAAGCTTTATGATGGTAAAAACCATCTCTAGTTTATGAATCATAGCTCCTTTATGGATGTGTAAGCATTGACATCCTCTAGGAATTGGGGATTCCTTCTTTCTTAAGGCTAATCAAATTCTTGGGTTAAATTGATTCAATTAAATCCTTGATCTTGATTAAGAAGGTATGTTGTGGACTTCCCCAACCTCCATACTACCTAAGAGGAATCTTGGCATATCATGCTTCATGATTGCTATAACCAATTTGGGATGAATGATAAGCTTCATGTTGAATCCTAATGATAAACACACAAATGTTCACTGTGTTGAATTGCCTTAGTTAACCAATTCTCTCCAATATTTGAGCATCTCACTATCTTGCTTAATTGCAAGTTTTTAGTTATTCAAGTCTTTTAGTTTCAAGTAATCAAACACCCCCCTTTTTAGTTTAATTGTAGTTAGTTAGTTTATTTACACTAGTTCTATTGGATTGCATTGGTGATTGAATACAACCATTTCCCCGAGGATCGATACCCTGTTTTACCATTATATTACGTTTTATTTGCAAACAAAAGGGTGTAATTTGCTTGGTGGACTTGACATCCCACCAAGTTTTGGCGCCGTTGCCGGGGAAATTGGTTATTGTTATTTGATTGTTTATGCCTAGGTCTACAAGAACCGGTGAACTACTCTACAATCTGGAAATTGAAAAAGAAGCAAAAAGATTGAAAAAATTAGCCAAACAAGAAAAGCAACAACAACTTGTTCAAGCTTCTTCCTCTTCTCCACTAATCAACATAGAAGATCATGTTCACACTTCAAGTGATACCGACACCGAACCGAGTTCTCCAATTGTTGGTCATTCCTTTGAAGACATTCCGTTTGACAACCACATAGCCATGAATCACACTCCATCTCATAATCCCATCCCAAACCCAAACAATCAAGATGCCAATACTCCACCCCAACAACCAAGACAACAACCGCAAGAGCCTCTCATTGATATGCCACCTTGGAATCAAGCCCCTCCTCAAAACCAACCCAATTATCAACCACAAAACCAAAACCTCCACCAAAACAACCAACCTCAAAACAATGCTTTTCAAGTTCAACAACAAGTACATTACCCAAATCCACCTAATTACCAACACCCTCCAATGTACCAACCCCCAATGTACCCACAACAACAACTCCCTTACCAACAATACCCTAACTACCAACCTTATCCACCACAAATGAATCACCAATACCCACCATACCAACAATATCCCAATTACATGCAACAATATCCCAATCACCCCAATCCACCCAATCCCCCTCAAGAGTTGACACTTAGACAAATGATGGAGACGGATGTTACTTACACACCCCTTGGTATTGTCTATCCCGCAAACCGCCGAGGAATTGAATTGAAGTCAAGTTTCATACATCAACTCACCAAGTTCCATGGTTTGGATAGAGAAGATCCTCAAAGGCATTTGAAGTCCTTTCACATGATATATGTTTGTATGTTGCCCGAACATGTGACATTGGATGATTTCAAGTTAACCGCTTTCCCGCTCACCTTGGAAGATAAAGCTAGAGAATGGTTATTCAACTTGCCACCGGGATCTATTCACACATGGGAAGAGTTACTCAAGGCCTTCAATAGCAAGTTCTATCCTACCTCCCGGATATATAGTCAAAGAAGTGACATTTTGGGGATATGTGGTATTTTGGGGAACTCACTAAGCTTCGTGCTTACAGTGTTTTGTGTTATATGTTTCAGGTTTTTCTCAGCATCACGGGACGACACCGGCTCGATTGTACACACCAGAGAAGGAGTCATGTTTTGAAGATCCTGGAGTATTACTTAATTGAATTTGGGGTTATGATCGTAACTTAAACTTAAATGAGATTTTTACGGAAAGTGCTTTAAGAATTAAATCGACTATTTTAAATGAAAAATTGTTTTGAAATTTACGGTGTTACATCAACTCTTGGTCAAAGTCAAGCTTCCTGACTGACCCTACTCGCCGAGTCACCCCGCTGACTCGTCGAGTCCCTATGCTCTGAAAACTCCCATAACACGACTCAACTTGTCGAGTCACCCCTAGACTTGCCGAGTTCAACAACTCTGAGTCCTCTCGCACTCAACTCACCGAGTCATCCCTTGACTCACCGATTCACAGCTCAACCAGAAAAGGTTAGGACTCCACGACCAGACTCGCCGAGTCCAAGAACAGACTCGCCGAGTCCAAGGCTATCTTCAACCAACTCGCCGAGTTGTTCTTCCAACTCGTCGAGTTCCTGCCTATCTTCATGCAACTCGTCGAGTATACCCATGTGACTCGCCGAGTACCACTAGTTCTTATTCCATACAGAGGCTTTCCAAGCCATGCAGGGGCTCTAATCCATAGATCTACCCTTCTACAAGCCATCCATCACGTAAAGTGGCAAACTTTATGTGAATCCAAAGAGATCTAAGCATAATACACTCTAAGGCTAGGGTTTGGGACAAAAAGGCTTCACCAACAACTCAAGAACAAGGACTTTATGCACTTCTGGATCATCTCTATTCCAGATCTGAGGTAGCAACCTCAGATCCAACCTCCAAACCCGAAATAACTCAAGATATGCTTCCAAAAACTCCATAATGATAGATCTAGATGTATAACAGCTCAAGTAATGAATTATTACCTCCAAATAAAGCTCCAACAGAAGAGTAAGCCAAATCCTTGCAAAGCCCCTTGCTCCAAACCTCTTAATCTTCAAAGATATCTTCAACAAACACTTATCAAGGCTCCAAATGCTCTCTAATGCTCTCACAAACAAAATTAGGGTTTCTGGACTTCAAAGGGGGCTAAGGGGGCTGACGGGAGGACATTAAGTCCTTTAAATAGGGTGCAACCCCGGAGATTAGGGTTTTTCTTTCTACAGCACCAACACGCCGAGTCCAGCTGCCGACTCGTCGAGTTGGCCACTTAACACGCGACCAGAATCGCGACTCAACTCGCCGAGTCTACCCATGGACTCGCCGAGTTGACCATCCTTATTTACACTTTGAACCCTGAACTTGCACTTCTGAACTCAGGGTGTTATAATTCTCCCCCACTTAAATTAGGCTTCGTCCTCGAAGCCTGCGGCAACACAACTCCAAAAACTACCCCCGCAATGCTCCTCCCGGTATAACCAACCCAGGCTCCTCCAGACGCTGCTACCGAACCCCAAAACCCAACTCTTCCCTTGCAGGGTTCTAACAACTGCCTTAAGCCGGCCACCGGCTTCTTCCTTTGATTATAACACTTATCAACCATGTATCACCCAATGGTACTTCCACCATTCCAAATCACATCAATCATTTGACCCTTACCAAGCTAGATATCTCCATGAACCACCGGGTCCTGACCCGGTACTACACTGCTATCCCTTTCCTCGACTGACAGAACTTTTACCGAATTCACTGCTGAGACTTAACCCGTTCCATCTCTGAATCCGACACTTTTCCTTCCGTGCCGATAAGATGACACATCCTTCAGCTCCTGAGCAACTCCCATGAGTTCTCTTCTGCAAGCACATACACATGATGATCTCGCTCTAGCATCCTCGGGTTGGAAAACCCGACACACTGACGACACTTCCAGACATCCCCCAAGATGAATTACCACTACATACATAACCTCCTGACCACAACCATACTGAGAATCCAAGGCTCCATCCTTGTATTCCTTCTGAACTCCTCTGGTTCTACACCACCGGAAATCCTTCCGGAACCTCAACAGACACCCAACTCGATTGTGTTTCCATACCACTGGTGCAAACACACTGCTAAACAACCATAATTAGAATACCTCAATCATACCTTTACACTACTACTTTCACTTCCGTGAACTTACACTCCCTCCCGGAGTTACACACCCTTCCCCTTTTCTTATCCAAGGAAGTCTACTTGACCACCTTGTCACTACGACAAGTACCACAGTGCTCACACCCCACTCTACACCATTCCATTATAGCATAACCGTTATCCCATGCACCACACATGCTCTGAATCTCCTCGCGAGGACCCTCGGGTCCATACACTGCCTCCCACTAACCTGATCAATACCCGGGGCCAGACCTTCTGTTTGCTATCACAGCACATCATACTCAATCCATCTCCTCATACTGATCTATCAGCACATACAGAGTCTTCAGCATGACTGGACCGCCTTACCAGGCCTTCAGCCAATCTGGACCACTCTCAGAACCTTCAACATGTCTGGACCGCCCTCCAGGGCCTTCAACCTGTCTGTACCGTTCTCCGAGCCTTCGGCCTGACTGGTACGCCCACCGGCCTTCAGTCTATCCGGACCGCTCAACTGTCATCCATCATCCCGAGCTATCTTTCCTGGGAATCTCTCCCATGCATACTGTTCTAGCCCACTAGGGGTTCCGAACTCCAACTCCATACTACATACTCAATCCCGACCTAATCCTAGACCTTCCACAATCAATCACCCTTTCTTCGAAACCCTTGGTCTGTATCCCGCCCCGTTGTCTGTCGCTTACTCATTCCAGCCCATGCTCTTGGCTGACGGAACCACTGTTGAACCCCAAGCATCTAATCAACCTCTCACGCTGGTCGACCCTCCAGAGAGTCTTCCAATTCTCCCCACTTAGAGCACTGACTACTAACCACCGGTCGCCACAACCAACCTTCCTTAACAACTCTACTCAACACATCCCCTTACACATGAACTGATTTCCTCTAAAACGAGTAACCTTCACGAAATCACATCCCAACACCGTTCATCTCGAACTCAAAAGAAGCCCGTCCTTCAGCTAAACACTCCTCAAATTGCAGATGCTATACCCGACACTCAGACCCAAAAGCCAAATTCTCCCAACAATTCCCATGGATGATAACCAACTAATGCTCCCAATACCAAAACCCCTCATCATACAACAAATTCCCAAAAGAACGAAAGAAATACAATACCAAGAATCATGCAACGAGACTAGCAGATATACAATACTCCACAATAACCACAAAATAACAAGATATCAAGAAGGAAACATACCCGCAGCTGTATCCGGCTCTGACCTGACCTCCTCCGCTGTAAGCTAAAAGGCACGACCCTGAGCCCTCGGGGGCTCTGCTCCACCCTGACCTCCACCCGTAATCCTCAAAGTGGTCGGTGTTGGAGCCTGCACCGGTCCTGCAGCAAGCTGTGGACAGTTGACCCTCAAATGTCCAACCTGATGGCAATGATAACAAATCCTCAAATCCTGAACTGGGGCTGACTGCCGACAATCCCTCGCATAATGCCCCTCCCTTACGCACTTGCGGCACGCACCACCGGACCTACAAACTCCGGTGTGACCCTTCCCACACTTCCCACAAGTGCGGCTGCTCTGATCTCCCAGTCTAGAATCAACGGTCTTGGACCGTTTCGGCGCCGGCTGCGACTGCACCGGGGCCTGCCTCTATTCTCGCAACTGCAACTCAATCTCTAATTCACGCCGCCTGGCGGCCTCCTGCAACTCCAACAAGGTCTCGCACCTATGCGTAGACACGAACTGCCTGATATCCCTCTTGAGCATACTCAGATATCGGGACATCTGAGCCTGCTCCGAAGCAAACTCGGGACAAAACATCGCCCTCTCAGTGAACATCCTGGTGATCTCCGTCACCGACTCTGAATCCTGCTTCAGCTCCAGGAACTCCTGAGCCAACCTCTCTATCTCAACCCGTGGAACATAACGAGTGCTAAACATCTCCCGAAACTGATCCCATGAAACCGCAGCCCGGTGCGCATCCGAATAAGATCCCGTAGTCAACCTCTACCAATCCTTCGCACCGAGCCTTAACAGGTTCAGCGCGCACCTCACCTTCTGATCCGCAGGGCACGAACATGTGAAGAAACAACCCTCCACATCTGATAACCATCTCATGGCAACTATCAGATCCTGAACTCCATCGAAAGTAGGGGGCTTCGTATTATCGAAGTCCCGATACTGAAAACCTCGACCGGCTCCTCCCCCTGCCGCTGCCACAGCCGCTGCGGCTGCCGCGACCGTTGTCTCTGCAAGAGCTGCATATCGCTCATCGAAATACTCAACCATAGAGGTCTTGATCGACCCAAACAGTTCCGGCTACTCAGCACGGAACATCGCAGCAACCTCATCATGCAAAATTTCCTGAATCCTGGCGTCCAACTCATCCGCACTCATCTGAACAACGACCTCGGGTGGTACTGGCCCATCCTGACCACCCTCTCCTGATCCTGATCCCGAACCGGATCCTGCCCCAATACGTCTCGTGATCGCCATACTGAAAAATACACCATAAGATCCTCAGAAACCTCGCATCACCACCGAGAACGACTCTCTAATCAACAACCCAGTGGTTGTGACTTCCTTGACACACGTATGGATCATTTGCTTTCAGTAGTACGGGACCATACTACCTTCCACATCAACCCATATTTGTCTCAAGTATCACCACAACACCTGATATGTGCATAATTAGTTCATATTAAGTATACATTTTTATTCATTTATTAGCTAAATTATTGCATTTTATGGACAAAAGGTACTTAAAAGTGTTTGAATTATATTTTCAGTCCAAAAATGAAGCTCGGAAGCGAAAGGAAGCGGGAGAAACAGTTAGAAGTTCGAGAATGGAACAAAGAAGAAAAACATTGAAAATAGCACCTACTCGGCGAGTCCAATCGAAGAATCGAGAAGATAAAGACTCGGGATCCCAGAGAGTTATCACAATACGGGGAATGTGAGATGGACTCGACGAGTCGCCACCTGACTCGACGAGTCGATTCGTCTATATAAAGATAACTCCACAGAACGATAAGGAGGAATTCTGGGACGATTCAGAAGAGTTTTGCTGCGATTGAGAAGTCAGAAAAACCCTAGAAGACGAAGTCATAAGCTAGAATTCAATCCCGAAGGAGAATTGAGGCAAATTTCATCATTCCACTTAATCTTTTGTTTTGTCATTATGGTTAAACAATTAGACTCTGTTTGTTTGCTGTTATTTACTTCAATTATGAGCTAAAACCTTTAGACTTCTGTTTGGGGATAAAAAATTGATAATATGGTTTGATTGTTGGTAGGATTAATTCTAAGTTGGTGAATTTTGTTATTTTAGCTTGCTAAAGAACCTTGTGTGTGAATAATAATTAATTTTCTGTTAATAGGGAGATAATTGATTAGCATGAACATCTATTGATTATCAATCTCATATGCTTTGTGATCACTATTGTCATATGTCTAGTATTAATGAACATGAAACTAGAGTTAATAAGAAAATTGAGTAAATTCATGTGCAAGCTTGTGAGATGACCATCAAACAAGAAGTTAATTAAAAGAATAAATTAGTTAACTATTGCAAGTCTAACTTAACCCGAATAATTAATCTAGTAGATTTAATTAAACTAGACAACTGGCCACAGTTTAAGTTAGTTTGTTTGCTAAGGATTAGTGTAGTGAATGCGAAACTAATCACTTGAATCGGTAACCGACAAAAGGATTAATCCATTGCACCATTACCTTGTAATCAACCATAGGATCAATTGAGTTGAACTAAACAGAAGTTCCTTCCCGCTATTGAATTTAGTTAGTTCTTTGCTTTCTAGTTTTTAAGTAAGTAATAGTTAGTAAGTTTCTAGTCTTGTAAAACCAGAGAAAATCCCTACTTATTAATTAATTTAGATAAAATTAGTTTTTAGTTTTAATTTGCCGTTCCCTGTGTTCGATACCCTACTTATTCAACTATACCACAATTGATAGGTTCACTGCCTTTTGTGTGTTATTTTATAATTAAAAGTAGGTTTAAAACTAAGTGAGTTTGCACACATCAAGTTTTTGGCGCCGTTGCCGGGGAACGGTTCTAAAATTAACATTAAATTCTAGTTTAATCGATCCTTTGTGTGGGATTTATCTTGCACAAAGTTATTTACAAAGTTATTCAGTAAGTAGAATTAGTTTCAATAAAATTTCGTTTTTAGAATAACTAGAAAATTTTCTTTCTGTTTTTACCTTGAACTCGCCGAGTGCATTCGTGCCGACTCGGCGAGTACCTCGTTGTTTCAGTTTTATTTTTTTATTTCGTTATTGTTCTTTTTACGCGTTTTTTTTGTTTCGTTTACAGTTGTTTCATGACCCGAGGATCTGATACACCTCTAGTCCCTCCTCTTGAAGACCCGGAATCCGCACTAAGAAGGAGCAAAGGCAAAACCGTTGGAGAATCCACTTCTTCAAAGAACTCACCACTCAAAAACTTAAAGTCCGTTTTCAGCAAGAAGAGGAGCAGCAAAACAGGAGCATCCAGTGCCTCGTTGACAATTGAAGAACCAATTCATGAAGATATCGAGTACGAGACCGAGGAAGAAGAAGAACCCACAACGAGCACGACTCCGGGTTGGAAGACGATTTAGCTATCACTATGGCTAATATCGATGAAGTCCCCATGGGGGAATGGAAGAAGAGGATGCGCGATGACACCGGCCCGGGACTTGTGCAGCCCGCAATTCCCGCGACCGCTACTTTCGAACTAAAAGGCCATATTCTCGCTCAACTCAAGGAGATTCCTTTTTACGGGAAGGATCACGAAGACGCCTACAAGCACTTGGATGAAGTGAATGATGTAGCCGACTACTTCAACGTACCGAATGTTCCACGTGAGACCCAGCTTCTCCGCATGCTTCCAGTCATGTTTAAAGGAGCCGCAAAGGATTGGATAAAGTCACTTCCTCCCGGACCGGTCACCACGTGGGCCAAGATGAAAGAAGAATTCATAGACCATTTTTGCCCGCCCTCCAAAATAGCCAAGCTAAAGAAAGCCATTGCCAACTTTGAGCAACAACCCGGAGAATCTCTTTATGAAGCTTGGGAAAGGTACAAGAGCTTGCTTAGAAATTGCCCACACCATGACCTCAATAGCCAACAAGAGGTCTCCATTTTCTATGATGGAGTCAATGTCACCACAAGGCAATTGCTCGATTCTCAAGGCCCGCTCACGAAGAAGGCGCCCCCGGTAATTAAGGAGTTAATCGAAGAATTCTCTAAACACTCTAGAGAATACCACAATCCAAGAAACGAAGTAAGTCGGGGAGTAGTGAACTCGGCAAATGATAGCATGGCGGCGGTGATAGCTAAGCTTGATAGTCTAGATAGAAGAATGACAAAAATGGATCAAACAATCCATGCTATTAGGGTGGGATGTGAAAATTGTAGAGGGCCCCATCTCACAAAGGATTGTGATTTGGATGAGAATGGAAATAAGAAAGCTCAAGTCTTCTATTCAAGTGGCGATCGATACGACGAAAATTGGCGGAAACCTAAGAAGGAATGGCTCCCATACGAAGAGTATAAGAAGGCTAAGGAGGAGAAATACAAGCAGAAGGAGAGGGGATTATATCAAAAGGAAGAACCGGTAGAAAAGAAAGCCGATTTAGAAGAATTATTCACTAGATTCATAGCCGCGTCCAAAAAGAGACACAATGATCACGATGCTGCAATACACGAGACCAGAAATATGCTAAGGAATCAGCAGGCATCCATTCTCAACATTGAGAAACAGCTGGGACAGCTTGCGCATCAAGTGGATGATAGAAGACCGGGTCAACTTCCAAGTAACACCGAACTCAATCCAAGAATGGAGAATGTGAGTGCAATAACCTCCAGTAATGAAGAAATATTCATAGATGCACTGAGAATCTCTAAGAGGAAGGCAGAAAAGGTAGAAGAATCGGCTCCAGCAAAACCCGATCCAACTCGCCGAGTCACTCCCTTGGACTCGACGAGTCCATGCGTAAATGACAAAACTGTCAGTCCCTTAAAGTCATATAATCCTCCTTTGCCATACCCAATCAAAGCCATGCCTGCGGAAAAAGTTGAAGCATATAGAGCCTTCATGAAGCATGTTAAAGCCCTACAAGTTAATGTGCCATTTGTGGAAACGATGCTCCAGACACCTAAGTACTTCAACTTGCTAAAAGGTCTTTTTGCTGCTAGGAAAGATTTGGCTGAAGTCGCGGAGATACTATTGAGTGAGCTACCCGAAAAGAAGGGCGATCCGGAGAATATTATAATTCCGTGCCAGTTTGGTAATGAAGTTGTCACCCAAGCGTTGACCGACTCGGGTGCAAGCATCAATCTGATGCCTTTCTCTTTCTTTAAGAAGTTGAATTTACCGGAGCCAAGACCGGTAAATATGAAGATCCATTTGGCAGACAAGACAATAATTCATCCACAAGGCGTTTGTGAGGATCTCCTTATTAAAGTCGACAAGTTCATATTTCCAGTAGACTTTGTGGTTGTTGATATGGAAGAAGACCCCGAAATTCCAATTATTTTGGGGAGGTCATTTTTAAACACCGCTTGTGCTTTAATTGATGTATGTGAGTCTACATTAACGTTGAGGGTAGGTGACGAGTCCGTAATATTTAAAGCTATACCAGAAGCCAAGCAAGAAGAGGAAAGAAAAGAAAAGATCTCATTTATCCATTTGGATGATGAGATACTACAAAAAGAACTTGCACTTTTGCAAAAAGAAGATCCAAGCAAGTTTCTGCTACATTCCGGAGAGGATGGAGATGTTAACAAGGACTTGGAGGAGTTAGAAAAGCTAATGGAAGGAGCCGACTCAGAAAACACCCAAGAAATGATGGAATACGATCAGACTCGCCGAGTCACTTTACGGGACTCGACGAGTCCAGTCGAAATTGATAACAACTTGGACGATTTAGATCTGCTTGTTACTAGTTCTCTGTATATTCTGGACTTGGATATTTTTCATGATTCTTTAGAAGAACAAACAGCAGGAGGAGAAATGGAAACGGAAGTTCAACACGCCGATGTAGCATGTCTTGATGCAATTCCGCTTGAAGATGGGGTAAGCACAGAAAAAGAGGAGGAGGCAAAGGAAAGGAGGGTGGAAGCTGATCAACCATTCATTACCAAACCTAGAGCACGAACTTTCACAAAATACGAAGTAATTAAATTTGAAGAAAATGAGGTGCAAGAGAAGGTGAAAAAGAATGGGGTGAAGAAGAAAAAGAGGAAAAGGGAAGCCCAAGCAGCTGAGGATGATGCTGTGAAAAAGAAGAGAGATGAATTAAAAAAGGCTTATAAAAAGAAGATTCACGCTTACAAGACAAAGTACAAACCACAAAAGATTAGGCGTGCATTCCCGATACTGGAAGATGACGAAACGTAGATGGGAAGGAGTCCAGCTAATGACTCCTTAAAAAGAAGCGCTTGGCGGGAGGCAACCCGTTGTTTAGAGTTTGCTTTCTTTTACTTTTTAGATTTTAGTTTTGTTTGATTTTTTTTTCCAAATCATCGAACATGTCTGCATGAGAGTGTGCATGGACTAAGTGTGGGGTGAAATGAATTTTCTTTTCTAAATAAATGACAAAATTTTAAAAATTTTGAATTGTTTGCAAGAGACTCGCCGAGTCTGACCATGACTCGACGAGTCCATATAGATTTCAGAAAAAATGCTATCGCAACCAGACTCGACGAGTCTGACCCTGACTTGACGAGTCGGTATTATTTACAGAAAAAAATAATAATAAGAATTACTTTTACAACTGGTAACTAGGGTTTTAACCCTAAAGGAATCAGTTTTTCAAACCCACTCGCCGTGCGCCTCTCTCTCAATTCTCTCTCAAGCATTCATCTTCCTCTTCATTGTTCTTCAAATTTTTCAAGATCCATCACAAAAGGTAACTAATTTCTTCCTCTTTTCTGTTAAAAGCATGATTCTAAGATGATCTATGATGGAAATTGCATCGAAAAACCCGATTTTGAAAAATAGTAAATTTCTAGGGTTTCAATTTTTCATGAATTATGTTGTTTTGCATGCTTATTCTTGCCCTAATACCTTATAAACATGTGCCTGGACAAAACCCTTGAAGTAATTTTGAGATTTCATGGTCCAATTTAGACCGACCCGCCGACTGACTCGTGCAGTTCTTGCGACTCGCCGAGTCGTTCATGGACTCGACGAGTCGAGTTGGGGAACACATGAATGACTTATTTTAATTATAATCTATGTTTCTGGGTTTTGTATCTTTGTTTTGCAGAAATAATGTTCAACAGGGGGCAAGGTTCTAGTGGACGCCAAGGGGACTTTCCTTGGTTAAATTTCCCACAAATCGAGTCCGCTTCAACAATGCGGAAGTGGAAGAAGAAGTTGGCCGACATCAGGAAGAAAGAAATTTACGTGCCCAATAGGATAAATTGGGATTGGTTGCAAAGTGTACGCTATGAAGAGGAGTTAGCTCCTTATCTTTTAAAGGAGTTTACCCACGAAGGAGAAACGATGATTTGTGATGGGTGGAGCCGAGTCTTTCGAATTAAAGAGCCGGTGTATTTGGAGCTATGCCTAAAGTTCTTCTCCACGGTATCTTTCACTGGGGGAGTGGATTGTTATCACCCGGCAAGTTTTAGTTTCTGCCTTGGGGGTGAATTTCATCAATGTTCTGTGCTCGACCTTGCCTGTCGACTGGGAATTTATGACCAACCCTTGGTCTCAACAGCTATCTTTCGGGCCTTTTTGGAGCAATCCCACATGGTGTTTCCCGATGGAGTGATGAGCACGGGTTGGTGGAACACGATTGGCAACAAAGTTTATATTCCGAAATCGGCACAAGAGGGGAGCATTCGATCGCCTACACACCGCCTTATTCATCGTCTCATTTCATCCACCATTAACCAAAGGAAGGATGATGACAAGGTTTCTAACCTTGATGTCTTCTACTTATGGAGCATTATCACACCCGACATTTTCTGCAATATTCCTTGGTGTTTGGCTTCATATCTATCGGAGGGTGCGGTCAAGGATCGCAAAACTTCTCGAATTAATGGTGGTATGTTTGTCACCCGGCTAGCCAACTCGTTTGGGTTGATGACCCGTGGTGCATGGAACTTTATGACGATGATCCCTACACCTCCATTCAATCCAATTCTTTTCCGGCGGGCCAGGATTATTGAAGACTATGGTGGTGGTCATTATGCTATTCCGCATGATGATCCGGTAGTTAGTCCCGAAGCACCGGGAAGGAGGGTCCGTTCGAGGAGGGAGCGGGATGTGGAGGAAGAGCCGCCGGTGATTCCGGTTGATAATGAAGAAGTACCAATGGATTGGTACAATGTGGAGATGAGGCGGTTACAAGATCAAATGGCGCGGGGCAACAATTTTAGCAATCAATCACATATCCGACTTTTCGACCACTTCAACATTCCGCATATCGATGGTGGTAACTTCCCGTATATTCCATCGTGGGAAGAGGTGATTAGTACAAGAAGGAGTGGTGCGGGAGGAAGTGGAGCAACGCCGGATCATGACGATGAGGAGGATTAATTTCTTTGCGTTTTTATTGCACAATCTTCAATTTTCAATTTTTTTTATGTTTGTTTTTTATTTGGTTTGTTTGAATGTGTTAAGACTTTTACTGTTTACTTGATGTTTGATGCTTTGATAATTTTTCAGAATTGAATTAAGAGTGCTTGCGTCGAAGGGTTTAGAATCGTAGAATCAAGAAAGTTAAAAAGTGAAAGAGAGAGGCAAGAAAGGGAAGCGTTAGAGTTAAAGTGTTGAGTCCGGTCCTTAGGGACATTAGCGAGGGAGTCTAGAAGTGAGTAGAAAGTTTTGAGGATTTATTAGAGGCTGGAACGAATGCAGAGTATCATTATTTTTCATCCAGTGACGTACTCGTCGAGTGCACTAAGCTGACTCGACGAGTCGCCTTGTATTCTCATAAATTCGAAGATTTCCGCGATGCTACTCGACGAGTCTCGTATATACTCGACGAGTCGTTCAGTTTGATACCAAAAGGACTGCTGATTTGATGCTGATAAGAGTACCACTTGACCATTTATTCTTTCCATATTGATTCTTGAAGATCTTACACTGTTTTCCCACGTATTTGGAGCGACCCACACGAGATTTGACACCCAAGGCATGGATGAGCTGTTCCCATGTCTAAAGTCAATTGAAGTTGGAGCTAAAATGAAAGTGATCAACCTATCGACTGCTATCCCAGGGGAGTTTGTTCCAATTTCCTCTTTATTCTCTATATTTGCATTTTTATTTTATGCATAATATGCAATGAGGACATTGCATAAATTAAGTGTGGGGTAGGGGGTTGGTTACATATTAGCAAATTTAGAATCTTAATTTGTGTTAATTTTGAAATTTTTGCATACCAAAAAAATAAAAAATATTATTAGGGATTTAATTTAGAAAATTTTGGTAAAAATGATAATTAGGATTCCATGTTTAGGATTGTGTTGATAATTGCATGAAGACCCAAATGTTTAGTTGAGCCTATACACGTTATAATGCATTTGTGGCCTCCCTTATTCTAGTGAAATCATGGGACAAAAACATGACCTTGCTTAGCCCGAGGGATGCAATATGTTTAGCATCGTGTACTAGAAATGTATCCAGGAAAACTGTTATCTTTAGCCAATAAGGGTTGAAGTTGAGCGCCCCTGCTTAAGCATGTAGGGATTTGTAAAGTAAAGAAAAAAAAATGATGAGATACATGTGAAAAAAAAAAGAGAAAAGAAAAAGAAAAGATACCAAAGAAATCAAAAGAAAAGTGAATTCAAAGAGATCAAAGATCAAATATCAAGAAATAAAGAATTCCAAAAACTTTAGTATGGTATCATGAATTATTTAGATTATGTATGCTTGGGTTGCTCAAACAAAAATACCTTGAGGTTAAGAGGTTTTCTGGGGATGGATTAAGAGGGATGCATAAAGTGAGCATTGTTCGGGAAAAGTGGGCGAATGTTTATGAGGATTGTAAGTACTTAGAGTATGGGGGGGTATTTAGGAAAATTTAGACACAAATGCATGCGTTGCGGTCTTGGCGTAATGGCTGGGTTAGATTGGAGTTGTCGTATATGGTTCTATCATGATAAAATTCAGTTTTGCTTGGGGGCAAGCAAAAGACAAGTGTGGGGTATTTTGATATGTGCATAATTAGTTCATATTAAGTATACATTTTTATTCATTTATTAGCTAAATTATTGCATTTTATGGACAAAAGGTACTTAAAAGTGTTTGAATTATGTTTTCAGTCCAAAAATGAAGCTCGGAAGCGAAAGGAAGCGGGAGAAACAGTTAGAAGTTCGAGAATGGAACAAAGAAGAAAAACATTGAAAATAGCACCTACTCGGCGAGTAGGGGCGACTACTCGGCGAGTCCGATCGAAGAATCGAGAAGATAAAGACTCGGGATCCCATAGAGTTATCACAATACGGGGAATGTGAGATGGACTCGACGAGTCGCCACCTGACTCGACGAGTCGATTCGTCTATATAAAGATAACTCCACAGAATGATAAGGAGGAATTCTGGGACGATTCAGAAGAGTTTTGCTGCGATTGAGAAGTCAGAAAAACCCTAGAAGACGAAGTCATAAGCTAGAATTCAATCCCGAAGGAGAATTGAGGCAAATTTCATCATTCCACTTAATCTTTTGTTTTGTCATTATGGTTAAACAATTAGACTCTGTTTGTTTGCTGTTATTTACTTCAATTATGAGCTAAAACCTTTAGACTTCTGTTTGGGGAAAAAAAATTGATAATATGGTTTGATTGTTGGTAGGATTAATTCTAAGTTGGTGAATTTTGTTATTTTAGCTTGCTAAAGAACCTTGTGTGTGAATAATAATTAATTTTCTGTTAATAGGGAGATAATTGATTAGCATGAACATCTATTGATTATCAATCTCATATGCTTTGTGATCACTATTGTCATATGTCTAGTATTAATGAACATGAAACTAGATTTAGTAAGAAAATTGAGTAAATTCATGTGCAAGCTTGTGAGATGACCATCAAACAAGAAGTTAATTAAAAGAATAAATTAGTTAACTATTGCAAGTCTAACTTAACCTGAATAATTAATCTAGTAGATTTAATTAAACTAGACAACTGGCCACTGTTTAAGTTAGTTTGTTTGCTAAGGATTAGTGTAGTGAATGCGAAACTAATCACTTGAATCGGTAACCGACAAAAGAATTAATCCATTGCACCATTACCTTGTAATCAACCATAGGATCAATTGAGTTGAACTAAACAGAAGTTCCTTCCCGCTATTGAATTTAGTTAGTTCTTTGCTTTCTAGTTTTTAAGTAAGTAATAGTTAGTAAGTTTCTAGTCTTGTAAAACTAGAGAAAATCCCTACTTATTAATTAATTTAGATAAAATTAGTTTTTAGTTTTAATTTGTCGTTCCCTGTGTTCGATACCCTACTTATTCAACTATACCACAATTGATAGGTTCACTGCCTTTTGTGTGTTATTTTATAATTAAAAGTAGGTTTAAAACTAAGTGAGTTTGCACACATCAACACCCTAAGCACAAAATACATCAAGCGCTCAATCCTCACTCCTAGAGGAACACTAAAGATCATAAGAAGAAGACCCTAGGCTAGCAGGCATCACAAATCAGGCAACTCTATCATGCAATTCCTGAAGATCCCTAGCCTACTCTAGCATGCTGTTCTAACATAGCTCATAAATAAATAACTTGTATGGTAAATTTGGGGTAACTTACTGGCTCCGGCTGATCGTACCCTCTGCGTCCCCCTTCACTCATTTTGAAAACCATTTGAAAATCCCTTTTAAAAAATCTCTCCTTGATTTTATACTGGATTCACACGAATGTTCCTCCAATTCACTCAAACCAAGGCTCTGATACCAACTTGTAACGTCCAAAAATTTTCGACCAATTTAAACTTTTCAAAAACAACCCATTTTCATAAAGTCATTACAAAAAGGTTTTCAATACATTTATTATCAGAGTATTACCAGAATCACGTTACGAAACATAAATCATGAGGAGCGGTATGATCACGCCTTTGCCTTGCCACGATCTCCTGAAGTACCTGAAACAATACACTGAACAATGTAAGCCCGAAAGCTTAGTGAGTTACCCCCAAAATACCAACCACAATACCATACACATAACATATCATAAACAGAACAGAACAGCCATGCACTTCGGGTATACTGTGTGACTGGTCCGCTACATCGGGGCTTCAGTCCACCCTCCGAGTCTAGCCTTATACATCGAGTCTGCAGTGTGGTTGGTCCGCCCGCACCGGGCCTTCAACCCACCTGGTCCACTCTCTGAGTCTACAGTATGACTGGTCCGCCTGTACTGGGCCTTCAGTCGGTCTGGTCCACTCTCCGAGCCTCGGTATGTCTGGTCCGCCCTCTTGGGGCCTACAGCCTAACCGGGCCGCTCGCTGGGCCTTCGGAATATCCGGTCTGCCCTGGGTATGTTGGCCTATAGCACAAAGCAGGACCCGCCTCAACCCAACCCCAGTCAAACAACCATGTGCACATAAACATATAATCATATAACATTTCACAACTAACCAACCGATCCAGCAGATCACATACATAGCATACTCTAACTAGGATACCGACCTAACCGGTCTCTAACATAGCATCGTCCTATAAAACAGGATACCGATCTTAACCAGGTCTCTAACGCATACCATCCTAACTACCAGGATGCAAACATATCAAAGCAGTAACATAACACAAATACCCAGATTTCCATCCGATAAATGGCCGACCTTGGTGCCTTAGACCCTGTCGATATAGTGAGGATAACTCACCTCGAAACCGCTGACTGAAGAGATAAGATCACGCTGCTCCAACCTCGGAAACGAACTCCACCACTGGCAAAACCAAAGGCTGAACTCAATAAATACCAATAATTGCCAAAATACCCCTGGAGTCAACTAGTCAACTGTAACATCCGGATATCCAGGTATGGAAATTAGAGTATTTTATTATGGGGGTATGAGAAGACTCGGCGAGTTGACGCCTCAACTCGTCGAGTAGGATCGCGATTTGGTGACCTGTTTAATGAAGGGACTCGACGAGTCGGGTATCTGGACTCGCCGAGTTAGCGCTGTAAAGGAAAACCCTAATTGTCCGGGTTTGGGACCTATTTAAAGGCCCTTATAGCCTTCATGTGCGGCTACTTCGTTCCAGAGAAAACCCTAGAGAGCAGATATAGTGAGTTGAGGGCAAGAGGAGGTTAATCTTTCAACTTTTGGGTGGTTTTGCTAGAGGAACAAGAGAGGAATCAGCTTGAACTGAAGAGGGGATTGGTTTGGGGCTTATCATCGAGAGATACCATCTGTGGAGGTAAGATTCTTTCCTTTTCTCGTTCATTTGATGAATTTCATAAGTTTAGGGTGTTTGCCTCACATTGTTATGAGATCTAGTGAGTATGAGGCCCCTTGTGTATGAGTGACATCAGATCTGGACCATGAGAGGTCCTTAGAGCCCTTTTCTTCCAACTTTTTGCCAACAAATAAGGGATTGGAGACTAGGTTGTCATTTCTAGAGAGAACTTCCCATTTGAGGCTTATTGTGGGTTGCATGCACGTAAAGGTTGCACCTTTACGTGACTTTAGAGTGTTTAAAGGTTGGATCTATGAATTGCCTAAGCGGATCTGACCTCAGGAAGTCGTTTCAGTTTGAGCATGGCATGAACTCGCCGGGTCCAAAGAGCAGACTCGATGAGTAGGGCTAGGGTTTTCCCGATAATCACACAGTTGGTGACTCGCTAAGTTGAGGAGCGACTCAATGAGTCAGAAGGGATCTTGAGGACTTGGTCCACGATTGGACTCGCCGAGTCAAGAGCCGGACTCGACGAGTTGGGACGGTTTGTCCCGCGATTCACAATCAGTGATGACTTGATGAGTGGAGGGTTGACTCAGTGAGTCAAGTGAGGACCAGGAGTGTGGAGGACACGCATGGACTCGCCGAGTCACATTGGTGCACTCAACGAGTCTGGTCAGAGTTGATCTTTGACTTGAGTTGACTTCTGTTGACTTTGGGGTTTTGGTCAACATAAGTAATAGAGACCATGGAGGGGTAAAATGGTCTTTTACCCACTATCTGATTAGAGAGGGAAAGAGTAATCGCCAGTTTAATTAGAATTGAGACTTCGAGTATTAATTAGAGATATTTGCCTTATGTGTTAGGCGGTGGCGAGTCCGAGGTTCTCGTGTGCAGATAATTGTTTTCTGCTTGCCAGGTGAGTCTTCTCACTATACTTTACCATGTGTGGTAATAGAGCTATATAACAGAGTATTTGTATGCTTTTATGTTATGTGTTACACTGCATTATTTCTATGTGACTTATGTTGTGTATGTATCAGAGTTAGGACCGTAAGGTCCTAGAGTTAGCACCAGAGGGTCCACAGAGTTAGGGTCTACGGATCCACAGAGTTATAGCCTCGAGTGGCTAGTACGTGCTATATGTGGTATTTTGGGGAACTCACTAAGCTTCGTGCTTACAGTGTTTTGTGTTATGTGTTTCAGGTTTTTCTCAGGATCACGGGACGGCACTGGCTTGATTGTACACACCAGAGAAGGAGTCATGTTTTGAAGATCCTGGAGTATTACTTAATTGAATTTGGGGTTATGATCGTAACTTAAACTTAAATGAGATTTTTACAGAAAGTGCTTTAAGAATTAAATCGACTATTTTAAATGAAAAATTGTTTTGAAATTTACGGTGTTACATCAACTCTTGGTCAAAGTCAAGCTTCCTGACTGACCCTACTCGCCGAGTCATCCCGCTGACTCGTCGAGTCCCTATGCTCTGAAAACTCCCATAACACGACTCAACTCGTCGAGTCACCCCGAGACTTGCCGAGTTCAACAACTCTGAGTCCTCTCGCTCAAGTAACGAATTATTACCTCCAAAGAAAGCTCCAACAGAAGAGTAAGCCAAATCCTTGCAAAGCCTCTTGCTCAAAACCTCTTAATCTTCAAAGATCTCTTCAGCAAACACTTATCAAGGCTCCAAATGCTCTCACAAACGAAATTAGGGTTTTTGGACTTCAAAGGGGGCTGACGGGAGGACATTAAGTCCTTTAAATAGGGTGCAACCCCGGAGATTAGGGTTTTTCTTTCTACAGCACCAACACGCCGAGTCCAGCCGCCGACTCGCCGAGTTGGCCACTTAACACGCGACCAGAATCGCGACTCAACTCTCCGAGTCTACCCATGGACTCGCCGAGTTGACCATCCTTATTTACACTTTGAACCCTGAACTTGCACTTCTGAACTCAGGGTGTTACACCTCACTTGGTAGTGAATCGGAGGATGTTAATGCAATGGGAGGATATCAAGGTCAACCAAGACCCATGGGATTTCAAAACAATTTCAACCCAAATTGGAGGAATAACCCACACAACCCATACCCACAAAAGCAAAACCCACCAAACATTTTGATGAGACCTCAACATCCACAATACCCCTCTAAAAAACCTCCATATCCACAACCTTCTTTTAACCCTCCAAATTACCAACAACCTCCACAACAAGGCCAATCAAGTGGTAACCATCAAATGAGCCTTCAAGAACTTGTTACTTCTCTTGCTCAAAGCCAAACCCAATTTCAACAAGAGACTAAGAACACCTTCTCCAACATTCAAGCACAAATTGGAGACTTGGCCACCGCTCTCAACAAGATGGAACAAAGGGGTAAACTTCCATCTCAAACCGAGAAAAACCCCAATGTGAATGCAATAACTTTGCGAAGTGGGAAAACACTTGGAGAAAGCAACCCTAAAAGAGCTTCAAGAGAAGATGAAGATGAAGTTATTATAGTGGAACCTTCAAAAGTTGTAACTCCCCCAAAGGAACCGGTAGTGCCAACCAATGATCAACCCGACTCGTCTAACAAGAACGTCAAGCCATTGGTCATACCACCACCTTTCCCATCCCGTTTGGCTTCATCGAAGAAAAAGGAAGACTAGAAGCAATTTCTTGAAACCTTCCGCAAGGTCCAAATCAACATTCCCTTACTGGATGCAATCAAACAAATTCCACGCTATGCCAAATTCCTTAAGGATTTATGCACCAATAAGAGGACATTTAAGGCGAATGAAAAGATTCAAGTCAATGCAAATGTGTCCGCGGTTATCCAAAAGAAGTTTCCACCCAAATGCAAGGACCCGGGAATGTTTGCTATTCCATGCACAATTGGTGATTTACACGTTGAAAGTGCAATGCTAGATCTTGGAGCCTCAATAAATGTGATGCCCTACTCGGTTTTTCAATCTCTCAAATTTTGGACCTTTGGAAGAAACCAGAGTGATAATTCAATTAGCGGACAAGTTAAGTGTATTTCCAAAGGGCGTGTTAGAAGATGTACTAGTGCAAGTCAATCAACTAGTATTTCCCGCGGACTTCTATGTCATTGACCTCGAAGAAAAGACTCCGTCCAAGTCATCTATGATTCTCCTTGGAAGACCCTTCATGAATACCGCTCACACAATTATTGATGTTCATAATGGGAAGATCACCATGGAGTTCGATGGAGAGATCATTCACTTCAACATCTTTGATGCACTGAGGTATCCTAGCAATATTTCTCCATTATATCGGGTCGATGTGATTGAACCAATCACCCAATAAATATTCGAGTTATCATATGGAGATATTTTGAAGATGGTGCTCAACTTGAGTCTTGATTGTGAAAGTTTGAAGAAAACATTGGATATGTACATATTGGACTCCAAAGTTGAAGAGATTGTGAAGACTTTGGAAGTTAACAATTCCAAAAAGAAGGATGTTTCTCAAGTTTCCTTATCTTATTCTCCAAACAAGATGCCCCCTTCAATAATCCAACCACCCACACTTGAATTGAAAGTCTTGCCTAGTCATTTGAAGTACGTTTATCTAGGTCAAGACGAATCTCTTCCGGTAATCATCTCCTCTCAATTGAAAGACTTTGAAGAAAATCAATTGGTTGAAGTATTGAAAGAACATAAAGAGGCAATGGTATGGACGATAGCGGATATCAAGGGGATAAGTCTTAATATATGCACTCACAAGATCCTCATGGAAGATGATTGTAAACCTAGAAGAGAAGCTCAACGAAGATTAAATCCTCCCATGATGGAAGTTGTTAAGAAAGAAATAATCAAACTCCTTGATGCGGACATGATTTACCCGATTTCCGACTCCAAATGGGTTAGTCCGGTCCAAGTGGTTCCCAAGAAAACGGGAATCACAGTTGTTGAGAATAACAAGGGCATAATGGTACCCACTCGAGTTCAAAATGGATAGAGGGTACGCATTGATTATAGAAAGTTAAATTCAAGCACATGAAAAGATCATTTCCCTCTTCCTTTCATCGACCAAATGCTCGAGAGATTGGCGGGAAAATCGCATTATTGTTGCCTCGATGGCTACTCGGGTTTTCATCAAATACCCGTTGCCCCCGAAGATCAAGACAAGACGACCTTCACATTCCCTTTTGGCACATTTGCCTACAAGCGGATGCCATTTGGATTATGCAATGCCCCCGCCACATTCCAAAGATGCATGGTGAACATTTTTTCCGATGTAGAAAATATAATTGAAGTATTCACGGACGACCTCACGGTGTATGGCAATTTGTTTGACGAATGTTTGGATAATCTTGAGAGGATCTTGAAAAGGTGCATTGAGAAGAAGTTGGTGTTAAACTTTGAGAAGTGTCACTTTATGGTCAATCAAGGCATCATCTTGGGTCACATTGTCTCCAAAAAGGTAATTGAAGTTGATAAAGCCAAAATTGATGTCATCCAAACCCTCCCTTACCCAACATGTGTAAGAGAAGTGCGATCTTTCTTGGGCCATGCGGGATTCTATAGAAGATTTATCAAAGATTTCTCGAAGATCACGCGACCAATGTGCCTCCTTCTTCAAAATGATGTTGATTTTGACTTCAATGTTGCATGCAAAGAAGCCTTTGACAAGCTCAAAGACTTTCTCACCTCCGCCCCTATAATCCAACCTCCAAATTAGGAGCTTCCATTTGAAATCATGTGCGATGCGAGCAATTTCGCCATTGGAGCGGTCTTAGGTCAAAAGGAGGGCAAAGCATCACATGTCATCTACTATGCCTCCAAAACCTTAGATAATGCTCAAGCCAATTATTCCACTACCGAGAAGGAACTCTTAGCCATTGTATTCGCCTTGGAGAAATCCCAACAATATCTTCTCGGGACAAAAGTGATTGTGTATTCCGACCATGCCGCCTTGAAATATCTCATGACCAAGAAAGATGCCAAGCCACGGTTCATTCGGTGGATTCTTCTCTTACAAGAATTCGATCTTGAGATAAAGGACAAAAGTGGTGCCGAAAACCTAGTTGCGGATCATCTAAGCCGGTTGAACATTGGTAATTCTTATTCTTCTTTTCTTGATGAATTCCTGGATGAACATCTCTTCTACATTTCAAACACTATTCCATGGTATGCGGATATTGTGAATTACTTGGTTACGAAAGAAATTCCCCACGCGTTTACCAAGCACCAAAAGGCCAAGTTGAAGAGTAATTCCAAATACTACATATGGGACGACCCTTATC
Source organism: Lactuca virosa (assembly GCF_052849685.1). NCBI lineage: Eukaryota > Viridiplantae > Streptophyta > Magnoliopsida > Asterales > Asteraceae > Lactuca > Lactuca virosa. The sequence continues at coordinate 34,370,717 of NC_136434.1, forward strand.
TTTGGAAACATTGTCCGGATCAACTAATACGGAGGTGTGTTCACCAAAATGAAGTCGAATCCATCTTGAAGTTTTGACATGAGTATGCATGCGGAGGACATTTTGGTCAAAACAAAACCATGCGAAAGGTGCTCGAATGCAGACTCTATTGGCCACAATGTAAAGAGATACTTATCTATTTTGCAAGAGTTGTGATAGATGTCAAAGAATGGGAACAATATCCATGAAGAATGAAATGACTCAAAACCCCATTCTCATTTGTGAGATCTTTGATGTATGGGGAATCGATTTCATGGGCCCCTTCCCCGTTTCTTTTGGATATACTTATATACTCTTGGCGGTTGATTACGTATCAAAGTGGGTGGAAGCAAAGGCTACAAGGCATGATGATTCCAAAACGGTAATTGACTTCTTGAAGTCAAACATTTTCGCAAGATATGGTGTACCAAGAGCTTTGGTGAGTGATAGGGGCACTCATTTTTGCAATAAAATGATGGAAGCCATGACAAAGCGCTATGGTGTCACACATCGGATATCGACCGCTTATCATCCACAAGCAAACGGCCAAGCCGAAGTGTCAAATCATGAAGTCAAACAAATTCTTGAGAAGACGGTCAACACTACACGAAAAGATTGGAGCTTGAAGTTAGAAGATACATTGTGGGCGTATCGAACCGCCTACAAAACTCCAATTGGTATGTCTCCATTTCGCCTCGTCTATGGAAAGTCTTGTCATTTACCGGTGAAATTGGAACACAAAGCGTATTGGGTGGTTAAAAAGTGCAATTTCAATCTTGAAGAAAGTGGAAAGCACCGAAAAATGCAACTTCAAGAAATCGAGGAGTTGAGGAACGAGTCTTATGAAAATGCAAGCATCTACAAAGACAAGACGAAAGCGTTTCACGACAAGCACATCACTCGAAAGCATTTTATTCCGGGCCAAAAAGTTCTTCTTTATCATTCACGCCTTAAGCTATTCCCGGGAAAGTTGCGATCTCGATGGCACAGACCTTTTATTGTTATAAAAGTGTTTAATCACGGTGCGGTTGAAATAAAGAGTTTGCACACAAATCAAATATTCAAAGTGAGCGGGCACCGCTTGAAACCATTCTATGAAGGCTTCGACACGGGAGAATTCGACAAAGTAACATTGGAAAACCCGAATTACGATGATTGACGGAGGCGGGGCTATGTCTTGGCAAAGACGTTAAATAAATGCATTGTGAATAAATAATCTCCGCTTGAAGTTTTGGGTGTTTCTAAACTTGAAGTTGGCCTAAAAATAAGCATATAAAAGTCTTCCAGTGATTTTGGCGAAGTTTGAAAAATTCCAAAAATTTGGCTTATGCGCGGGTACCCGCGCGACTGACCCCAGCCGCGCAGGTTCCGAGTTCCAAATTGCACCAACATGGAGTGCTCTCTGATTGTTGCGCGCGGCCAGTATCCACCCTCGCAAATGTTTGCGCGACCAAGAACAAAAATTATACCTTCTTTGCCCGGCCACCTAATTTCACCCAATTTGCCCACCCCACCCGATAGCCCGCTCCAGACCCGCTATTCGACCCGACTTCGACCCATTTCTAACCCACCCTTATAACCCCTTAACCCGTTGGACTTTTTTTCCCCACCCTTGTGCCTACCGTCTCCAGCGCTCTTTATTCCTCCGACAGACGAAAACCGTTGCTCCCGACAAGCCTCCGACACTCCCGTCTACCATCAATCTCCGGCCGCCAGCGGTCGTCGCCACCTGCCGACGAAGATCTGCGCTGTCCGACTAACCATTCCGTCGTCACCACCGGTCGGCACGGTTCGCTCGTAGCCGCCGTCTGTCGCCGACAGCGACAACCGATTTCCCTCCCTTTCGTCACCAGAAAAACGCGATAATCGCAACCCAACAATACACCCCTCACCGCTGTTTTTTCGTCGGCGCTCTACTCCCGCCCTACTCCACATTTAATTCCGACCAAACCCCACCCATCTATTCGCCGGTAAACCGATCGACAACACCACACTACACCTCGCCGAAAAACTGTTAAAGCCCGATTTCGACACCACCTGCCACACAATTCCAAAATTTCTTGGGGCATTATTCACCAAACACTCCTCCACACTCCGATCTACTATTAATTTGGGGAAAACTCGTCGCCGGAAAACCTAGCTCCGCCGCCTTGATTTTTGATCAAAAATTTTCAAAAACTTTGTTTCTCACCGGTGTTTCAAAAGATTCAATTTTGCGGGTCCAATTCAAGCTTGGGGTGCGGTTCTTAACGAATTTCTTTTCGGGTTTCGACACTCGAACTTGGTACCTTTCTTTTAATCCTTTTGCATTCAATTTCTACTTTCATAGACTCATGTTATGCATTAGGTTGACTAGAATTAGACTTAGTTTGCATTGAATTGATTGGAGTGCATTAAATTGTGCCAAATTGCAAGTTTGGAATATTTGCCCGGTTTATATTCTTGTTATTTACATTGATTGGATTGGTGTGAGGCGAGTGTGAGGGATAATTTTGGCCAAGTTTTTGTGTTTGTTAGGTTCTATTGACAGGTTCAATGGCAAGGGACAAAACCATTCACGCAACTCACGGTTCTTCCCGTAAGGCTTCATCCTCGCGACCCACAAAGAAGGCGTCTACCGATCATGTTGATTGTGATGGTAATCTTACGCTCACTAGTGCACAAGTCAAGCAATTCAAGTCCAACCTCCAAAAACATGCAATCCGAGCCACTAAATTTTACCACCGAGAGTCGATGGTCACCCTTGGCCTTGATGAGTGCTTGCAACAACTGTTCTTCAACATTGGTTGGCACGATTTCCTATCTCTATCTGCGCGCACATTTAAGCAACCTACATTAGAGTTCCTTTTCACTTATGCACGGGATGACACGGCGGGGGTGCTCACATTTAAACTCCAAGGTCGACAGCACCGACTCACATACAACACCCTCAAAACTATCATGGGCACATACGATAGCGACAACACCGACATCTATAGCTACCAGTGGACTCAATTCAAGAGTGTGCCCAAAGTAGAGTTTTGGACTCAAATCACTAGTCTTCCAAACTTCAATCCAAGCCGACAAAAAGATCCTTACATTATCCATCCTTGTTGGAGAATCGCCCACCAAATCCTTTCAACTTCCATATTTGCTCGTCACGAGCCAGGACAAATCAACACAATCGAGCTTTATTTCCTCTATTAAATGAGTCATTGGCGTTGGTCTTGTCCCGGTTTCGCCACCTTTTTATTGGATAAATGTGACAGCATCCGCACAAAGACCACTGGCGATATTTGCATCGGAGGTTTCATTACCCTAATTGGTTTGAGTGCGGGTCTTCAATTTCCCGAGTCTGAGTATGTGCCAGTGGATGACCCACCTCTCTACCTCCTTGACTGCATAACTCTCACCCGGATGGCAGTTCTGATACCTCATCCTTCCCGTCATAACCATTTTTCTTGGCTCAATCATGTTAAGGAACCAGTTTATACTCTGCCTAATCCTAGCATTTCTGCCTTTTCCACCAGCGACCCCAAAACTTGGTTCTTGCCTGAAGAGTTACACGATGATGATGCAGGATATGATGATCAAATGCATGTCGACAACCCCAATATTGGTCGTCCATTCGAGGCCGAAGACCACTATGACCACCCAATCAGACAGTTGCCCCCACCGCCTTACTATGATCAGCCCTCGGGAGCACACTTTGAGCCACAACATGAGTACCAGTCTTCTCCTCAAAACTATGAGCCCGATCCTGAGCACGAATTCCCTCTTGATGTCTACCGTCAGCTTGCTGCCTTGCACCTCCAGGGCAACCAGAATACTGCATCTATTCGGCACATCCAGGAGCAGCAAGCCCAGACCCACAACTACATGGAGGATCTTTGGTATCATTTTCGTCCCGAAGGCGGTTACCGCCCTCGCGGGCCTCTTCCACCTTGATCCCGGTATTACGTTTTATTTGTAGTTAGTTTATTTACACTAGTTCTATTGGATTGCATTGGTGGTTGGATACAACCATTTCCCCGAGGATCGATACCTCTTTTTACCATTATATTACGTTTTATTTGCAAACAAAAGGGTGTAATTTGCTTGGTGGAATTGACATCCCACCATATAAACAAGTGAACTCTCCCCAAAATCGGGTACACAAGAGAAACAAGGGGGCTTGGCATTTTGCATGTGTTAGAGTATTCACTCAAGTTTGTTCATTGCATTTGGTGTTGTGTGAAGCATTTGAGGCATCACATTTGAGGTGCTAGGCTCACAAGGTTTCAAGGAACACTTTCAACAACAAGGTATGTAATTCTATCTTTCATTCAAGTAGAAATTGTTCCCCATGTATGCTAGATAGTAACATAACCTTGGAAATCAACTTTGCATGATAATTAGACAAACATAGATCAAAGGTTTATTAGGGTTGCATGTACACTTAGGAAGTGTTAGAATGCTCAAAACCCATCAGTGGTATCAGAGCCTAGGCTTACTTGTTTGATTTTTGTGCAAACTGCTTGAAAAATCGAGTTTTCTGATTTCTGCTCGTATGAACTCGCCGAGTCCATGGGGGGACTCGATGAGTCCATGAACAAATGCAAGCTACTCGTCGAGTCTGTTCATGCACTCAACGAGTAGAGGCTGCAGTTTTCAGAATTTCAATTTTTGTTGCTGGAAATGGACTAGGAACATTACCCTAAAATGTTTTAGTGTTTTAAAACTTGTTTTAGATGGTGTAATGTTCATGTTAATCCATTTGCAATAACAATTATCAAAATTACAAGTTTTTAAGTGTAATGTTTGATTCTTGAAAGTGTTCATATTCATGTTCTTGAACTTATGATGTTTATATGATCATAGGAATTATTTGTAACTTATGTGGTAGTTTAATTCTTGATCATAATGTGTTTTAATGGAGTCCACAACTTGTCCTCAAGTTATGGAAAACTAAAAGTCACTTTGTTTAAAACCATTAAAAGAACACATGAGTTATAAAAATGAAGAGTCTTCATTTTTAATACTCTATTAACTCATAAGTTATAAGAAATGAAAAGTTTTGAAAGTTTACAAAACTTGCCCTCAAGTTTTGGAACAAGTAAAGTCTTGATTTAAACATTAGTTCCAACCCTTAGAATTTTAAAAGTTAAAATTCAACCCTTATACTTTATAATATTATAAGTTAATAATAATATATATATATATATATATATATATATATATATATATATATATATATATATATGTATAAGATCAAGTCGACTTACCGTTAGTAGGCCTCATTCACGAAGCCGGTCTATAAGGGGGGTATAAGGTTGTTGCCTATAAAATGGCAACTTAATGGGTGTCCACTCTCACCCACCGCTTCCTTGATCTGTGGAGGGTCGTTAGCCGAACGGGTAGGACAATGACTTAAAATCCTTATTAAAAGTATGATGATTATTATAAAGTAACTAAATGTTTTATTAAATTCCCAATCTTAGTTACTTTAGGAAAATGTGAATAAGGTGCTAATCCATGAAATTACACTTTACACTTTGTTTAAGTCGTTAGTGGAGCGTGTGTGGTTAACCGACACACTAACTTGGACTTAATAAGGTAGGTAAAGGGTGACTTAAGGTTTATTATAGGTCGATGGAGCGCGTGTGGTTAACCGGCACATCGATTGAGTAATAAACATTAAGGGTACCAAGTAACTTGCATGGTTACTTCACACCTCGTTTTGTGATCCTCGGTATCCCAGTCATAAAACATGGAGGGCACACTCGAGATTGAAACATGCCTTTGAAAAGTTCATTGAATCTCAAAAGAATCTAGGAATTTCTAAGAACCAAATTAAAACTTAATATTTTAATATTTCGTTTTTGGTGGAAATTGGTGAATCGTCATTCACCTACCTTTCAAATATGTTATTACTTAGATTACGACATACCTCTTCTAAGTATAATATATTGTGATTGGATCCTAGCCTTGACATTACATTTGGGTGTTTTGTTAAGGACTATCTCTATATCTAAACTAATATTTTCTTTCTTCTATTTCAGATGTCTTCAAACAATGGTGCTTCTGGCTCAAATCCTAATAGCTCCTTTTCTCTTATGAACTTGTGTGGAAAAGTCACTTTTGATGGATCCAAATTTAATGAATGGATCAGAAACATCAGAATGATTACCCGCTACGAGGACAAAGAATATGTCCTCGATAAGGAGCTTAAGGAGATTGATGAGACAGTTGCTACTCCTCAAGAGATCGCTGACTTTAGGGCACATGAAAGGGATGCCACCAAAGTGGCATGCATCATGATGGCCACTATGACAGCCGACCTCCAAAAGTCCTACGAGGACTTCTACCCTTTTGAAATGCACCAAGATTTGATGGAAAGATACCATCAAAGTGCATGACAAGAGAGGTATGAAATCATCTCCTCCATGATAACAACCCGAATGAAGGATGGTGAACCCATCACGGGCCACATGCAGAAAATGCAAAGGTTTGTGGACCGTTTGCTGAAGCTCAATGTGAACTTCTACAAGAAGCTTGCAATAGATATCATTTTGCACTCCTTACCATCGTGCTATGATTGATTCCGCATGACATATCACATGAAAAAGGAAGAGGTCGCACTCAGCAAACTTCAAGGACTCTTAAAGACCGCGGAAAGTGGTCTTAAGGGTAAGGCGGTTGGTACTACTCCAAATCCTACCAACTCCGCCCCTGTCTTGGCAATCGGGAAAGGGAAGGGTAAGAAGAGGAAGAGACCCTCGAAGGGTACCAAGGGTAAGACCCTTGAAGGCACCTCTTCTAGCGGAACCAAGAAAGGTTTCGTCACTCCTTCTGCTGACCCAAAAGAGGCTGAATGCTTCTATTGCCATGAAAAGGCACATTGGAAGCGGAACTGCCCAAAGTACTAGCAAGATGTGAAGGATGGGAAAGTTAAACCCAACCATGCAGGTATTTACACTATCTTATCTAATATCTCACCCTATTCTAACTATTGGGTCCTTGATACCGGTTGCGGTATTCATATTTGTTCTGATTTGCAGGAACTAAGAAGAAGTGAGAATGTGGAACAAGGAAGAATAAACTTGATCATGGGGAATAGGACAGTTGCACCCGTTACCAAGATTGGAGTTTATACTTTATCGCTAAGTAGTGGGTTTAGTTTAGATTTGAATAAATGTTGTTATTCGCCAGAAATGGCAAGAAATATTATTTCCTTTCATGCATTGTATAAACAAGGTTTTACCTTTTCATTTGATAATGAAGTTGGTTCTATTAATGCTTTCTTTAATAATGTTCTTTACTTTAAAGCATTTCCTTGTGATGGTGTGTATGAAGCTGTGTCTGTTGTAGATAACTTAGGAAATAATGTATTGTGTATTGATTCTATTAATAATAATAACTTGGATAAAGCATCGTTATGGCATTGTCGTCTTGGACATATAAGCAAGAAGCGCATAGGCCAACTCCAAAAGGGTGGAGTCTTGGAGTCATTTGACCTAAAGTCGGATGACAATTGCGAATCATGCTTACTTGGAAAAATGACAAAATCACCCTTCACTGGTTCTTGTAAAAGGGGTGAAGGTTTGTTGGATCTTGTACACACGGGTGTGTGTGGACCCTTCAAACATGCCACAAGGGATGCTAATCGTTATTATTTGACTTTTACAGATGATTATAGTAGATATGGATATGTCTACTTAATCAAGCATAAGTCAGAGACTTTCGAAAGGTTTAAAGAATTTAAACAGGAAGTCGAGAATCAATTGGGCAGGAACATTAAGATGCTTCGATCCGATCGAGGTGGTGAGTATCTTAGTGCTGAGTTCCTCGACTATCTTAGGGAATGTGGGATTGTCTCACAATTAGCACCTCCCAGGACACCGCAGTTGAATGGTGTGGCTGAGAGGCGTAATCGAACCTTGTTGGATATGGTTCGTTCCATGACGAGTCGAGCTTCGCTACAAATCTCATTCTGGGGGTATGCCTTAGAGACTGCCGCCCATATCCTTAATCTAGCCCCTACAAAGAAAGTTACCAAAACTCCTCACGAGATGTGGACTGGTAAAGTACCTAAACTAGACCACATCAAGATTTGGGGTTGTGAGGCTTTCGTGAGACGCGAAACTCATGATAAGATAGAACCCTGAAGCGAGAGGTGTATTTTCATCGACTACCCACAAAAATCCTTTGGTTACCTCTTAAACAGACCGAGTGATAATATGGTCTTTGTAGCAAGAAGAGGAGTCTTTCGTGAGAGAGAATTTATAAGCCAAGGAGACAGTGGGAGGCAAATTGACCTTGAAGAACTTCAAGAGTCAAGCGGTGAAGGAACTTCAAACCCTAGCCCTCAACCTGAGGAGGAAACTCCTGTTGAGCAAATTGACGAGTCTGTACCTCTGAGGCATTCTACAAGGGTTAGGAATGCAACCGAGCATTACTATGGGTTCCATATTACTGCGGAGGGTGATACACTTATTAGCGATGAGACACTAGTAAGTCTAGATGAACCTAACAGTTACGCGGAAGCCATAGCAGGCCCCGAGTCTGCTAAACGGAAAGAGGCAATGGACAGCGAGATACAATCCATGTATGACAATCAAGTTTGGAACTTGGTTAAGAATGTACCAGGTCGTAAGACTGTAGGGTGCAAATGGATCTTCAAGAAGAAGACCGACATGGATGTAAATGTACACACTTATAAGGCACGGCTGGTTGCAAAGGGTTTTTCTCAAACTCCGGGAGTTGATTATGATGAGACCTTTTCTCCAGTGGCCAAGATTAAGTCTATTAGGGTTATGTTAGCCATAGCCGCTTTTCATGACTATGAAATTGTTGGAATAGTGTCTAAGGCTGCAACTATATTAGGCAAGTATTTGACCCGATTGTGCATGGTCCTTTTGGGTTGCCTTCACCATAGCAACTTGACAGGATGATTTATTATGAGAGAATGAATATTATTAATATATTATGAGAATAATATAAGGAATAATAATATTGTTATTTGATTAATATAAGTCATAAACTAATTGGAATTAATTTGGTGACTTAAAGAGATTAATTAAATAAAGGGGTATAAACTGTCAATTGTTTGATAGTTGTACTTTGGGCTATATATATCCTTTATGGATAAGGAGTGGACGATTTCTAGGGCTAAGGATAGCCATAAAATCGTCCAAGGCTTATCATGGAAAGGATTTAGATTGCTTAGGGCTTAAGTTATCCAATTAGGGTTTAAGGGTGAAACCCTAGGAGCCTTACAAGTATAAATAGACCCCTTGGGGTGGGGAAATCGGCACCCTTGTCTTTGGAAGAACCCTGGCCGATTTTCTCCTCTCTCCTCTCTCTCAAATCATCCTCCTTGCTAGTTGGTGTTTGTAAGCCATTAGAGGAGTGACATTTGTGACTCTAAAGCTCCAAGAACAAGAAGATCAAACAAGTGTTTCAAGGTAAACTTGTAACTCTGATTTTGTATTGTTCTTATACTCTATTAGCCATTAGAAGTCTTGGATTCAATGCATGTTTAATTAGAGAAACCTAGAACCAAGCATTAGGGTTTGCATGTGCACATAGGAATGTTCATATGGCCAAAAACCCATCAGTGGTATCAGAGCCTAGATTGGTTTATATTAAATTGATGCATTAGTTGTTGTTTGATGCTTGAAAAATTCGAATTTTGAGGTTCTGTGTGATGGACTCGGCGAGTCCGAGCGTCAGGAAGAGCAAAAATCGGGATTTTTTGATATTTATCTTATGGAAACTTGCCTTTATCATATTGGATCAACCTAAATCCGATTTTTTGATATATATGACTATATTCTTGATCTAATTGAAGATATTTATCAATTAATAAAATATTTAATTTCCTTATGTGATAATTGATTAATTATTTTGATTAAATTGGTAAATTGTTTTGCAAGAAATCATAAATAAATCAAATATGGATAATTATGTGATTAATTGTTAATTTAGATTATTTGTTATTTGATCCTCTATGTTTTGAAAAGTTTAAAACTTGCCCTCAAGTTTTGAAATTTATGTTTTATGATTAAAAGTTTAATTTAGACAATTTTAAATTTCAAACCCTAGAATTTTACAAGTTTAAAATTCAACCCTATACTAATATAATATTACAAGAATAATATGTATATATGTATAACTAAAATGCTAGTCTTACCGTTAGTAGGCCTCATTCACGAAGCCGGTCTATAAGGTGGGTATAAGGTTGCGGCCTATAAAATGGCGCTTAATGAGTGTACACTCACACCGACCGCTTGCTTGATCGGTGGAGGGTCGTTAGCCGAACGGGTAGGATAGGGCAACCTCATCCTCTCATTAAAAGTATAATATGAAATACAAAGTAACTACATGTTTTTCAAAATTTCCCAATCCTAGTTACTTTAGGAAAAGTGAATTGATGCAATCCCGTGAAATTACACTTTGCACCTTGCTAAGAAGTTAGTGGAGCGTGTGTGGTTTACCGGCACACTAATTGGTTCTAAGCGAAGGTGGCAAAGGGTGATTCATTGTTTATCATAGTTCGATGGAGCGTGTGTGGTTTACCGGCACATCGAATAGGTGATCGTTACAATGAAGGCACCATGTGAATTTGCATGGTAATTCACACCCACTTTGTGATCCTCGGTATCCCAGTCACAAACGAGAGGGGCATATCGAGATTTAAACATGCCATTGAAAAGTTTCAATGAATCTCATCCAAACCTAGGAATTCTCAATGCATTTAGAACTTAAAGTTATGTTTTCATGATGGAGAATTAGTGAATCGTCATTCACTTACCTTCAAATTGTTTGCATATTAGATTACGGCATCCCTTTTCTAATGTGTAAATATTGTTGTTGGATCCTAGCCCTAATTTTTCTTATTGGGTGATAATTAGGGATTCGTATTCTAATCTATCTTTGTCCTTTCTATTTGTAGATGTCGAACGCGAACAACGCTGCTGCTAGTTCATTCACATTGATGAGCCTTTGTCAAAAGGTGACTTTCGATGGGACGAACTTTAGCGAATGAATAAGATACATTCGCACAATTGCTCACTACGAGGACAAGGAGTATGTCCTCGATGAGAAGCTCGAGAAGATTAACCCCGAAATCGCTACTCCGGCTCAAATGACTGCTTTCGAGACTCATGAACGTGATGCAACGAAGGTTCATTGCATCATGATAGCCACTATGAACTCCGAATTCCAAAAGTCCTATGAGGACATGTACCCGTACGAGATGCACCAAGACTTGTTGGAGATATACCACCAAAACGCGAGACAAGAGAGTTATGAGATTTTCACTAACATGATTTCCGCTAAGATGGGTCATGGAGAATCTCTTACCGTGCACCTGCAAAAGATGCAAAGGTATGTCGACCGTCTTCGCAAGTTGAATGTTGATTTTGGGGAAGACTTGGCGATCGACATGGTGCTTCACTCTTTGCCTCCGTGTTACAATCAATTTAGGATGACCTATCACATGAACAAGGAAGAGGTCACCTTAAGCAAGCTCCAAGGTCTCCTTAGGGTTGCTGAAAGCAACCTAAAGGACAAGTCCGTTGCGCCAACTCCCAATCCACCTGCTGCTCCTGTTTTGGCTATTGGACAAGGAAAGGGAAATAAGAGGAAGGCTTCGTCTAAGAACCATCGCAAGGTTAAGCCCCGAGATGGTGCCTCTTCTAGTGGGACCAAAGTTGATCCTGCTAAGCCCTGCCCTAACCCAAAGGAGGCAGAGTGCCACTACTACCATAAATTAGGACATTGGAAGAGAAGCTGCCCAGAGTACCTGCAAGCCATCAAGGAAGGAAAGATCAAGCCGTCTTTCGCAGGTATATACACAATTAAATCTAACGATTCATCTCATGTTATTTCTTGGGTTCTTGATACCGGTTGTGGTTACCACATTTGTTCTGATGTGCAGGGACTAAGAAGAAATAGGGATGTGGAGCATGGAAGGATAAAACTAATCATGGGGAACAGAAGATCGTTGCCTGTGACCAAGATTGGAGTGTATTCTTTAGTGCTCAGGAATGGTTTATGTTTAGATTTGAACAATTGTTGTTATTCGCCAGAAATGGCTAGAAACATCATTTCATTTCATGGTTTGTTTAGACAAGGTTTTAGATTTTCTTTTAATAATGAGAATGGTTCTATTTTGGCTTATCTAAATGGTGTCTTTTATTTTGAAGCAATACCGTGTAATGCAATTTATGAAACTGTTATGATTGTTGATAACTTAGGAAATGATGTTTTATGCATGGATTCTTCCAATAGTATGGATAAAGCATCCTTGTGGCATTGTCATCTTGGACATGTCAACAAGAAACGCATAGCCCAACTCCAAAAGGATGGAGTGTTGGAGTCATTCGACCTTAGGGAAGATGACACATGCGAGTCTTGTTTGCTTGGAAAGATGACTAAGTCACCCTTCGCTGGTACGTGCGAAAGGGGTGAGGGTCTATTGGACCTCATACATACCGATGTGTGTGGACCGTTTAGATCAACCACGAAGGATGGAAACCGCTTCTACGTAACTTTTACTGATGACTATAGTAGATATGGGTATATCTATTTAATCAAGCAAAAGTCAGAAACTTTTGAAAAGTTCAAAGAGTTCAAGAATGAAGTGGAGAATCAATTGAAAATCAAGATGCTTCGATCCGATCGAGGAGGAGAGTACCTAAGTCTTGAATTCCACGATTATCTCAAGGAGTGTGGAATAGTTTCACAATTGACGCCACCTAGGACACCGCAGTTGAATGGGGTGGCAGAAAGGCGTAATCGAACCTTGTTGGACATGGTTCGCTCTATGATGAGTCGTGCTTCACTATCTATCTCTTTTTGGGGGTATGCCTTAGAGACTGCCGCCCATATCCTTAACCGAGTCCCTACTAAGAAGGTTGCCAAAACACCTCACGAGATGTGGACAGGGAAAGCTCCTTCGTTAGCACATATCAAGGTTTGGGGTTGCGAGGCTTTCGTAAGACGAGATACTCACGACAAGCTCGAACCTCGTAGTGAGCGATGTATTTTCATCGGCTACCCGTAGAAATCCTTTGGATATCTCTTCTATAGACCGAAGGACAATGTTGTCTTTGTTGCGACGAGAGGAGTTTTCCGAGAACGCGAACTCATAGGCCAAGGAGACAGTGGGAGGCAAATCGAGCTTGGAGAGATTCAAGAGTCGATAGATGAAGGAACCTCTACCGCTGGCACTCAACCCGAGGAGGAAACTCCGGTTGAACCGATTGACGTATCATTACCTCTTAGACGTTCCGAAAGAGTTAGAGTTCAACCCCAGTTATATGGTTTTCATATTACTACCGAAGGGGACACGTATATTAGTGATAGTACACTAATAAACCTTGATGAACCTAATAGCTATAAGGAAGCCATGGTAGGCCCGGAGTCTGCGAAATGGAAAGAGGCAATGGATAGCGAGATCCAATCCATGTATGATAACCAAGTTTGGAATTTGGTTGATAATGTGCCCGGACGTAAGACCGACGTGGATGGAAAAGTGCACACGTATAAGGTGCGATTGGTTGCGAAGGGCTTTACTCAAACTCCTGGAGTTGACTATGACGAGACCTTCTCACCAGTTGCGAAGATAAAGTCTATTAGAGTGATGCTAGCTATTGCCGCATTTCATGATTATGAGATTTGGCAAATGGATGTCAAGACCGCTTTCCTTAACGGGAAGTTGGCTGAAGATGTTTACATGGCTCAGCCAGAGGGGTTTGTGGATCCGAAGCATCCGAATAGAGTGTGTAAGCTTGAGAAGTCCATTTATGGACTTAAGCAAGCGTCTTGCAGATGGAATCTTTGCTTCGATGAGAAAGTCAAAGAGTTTGGATTTGTATGAAGCGAAGATGAATCGTGTGTATATGTCAAAGCCAGTGGGAGTATAGTAAGCTTCCTCGTTCTATATGTTGATGACATATTGCTCATAGGAAACGACGTCCCGACTCTGCAGGAAGTTAAGTCCTGGCTCGGGAAGTGCTTCGCTATGAAGGACCTCGGAGAGGCTTCCTATATTTTGGGAATAAGGATAGTGAGAGAAAGAAGTAAGAGACTAATAGGACTTAGTCAGAACACTTACTTAGAGAAAGTACTAAAACGTTTTAGTATGGAAAACTCGAAGAAGGGAGAATTACCGATACCAAGTAATGCCAAGTTGAGTAAGACTCAAAGTCCGAGTACCGAAGCTGAGATAGCAGAAATGAGACGAGTTCCATACGCTTCCGCAGTTGGCTCAATCATGTATGCTATGACTTGTACTCGCCCTGATGTAGCCTTTGATTTGAGCATGGTTAGTAGATATCAAGGGGACCCTGGCAGAGCCCATTGGATTGCGGTGAAGAATATCCTTAAGTACCTTCGGAGGACGAAGGAATGGTTTTTAGTCCTCGAAGGGAGTGATGACTTGAAGGTGCGAGGGTATAGTGACGCCAGCTTTCAAACCGACAGGGACAACTACCGTTCGCAGTCGGGCTGGGTCTTTACCCTGAATGGAGGAGTAGTAACTTGGAAGAGTTCCAAGCAGGAAACCGTAGCTGATTCAACGTGCGAATCAGAGTACATTGCAGCGAGCGAAGCGTCGAAGGAGGCAATATGGTTGAAGAACTTCATTGGTGACCTTGGAGTTGTACCTGCCATAAAGGAGCCCATGGAGATTTTCTGTGATAATGAAGGAGCGGTTGCCATGACCAAGGAACCAAGGGATCATGGTAGATCTCGGCATATCGACAGAAAATATCACTTCATCAGACATCGTGTAGAAGAAGGTCAACTCGTAGTGAAGAGGATATCATCAGAAGATAACCCAGCAGATCCGCTTACGAAGGGACTGAGTAGGGTTAAGCACTTGCAGCATGCTAGGAGTATTGGGCTGAAGGATGATATTAGCATGGATTAGATAGTAGTAGAAACGTGTAATAGATAAATGTAATTAACATTTGATAAAGGAGTTTTATTTATGAGTAATGTTACTATCTTATGTTAATTGTTTAACTATTGTTTCACTTTGCATGTTTTGACTTCCAGAATAATTGAGTTTATTAAGAATAATCGAATTGTTCAAATTGTCCACAATCGTTCATATGTTGGAAGTAGATATGAATGAAGATTGTCATGAATTGGTGTGTAGATTGTCTAAATGGTATTAGACATAGCAAAAGATTGCTGCAACGTTCATGAGTGCTTATGAACTAGTTTTGAGCATTGGAACAAACCCGCGCTTGCTGGAATCACCTTATGGAATGTGATAAAAGGGTGATCGCAAAACGATAATATCATATGGTCTTAAAACCTAGATATATGGTTTGTTATTTGTTAATTGGTTGTACATTGATAATGCGAAAACGCATCAGTAACTCGGTGTTATAAAACGCATTATTGTGTATAGTTGATTAATGAATAAGTAAATGCATATAAGTCGAAGTTTATCTGTAACTTTTATCCTAAGAGGGTAAAAGCGCTATCTCGGCCGCTCGATGATTTGATTTGACTTATGTGTCGGGCCCGGTCAGAACTGAATTGATGTGTTCGATTAAGTTCTATGTCAAATAAATCGGAGATCGAGAAACCAAAATGCTAGACTAATCATTCCATAGAATTGTCAGCATGATATCTAACAGAGGACTGTACGATCCCTTATCTAAAGGACAAGATTGATTAGATCAGAGTTTGACAGCGTCTTTGAGAGCTACGATTGCAAATCGGATTGTACTTGTGCATATAGTTACTAGACTTATCCAAGTGGGAGACTGTTGGAATAGTGTCTAAGGCTGCAACTATATTAGGCAAGTATTTGACCCGATTGTGCATGGTCCTTTTGGGTTGCCTTCACCATAGCAACTTGACAGGATGATTTATTATGAGAGAATGAATATTATTAATATATTATGAGAATAATATAAGGAATAATAATATTGTTATTTGATTAATATAAGTCATAAATTAATTGGAATTAATTTGGTGACTTAAAGAGATTAATTAAATAAAGGGGTATAAACTGTCAATTGTTTGATAGTTGCACTTTGGGCTATGTATATCCTTTATGGATAAGGAGTGGACGATTTCTAGGGCTAAGGATAACCATAAAATCGTCCAAGGCTTATCATGGAAAGGATTTGGATTGCTTAGGGCTTAAGTTATCCAATTAGGGTTTAAGGGTGAAACCCTAGGAGCCTTACAAGTATAAATAGACCCCTTGGGGTGGGGAAATCGGCACCCTTATCTTTGGAAGAACCCTGGCCGATTTTCTCCTCTCTCCTCTCTCTCAAATCATCCTCCTTGCTAGTTGGTGTTTGTAAGCCATTAGAGGAGTGACATTTGTGACTCTAAAGCTCCAAGAACAAGAAGATCAAACAAGTGTTTCAAGGTAAACTTGTAACTCTGATTTTGTATTGTTCTTATACTCTATTAGCCATTAGAAGTCTTGGATTCAATGCATGTTTAATTAGAGAAACCTAGATCCAAGCATTAGGGTTTGCATGTGCACATAGGAATGTTCATATGGCCAAAACCCATCAGAAATATGTCAAATGGATGTCAAAACCGCTTTCCTTAATGGAAAGTTGTATGAAGATGTTTACATGAGTCATCCAGAAGGTTTTATCATTAACGAGTACCCTAATAGAGTGTGTAAGCTTGAGAAATCCATTTATGGATTAAAGCAAGCACCTCGCATATAGAATCTTTGCTTTGATGAGAAAGTCAAGGAATTTGGCTTTTCTAGGAGTGAAGATGAATCTTGTGTGTATGTCAAGGCTAGTGGGAGTATAGTTAGTTTTTTGGTATTATATGTGGATGACATACTACTCATAGGAAATGACATCCCAACTCTGTAGGAAGTCAAGTCCTGGCTTGGGAAGTGTTTCTCTATAAAGGACCTAGGAGAAGCTGCCTATATTCTAGGGATACTGATTTTGAGAGACTAGAGTAAAAGACTAATTGGACTTAGTCAAAGTACCTACTTGGACAAGGTGCTGAAGAGATTCAGCATGCAGAATTCCAAGAAAGGAGAGCTACCTATCCAGAGTAACGCTAGATTGAGTAAAACTCAGAGCCCAAGTACTGAGGCTGAGATAGCAGAAATGAGTCGAGTGCCTTATGCTTCTGCAGTAGGCTCGATCATGTATGCTGTTGGATTAGTGTCTAAGTCCATAACTATTTTGGTATGTACTTGACCCGATGGTGCATGGTCCTTTTGGGTTGCCTTCACCAAAGCAACTTGATAAGATGAATTATGGAGAGAAAGGGTTAAATATGATTTATTAATATATTATGAGAATAATATATTAAAGGAGAAATCATATTGTTTAATTAATATTAGTCAAGAATTAATAAGAATTAAGTTTGTGACTAAAAGAGATTAATTAAACTTAAGGGACTGGAATTGTAATTATAAGATAATTGCAATTTGGGCTATGGATTGTCTTATATTAAGGAGTGGACGAATTCTATGGGGAAACCCATTAGAAATCGTCCAAGGCCTTTAAGGAAAGGAGTCCATGGGTTGCTTAGGGCTTAAGCATCCAAATTAGGGTTTCCTTGTTAGATAACCCTAATAGCCTCACTATATATAGTACCCTTATGACCCAAAAACGTGGCTAAGACTTCTTCTAGGGTTTGTACATGTTTTGGGCAGCCTCCTTCACCTCTCCTCTTCATCCTCTTGCTCTTGGTGTTTGTGAACCATTAGAGGAGTGACATTTGTGACTCTAAGCTTTCTAAAGTCAATACAAGGAGGAATTGAGATTGTTATTGCTACATAACAATCAAGGTATGATATAAACCCTAATTATATGTTATATTGATTATCATATGCTAGATCTAGGGTTTATAGTCTTGGATAACTTGCATGTACAATAGAGAAACCTAGATCCAAGCATTAGGGTTTGTATGAGCACATAGGATGTTCTTATGACCAAAACCCATCAGTGGTATCAGAGCCTTGATTGGTTTCTATTGTATTGATGCCTTGTATGTTTGTTCAAGTTGCAAAATCGAGTTTTGAGCTCCCTGGCTGATGAACTCGGCGAGTACCATAGTGTACTCGGCGAGTAGGCCTCAACTCGGCGAGTACAGTGTGGTACTCGGCGAGTTCGAGCGTCAGATGGAGCTATTTTCGGGATTTCTTGCTGTTTATCTTTGAGATACTTATCTTTATCATATTAGATCAATATAAATCCGATTTTATGATATATATGAGTATATTCTTGATCTAATTGAAGATATTTATCAATTAATAAAATATTTATTTCCTTATGTGATAATTGATTAATTATTTTGATTAAATTGGTAAATTGTTTTGCAAGAAATTATTAAATAAATCAAATATGGATAATTATGTGATTAAATGTTAATTTGGATTATTTGTTATTTGATCCTTGTGTTATGAAAAGTTTCAAATTTTCCCCTTTAGGTTTTATAGTTTAAATTTAAACTCAAAAGTTTAGTTTTGAAATTTAAATAGTTGAAACCCTAATGTTTTGAAAAGGTTTCAAAACTTGCCCTCAAGTTTTGGAATTTAAATTTTGATTAAAGGTTAATTTTGATGTATATTTAAATTCTAAACCCTAATGTTTTGAAATGTTTCAAAACTTGTCCTCACGTTTTGGAATTTAAAAGTTGATTAAAGGTTTAATTAGGAATGTTAAATTCTAAAACCCTAGTATTGTTTTGAAAAGTTCAATTCACACCCTTATGGTTTTATTAATTAATTAAGGTGTATAATTAAAAGAGGTTTAATAAATCCATAAAAGTTTTGGTTTACAATTTAATTGAATTAAAGGTATAATTATTAAATTTGACCACATAGTATTTTAAAAGTGTAAAATACACTCTATACTATATATAACATTAATAGTCTAACATTATATATATGTATGAGTAAAAGTCAGTCTTACCGTTAGTAGGCCTCATTCACGAAGCTGGTCTATAAGGGGTGTTTAAGGAAATTGCCTATAAAATGGCGATTGAATGGGTATCCACTCTTACCCACCGCACTCTTGACTAGTGGAGGGTCGTTAGCCGAACGGGTAGGATAGGACGAAACCTTCCATTATAAGTATAATGAAGTACAAAAGTAACTAAATGTTTTACAAATTCCCAATCTTAGTTACTTAGGCAAAAGTGAATTGATGCAATTCCATGAAATTACACTTTGTACCCTTGCAAAGACGTTAGTGGAGCGTGTGTGGTTTACCGGCACACTAAATGGTTCTAAGCAAAGGTAGCAAAGGGTGACTCAATGTTTGTCATAGTTCGGTGGAGCGTGTGTGGTTTACCGACACATCGAATAGGTGACTGTAACATGTGAGGGCACCATGTAAGTTTGCATGGTTATTCACACCCGCTTTGTGATCCTCGGCATCCCAGTCACAAACAAGAGGGGCATATCGAGATTTAAACATGCCATTGAAATGTTCAATGAATCTCAAAGGATCTAGGAGTTTTCATAGATTTAAAACTTAAATTTCTTTTTCGTTTTTATGGTGGAAATTAGTGAATCGTCATTCACTTACCTTCAAATATTCCGCAACTAGATTACGGCATCCCTTTTCTAGGTTGTAGCGTATTGTGTTGGGTCCTAGCCTTAGTATCTCATTTGGGTGATTTACTAAGGACTCAATCAATCAACTAACTTGAATTTGTTTCTCCCGTTTTGTAGATGTCAAAGTTCGACAACTATGGTCTTCCTAAATCCCAAGGAACAAGCATTCCACATGAAGATGGTATTCCACGATTCGATCGAGGAACAAGAAACCATGCTTCACTTCCTCCACCTCCTCCAATTGTTCTCCCTAACCCACAAGATCGAAGAATTGAAAGGTTCAATATCACTAAAGCCCTATTGGAAATGAAACATGAAGATGGTAAGCCCGTGTGTGCCCACGTTCTAGGAATGAAATCACACATCGATAGGTTGATAATGTTGGGTGCGTCATTCCCCGATAAGTTGGCTGTGAACTGGGTTCTGCAGTCACTTCCTGAATCATATAATAAGTTCAAAAGAAAGTATTATATGATGGATCATGACGATAACCTCATTGACCTAACTTACATGCTCATTGCTGCTGAATCAGAAATGATTTGGCAAAGCAATGGAGCGTATTTGTTGGGAAAGTCAACCAACCATGCTTCCGAGGACGTTCTAGGAGAAGCGACCTGCGTTTGCTGCCAAGAGAAAGGGCGTTGGATAGAAGTCTGCCCTAAGAGCCTGAAGATTCCAGAAGATGGGAAAGTCAAAGAGTATGGCTGTGCTTCAGGTAAAATCCACTATCTAACTCCATTAAGTTCCTATTCGTTCATTCTTAATACATGATGTGATAAGATTGCATTTGAATGTTTTGCAGGATCGGTGAAAAGAAAGGAAGCTTGATGAAAGAGCAAGATGAGTCTAATCTCAAAGAAATGGATCTCGATCGCATGGACTTGAAGATTAGATTTTGAGCTTAGATAGTTATGATAGAATTGTTAGGAATGTTTGACTACATAGTTTTCAATGGATTTTACATTGTAAGGACAAATGTTTTCCGCTGTTTTTATGAATAAAATAAATTTTTGTTTGACATATTTATTTATTTGTTTATTTCCTTGCAATGAAATCGTTATGAAAATTGTTGTTTGCATATTTCTACAACGAATGGATATGATTCTTATTTATGATGTTTGTGGAAAAGTCGAGAATTTACCAAATAGGGAGAGGTTCTCATCGCCCAAGTTTCAATTGGACAGAAATTTGGAATCACGCAACTTGGTTGCATGATGAATGAGAAATTTCATATTTGGAAATTAGACTAATTCATTGACAAAGTGTCAAGTGAAGGTCTGAGAGATCAAGTACACAAAGTTGTGTGTTGATCAAGTCCACCACAAGAGTAACAAAGATATTCGTCATGATTTACTAAAGGTTTAGTAAATATGATTATACTTATAAGATTAAGTGTAATTCTGAATTGATTGAAAAAGGTTTAAATCAATAGCAAAACGAATAAGAAGAATCAAGTAGGCAGAAAGATAAAAGTTTCTCCATTCTAAGAAGAAGGGAGAGTACCTTTTATGCTTTATGATAGGTCTTAATGATTAAGAACCATATCTCAATTGATCCTCTAAGTGAGTCTTAGTACAATTGTATGTCTAAGAAGAGGAATCAAGAATTGAAGAAATGGTTAAATCAAGAAGTCAATCATACTTCGTTCCAAAACAAGTCTTAGAGTAAAGATTGTGACATTGAGTGAAAAGTATTAGGAAGGTTTATAACATTCATCAAATGTGGAAAGTTGTGATGTCTTGGATAAGACAAAGACCAACAAGGACAAATTTATGAAGTGTTTTTGATAAAAACTACACTAACTCTTGAATATTTGTTTGTCAAGAAATGTTTATTGACAAGAGAATCTTATATGTCAAGGAGTCAGTGGGAGTCTTAATGTCTTGAAAGGTTTCAAGAACAAATCAAAATAAACCTTATCGATCATCACTAGCACACGAGTTGAGGTTTACAACCTATCGTGTTGACACTATTTTGTTTCTGTGCCATTCCAATTGAGTTAATTATGCATGTGAGTTCTATGAGTTCTCATTTGAATGCATAAAAGGCAAGGAACTTGATCAATGAAAAGTACATTGATAGGAAAAATGTGAGTTGCTTAACTACTTGGAAGACATGGTGGGCAGCTGTACTACCATAAGGCAAGAAATCAAGATTAAGAAAGTTCGGTCCATATGAATTTGATTTTGTCGTAAACTTTGGTTTTGACAAATTCGCATGGATAGGAACACATACACCATTAAAATCTAAGTGTCATAAGATTCCCTCCTTCACGAAAATGATTGTGAGGAAATGCTTTCACTAAGATAGATTTTAAAAAGATAGTGATTGTGAAATTGAATTCTCGAATACGATTATGGTTACGGTATCCCTTTCCATGATTCGAATTGTGAGATTTGACAATTAGTCTGAATTGTTTAGACACACATATGAGCTATCTAAGGGAAATGTGCATAAGCTTAGATAAAGGATTATCAAAGCATTAGGTATTAGAAACATGAACTTAAGAAATTCAATAAGTATTGTTTTTCTGGAAGTTAAGTTGGTTTCTGAATACATGTCAAAGCTAGTGGGAGCATAAGTGTTATGTTTATAATAATCATCATGATAGTGGGAGCATAAATGTTATGATTGTATGATTATTAAGGAAAGTATTGAAAGTTGGCAATATTAATTATAGAAAACAAGAGTCTTGCTTTGCAAAGTTGTAAGGATTGAATAGTTGTTTTGCTATAATTAAGGGAGAGAATATTATGCTTCATTTCAAATTTAAAGGCTTAGATTGTGGAATGTTAATAATTTAGTCAAGGAAACATGGTGTGTTCTCATACTTAGATTATGATTACGGCATTCCTCTTCATAGTTCGAATTTAGAGAACGTAGCACATAAAATATTATGGCAGAAGATTGATGAAGTATCAAATCTTTATGTAAGACATTATGCATCGTGTCCCACACGCTTCGGGTATAGGATCGATTGCAAATGCTATAATATTTGACCATTCTAAAATTTTCCAAATGTCTAGCGCATTTAGAGGGAAAAAGGACAAGAATCGGTTTTGACTAAGATAATTAAACAACTATCAAAGGACAATCCAAAGTTCATCGAGGATTGGTCGCTTATGAGTAGTTGGAAGTATAGTATTAGATGGACCATATCGACATTATTATGAATAGATAAGATTCTATTAAGAATAAGTTGTCATATGGAAAATATGGGAACGTGTCCATATTGGGAATTGAATATTGAAAATCTATATCTAGATTAGAAACTTTTATGCAAAAGGATGTTCAAAGGAATGTACTTTGAGTGAGAGACATCATATCTAAGGAATTGTATTGTAACAATCTCCGATAGAGGACTTTGTAATTTCATTGGCAATAGTCTTTGTGACTTTGGTGTAGTGACATTACGAAAGGATCATTGCATAAAATGTTAGAATCTAGCATATTCTATAAATAGCAAGAATTTGATATTCTTTCACTTATGAAAAAGGATTTGAAGTTGTGAAATGAGTATGATTGGAAATGTGTTCATTTGATCTATTTCACAAAGTTAGAACCATAGGTAAACATTGTGTGCATGCTAGGAGCATGGGACAAGTGTAATAATTCAAGTAAGAAGTTGATTACCCGAAACGACAAATAATGAGTAATCGATATGGTGATAAATAAAAGGTGTTTTATTTATACTCGAAGGTTTGAGGCCATATGGGATTAGTATTATTCTTGTGTTTCACTTTGCATGTTTTGACTTCCTGAATAATTTAATTGGTCAAATTATTCGAACGGGCCACAGTCGTTCATATGTTGGAAGTAGGTATGAATGAAGACTGTCGTGAATTGGTGTGTAGATTGTCTAAAGAGTATTAGACATAAGCAAATGTTTGCTGCAACGTTCATGAGTGCTTATGAATATGATTTTAGCATTGGATTAAACCCACGCGCACTTGGATCATTCCACGAACTGTATCACGAGTGATTGGTGAGACGATAACATCTTATATTCTTGAAACCGAGATGTGTGAGTTGTATCTTGCAAATCGGTTGCACATTGATAATATGTAAACGCACCAGTAACTTGGTGTCATAAAACATATTGTTGTGTGTGATTCGGTGAGTGAGTGCAAGCGAGCATTGAATCAAAGTTTATCCGTTCCTTTTATCCAAAGTAGGATAAAAGCGATATCTTTGGGCCCCTCGATGATTTAGTGATGACAAACGTAAATGCTCGGCCGGGCTAGGGCTAATTTGATTTGTTCAATTAGTCAGTCGTCATAAATCGGAAGTCGAGAAATAGTACAAAGAGAATGATTAGAAATCATGTCTCATACGATATCTAGAATGGAGGAATATATGATCCCTTATCTAAAGGACACGCGTATCTGATAGGATCAGAGTTGACAACGGCTTTGGAAAGCTATGATTACAGATCAGGATCTGAAGCCATACGCATAATAGTTATTAGACTTATCCAAGTGGGAGACTGTTGGATTAGTGTCTAAGTCCATAACTATTTTGGTATGTACTTGACCCGATGGTGCATGGTCCTTTTGGGTTGCCTTCACCAAAGCAACTTGATAAGATGAATTATGGAGAGAAAGGATTAAATATGATTTATTAATATATTATGAGAATAATATATTAAAGGAGAAATCATATTGTTTAATTAATATTAGTCAATAATTAATAAGAATTAAGTTTGTGACTAAAAGAGATTAATTAAACTTAAGGGACTGGAATTGTAATTATAAGATAATTGCAATTTGGGCTATGGATTGTCTTATATTAAGGAGTGGACGAATTCTATGGGGAAACCCATTAGAAATCGTCCAAGGCCTTTAAGGAAAGGAGTCAATGGGTTGCTTAGGGCTTAAGCATCCAAATTAGGGTTTCCTTGTTAGATAACCCTAATAGCCTCACTATATATAGTACCCTTATGACCCAAAAACGTGGCTAAGACTTCTTCTAGGGTTTGTACACGTTTTGGGCAACCTCCTTCACCTCTCCTCTTCATCCTCTTGCTCTTGGTGTTTGTGAACCATTAGAGGAGTGACATTTGTGACTCTAAGCTTTCTAAAGTCAATACAAGGAGGAATTGAGATTGTTATTGCTACATAACAATCAAGGTATGATCTAAACCCTAATTATATGTTATATTGATTATCATATGCTAGATCTAGGGTTTATAGTCTTGGATAACTTGCATGTACAATAGAGAAACCTAGATCCAAGCATTAGGGTTTGTATGAGCACATAGGATGTTCTTATGACCAAAACCCATCATATGCTATGACTTGTACTCGACCTGATGTGGCCTTTGCCTTGAGCATGGTTAGCAGGTATCAGGGGAATCCTGGCAAGGCTCACTGGACTGCGGTAAAGAATATTCTCAAGTACCTACGGAGGAATAAGGAGTGGGTCCTTACCCTCGGTGGGAGTGATGACTTGAGAGCTGTAGGGTATTGTGACGCTGGCTTCCAGACTGATAGGGATAATTTCCGCTCTCAGTCAGGCTGGGTCTTTACCCTAAACGATGGAGCAATCACTTGGAAGAGTTCCAAGCAGGAGACAGTGGCTGATTCCACTTGTGAATCAGAGTATATAGTAGCGAGCGAAGCAACAAAGGAGGCTATATGGCTGAAGAACTTCATTGGAGACCTTGGAGTAGTACCAGCTATAAAGGAGCCTATGAAAATTTTCTGTGATAGTGAAAGTGTTGTTGCCTTAGCTAAGGAACCAAGGGATCACGGGAGATCCAGACACATCGACAGAAAATGTAACATCCAAAAATTTTCAACCAATTTAAACTTTTCAAAAACAACCCATATTCATTAATTCATTACAAAAAGGTTTTCAATTCATTTGTTATCAGAGTATTTCCCAGAACCACATCACAAGTACACCAAACATGAGGAGCAGTACGATCACGCCTTTGCCTTGCCACGGTCTCCTGAAGTACCTGAAACATTAAACCACAAAGGTAAGCCCGAATGCTGAGTGAGATACCCCCAAAATACCAGCCACAATTCCATACACATAACATATCATAAACAAAACAGAACAACCATGCACTTCGGGTCTACTGTGTGACTGGTCCGCTGCACCGGGCCTTCAGTCCACCTGATCCACCCTCCGAGTCAAGCCATATACATCGAGTCTGCAGTGTGGTTGGTCCACCCGCACCGGGCCTTCAACCCACCTAGTCCACTCTCTGAGTCTACAGTATGACTGGTCCGCCCGCACCAGGCCTTCAGTAGGCCTGGTCCACTCTCCGAGCCTCGGCACGTCTGGTCCGCCCTCTTGGGGCCTACAGCCTATCTGGACCGCTTGTTGGGCCTTCGGGATATCCGGTCCACCCTGGGTATGTTGGCCTCCAGCACAAAGCAGGACCCGCCTCAACCCAACCACAGTCAAACAACCATGTGCACATAAACATATAATCATATAGCAATTCTCAACTAATCAACCGATCTAACAGATCACATACATAGCACACCCTAACCAGGATACCGACCTAACCGGTCTCTAACATATACCATCCTAACTACCAGGATGCAAACATGTAGCAAAGCAATAACATAACAACTACCCGGATTCCCATCCGATAAAGGGCCGGCCTTGGTGCCTTAGACCCTGTCGATATAGTGAGGATAACTCACCTGCAACTGTCGGCTGAAGAAATAAGATCACGCTGCTCCAACCACCGACCCGAACTCCTCCCCTGATCAATATCAAACACTGAACTCAATAAACACTAAAAATTACCAAAATACCCCTGGAAGTCAACTAGTCAACTCTTGGTTAAAGTCAAAGTCCTTAGCCAAAGTCAAACTTCCTGACTGACTCTACTCGCCGAGTCAACCCACTGACTCGTCGAGTCCCTATGCTCTGAAAACCCCCATATCGCGACTTAACTCGCCGAGTCAACCCGATGACTCGTCGAGTTCAAGGATCTTTGAGTCCCATTCTGCTCGACTCACCGAGTCATCCCTCGACTCACCGATTCAAGACTTAACCAGCAAAAATTAGAGTTCCATGACCAGACTCGTTGAGTCCAAGAACAAACTCGCCGAGTCCAAGACAATCTTCAACAGACTCGCCGAGTAGTTCTTCCAACTCGTCGAATTCCTGCCTATCTTCATCCAACTCGTCGAGTACACCCATGTGACTCGCCAAGTATCTCCAGCTCTCAATCCATACAGAGGCTACTCAAGCCATGCAGGGGCTCCAATCCATAGATCTACCCTTCTACAAGCTATCCTTCACGTAAAGTAGCAAACTTTACGTGATACCAAGGAGATCCAAGTCCAAAACACTCTAGGGTTAGGCTTTGTGACAAAAGAGCTTCACCAACAACTCTTGGGCATAAACTTTGTGGCTTCCTGGATCATTACAAGCCTAGATCTGAGGTAGCAACCTCAGATCTAACTCCAAACTCGAGATAGACTTCATTTATACCAAAAATGCCCCAAAACCTCCACAAATGATAAATCTAGATGCACAAAAGCTCAAGCAACAGATTAATACCTCAAATGAAAGCTCCAACTGAAGAATAATCCAAATTTCTTTAAAGCCCCTTGATGCTATCTTCCAATTTCTTAAGCTCCTTCCACCAATTTCACTTCTCAAGGCTCCAAACACTATCCAAGCTCCTAGTCACGACTATTAGGGTTTCTAGAACACACATGGGAGACAAAGAGGCTGGGGGGAGGGTATTAGGTTCTTTATATAGGGCATAATCCCCAGATTAGGGTTTTTCTCCTTCCAGCACCAACTCGTCGAGTCCAGACGCCAACTCGCCGAGTTGGTCACTTAACATGTGACCAGAATCGCGACTCGACTCGCCGAGTCGACCTTCCTTGTTTACACTAAACCCTGAACTTGCACTTCTGAACTCGGGGTGTTACAGAAAATATCATTTCATAAGACATCGCATAGAAGAAGGAATTCTCCTGGCAAAGAGGGTATCATCGGATGAAAACCCAGCAGATCCCCTCACAAAGGGACTGAGTAGGGTTAAGCATCTTCAGCATGCTCGGAGCATAGGGCTAAAGGATGATATTAGTTTTAGTAGTTAGATAATTATGAAATTTGTAAAGTGTAATTGACATTTGATGATGAATAAAAGTTGTGTTTATTTATGAGTAAAGTGTTACTATCTTCTGTCAATCGTTTACTATAATTTCTTTTGCATGTTTTGACTTCCAGAATATTATGTTGTGTTTTACATATTATTCAAATTTTCCATAGTCGGTCATATGTTGGAAGTAGATATGAATCAAGACTGTCATGAAGTTGGTTGTAGGTGTCAAGTTATAGGACAACACTTCATGGTGCTCATAAGTTCTGAGTATTGGAATCAACCCACGCTCACTGGAATCACTTCATGGAATTTTATCTCGAGTGATCGTGAGACGGTAATATCATATAAGGCTTTAAACCTAGAGATATGATTTGTTGCCTATGAATTGGTTATGCATTGATTGTACGAAAACACATTAATAACTCAATGTTATAAAACGTGCTTTTGTGTATGATTCAACTAGTAGTAGAACAAACATATGAGTCGAAGTTTATCTCTTCCATCTTGGATTAGAAGCTAATATATGGGCCCCTCGATGATTTTGTTTTGACCATTGTACCAGGCCCGGTCAGAACTAAATTGATGTGTTCGATTAAGTTCTTTGTCAAACAAATCGGAAATTGGGAAACAAACTGCTAGACAATAAGCAGGACAATGTTCCATGTATTTGTCCGGCTGATACCTAGAACAGAGGATTATATGATCACTTATCTTAAATAGCGTATCAACATCTTCTCAGTTCCGAGAAACCTTTAAAGAGCTACGATTGCTGATCGGTTCCTGAAGTATTACAGTTATAGTTATTAGACTTATCCAAGTGGGAGACTGTTAGATAAGGTGTCTAAGTCCATAACTATTTCTGGTATATACTTGACCCGACCCGACATGCTCCATTTGGGTTGCATGACATCATGCAATTGGATAAACTAAATGAGAGAAATAACACATATGGTTTATTAATATATTATAAGTTCTAATATATTAATAATATTATTTAATTAGTTTTAATCAAGAATTAATTTAGAATTAATTAAGTGATCAAAAGATAACTAATTAGATATATGGGTAGATTATGTAAATCTTCCATATCTTATATAGTAGGCTAAGAGGCTCCATGGATTATCAAGTTGGGTTCCACCCATAGGATGCTCCATGGAGTTAACCCATGGATCAAGAAATGAAGAGTCATGTTACATTAGGGTTTACCTAATGCAACACACTATATAAACAAGTGAACTCTCCCCAAAATCGGGTGCACAAGAGAACAAGAGGGCTTGGCCGATTTTGCATGTGTTAGAGTATTCTCTCAAGTTTGTTCATTGCATTTGGTGTGTGAAGCATTTGAGGCATCACACTTGAGGTGCTAGGTTCACAAGGTTTCAAGGAACACTTTCAACAACAAGGTATGTAATTCTATCTTTCATTCAAGTAGAAATTGTTCCCCATGTATGCTAGATAGGAACATAACCTTGGAAATCAACTTTGCATGATAATTAGACAAACATAGATCCAAGGTTTATTAGGGTTGCATGTACACTTAGGAAGTGTTAGAATGCTCAAAACCCATCAATAACAACAACAATGATAACATTTGTGAACCAAAAATGTGAAAGCATGTATGATGCTTATTCAATAACAACAAATTTTCCATCAAACACTCTATTCAAGCACTTCAAATAGTCAACAAAGAATTGGAAACCCTAGAAATCCCGGTTTAAGTCCATTATGGACTAGGATTTCCTTATTGGGCCTAATGGGCCAATAAGCTTCCAATTTGACTATTTTGGGCTTAGAACTCTTAAATGGGCCCTAATTGGAACCACTTTCATGAAACTTAACATTTTGGGCCATATTGGGCCTAGAATGAAATAAAATACCCTAATGGACCTTATTGGGCCATAACAAATTTAATTAGCCCTAATGGGCCATAAAGCTCATACCTTGAATTATATTAGGCCGTAAACCATCATAGGAGCTCAATGGGCCGAAAAGTATTTATTTGGGCCTCATAATTTCGAGCCAAGGCGAGTAATGGCCCAAATTTAATCCACTTCCTCCTTCTAGCCCCATTTTTGGCCCATATGTAAAAAAAAGAGGAAAAAGAAAAAATGCATGGAGTAGGCTAGTGACAACACAACATTATCCAACATGTAACTATGAACTCACATACATCTATGAGATCATTGTCCTCCATGCAAGAACCCTTTCTTCCTCCTCCTTTTCTACTAACGACCGAGAACAAAAACACCACACACACACTTCTCCAATTTTCCTTCAAAAACTCTCTCAAATACCCTCAAATAATATTCCTTTCCTCCTCCGAATTTTCAAAGATCTAAAGTATTTTCAAGAGGATCCTTCACTAGATCATCAAATCATTGGTAAGTCACCACATCTTCTAGATACATAAACTTCATTCTAAGCTAGATCATTCTTCTCAAACATCTTATTTCATGATCCATGCTCTAGTATTCCATAGATCTCGAAATCTACTACAAGGTGTTGCTAGGACTGAAAATAGCATCAAACTCTTCCATCTCTTCTTCAAATCGAAATCAACAAGCAAAGGTGAGTTCATACCCCCTTTATTTTCGGTTTTCATATGTTTTATGGGGGAGAATACAAGTAAAATGTGTAGATCTATATGTGTGTATGCTATGTGTGATTTCATGTGTATATGTGGTAAATATGTGCCAAAAATGAGAGATATTTCGAGATCTATAGTTCATGAGGGAAAAATATATGATCTAGGGTGTACTACACATAACTAGTTAAGAAAATCTATCATATAAGGGTTAAAATAAACAAGTTACAACATAAGACTCATCATTGGGTTATTTTTGTCAAATAAGCAAAAGTTTGGGAAAAGATTGTCATTCACGGTTTTCTTAAGGACTAATAGAGTCAAAACAGTAAAAATAAATGTTTTTATGAATATCATACTCTTTTAAGGGCTAGAAATGTAATTTGTAGCTTAATGGGCCAAATTTTGGGCTTTTCGGCCCAATGAGCCAAAACTTGCGAAAATTACAACTTTCAAGGGTTGAAATGATAAACTTCTCAAAACAGGGGGTAAAAGGGTGAATAAAACAAAATAAGGGGTTAAAATGATGTAATTTCCAAAAAAGGATCAAAATTGTAAACTTTTTGGATTTTGGGTCAAATTTGTAAAAGTTGCAAAAGTTTGGGCTTTAACTGAAAAATACTTTTTTGGAAAGGCTGAAACTGCCAAAGAATAAGTTCTGAACTAAAAATATCACTTGAACAAGTTTTTGGGTCAAAAGTGTCAAGAAAATGGTTTAAGGGCTTAAAAAGTCTTTTTTTTATATATAAAGGACTAAAATTGTCAATTTTACCAAAGAAGGGCTGAAAGGGGTTCAAACCGAGATTATTGAGTCAATTATTTTATTTTTAAGATATTTGAGTTAAAATAAAAATACCAAACTACAATTCATGAAAATGGAAAGATGAAAATACATATAATTTCAAACATCGTTAAAAATAACCGACCGACCTTGTTCCGGTGCGAAATTAACAATTACCCAATCAAACTTTCCAACAATGAAACTATACCTAAAACAAGAAAACACTCAAATCTTTGGGCTTGAAAGTTCCAATCATGCTTGTTGGGCCTTTGTGACCCATTAACATGATTTTTGGGCCCAAGAGATAATAATAAATGTTTTTAGGCCTTCTATGACCCAATTTCATATTTAAGGGACCCTCAATGACTTTTAAGTGCTATTGAGCCTTAGTAGCCCATTAACAGTGCTAGTAAGGTCCAAATGAATCAAATGCGAAACCGGCCATCGAGCTCTTCGCATAACCAATAGCCATAAATAATACGCGGGAATAGTAGGATCTTGTAATCCTCTTCTCCTCGTTTATTAGGCATGTCGTATATCCAAGTAAACAAATAAAGGTCGATAATCAATAGTAATCAAAGTCAATTGAGATTTAGTGAGTAATAACGGGTGGCACCAACGTGTGTCAGTCGTAGTCTGTAGTTATAATCAAAGTCTCCTGGAGGGAGAGCGAGAGTTTGTGTATAGATCTATACGGGGGTCACTCCCCCACACCTCAGCTGCTCGCTACAGTTAGATTCGGCGAGTCTAGGGTGACAAAATCTTAAGATCAATTCCGGCGTTCACCAGAGTGCCAAGACATACGAACTAGTCATTATCATGCATGGTTATAACGACTCACATAAATAAATCCAATATTAAACAAGTAATCAAGGTAAATCAAAATCATTCACGTGATGGAATAACAATTCGAACAGTTATATGATATTTTTTTCTGGAAAACATTGGGTTTTCCGGGGAAGTTCAACATTTTTCACTGGTACTTTTAATACGAAGTTTTTCAACTATACACGTCTAGAAATCATCATGCATATATTTACGGATCTTCACACTTTTATATAAACATTGATCTCTTCAGGAAATATCGGATTTCTGGGTTGTTTTCTTTCAAACTACACAAAACATTTTTCATATCAAACCTGCTTATGAACTCACCAACATTCCATATGTTGACCGTTTTCAAAATAACTTGTATTCTTAGGTAACAGGTAAGCTGAGGAGTAGTACCAAGTATATATGTTAGTGCGTTGTGCTTTTGAAAAACTATCAAACATTTTATGTTATGGATTTGTAATGTTAAAACAATGTACTTGATGTGAACAATGTCAGTTGTAATATATTGATGCATGGTGATGTTTATGTTATGATTCATGTATATTCATTGTGATAATATTCAAATTTAGTCACGTGAGCCCTCGGACGTTTCCGCCGTTTGGTTCGGGGGTGTGACAGGTTGGTATCAGAGCACTGTTTATAGTGAACTAGCATATCTAACCACAGATTGATATGCAACTATAAACCAAAGAGAGACAAAAAAACTCTGAACAAAACAAACAAATAACAATAAAACGTCCTTACTTGTATGATATAGGGAAAAATAACATAATACCAAATCAAATAAGATAACGCTAGCATCTCGGTTAAGCCGGGACTGTTCATAGTCGTATTAAGGGGTGAATGTAGTCTGATCAACTACATTTCCTCTGAGGTACAACTATCACATGCCCCGAGGAAATCGCGATGGTTGGCAAACCTAAAACATACCCCTTTATTACCAAGAAGAGAACATCAACTCAAATTATACAATAATTATAACGTCTTAGGAATAATATTAGTATATTTATACACACTCGCAGACAGCATGGCTGGTTTCCATCACTCCGGAGATCCATATTTCCCTAATCAGGGGAATAACGGATGGTTGGAGGAATCTAAAGAGGAACCTGAAGAAGAGCCTAAGGAGGAGTCTGAAGAGGAACCTGAGGCGAAAGCCTAGGGCGGACCTGCCGAGCCAGTGGTGGACCCGGAGGAAGAAGGAGCCAAAGAAGACCTCGAGGAGGAACCCAACGATGACGATGACGGTGATTCGGACGCCGATTCCGAAGTCATCAACCCCCCTTACTCGACCAGGGTGCCCACTCATCGGATGGGCCCGACTGGTCCTACACCACCCTGGGGTATCGACCTTTGGAGGTGGAGCAGAAAGCAGGGACAACGACCTCCGTAAGGCATGTCACGCAAGTTCTACGACTTGAGGGAGGGAGGACCGTCCGATCACGCGCTTCCGGTCATGGTGATACGATTGCGGAACACAGGCGAACTAGCTCAGAGCACCGCCGATCAGATACACCAGATACGGACTAGGGCTGAACGTGCAGAGCAGGAGATGCGAGAGGTTATCCGAGAGTTCCACATGAGGCAGGTGAGGTGGGAGGCTCGTCTCCGAGACGCAGAACGACAAGTGGCTCACCTTCAGGGAGCATCCACTTCCTCAGCACCACCCCCTGGCGCATCCCACCATGACTAGGACTAGTCGTACCCACCTTTAGTACTATGTTACTATGATCTATGCTATGTACCACCGACTCTATGTTTAAGTGATTACACTACTCGTAGAGTCGTTATGCTGCCGAATTTGTATCCTATATGTATGCTCTCTCAAGCAAATTTTCATGTATCAAAGTACGGATATTATTAATGGAAAATATATGCGTTTTGCTATGATGTTGTTACCTGTTATGTGCTATGCTTCTATGATTATATGTTGATATGCGAAACTACTTAAATACATGATATAAATCTAGTCACAACTCCACGAACCCACAAAATTTAGGCACTCAACATCTTTCCGTTTCGTGACAGAAAGATGCCTCAACGACCAACCCGTGGAAACCCTCGGTCAACCCCACCCGAAGTCAACTCAGCTGCATTCCAGGCAGCTGTATCTGCTGCGGTCACCGCAGCCATGGCACAAATTCACCAAGGGAACAATGGAGGAGGCAATGGACAAGGGGCTGGAAGTTCGAACAACGTAATAAATCAAGGACCTACCAAGACATGCTCCTACAAAGATTTCACCAATGCCAAGCCACGAACCTTTAATGGAACTCGGGGGAATGATAACCCTAAAAAGATGGATTGAGAAGGTGGAATCAGTATTCGAGATATGCGAGTGCCCTGAGGAGATGAAGGTGAAGTTTGCCGCATGCACGTTCGTTGATCAAGCTCTCACCTGGTGGAACGGACACGTGGAAGCCATGACTCTCCCCGTGGAAAACGCCATGCCCTGGGCGGAACTGAAGGAAATGCTAATGGACGAATACTGCCCATGTGGTGAAATTCAGAAGATGGAACAGGAGTTGTGGAATCTCACCGTCCGAAATTCCGACATTGATGCATACATATCAAGGTTCAGCGAACTGCCTCTGTTGTGCCCTGGCATGATTACTTCGGAGGGAAAGAAAATCGAACAATTAGCTGGGGATTAACCTCCCCAATCCAAGGAAATGTGATAGCTGCAAATCCTGAAACCTTCGACAGTGCCAAGAGATTGGCCAAGAAGTTGTACGGCCATAACAACAAAAAGGGCGAGAAGTCAGGGGGAAACCGAAAACAAGAAGGAGAGAGTGACAGCAAGAAAGGAAAGAATAACAAGAGGAAGGGACGACAAGGCTCAGAGTCGTCAAAGAAGCAGCAAACACTGACAGTCAATGCAGCAACCACCCAAGTTCCATCCACACCACATGATCCAGTCTCAGCTACTCCAAGTGCTCCTAGGAAGTATTCCGGAAATCTCCCAAAGTGTAACAAGTGCAGTCCCCATCATAATGGCGAATGCAGGGAGATGCATTGCACTAGTTGCAATCGCAAGGGACACACGACAAAATATTGCAGGACCTATCCTCCCCAGAACCAGCAGCAAGGAAACAACAACAACAACAACAACCGCAA
Source organism: Lactuca virosa (assembly GCF_052849685.1). NCBI lineage: Eukaryota > Viridiplantae > Streptophyta > Magnoliopsida > Asterales > Asteraceae > Lactuca > Lactuca virosa. The sequence continues at coordinate 34,405,680 of NC_136434.1, forward strand.
CAACAACAACAACACCAACAACAACGACAACAATGCAGGACCAAGACCCACCTGCTATGGATGTGGAAAGATTGGGCATTTCCGTCGAAACTGCCCCAACAACAACAACCTTGGGAATGGAGGAACAGGAAGAGTGCTGATCATGGGTCAGGGAGAAGCGGTTCAGGATCCCGCTGTTGTCACCGGTACATTCCTCCTAAACCACACTTATGCATGCATCTTATTTGATACCGGAGCAGAACGAAGCTTTGTGAGCAATAGATTTAAACACTTGTTACAACAACAACCCCAGAAGCTTAATGAAACATTTACGGTGGAAATGGCCAATGGGAAAACAGAATCCACTGGGGAAATCTATATCGGATGTACCCTAACCTTGAACCAGCACGTCTTTCAAATAAACTTAATGTCTGTTTCCATTAGGAGTTTTGATGTGATTATTGGCATGGATTGATTAAGTCCCCACCATGCTGAAATTATGTGTCACGAGAAGGCCGTTCGCCTTCACCTTCCAAATCGCGAAACCCTAATTATATACGGAGACAAACGCAGCACGAAACTTCGTCTTACCTCGTGCATTAAGGCACATAAGTATCTACGAAAGAAAGACTTGACGTTTCTGGCCCATATAGTGGATAAGTCCAAGGAAGAGGTCAATATTCGAGACATTCCAGTAGCTTGCGAGTTCCCGGATGTATTCCCTGATGATCTTCCGGGGATACCCCCAGAAAGGCAAGTCGAGTTTTGAATTGACCTTGTGCCAGGAGCTACACCCATCGCCAAATCGCCCTACGGATTGGCTCCTACGGAGATGCAAGAATTGTCCAGCCAACTCAGTGAGCTTTTGGACAAAGGATTCATCCGGCCCAGTTTCTCACCCTGGGGAGCTCTGGTTCTCTTTGTTAAGAAGAAAGACGGATCCTTTAGGATGTGCATTGACTACAGGGAACTAAATAAGCTCACTGTCAAAAATCGCTATCCACTTCCGCGAATCGACGATCTATTTGACCAACTTCAAGGCGCAAGCTATTTCTCCAAGATAGATCTACGATCTGGATACCATCAACTCAAGGTCCGGGAAGAGGATATCCCCAAAACCGCTTTCCGAACTCGTTACGAACATTATGAATTTGTCGTAATGCCCTTCGGTCTAACGAATGCCCCTGCCGCATTCATGGACCTAATGAATCGAATCTGCCGACCATTCCTCGACAACTTTGTCATCGTCTTCATTGACGACATTCTAGTTTACTCTCGAAGCGAAGAAGAGCATGGCCAACATCTCCGACAAATCCCGGAAACCCTGCAAACCGAAAAGCTATACGCAGAAATCTCTAAGTGTGAGTTCTCGCTCCGTAGTGTGAACTTTTTTGGTCATGTTGTTAGTCAAGAAGGGATACACGTGGATCCTTCTAAGGTCAAAGCCATCGAAGGATGGGCGATCCTAACGACACCCACAAAAATACGCCAATTTTTAGGTCTCGCAGGCTATTACAGGAGGTTCATCCAGAACTTCTCTAAGACAGCAGAACCACTCACCATGCTTACAAAAAAGGGTGTACCCTATGAATGGTCAGATAAGCAAGAAGCTGCATTCCGAACTCTGAAGCAAGCACTCTGCAGTGCACCGGTACTTGTTGGGTTTTGAGCATTCTAACACTCCTAAGTGTACATGCAACCCTAAATACCTTGGATCTATGTTTTCTATATTATACATGCAAATATGAACATCCAAGGTATTATCCTAATCTAGCATACAAAACAATGAACATAACAAGATAGAATACATACCTCTTTGATGTAGAATGTCTTCATGAAGCTTGAGTGCCAAGTGCCTCAAGTGTGACACCTCAAATGGTTCACACAACATCAAATACACTTGGAAAGACTTGAGAGAATTCTACACTTCATGAAAATCGGCTAGCCCTTTCTTACTTCCCTTAGTGGCCGATTTTCCCCAAGAATAAGATCTTATATAGTTGTTACAATTAGGGTAAACCCTAATTGTCATGGCTTTCCATTTCCTTGGATCCATGGGTTCAAATACACCATGGAGCATCATATGGGTTTTAGCCCAACTTGATAATCCATGGAGCATTAGCCCACTATACAAGTATGGATGATTTACACAATCAACCCATATATTTAATTAGTCTTCTTTTGATCACTTAATTAATTATAGATTAATTCTTGATCAATACTAATTAAATAATCTTATTAATATATTAGAACTTATAATATATTAATAATCCTTAAGTGTTATTTCTCTCATTTTAGTCTATCCAAATGCATGATGCCATGCAACCCAAATGGACCATGCCGGGTCGAGTCAAGTATTACCAATTATAGTTATGGACTTAGACATTAATCCAACAGTCTCCCACTTGGATAAGTCTAAAACTATTATCGCGTATGACTTCAAGAACCGACTGGCAATCGTAGCTCTCAAAAGCTTTTGTCGAACTCTGACCTTGCCGATGATCTCTGACCTTTGTCAATGACTTGTCCATTAGATAAGTGATAATATATTCCTCCATTATAGATATCATATGGAATGAGACATGAATTATAATCATTCTCTCTGTCCAGCTTTTGTTTCCCGATTTTCGATTTATGACGACTGACTGATTGAACAAATCAAGTCAGTCCTGGCTTGGCCAAGCACTCACATGTGTCATCAGTAAATCATCGAGGGGCCCACAGATTTCGCTTTTATCCCGAAGGTAAAAGGAATGGATAAACTTCGACTCATATGGCTTGTTCTACTACTCGTTGAATCATACACAAAGGCACGTTTTATAACACCGATTTACCAAATGCGTTTTCGTGCAATCAATGTACAACCAACTCATAGTAACAACTCATATCTCTAGGTTTGAAGAATATAAGATATTATCGTCTCATGATCACTCGTGATAAAATCCATGAAGTGATTCAACTGAGCGCGGGTTGAATCCAATACTCAGAACTTATGAGCACTCATGAGTGTTGTAGCACAACTTTGTGCAACATCTTAGACCTCTACAAGCCTACCCATGACAGTCTTGATTCATATCTACTTCCAACATATGACCGACTGTGGATAGTTTGAATAACTTAGCCATTCGGGAAGAATAACCTAGTTTATTCTGGAAGTCAAAACATGCAAAATGAAACACAATAATAATTGAATCCAATATGGCCTTATAAATAAAACAACTTTTATTTATCTCCATATTGATTACACATTATTCATTGTATACCGTTTCAACTATCAACTTTATACTTGAATTAAAAAACACTAGTCGTCCCATGCTCCATGCATGTACACTATGTTTTTCCTAAACACTAGTCATGCCATACACCAAGTATGCATACTATGTTTAACTATGATTCTTACTTTGTGAAATAAACCAATCGAACATAATTTCAACGATTCTAATTTCACCCTCCCAAAACCTTATCGTAAATGCAAGAATTCCAAATTCCTACCATTTACTGAAACTGTTAGATTCTAAACTCAAATGCATTGATCCTCTAGTAATGATTATGCATAAAGTCACAAAGACTTGTCAATAGACATTACAGAGTTTTTCCAATGGAAATCAGTTCCATGAAAACATCCTTCTTACTTTAAGTTTTATAATCTTACATAGATTGGATAACTTCCAACTATGAAACATTTTCCACATTCCATTTTGACTATCACTTCCAAATCAGAGTTGCCTCCTTTCAGAATATGTCAATATGGTCCTTCCAAAATTAATCACTATACTTCCAACTGTCCTCGAGCAACCAATCTTTGGTAAAACCTTAGATTGTCCTCGACAATTGCTTAATCAATTCAATCATATCCAATTCTAGCCTTTTCCCTCTTAATGCCCTGAGCATTTGGAAAATTTAGAAAGGATGAATATTATAGCACATGCAATCGATCCTATATCCGAAGCATATGGGAGACGATTCATGATAAAGACATGATACTAAACCAATCTTTCGCTACAATATTTTTGTTTCTATTTGCCAAGTTCTATTAATTCAGATTATGAAAAGGGATGTCGTAATCATAATCGAATTTTAGAACGCAAATAATGGACCTATATATAGAATTTCCTTATGTTGAGCCATTCCAACACAAAATTCATATATATCATTGACTAAAGATGATTAAAATCTCAATCTAAGCTTTTAGAATTGAAATGAAGTATAATTTCCTCTCCCTTAATTATAGCAAAACAACTTTTCAACCCTTGCAACTTCACGAATTGAAACTTTTGTTTTCTATAATTAACATTGCTAACTTGCAATAATTCTAATAATTATCATGCTCCCACTAACATGATGATTATTTAGCAGAACACTTATGCTCCCACTAGCTTTAACATGTATCTAGAAAACATCTGGACTTCTAGAAGTCAATACTTCAATGACTTTCTTACCAAAGTTCAGATTTTTGATACTAGATTGCCTTGATAAGACTTTATCAAGATCATACACCTCTATCTTAGATAGCTCACAAGTGTGTCTGGACAATTACATCACTATGAAGAGGGATGTCGTAATGATAGTCTTAATTGATTAGACCTTCGCTATCTACTTAAAATCTAATTAGTAAAAGTGTTTCCTCACCATCATTTTCATGAATCGGAGAGAAAAATTATGACACTCAGATTTTATGGTGTATGAGTTACTTTCCATATGAATTTTGTCAAAACCATAGTAACAAAACAAGGTTAATGACAAACCCAAATTCATATGGACTAAACTTGTGCAATCTTAAATTCTTGCCACCTGGCAGCACAAGGGCCTGCCATTGCTTCCATGTTGTTATGCAACCAATTGAGAACTCTCAGAACTCCTATGCAAAACTTTTACTGGAATGGGCATAAATTATGTCAACACGATTGGTTATAAACCTCAAGTCATGTGCTAGTGAAGAACTTCAGGTTTTATCCTTGATTAGTTCTTGAGACTTTCAAGACCTTTTAAGACTCCCACTGTCCTCTTGACATATAGGACTCTCTTGTCAAATATTCAAGAGATAGTGCAGATTCTTTATCAAGACAAACACTTCACACAATTGGTCTAAGTTGGTCTCTGTTTTATCCAAAACATCACAACTTACCAATCTCAAATGTACAAGAGTAGAAAACCTTATACTCTTACATTTGACTAGTGTTAATAAGCCTTCTTTAAGATATGTCACTCAAGTTACAATCTTGGAGTATGACTCTAAGAGTTGTTTTGGAACGAAATATGACTCTCATCTTTTTGATTTTACCATTTCTACAATTCATGACTCCTCTTCTTAGTCATAAGAATGCACTAAGATGACCTTAGAGGACTAATTGTGATATGATTTCTAAATCATTAAGATGATCACAAACATGATACTAAAGTACTCTCCCATCTTTTCAGATTTGAGAAACTTCTATCTTTCTGCCATAATTTGATTCTTCTAATTCGTTCTGTCACACATTGAAACTTCTCCAATGCTACAGACTCATACTTAACCTTATAAGTATAACCATATTTACTGAACGAATAGTCTTCTTGATATTTTGTGGTGGACATGATCAGTGCACAAGAATGTGTACTCGATCCTTTTAGTCCTTTCCTTGTTCACATAGGAATTAGTCTTAATTTTCCAAAGCTGAAAGTTCTCATTCATCATACTATACAACTTGTATGATTCCAAGTTTCGGTCCAATTGAAACTTGGGTGATGAGAATCTTTCCTTATTTGGTAAATTTAGACACTACCAAAAACGAAAGAATCAAATCTACTTTCCAACATTGCTATCAATGGAATCTTATAAGCAACAACTTTTCACAAATACCATTGTAAGGATACTTAAAATAAATAAAATCAAAACCTTTTTCTTTTATTTTAAAACTTTGTGGAAAAACTTATCCTTACAATCCATATGAAAACCTTGTTGTTATCTATTCCTAAGCAATATAAATATCATAACTCTTAAGTAACAGCCCAAAATTCTGATCACCGAACCATGCGATCGAAATCCATCTTCGCGATCAGAATCAGCATATACTTCTTTTAAGCTTCCTCTCTTTTCATTGATTCTTAAAACATCAACATGTGACCCAGCCACATTATGTAATAAGAATCTCCGAATAGGAACTTAATAGAGTTAGACAATGGACTTTACCTGAAGTAGAGTCAAACTTATTGACTTTACCATCGTTAGGTAAATTAGGCAGCTTCGCAATCAATGCCCCTTCCTTTTGGCAAAAGAAACATATGGACCTTTTGGTAATGGGACTATCTCAGTCTTAGCCTTTCTCTTTACCATTTGGTCAACCGATTTGACTATGGCCGATCCCTTTCCATTGGGAAGAGAATTCTTTTCTAGATATCCAATGTTACCATTGACAATGTCCATTGAAGGTTTAGTAAGTTGATCTTCTAATCACATTTGCTTTACCAGTGTTCCAAATCATTGCTGATTTAGCAACACCAAGCAAATAGATAAGATCATTAAGGGTCTTGTCATAGTTTATATCATAGGATTCCCAAAAGAACTCACTATGTGACTTAGAAAGTGATCCAACTTTCTCAAGACTTTGACACCCAACTTTCCCGACTTGTCAATATGTGACTTCATCTCCAAGATGTGATCACACATAGACCTTTCTTGCCAATAGGGCTTGAGTGACCTTAAACTTTTCAAGAACTTGTGGGCTAGGGAGAATAATTGGAGGAGGTGAAAGAAGTATGATTTCCATGGGACATCACCTTCATTTAGGAAACCTTGTTTCAAGAGATTTGGGAAGATCATAGATGTCTAAACTAGACATCTTTTGGGAGATATTCAAGATAGTTGATTTAAAGTCCTTAATATAACACCCAATTTGAAATATTAAGGCTAGAACCCAACACAATACTTTTATAACTTGGAAGAGGGATGCCGTAATCCAAGCTATAAAATATTTGAAGGTAGGTGAATGACGATTCACCAATTTCCACCATGAAAAACGAAATAATTTATTAAGTTTTTACTTGGATTTGAAACTCCTAGATCTTTTGAGATTCATTGAACTTTTCAAAGGCATGTTTCAATCTCGAGTGTGCCCTTCATGTTTTGTGATTGGGATGCCGAGGATCACAAAACAAGGTGTGAAGTAACCATGCAAATTACTTGGTACCTTTAAATGTTTACCCCTTAATCGATGTGCCGGTCAACCACACACGCTCCACCGATACTATGATAAGCATTAAGTTACCCTTTGCCTACCTTGTTAAGTCAAGTTAGTGTGCCGGTTAACCACACACGCTCCACTAACTGACCTAAGAAAGTGCAAAGTGTAATTTCATGGATTAGCACCTTATTCACATTTTCCTAAGTAACTAAGATTGAGTATTTCTAAAGGTTTAGTTACTTAGTATTTATCATTAATACTTTTAATGAAGGGAGAATTACAGTTCTTGTCCTACCCGTTCGGCTAACGACCCTCCACCGGTCAAGGAAGCGGTGGGTGAGAGTGGACACCCATTAAGCTGCCATTTTATATGCAACAACCTTATACCCCCCTTATAGACCGGCTTCGTGAATGAGGCCTACTAACGGTAAGGCTAACTTGCTCTTATATATATATATATATATATATATATATATTATTATTAACTTATAATATTATAAAGTATAAGGGTTGAATTTTAACTTTTAAAATTCTAAGGGCTTAACTTGGAATTAAAGTATTCATAAGAGAAAACTTTTCAAATTCCAAAACTTGAGGGCAAGTTTTGAAAGTATTCAAAACTAATTAATTTCATAACTTATGTGTTTAAAGTAGTTTTAATTAAAAAACTCTTCAAGTTCCATAACTTGAGGACAAGTTATGGAAGACTTTAAACTTAATAAAAGAATGTAACTTTTCTTTATTTTATAACTTACGGAATTATTAAGGTTACACACTTTATTCTTTAATGAAGTGACTCTTGAACCTCCATAACTTGAGGACAAGTTATGGAGTCATAAATCCAATTAATGATGACAAGACTCTTCATTTTTTGTAACCATTGCCAACTTTTATGAGTTTTATGAATCTTAAATGTGACTTTTCATACAACTTGAGGACAAGTTACAAAAACACATTTTAGAATCAACTTTTAGATTAAAATGGATCAAATACACATAATCAATCAACCTTTTCTATTAATCTAAGCAACCCATATGAACAAGATAATTCAATCAAACTTTTTCATGTAATTAGAGCAACACTTTAAACTAATACAAAACATGAATCTTTTGACAATTATCTTTGAAATTGGATTAGCATGAACATTACGACAACAAAAACAAGTTTATAAGTCCAAAAATATCTTAGGGTAATGTTCCTAGTCCAATTCCAGCCAAAAAAAGTCGAAAATATGTTGTCTGGGGCTCCTACTCGTCGAGTGTATCAACCTACTCGACGAGTAGGATGATTTTCTTCATGAACTCAGCGAGTTCATCAGTGGACCCGGCGAGTCCAGTGCCCAGAAAGCAAGAAAATCGATTTTTTCAGCATTTTTCAGCACTTTGCATCAAGTATAATTGAAAACAAGCCTTGGCTCTGATACCACTGTTGGGTTTTGAGCATTCTAACACTCCTAAGTGTACATGCAACCCTAAATACCTTGGATCTATGTTTTCTATATTATACATGCAAATATGAACATCCAAGGTATTATCCTAATCTAGCATACAAAACAATGAACATAACAAGATAGAATACATACCTCTTTGATGTAGAATGTCTTCATGAAGCTTGAATGCCAAGTGCCTCAAGTGTGACACCTCAAATGGTTCACACAACATCAAATACACTTGGAAAGACTTGAGAGAATTCTACACTTCATGAAAATCGGCTAGCCCTTTCTTACTTCCCTTAGTGGCCGATTTTCCCCAAGAATAAGATCTTATATAGTTGTTACAATTAGGGTAAACCCTAATTGTCATGGCTTTCCATTTCCTTGGATCCATGGGTTCAAATACACCATGGAGCATCATATGGGTTTTAGCCCAACTTGATAATCCATGGAGCATTAGCCCACTATACAAGTATGGATGATTTACACAATCAACCCATATATTTAATTAGTCTTCTTTTGATCACTTAATTAATTATAGATTAATTCTTGATCAATACTAATTAAATAATCTTATTAATATATTAGAACTTATAATATATTAATAATCCTTAAGTGTTATTTCTCTCATTTTAGTCTATCCAAATGCATGATGCCATGCAACCCAAATGGACCATGCCGGGTCGAGTCAAGTCTTACCAATTATAGTTATGGACTTAGACATTAATCCAATAGTACTATCGCTACCAGAGGGAACAGAAGACTTCGTAGTTTACTACGACGCGTCGAATCAGGGTTTAGTCTGTGTACTTATGCAACGGGGGAAGGTGATAGCTTATGCATCCCGACAACTAAAGACACATGAGGTGAACTATACGACCCATGATCTAGAATTAGGAGTTGTGGTCTTCTCCTTGAAATTTTGGAGGCACTATCTTTATGGCACAAGGTGCACTATTTTCACGGACCACAAGAGTCTCCAGCACATCTTAGATCAAAAAGAGTTGAACATGAGGCAATGAAGATGGGTTGAGCTACTAAACGATTATGAGTGTGAAATCAAGTACCACCCAGGCAAGGCTAACGTGGTAGTTGATGCCTTGAGTCGGAAAGAATACTCAAATTGTCGTGTAAAGACTCTCTCCATAACCATTCAATCCCACCTGACCTCACAAATCAGAGCGGCCCAGTAGCGTAATGGAAAAGAATTTCGAAGTGAAGGAGGACGGGGCATATTATTTTATGAACCGCATTTGGATCCCTAAACTTGGGGGATTCAGAGAAGTAGTCATGAATGAATCCCACGAAACACGATACTCCGTCCATCCGGGTTCAGATAAAATGTACTTGGATGTCAAGCAACATTATTGGTGGCCAAACATGAAGGCAGAGATTGCCACCTATGTTAGCAAATGCCTTACTTGTGCTAAGGTAAAGGTGGAATATCAGAAGCCCTCGGGATTACTACAGCAACCAGTAATTCCCAAGTGGAAATGGGAAAGGATTGCCATGGACTTTGTGACCAAACTACCCAAGACGACCGATGGTTTGGATACCATATGGGTAATAGTCGACAGGTTGACAAAATCCGCTCATTTCCTGCCAATCAAAGAGTCATACAAAATGGAACGATTCACGAAGACCTACATCAAGGAAATTGTGAGACTCCACGGAGTGCCAGTATCTATCATCACAGATAGAGATAGTAGATTCACTTCACGTTTTTGGCAATCACTTCAAAAGCGCTGGGAACACAACTCAACATGAGCACTGCTTATCATCCACAAACGGATGGTCAAAGCGAACGAACCATTCAGACACTTGAAGAAATGCTTCGCGCGTGTGTGATAGACTTTGGAAAGTCGTGGGATACCCACTTGCCCTTAATCGAATTCTTGTACAACAAAAGTTATCACTCGAGCATCAAAGTTGCTCAATTCGAGGCGTTGTATGGACGTAAATGTAGATCACCGTTGTGTTGGGCTGAGGTAGGTGATACTCGGCTAGCAAGAGGACAGACACCGGGCAATGCGTTAACGGGACCGGAGATCATACGCGAAACAACGGAGAAGATAATTCAAATCAGAGCTCGGTTGCAAGCATCACGAGACCGACAGAAGAGTTACGCTGATAAGCGGTGAAAGCCCTTGGAGTTTCAAGTCGGGAATCGGGTGTTGTTAAAGGTCTCTCCCTGGAAAGGGGTTATTCGTTTTGGAAAACGGGGAAAGTTGAACCCACGATATATTGGACCTTTCGAGATTCTTGCCCGAATCGGTCCAGTGGCTTATAGACTGCAGCTACCCGCTGAGCTCAGCAGTGTACACCCCGTGTTCCATGTTTCCAATTTGAAAAAGTGTTTATCCGACGAAACCCTCGTCATTCCACTTGAAGAAATAGAAATCAACGAGAATCTTCTGTTCGTCGAAGAACCAATCGAAATCATGGACAGGGAGGTGAAGCGTACTAAGCAAAGTCGCATTCCGATTGTGAAGGTACGGTGGAACGCGAAGCGTGGGCCAGAATTCACATGGGAACGCGAATACCAGATGAAGCAGAAGTACCCTCACCTATTCTCGCATTCTTGAATCTAGCTTTAAAAAGAATTTCGGGACGAAATTCCCTCTAATGGGGGGATGATGTTACAACTAGGAATTCTATACCATGTAACAACAACAATGATAACATTTGTAAACCAAAAATGTGAAAGCATGTATGATGCGTATTGAATAACAACGAATTTTCCATCAAACATTCTATTCAAGCACTTCAAATAGTCAACAAAGAATTGGAAACCCTAGAAATCCCGGTTTAAGTCCATTATGGACTAGGATTTCCTTATTGGGCCTAATGGGCCAATAAGCTTCCAATTTGACTATTTTGGGCTTTGAACTCTTAAATGGTCCCTAATTGGACCCACTTTCATGAAACTTAACATTTTGGGCCATATTGGGCCTAGAATGAAATAAAATACCCTAATGGACCTTATTGGGCCATAACAAATTTAATTAGCCCTAATGGGCCATAAAGCTCATACCTTGAATTATATTAGGCTGTAAACCATCATAGGAGCCCAATGGGCCGAAAAGTATTTATTTGGGCCTCATAATTTCGAGCCAAGGCGAGTAATGGCCTAAATTTAATCCACTTCCTCCTTCTAGCCCCATTTTCGGCCCATATGTAAAAAAAAGAGGAAAAAGAAAAAATGCATGGAGTAGGCTAGTGACAACACAACATTATCTAACATGTAACTATGAACTCACATACATCTATGAGATCATTGTCCTCCATACAAAAACCGTTTCTTCCTCCTCCTTTTCTACTAACGGCCGAGAACAAAAACACCACACACACACTTCTCCAATTTTCCTTCAAAAACTCTCTCAAATAATATTCCTTTCCTCCTCTAAATTGTCAAAGATCTAAAGTATTTTCAAGAGGATCCTTCACTAGATCATCAAATCTTTGGTAAGTCACCACATCTTCTAGATACATAAACTTCATTCTAAGCTAGATCATTCTTCTCAAACATCTTATTTCATGATCCATGCTCTAGTATTCCATAGATCTCGAAATCTACAACAAGGTGTTGCTAGGACCGAAAATAGCAACAAACTCTTCCATCTCTTCTTCAAATCGAAATCAACAATCAAAGGTGAGTTCATACCCCCTCTATTTTCGGTTTTCATATGTTTTATGGGGGGAGAATACAAGTAAAATGCATAGATCTATGTATGTGTGTATGCTATGTGTGATTTCATGTGTATATGTGGTAAATATGTGCCAAAAATGAGAGATATTTCGAGATCTATAGTTCATGAGGGAAAAATATGTGATCTAGGGTGTACTACACATAACTAGTTAAGAAAATCTACCATATAAGGGTTAAAATAAACAAGTTACAACATAAGACTCATCATTGGGTTATTTTTGTCAAATAAGCAAAAGTTTGGGAAAAGATTGTCATTCACGGTTTTCTTAAGGATAAAAGAGTCAAAACAGTAAAAATAAATGTTTTTATGAATATCATACTCTTTTAAGGGCTAGAAGTGTAATTTGTAGCTTAATGGGCCAAATTTTGGGCTTTTCGGCCCAATGAGCCAAAACTTGCGAAAATTACAACTTTCAAGGGGTTGAAATGATAAACTTCTCAAAATGGGGGGTAAAAGGGTGAATAAAACAAAATAAGGGGTTAAAATGATGTAATTTCCAAACAAGGATCAAAATTGTAAACTTTTTGGATTTTGGGTCAAATTTGTAAAAGTTGCAAAAGTTTGGGCTTTAACTGAAAAATACTTTTCTGGAAAGGCTGAAACTGCCAAAGAATAAGTTCTGAACTAAAAATATCACTTGAACAAGTTTTTGGGTCAAAAGTGTCAAGAAAATGGTTTAAGGGCTTAAAATGTCATTTTTTTATATAAAGGACTAAAATTGTCAATTTTACCAAAGAAGGGCTGAAAGGGGTTCAAACCGAGATTTTTGAGTCAATTATTTTATTTTTAAGATATTTGAGTTAAAATAAAAATACCAAACTACAATTCATGAAAATGGAAAGATGAAAATATGTATAATTTCAAACATCGTTAAAAATAACCGGCCGGCCTTGTTCCGGTGCGAAATTAACAATCACCCAATCAAACTTTCCAACAATGAAACTATACCTAAAACAAGTAAACACTCAAATCTTTGGGCTTGAAAGTTCCAATCATGCTTGTTGGGCCTTTGTGACCCATTAACATGATTTTTGGGCCCAAGAGATAATAATAAATGTTATTGGGCCTTCTATGACCCAATTTCATATTTAAGGGACCCTCAATGACTTTTAAGTGCTATTGGGCCTTAGTGGCCCATTAGCAGTGCTAGTAAGGTCCAAATGAATCAAATGCGAAACCGGCCATCGAGCTCTTCGCATAACCAATAGCCATAAATAATACGCGGGAATAGTAGGATCTTGTAATCCTCTTCTCCTCGTTTATTAGGCATGTCGTCTATCCAAGTAAACAAATAAAGGTCGATAATCAATAGTAATCAAAGTCAATTGAGATTTAGTGAGTAATAACGGGTGGCACCAACGTGTGTCGGTCGTAGTCTGTAGTTATAATCAAAGTCTCCTGGAGGGAGAGCGAGAGTTTATGTATAGATCTATACGGGGGTGACTCCCCCACACCTCAGCTGCTCGCTACAGTTAGATTCGGCCAGTCTAGGGTGACAAAATCTTAAGATCAATTCCGGCGTTCACCAGAGTGCCAAGACAGACGAACTAGTCATTATCATGCATGATTATAACGACTCACATAAATAAATCCAATATTAAACAAGTAATCAAGGTAAATCAAAATCATTCACGTGTTGGAATAACAATTCGAACAGTTATATGATATTTTATTTTCGGAAAACATCGGGTTTTCCGGGGAAGTTCAACATTTTTCACTAGTACTTTTAATACGAAGTTTTTCAACTATACACGTATAGAAATCATCATGCATATATTTACGGATCTTCACACTTTTATATAAACATTGGTCTTTTCAGAAAATATCGGATTTTCTGGGTTGTTTTCTTTCAAACCACACAAAACATTTTTCATATCAAACCTGCTTATAAACTCACCAACATTCCATATGTTGACCGTTTTCAAAATAACTTGTATTCTCAGGTAACAGGTAAGCTGAGGAGTAGTACCAAGTATGTTAGTGCGTTGTGCTTTTGAAAAACTATCAAACATTTTATGTTATGGATTTGTAATGTTAAAACAATGTACTTGATGTGAACAATGTCAGTTGTAATATATTGATGCATGGTGATGTTTATGTTATGATTCATGTATATTCATTGTGATGATATTCAAATTTAGTCACGTGAGCCCTCGGACGTTTCTGCCGTCTGGTTCGGTGGTGTGACAGACTCCAACATTGTGATAATGATGGCCGGAAACAAGTCTGATCTGAATCATCTCCGAGCAGTGGCTAAACAAGATGGTCAATCCCTCACTGAAAAAGAAAGGGCTTTCATTTCTTGAAACATCAGCACTTGAAGCACATAATGTTGAGAAAGCATTTCAAACTGTTTTGACAAATATATATCATATCGTTAGCAAGAAAGCATTAGTATCTCAAGAAGCATTAGGTCCTACTCCTTTACCTCGTCAAGGAACCACCTCGCTGATTCATCTGGGAATAATAATACAAAGAGAGGTTGCTATTCAACTTGAGTTGAAACATATTTGATGAGGTAAAGCTAAAGATTTCTTTTTTTTTTTGTTTTCTTTTGTAATCAATAAATGCCTTCTTTTGACCATGTAGAATACTATTAGATTGCCCAAGGGTAAAATGGTAATTGGAATCATTTGAGTGGAATGGGAATATGTGATATTGGCTTGCTTCCTGAAGTTGTGGTCTTTTGATGTCTATTGTTAGCAGGTCAGGTGTGATGACAGTTTTTTTTGAAATGACAATTTAATTGCATTGTACTTTCAAAAAAAATGTTTTTACTAAATATTTTTCATGAATTGTTGCCCATTTTCCTACGAATCTGATGTGAATGTTATTTTTTATTGGAAGGTCTGTGCGTGTTATAACAATATACTTTCTAAGTATAATGCTATAATTGGCATCATTTAGTTTTTAATCTTTCTTTTATTCCTCTCGAAATCTTATTTTTTTATAATTATTTTGTTTGTGATAAAATATTGTAGTGTCATCTTATATGTGGACATTATTTGCTTCACTCCTATAAAGTTTTATGATATGGTTGTGCTTTTTGTTAATCATATGTATATGCTCATTTAATTGAAAAAGAAAGATAAAATGTTGGCCTCCAAGGTTAATTTAACTCAACCTACCAACTTCCTATTAACCATTTCATGTGTCGGTTTGCTAGATTGTTTTATAGAATAAACTAATTCTGCGACATTAAAATGCATCAGGTTCCTTCATTACTCCCAGTTATAACAATGTACTTTCTAAGTACAATGCTATAAATGGCATCACATGGTTGTTAATCTTTTTAATTTTTGTAAAAAAAATTATTTTTTAAAATTCTTTTGTTTGTGACAAAAATGTTGCACATAGACCATTTCTTAAAAATTTCTCTTACATTGTAACGGTGAATTTTTTAGCTTTTTTTAATGTGATGAAAATGTTCTACGGTGATTAAATTATTTTTACAAAACGAAGCTACATAGCTTGGGCCTTGAGTTTTTCTTTGTTGCTGTTGAGTTTCATTCTTTGTGCTTATTCACTATTATCAAAATTCCCTTATAAACACAAGTTCTCACCGGTAAACACAAGGAACATTCAAATATTGAAGCTTATAACTACCATTTGCAAGAAGAATAATGTGTATGTATGTGACTGTGTTCATGTCTCCTTAGTATTTAGTATGTATTTTAATCAGCCTAATACGGTTGCATCATATGGTTTTTTTTTTTTTTGCTAATTTTAATTAATTATACCAAGGTGAGTTTATGTCAATAGATTCTTGGTTCTCTTTTTCTCCACATTCAAGACCTTGCATATGATTCTATCAATTAAATATAGAATTTAATTTTATAAGTTCTTGCCCTAAGATGGAAATGAATGTCATAATTGTTATTTTGCACATGAGAGTTTGCTTTGACACCGATTTATCATATGTTTTTTTTTTGTCTGGTAGGTGTTTATATGAGTTTCATTGTATTTTTTTTATTAATAAAGAGCTCTTTGTAGTTATATTGATATGTGTTAGTACTTTTAGTAAAGCATGAGTAATAGATAGGTATGATGAGGTTTTATATATAGTTAGAAATAACAATGAACTACATTTCTATTTGATTTTTTAGTTTTCATAAAATCATGCATTCAACATTAGACAAATGATATTATGTTGCTATTTCTTTAATTTTTATTTCTAAAATCTAAGTTATGTTATTTTAGCACCCATGTAGCACACGGGTTTTAACCTAGTTAATATATACGTATTATTAATACTATGGACGTTGTGAGTGGAAAACCGTCGTCCAAATCGTAGCCCTTGAAACTCCTGGAAGATTCAATCTCAGCCGTTTAAACTCATGATTTACGGTTTTCTGCAGTTCCAGTAATCAGTTTCGACTCCTTCTCCCCACCTCCCACGTTCCGCTGCTCTGTAATTCCTCTCACGATCTCCCCTTATTTCTCTCTTGGCTTCACGTATGGAGGTTTCTTTGATTGAAGTATAAGAAAGACTCCACTTCATCTCCAATATTCATGAGAACCTCTTTCTTTCACACATTCATAATTCGAAGCTCCTCTATTTCGTCTCCTTCTTCTCACGCTTGAGATCTTCATCTACAACCCATCATCCCCAATTCATGAACCGTAGCCCCAATTTTTCATTTCACACAACCACTTAGGGATGTCAACGAGACCAAACAGGAGTAGAAATAGCTGCCCCGCCCCCGAAATCAGTTGTTGCCCCCGCCCCCGCCCCCGGTCCCGCCCTCGAATCCCCCGTTTATATAGCCCCCGATCCCGCCCCCGGTTACCTCCATCGCCCCCGGTCCCGCCCCCGTTCCCCCGGTTCCCCTAGTTTATAGGCTTAAAAAACGATTTTTTTTCTACAAAATTGCTTTGTTTTAGGCTAAAAATACTATTTTTAATAACTTTAAAATCTTAAAACCTAATCTTTTAGAAACTAAAAAATTAAAAATCCAACATTACAAAACGACAATTCTAACAATCTTGCAAGTATACAAATCCAACATTACAAATATAAAATACTTACATGTCCAAAAATATATGATCAATTCACTACATCTTCAATATCCATTAAATGGAAACGGGAAAGTGAAACCTAACCTAAGCCTAAAATTAAAAAATCTATTTTGTATATGTATTTGATATTAAATATATATTTTTTACATAAATATACAATCGGGGCCCCCGCGGGAGTACGAGACGGAAATACTGACTCCCGACCCCGGTTCCGAAAATAAACCCCGGTCCCGTGGGAGTAATGGTGATTATGTTCACCTTACAATGAGGTAAATCTTTTCAATTTATGGCTCTTTAGATTGTCTTGCATATGCTGCAGGTTAGGGATTTATGGACATAATCAGGTAGTGGAGGTCCTACATTACAAATATAAAATACTTACATGTCCAAAAATATATGATCAATTCACTACATCTTCAATATCCATTAAATGGAAACGGGAAAGTGAAACCTAACCTAAGCCTAAAATTAAAAAATCTATTTTGTATATGTATTTGATATTAAATATATATTTTTTACATAAATATACAATCGGGGCCCCCGCGGGAGTACGAGACGGAAATACTGACTCCCGACCCCGGTTCCGAAAATAAACCCCGGTCCCGTGGGAGTAATGGTGATTATGTTCACCTTACAATGAGGTAAATCTTTTCAATTTATGGCTCTTTAGATTGTCTTGCATATGCTGCAGGTTAGGGATTTATGGACATAATCAGGTAGTGGAGGTCCTAGACACTACAAAGAAACTCATATTAGCATTTATTGATGACGGAAAATACCCCTATAAACCAAATTGATGGATCCTATAGTTTTCATATGATAACTAAAGATTGCATTAACAGAAATGAGAGAAATGGGCCACATGAAAATGGAAAACCCGTCAACTTCCATGGGAACCAGAGATTATTTGTTCGTTATGATATTTTATTTCTTATGTTTATAGATGGAAATTGAAAACTAAAAATTATTTAACTATTATTTTGTTTTGTTCTAGATGAAGCCTTTAGATATGGTGCAATCCCCATTGTTATAACTATAGGGGGTACAAAATGAAATGTGAACTTTTACTCTATCTTTTTATTATATAAATATCCTCTTCAAATTGATATTAATTAATAATATGGAAATTAGATCTTAGAATCTGATTTATTAATTATAATGTTTTCAATGTTAATGATGATTCCATTCCTATACACCTCAAAAAATGGAATTATCTTTGCGACACCGGATAAACAGGTAAATCTCTGTCAAGTGAGGGCTTATATTTAAGAAAAAAGAAATTAAATTGATTCCTACTTTTTATGACTACAAATATTCCTACCTAATCAAATTATGACAAATGTTATCATTCCATATTTTTTTAACTAACTCATTTAGGTTATATTAGGAATATAATAAAATTAAATTGAATGGTGATTTGTCATAATTTTAATAGGTAGGAATAATTGTAGGCATAAAAAGTATGAGGTAATTTAATTCCTCTTAAGAAAATGAGAACACAATTGGGGAAAAAGAAGGAAAAATAATCGAGGAAAGTTTTTTGTAAAAGTCAAGGAATTTGATTTGAAAGAATCAACCTTCATTGGTGGTGGGAAGTAAAGGGACAGAGACATAGGGAGTGATCAAGTTCCTTTAGCGAACTATTTGCACTTAACAAAATTATTGCACTTCTTGGCCTTTTACAATTTTAGGACATGAAAAAGTAGTGCCCATAGGCATATCTGAATCATTTAATTATTTATGAAGTTAGGCCCGTCTCAAAGGGTGGGCGATAGGGGCGACCGTCCAGGGCACATCTTTCGAAAGTGCCCAAATTTTTATGGAAATTGTTATATTTAGAAGATAGCACAAGTAATTTTCTTTCGGTTATTGAGTTATTATAAAAAACTTAACGACATTTATGTATTTTAAAGGTCCATTTTTTTCTCTGGCTCTGGACCCAAAATATGTTTGGAACGGATCTGGGCCCAAAATATGTTTGGAACGGATCTGTATAAAGTTAAAATATTGATATTTATTGTTTTGTGAACAACCATATATTTTCAAGGGTGGAGAGAATGGAACATAAAATTGGCAATTAATAAGTAATAATAATAATCTGACACAATCATATACATTTCCAAGGAGTGTAGGAGAAAAACAAAGGATGGAGTGTATGTATACACAATTTTTTTGCTTTAGAATTCTTACTTGACTACCATAATTATGTGATTTTGTTAATCTTTGTGCAAGCGTGATATGAACTTATTGTACGGTAAAGAAGTAATTTTTTTTGAAAAATAAACTCATCTTTATGGCAACAAACAGATGCAACAAGATTGCACTTCTTTTAGTTCTTAGTTCTGCCCACTTTTATCATTTACTTTATTATTTACACTCAAAATATAAAATGCATATACAAATAGATTTCCTTTATCTATTATTAAAGTTAATATTGGTAATTAATCATATTTCAGAATTGTGTAGATAGCTACTTTTGTTGATGAAATATACCCTTTTGTTTGATTCACTTTTCAGTGAGCTATTATCATAACATAAGTTTGTCCCTTTATGCACATGGGATTGACATATATATATATATATATATATATATATATACTAGGTACGTTTCAGGGTCATGCTAAGCACGACCCATGGTTGGTCCAAATATACATTTTGGTCATGGGTTAGTAATTGTTTCAGTAAATCGTTTGTTGGTTAGTTTTTAACAAAAAATGTCATAATTAGAAAAAAATGAAAGTACAATGTTATGAAAATAAAAATGAGAGAAAAAAAAACTAAATTGTTAGAAACATGGTGGAGAAGGCAGATGCATAAGCTTTGACATGTTCTTTTGAAAGATGGCCTGCAAAAACTAGAAACATATAATCTATTAAGAAGAAATAAATATCAACTTTGTTGACAATATATCGCCTCTCACACATATTTTCTAGTAATAACAAAGGAACACAAATGTGTTCAATAGTAACAAAATATTCTCCAAAAACGCAACACCAAAAAAGGGTAAATTATGGAAAATAACCCATACTTAATTTTTTGCCCGTAATAACAACAATGAACTTGATTTTTACGTATAAAAACAATGTGCTTATAGGTTACCACTAACATGGGAATCATACGTCTATATTAACTTGATTAAAAAGTTGACGAAATGATTAAATTTGAAATATTAACTGACAAATCAAATAAGGATTGACCATATACACGGTTAATATGAACCTAAATTTTCCAAATGCATGGAATAGGAAATTATAACCACTTGCTCTTAAAGATTTCAAGACAATAAATATCAACTGACACCAGATATATTTTGAGGTGCGATCTAGTTTAATTGAGATATTAATCTTTTTTTTTACCAAAATAAAAAGATTGAAGAAGAAGCAATTTTTTTCTACATCGCCATCATCACCCCTGACTCTAGCTGATGCTTTAATGGATGTTTTAGAGTTATGGACAAAGTTGTTGGTGTCTCTGTTGATGGTGTACAAACTGAATACGCAACAATATTTCCTACCACTCTAGGAGAGGCTCGAGGTGATATCCCTGTGGCCGAGTTTGAGGTCCGGCTAATTGGTTCAGCCATATTATCGAACATATTGGGATCAATCAATCAAAGCCCTTCATTCTTTAAAGAAAAAAAATGCCGTGGAGGCTTGGATATTAGTTGCTTAACGTTTCACTGAATTCTTCTAATGTTTAATTTCACGAAAAAAAAGGAGCAAATAAAACATAACAGGATAAAAAAAACAGGGTCTTACAGTAGAATTTCTGAAGTCTTTATATACACACGTTCACGGGTGTCTTACTATCTTTAGATGACTTAATTTATCTTCATCCAAAAAGATACTCATCCACCTATACAAAGAAACAAAACCATCGTTCAAAATATTATATGAAATAAAAAACATATCACCTGACAACAAACTTACAAAAATAACTAATAAAAATAATATCAACTAAACTTAGCAATTTAATTTTATCTTCTGTATTTTTTCTTACTAAACATAGTCCAAAACTTTTAACATTAACAAAAACTTTGTTTCTCTTAAGACTACTGACACCATCAAATTAAAACTTAACATATAGAAATTTGATAACAACAATATAAATACTTCAGCAACATCAAGAACATGCTTATTTACCAAAGTTTGAATATATAGGGCCCATATGTGAGCATTTCAAATTACCAAATAATAGCATAAAAAACTTGACAACATCAAACGTTTTTTAGAGCAGAAAGAATTGCAAATTACTAAAGAATCTAAATCTAATACTTCTTGGTACCATCCTCACCATTTCAACACCAAACTAAATCCATTGCAAGAAATGGCCATTTTAAATTATTTTACCAGTGAAATACATGTATCATCCTTTGGTGGGCAGGTTTTACTTATAATTTTAAATTAACAACAACGAGAAACCTTAACCAACTTAATGGATCCATTAATTTAAAATAATTCTAATGAAAAAAATGTGTCACAACTCATGAGGAAAGAGCAATGAAATCTCAATACAAATTATTTAAATTAACCATAAAACTTAAAGGGAAAATAAAACTCTAACCAAGTTATTAAAATTAACAATGAAAAAATGTGTCCCCTGAAATCAAAACTTGAAACCCTTTCTCTAACCAAATAGAAAAATCAAACAACTCTAAACTTGAAAAGCCTACGCTAAATAAATTAAGAAATCATATTGTCAATTCAAACTATTTTGACATAGAACTCAAACACCTAGATGGGATTCAAGAAAATAATCAAGTTTTACATGCACAAAACTAATGAAATGGGATTCAAGAAAATAATAAAAGGAACCCCTCATATCGTCTTCATCAATTTTAAGATAGAAGTTATGTTATTAATCATATTGTAAGAAGGTATAGATGTTAACACATACTATTGTGAGCATTCATTATATATACGAAGATAATGTTTAGAAGATTCATGCAGAGAATTTTAGGGATCATTTAATTATAGATACTAAGATACAATTGTGATCATTCATAATTTTAGACACTTCCCAACGTGGATAAATAAACAGAAAAGTTTGAAATGACATAAGAATTGTGTGGAAAACAAAGGCCCAACGTGGATAATTAAACAGAAAAGTTTGAAATGACATAAGAATTGTGTGGAAAACAAAGGAAAAGAGGAAATAAAGCATATACCAAGCATTTTATGACAAAGGCAAAGGGAAACAATGAGTTTATGCCAAGTTAGAGCAAATAACAAACCTTAAATACAAATCAAGAACCTCATTCTTCACAAAATAAGCCTTTTTTTCTTTATATTTAGTTATTTCCACACATACTTATTGCACGATGTCAACTCTCGAAATCAGGAACCTGAGAATTCAAACATCAGTTACATATTTAATAATTTCTTTGTTTGCATATTTAGAGAAAAATATAAAAATCAAAACCTGTAACAAATGCTTCATAAGATTTCTTGAAAACCCAACAAATGTATCTTGAATCTGAACTCACAGAGCCCTAATCTCCTAAACCATCACAACAAAAGCAAATAAGTAATGGAATTGAGATTGGTACACCTTTTTCACTGAAAACTGAAATTGAAAAGTTGTTTGGTCTAGGGTTAAACTAGCACTACCAATGTTCGTCCCACAATCACTCTCTTCACCTCCATCTCCTCTCACTTCCTCTTTACCGATTTCAACATTGACTCAAACTAATAATCTTCATCTTGCGTGAGAAAGGTTTGAAGAAAAAATAGAAGAAAAGTTAGGGTTAAGGGTAAACTGACCTTGAATGCAAGAGACTATTGAAGAAGATGAAATTGATCTTGTTGTTTCAATCTGAACATCCTGCAATGTTAGAGAGGATCCATAAACTACGACTCAGCGACTTCATCTACACCATCACTTTTCAATTTCATGACCAAATTTCCAAATCTCGGTTAAATGAAGAAGGAAAGAAGAAAAGAATAAAACAGGACACTGAAACGCCTTCGAATTGCAACTGAAACGGTAAGAATCGTAGTCGGTGAACTTGATTTGTTTGAAGAAGGCGAATATCGGTGTAACTGAAATCGTGAGGTAGCGTGCATCGACTTTGATGCCCATGGCTTGGAATGTGTCGCATGTGAACCGTATAAATTTGATGCACACAATAGGAGAAAAAAAGTGGTGGACGCTTCAAACATCGTTTGAAACGGAAGAGGAGAGGAAAAGAGAAAAAAAATGTCAAGCGATTAAGAAGAAGATAACAATATCAGGTGATCGTGTCCAATGAGACATCGTTGTTTACTCTCACCTGCTCTTGATCGATTTGCAACAACAATTTATTCTTCAGAGAAACCGATCAACTGTCATCTTCATCTTCTGACAAAACCGAAGGCACCCGTAGAGTATAGAGATGAACAAATAATCGATGACATGTCATACGAAGCCGATAGATTTTAATGACTGCCAATGCACGAGTTGGCATTCAGTTCTCTCTGTTCATACAAAAATGTAAAGAACGCTTGGAGGTCGTATGGTTATCCGAGAGTGAAGATAGAAGTGGTGGTGGATTACAGGAAGAAAAGTCATAAAACATTGGTGGAGTAGGTGGTGCAACATAAGGTAAAGGGTTGAATATGCATATAGGTAAGTTGCATCGTATGGAGGATGTTAGAGGTGTGTAGATTTGTTCTGGCGGCACCAGAAAATTTGGGCTTCCAACCACCAGTGGCACCTAGCTTGATTCTGCTCGACAAAAAGAAACAAAACTGAAATCTCTTTCTACAAATTAAAGAGAAATTAATATGAATAGAAGAAGCGGAAAGTTGTGATTTTTCCGATTGCAACCGCTCCACAAAAGATATCAACATGAAGAAAGAAAAGAGACAACATGGGATGGAGCGATAGTGGTTTAAGCAGAAATTCATGGCGGAGGTAGGATATGGAGGAGACAAATTAAGATGAAGCGGTGATGAGGTATAGACACCCCGATTTTTTACAGAATTTACTGAAAAGGGATTTGAAGTATGTAAAAGAAGCTAACACATGTAGTGTATTACAACTGTATATTGGGAAACCGTGAAATGAAACCAGGTGTCCCAAACGTGTCTTAAGAAGGTTGAGCTAGCAATGACTCGGATTAAAGAAGAGGAACCAAGAGGTCGCCATCTTCTCTTCTTTACCAAAAATCCCGAAAATTCAAAATAAAATCCATAAAAATCAAGGAAAATCCACAAAATTCCTCCTATCACACTTTGCTTAATTCTTATCACCTTGACTTTTCAAATGATAGATACGCACAACATTCGAAAGCTCAATGATTATGAAAAGGTCAAACACCACGCATTAAAACATTAAATTAACCTAAATCACCCAAAACTTGGTTTTTAATTAGTTATTTGAAATAAAACAAACCAAGAAGAAACCTGGCGAAAAGGATCATGAAGGACTGAAGGGTTGGATTGGTTGCTCCTAACGAAGAGCTTACGTTGTTCAAACTTGAGCAGAATAATTAAAGATTTGAACAATGCTATCTATGCATGGCCTCTGTGGTCCTACCAACTCTCCGTAAAACCGCAATACTAAAAGATTCCAACAGGAAAACCCATGTGTAAATCTATGAAAATAGACAAAATATATTTGTTCTAATCTCAAAAACAAGCAGACCGAAATTATGTAATATATTTAAGGTTCAATAATTCAATGTGAGAAAACCTTTAATCAAATAGGAAACAACAATGCGGGAGGCAAGTATGGTGCAATATAGCAGCAAGGAGAGACAGACACGTTTCGATGCGGGAAACATGCAGTTGTTCCACCAACAAAAATAACAGATGCCTTCCTAAGAAGATATCAATAAATTATAAATTCTTGTAGATCTGATCAACAACATTTAGCTCATTCCTGATTTTTGTTGTAATTTATTTCATTGATGTCAACAGAAATAAATGTTCTTTTTCTATTTAGTCTAAAGTAATAGTTTTTTTGCTTGGAAATTACATACCCTATTTGGTTTGGATGTTGGTGTGTTTTTAGTTTGAGTAAATATCATTTTACTTGAAAATGCCACACAAATTCAGATTTTGTCTTCTTGCAACGTTTATTTAATGTTTATACCAGATATAAATGGGTCTGTAGATAAGAAAAGGTCTTTGCACAAGAATCTTGCACCATAAATGGTTAATAATTATGTATGATAAAAGATTGTGGCTCTGATCATAAGCCAGCTATAAAATAAAACAATATATGTGCGTAAATTACAATCAACTATGAAATAGAGCACAAGTCCATGTACGGATATGAAAGCATACAAGCGACTCGAGCATCTTGTAAAACTCATCAAAAGTACAAAAAAATTTACCTGATCTGACCACTTCTCCAAATGATAGGGCTTTCATAAATACCTGCAAACAAACAGTAAATGTTATTCATAGGGGGATGAGTCTTGGTCTCTTGGAGATACTATTAGAAACAAAACTAAGTTCATTAATCCACCAGATAGTTATATTAGACACCTTAGTTCCGATTTGCACTCCTGACAATGATCCATTTGCACCAACAGTTGTTTGTTTGTTACTCTTCTCCTGGAATTTCAAACAGATGTCGAGGGCACCAACTCCATGATCTATAAACACCACAAGAAGTATATAAAACTGAATGTGTAAGGGAGGCTAACATACCATTATTCAATAAAAAAATATTATGGGTTTGATCATACTTGACACTTGACAATTAGATTGTTCATAAAGATTATATTGACATTTGCCATCATCTTGACTCTTTCTGCCATAAGAAAGTCGATGGTTCAAGCAAAATAAGCTTTTACCCCTTCAACCAAGCCGTAAATCACCAAAATTCTATACAAACATGATAAGTGATGAATAAATGATATAATTATAGGACTATGCTTTACCTTCTAAAACTATAGGGCGACATTCATCTAAATAACTGTTTCTTTCAATCTATGTCCAAAATACTTACATGCCTCCCCAACAATTATCATCTCAATCATAGCATTATTAATTGGATATATCTTAGTTTGTTCTTAAATCTGCTTTTAGATCTCTCTCATAATTTCATTTCTCTGATACTCTACTTTGCAATCTAATTATGTCATTTTTTGGTGAAATCACAGCAAACCCAACACGCTCATATTATCCCATTCGTGAATCGAAAAGTGAATAAGAAAGAATTACAATTATACATGCTAACTAACGATAACAATAACATCTTTAATATGATATCTAGATGTACTCGACTATAAATGTTAAGCTATAACAAAACCAAAAGCTTTTTTCCTGAGCAATGCCACTATAGGAAATTTCAAATTACAATCAACAAAAGAAAAAATCAAGAAAAAATACATCCGATCAACAAAAACATATATGTTTACATAAGAAATGAGAATCCAAGGGAGTAACCTACTTCAAGAAGTCTTCATCTGTTGTCAGTCTTCAATAGAGCTTGATCATTTTGTACCAGATTCCTGAGCTGGAAAGCAACAACGACATCAGATAGAAACAATAAAAAAAACTTAATTGAAACTCAAATTACACCCGCTCAAACCACCCATTTTTGATCAACTTAACACAAAAATCATTCAATAGGAATGCCTCGAAGTTAACATCAACAACACCATCATTTGTACATGGACAACAAAATTATAAGTAAAGAGTAAATCAAACAAAACTTTAGGGAACAATGCATAATCTTTTTTGTTACCAACAATATCAGATCCATGTTGAACGTTAATAAAATAGTATTCATCGAAAGCATTCCTCCATAAATTAAATGAAAAGTCCCCATTCTCCTGTCTCTAGGGTGCATTACGGAAAAAAAAAAAGTCATAAACTGAAAAATAAATAAGGAAAAAAGTCCTAAAATGCCTATTACCTCGTGGCAGTCGAAAATTTTAATGACTCTTCACCCGTGAATCATCGAATTGAGAAAATTTCATAGAATCAGGGCTCACAATTACGGAATGAAATAATATATGTCATCCTTTTCTTTATGCTTTAACCCTGAATCTTCGAATTGCAAGAATACGGCTCAAAATTAGTGTAATGAAATTAATAATAATCGATTGAAAAGGGAACAACAAGAGCCAAAAAAGTTATAAAAAAAAACATCAGCGAAAAACAAAAAAGGGAATCGATTCCTTACAAACTATCGTAGACCCACCATCTTTGATTAAGAAACACCTTGCTAAGAGGGACTTAGGTGCTAACAGGTCGAAGCACGAACGATGTTGTGGGTGTGGTGTTAAATGATGATGGAAAAAAAACGAAAGAAACAAATCAGATGAATGAGTTTGACGTTTTACATCTAACTCCTGGATTTTATACGAAATAACATCAATTAAAAACCAAAATACACAGCAAAATAAATCAATAAAATAAAATTTTCAACCACCATCGTTACACTCGTCCTTCTTCACCACTAATACTTTTGTGCGATTGTGGACATGATGAGGGTCGATGATGATTGTGAAAATAAGGCGGTGGCGGTGACCCTCTAGGGTTTGAGAGAGAGAAGAAGAAGAGAGTGGAATTTTTGGAGACGTCAACTGGAAGAAGAAAGGGGAAGAGGTGGTATGGCGATTGGGAAGACGTGCGGGAGAAAACGAGGAAGTGGAGTACAGATGTCCCCTCCAGACTTCTTCAACATTAATGACTAAGCTTCAAAAGTAAAGAAAATGAAAATAATAATAATATAAAATAATAGAGAATGAGAAAACAGGAGGGATCGAAGCATTTGGATCACCCGCTGGTGATCTGTCATTTCCTGCAAATTCATCAAAATTCAAAAAAAATATTACAAAAACTCTTTGCTAAATTCTGAAGCCTCTATCCACCTCCACTTATGTGAATTTTTAAGCCATAGGGCTTTTATATATATATATATATATATACTAGTAGAATACCCGTGCGATGCGGCGGCGCGGATTAGAGGTGTTGATCGGGTAAAATTTTCGGGTTTCGGGTCGGGTATTTCGGGTATTCTATATAAAAAAATTACCCATTACCCTACCCAAATTAAATTCGGGTAATTCGGGTAACGGGTCGGGTAAGGGTAATTCGGGTATTACCCGATTTTTTTTTTTATTTTATTTTATTTTTTAATGGCACCTAAAAATAAATGTAATGAAATAAGTATATCGTGCTAAACTTTGAACATTGAGATTTTTACTTAATAATATTTGAGATATGAAGTATTCGTTTAACAATTTAGTCAAATCTAATAAGATGTTAAAAAACCAAATACTTAAAGAAATAATAACAACCAAAGCCTACCATTTAAATTACTTGATATCAATGTATATGCATGTATTTTGCATTTACCAAAAAACTCACGTCTTAAATCTAGAAAACATAGAAAACCATTACATAGTATGAAAATAATAACATATCAAGTTCCAAAAGACATTCATAAATATACTCGTCTTCTTGCACCTACTCGTTCTTCTTGCATCTTCACTACTTCATCTTGCTCAATTCTATATAAAAAAGTCAAATAATGTTAGTATTAAAAGGAAAAGATATTAAATTTACAATAACTAAAATAATGAATGATAAACAATTACCTTTGTCAATTTGTTGATTTTCTTCCCAATCTTTTTCATAATCGATTGTGTCACTTATGCTACTCCGAATCCAATCTTGTGTACAAATTAAACTTTCAACAATCTTAGGAGTTAAAGAACTCCTAAACGGATCCAACACCCTCCCACTAGTGCTAAAAACGGATTCTGAAGCTACGGTTGAGACAGGAATGACAAACACATCTCTTGCCATCAATGATAGAATCAGGAATCTTAGACTATTCACTTTCCACCAATCTAGAATACTAAACATTTCTGAGTCGTCTTCAACGCTTTCTTGCAAATACTTTTCTAACTCCCCAATTGATTCAACTATGTTCGTCTTCATCTTTTCTCTTAGTTTATTTCTCAATGGGGTATTAGGTGCCAAAAAATCTGGGTTTTGGCGTTTCCCTAGTATCGATGATGAAGTGGTATACTCGGCAGTACTTGAAGTGGAACTTGGAGAATGAATTCTAATATAATCATTATATAATGCATACATAGAATCCATGATATATTTCTTTTTGGCCTCCACCCCCGTTTTTCCATAACGATCCTCAAGTAGTATAACCAAATACTTTACTTTGTTCCTCGGATCAAGAATCAAAGCAAAGTAGAGCAATAAATTCATTTTTTCTATGTCGCCAAAACACTTATCAAACTTCAATTTCATGGCCAATGCAATATCACAAAGACTAGAATCGGAAATAGCATCATCCAAGAGCGTACGAATGGAATATATATCTTCAATGCATGTGTTTGATGTCACATAAAGTGTCCCGGAAATCCTCAAAGTAACATCATGAAAAGGTTTTAAAAAATGACATACATTCCTAACCCTTTCCCAATCGCTTGATGAAGGTATTGACAAACCCGTCTTTTCAATTTCGGACCGAAAATCAAATTCCTCAAGATCATATCTCTCAAAAGTTTTTTCGTAAGCTTGGGCAATTTCCAACATATGGTAAGTGGAGTTCCATCTTGTTGGCACATCTCTCTTCAAATGTTTTGTTATACCGGGATTAGCAACCTTAGCAAACTCGGTAAACTTATGAATTCTAGAAGGTGATTGCCTAATCCATTTAACCGCCCATCGAACTATCTCAACCGCCTTATCAACTTTTTTTATGCCATCTTGCACCACTAAATTTAAAATGTGGGCAACACATCGAATGTGCATCCATTTCCCATTTAGAAGACACTTGTTGGAGTTTTGAAAACTTTTTTTCAAGAAGTCAATTGCCACATCATTCGCACTTGCATTGTCAACAGAAATTGTGAAAACGTTTTCTATTTCCCACTCCATTAAACATTTCTCAACCATTTTCCCAATATCAACCCCACGGTGACTCTCTTGAGAGGAAAAACACAACACTTTTTTTTTTCAATTTCCATTCATTATCAATAAAGTGGGCGGTGAGACACATATAACATGATTGTTGTTTAGAAGTCCACGTATCGGTGGTCAAACATATTCTACCAACATTTTTTTTAATAAAGTCACGAATTTTTCTTTTTCATCTACAAACAATTGGTAGACATCCGTTGTGCTTGTACTTCTACATAGAACTTTAAACAATGGTTGATTAACACTATTGTAATACCTAAAGCCCGCACCTTCTACAAAGCTAAAAGGAAGTTCGTCAACTACCAACATGTGAGCTAGAGCTTTCCGACTCTCATTTTGATCAAATTTCCAAGATGACAATTTGTTTTCATCACCATGTTGGAAAGCTAGTTGTTTTTGTCCACCATTAAGTTTAGCCAAGTAAACTTTACATCTAGTTAAATGATATCCTAGATTTTTGGTCCCATAAACACCTGATTCGCACTTGTAATTCCCACCACCACAATGCTTACATTTGCATTTTTTAACACACTTTTCGTCCTTATACCTTTCAAATTCTTTCCAAACTTTCGATCTTTGGTTGAATTCTTTAGTTTTTTTTTTTCTTTTTCTTGTGGAACTTGATCATTGGTTGGGTTGTCAACTTCAATCGTCTCATCTTCTACTTCAATATAGTCATCCGTTGTTGACATTTAAAACAAGAGAAAAAAAACATATTAGCAAATAGCAATAAACAATATAATAGAAATGTGAGCAACAAACATATTATCTTATTTTTAGTAATATACAACAAATCTAATAAAAGTTCTATTCAATTCAACAAACATATTATCTTATTTTTAAAAATATACAACAAATCTAACAAGAACTTTTAATTATAAAAATTATTGATTTTTATTTTTTTTGTTGTTTTTAGGTGAGATCTGCTACACTTGATACATGGCTACCAGATCAGATTGCATTTATACCGAGTAAGTTGTTATATCTTTTACACGAGTTATTAACATTTTTAACCATTGTATGTCTTTAGATTTTTCAAAGAAATCATGGTAATTTGTAAAATATTGCCTCCTAAATACGATAGAGTTGAGATTGAAAATTTCGTTCGTGCAAAGTATGTTTTCTCTTTCTTGCTACAATAAAATAAAAATAAAGTAGGGTGCTATAATATAAATAATAATAAATGATTTTTGATCAGGTATGTAGACAAGAGATGGATTTCTCGAGTGCAGAAAGTTGCATATAACAGAAGCAGCCTCTTAAGTATATTTTCTGTTGTTTTAGCTTGTGCCATGTGTATTACAGTCTGCAATTTCTCATTTTACATTGCATATAACAGAAGCAGCCTCTTAAATCTTTAAATTTTACACAATACCAAAATTGCCCTCCCTCCCTTCCTTCCTTTTGTGTGTGTTGTTTTTGTAAACATGATTTTGTAATTAATTATTGGCATCACAGTGAACTAGGTTTTGCTCATATAGTATGACTTTGAATTAGATGATAGGTTTTGTGATCAATGTAAGTTGTTGGTGCTCTGTTGAGATGAGGTCATTTGGATGCAAAGTTGATTATCATGTGTGGCTAAGTCATTAGAACTCCACATTGTAGTTTATTCTTCTTATTTTGATTCACGTATTTATTTCAAATTCCAAACAGATTATGATTCATGAATAATCAAGTAAAGGGATAAAATCACGAAATTTAACTGTAAATTAAAGAATTTGGTAGTTATCACTTACATTCCTGGAGGTGACGACTCTGACGACTGGCGACTGGCGAGGAAGACGACTGGCGAGGTGACGACTGGCGACTGGCGAGGCTGTGACGAGCGACGGCGACGACCAAGACCGGTGACGAGGCAGGGACGACCGGGGCGGAGGAGGCAGGGTCGACCGGCTGCCGGCTGGAGTTGATCGGTCGGTGATGAACGAAGCTGCGATGCGACTAGCGAGGGTTTTTTGACGATAAAATTGAACGAGGGAGGCAAGAAGCTGGGATTTGGATTTTTGTCTTTTGGTAATCGGAGAATAGGAATAAAAGATATTGGGCTATCATTATTTGTTTAATAAATTTTCGGGTAATCGGGTATACCCGAAACCCCAAACACTTATCCTTTATCTGACCCCAAAAAAAATCGGGTTACCCAGATACCCGAAAACATTTACCTGATACCCGATTTACCCGATACCCGAAAAAATCGGACGGGTAATTCGGGTAACGGGTATTTTCGACAGGGCTAGCGCGGATAGTTCCTTTCGGCAGATAATTTCCATGTGGCGATTAGTTTAGTTTCATTTTAACGTCAGATAGTTCGTTTCAGCATCCTTCTGCGCGGATTGTTTTCTGTAGGATTGTTCATCTCGGTGATTAGATGTCGGGGGAGGTTACTTTCTTTCGGCATATTGTTTCGGTTAAAAATAAAAGTATGTTGCTAATTTGCAATGCGACGGGCGTCGTGTTAAGGCAGTGATTTTTTTTTTCAGTGAGTAGTTTGGTTTCGACGGTTATGATTTAAGGTGACAGGTTTTGTTTTTATCATAATGTTGTGTTTTAAAATAAATGTATGATTCTGAAATGTTAGTTGTTTGTCTATTCATTTTGGTTTAATCAATTTTTTAATATGAAAAATATTAACCGAAACAAACCAAATAATGGTCGATAGAATTCAGTTTTAGTTAAATTATTTTGTTAGTTTATTCTAGTTTAACTTGTTTAGTTTGATTTACGGTTAAATTCGAATAACATATGTTAAATAAACTTTTGTTTGTTAAATGTCATTCTCTTGGATATATTATAGTAAATATATGCATGATGCGTCGGTGCGAGATAGTTTCTTTTGGCGATTAGTGTTTTTTTCGGGATAAAAATACAGGATCATGTGATTAGTTTTTTTTCTCAACAGATGACGAATAGCTTACTTTAGCGGCCAACGGACAATTTTTATTTGACGATTAGTTTTTTTTTTATTGTAAACACGTCAGTCAGTTAACAAAAAGCCATCTGATGGTGGTTATTTTTATTATCAGCATGAATAGCTAAATGTAAACCAAGTTTTTTTTATATAAGTTAAATAAAAATTCGTTAACATTATAATTAAGCATTTATTAACGTAATAATTAAGTATTCATATTACAAATATTGTAATATGTAATTTAAAATATACAATGTTTAGAAAGGTACAAAAAATGACTATCGATAAATTAACATTTGAATTAACTTCTTAAATTTAGAAAAGACAAAACTTCAAAAATGGTCACTGTAGTTTACGAAAATATCAAGTTTCGTCCCTAAGTTCAAAAAACCTCACAGATGGTCCCTGTGGTTTCAAAAACCAACTGTTTGTGGAAATGCCCCAATGACATCAATTTGTTCACACCTGGTTGTTTCTTGTTTCACAGCTTCACCATAACGAAGATGAAATGTGTGATTGGAATCGATTTTGGAGTCGAATTGGTTGGAGTGTTCGATGGGAAGTGGCTAATTGCAAATGATAAATGTCGAATGGGTTGCTTGTAAGTCGAACACAGTTGGAATACAATCTAATTTGGTGACATCGAAATCGAGTTGGAGTTAAGTCGAACTAGTATGATTTGGAAGTTGTATTCGAAATCGATAGTCAATTGGCGTCGATTAGAGTCGAATGGAGTAGTTTAACTTGTGCATTGAGAATTCGACCAGTGATGCTCTTCATTCGCATCTAGTATTGAGTTTGGATCGAATAAGAATCGCTTGGGGTCGAACGTGTGTTGGGTTTGATAGTCAAAAAATCGTGTTACTTGGGGTCCAAATCGCATTTTGTGGTATCGTATTGGAGTAATTTGAATTGCACCTTGCAATTTTGACTGATGTAAGGTGAGGTCGAATCAGATTTGCATCTGTGAACATATTTTGAGTTCATGGTCGAACAACAAGTACTTGGCGCCGAAATTTCCCAAACACCCCCTTAAAACCTTCGAAATTTTCCAAACCTAAAACTTAAATAGAAGAAACCTTCCAAGACCAAAAGGATTCACACATCTTACATAAACTATTTCAAATATATCGCTAAGCCGAGAGAGAAAAAGCATCGGCTTTCTAAAAAAACAAAACTAAATCTACATACATATTGCGAAATGAAAAAAAAAATTCTAAACCAAAGTAAATCACATATCAATTTTTGTACCTATCATCCATTCCAGATCTGTCATCGTAGCTACACACACAATTTCAGATTTGTTAACAAAATATTGCAAAAATTAAAACATTTGCAGATTATCGGATCAAGAAAGATATGAAGACGAAAAATCTTATTCTTAGCAAAAATGTCTCAAAGAAATCAGATCTGGATACATAAAGTTGTTTATCTGAAAATGTCTTGGAAGGCAAAGAACAACGGTGGTGACGACGGTAAGTAGAGGAGAGTGGTGGTGAGTGTACGATAATGGAAGCCTTTTGTTTTCAGACCATTCTTCTAAAAGGAAACCTTGAACACCTTTCCTGTTGATATAACAATTTCTGGAAGAAAAAAATATCAGTTTCAAATGGAAAGTTGAACACGATTTCGAAAACTTAAAAATCACCAAAACCTTATGCCTCTTTTGCATATAGTGTGTGGTTCGTTTGATGAAGACTTCAACCTTCTTGGCCAGAAGATCAGAGAGTGGTGGTGAAAATGTGTGGGCAACAATAGATCTGGATGCTAGGTTAGACACGAAGATGAGAAAGGGATACACAAAATGATGGGAGGGTTTCATGGAAAGAGAAAAAATACGTCTGGAAAAAACATTAGGGATAAGATCTATTTTATTTCTCTCTAATTCAAATAATTTTGAATGTGCCCCGACATTTAAGATGCCACCCAACTTTTAAGATGCAGCCTAAACTTCTCCGTCTTTTTTCCTTATGCAATGATTTTGATTAGTTTAAGACTTTGATTATGTATGTTTGATTTTGATTGGTTTAAATCTATTGATATGGATTACTATCCTAACCATTCAAATAAAATCTAGAGGCCAAAAATTTATCTCCTTGTTTTTAAGACTTTGGTCTTAAAATATGTATTATGTATGTATTATAAAGTAATATATATATATATATATATATATATATATATATATATATATATATAAATTCATCTTGAAATTACCACCTGACTTTCCATGACATCTTTTTCATTATTTTTTTGATTCACATGTTACTTGACTATGTGAGTATAATGGACGGGTATTGTTTCAAACCAAGTGAGTTAGAACCTGATCACAACAAACCAGTTGAGTTAACCAAATAAAGGCGAGTACATGTGAATTAACTACAACCAAGAAAATACATATCACTTAATTATGGCTTGAAAAGGATTGATCATCACATTGTGCAGGTTTTAGTTCAAACACATTCGTTTTTTAATTTTCAGTAAATTTCATTTTTAGTCCCTAAGCTATAGAGAGCTCTCTCGGTTTGGTCTTATTAATTTTTATTTTTTTTCTTTTTTCCGTCCATATAATACTATTTTAAAGCTTTTTTGCTCCCTGGGTCATCAAAACTCAACATACCAGTCTTTAAATTTGTGAAAAGAATAGTACCATTTTCTTTTGGTTTGAAAAGAAAATTATTTGCATTTGTGGTCCTTGTGGTACTATTATCGAACCATGTGGTCATGTGTTGTCAATTTTACAAAATTTAATGATAATTGTTAACTATTTTAAAATGATCAAGAATGGAAAAACATAAGCGGAGGGCAACAACTTTCTTTGATGTTTTTGGGTTAATTGCAAAAACGTAAACTTCATTACATGAAATAGCAATACACTTTCTGTTTTTGCAATTAATCCTAAATGAATCCTGTTGATTCAAGCAATTAATCCAGGAGAAGGTCTGAGGCAGTATTACCTAACTTGATTGATTTTATATTGTAAGTTTTGAAAAAATTGACACTATATGTTTATGAATCCTTTTAACTCCATACTTCATCTTTCCCCAAATGAATTATTATAACCGGACGAGATTCAA
Organism: Lactuca virosa; assembly: GCF_052849685.1. Classification (NCBI taxonomy): domain Eukaryota; kingdom Viridiplantae; phylum Streptophyta; class Magnoliopsida; order Asterales; family Asteraceae; genus Lactuca; species Lactuca virosa. The sequence continues at coordinate 34,441,855 of NC_136434.1, forward strand.
CCATTGTACATAACTTAACCGTTTCCTAATTTTTTGTGTGGTATGAGTGATAAGCATTGTTAGTTTTCCTTTTAAATGAGCTTTCATCGAGGACAATGAATGCTTAGTGTACACCCTACATTAATAATCCTATATTACAATTTTATTAGTCTTGTTTAGTAAATTGTTATTTACATTTCCATTTTATTACTCTTTTTAGTAGGATTCAGCACAATATATATAGTAACATGAAGATGAAGCTGGCACCTTGGCTGAGATATCAGATTGGTTGCGGAAGTTGTTTGGCTGAGAAAGCAGCTTAGCTGTAGAATTTTTGCTATACTGACCCTTATTTGGAGACCCCTCTTCACATGTGTGTTTTATATAGTCTCATTTTCTATTTATTTTTAATGTGTTGGATTATTAGCGACTCATTTTTTCTTTATTTTTAATGCATTATAATGTAACCAAGTTATTTTTGAATTTCTTTTTCTTTCCATAGAGGATGTCACAGACGAATCTAAATTTTTGGTCATCCTCCCTTGATAAAAGTCGATTTTAGATTGGGTTCATCTTTTGTTGTTAGACTATGAAAATGTATTAATTTCTCCAAATCATCAATACAACAACCCCGTAAATGAGATTACTTATTTCCTCTTAAGAAAAAGGAATCGTGCAATCAATTTTAAAGTTAGTACTTTTTTTCCGGTTATTTTGTATGGTTAAAAAATCTACATACTTGCGTACTTGCATTGATGTCTTTGGTTAATTGCAAAAATAGAAAACACATTTCAAGAAATAGCAATGTACTTCATGTTTTGAGGTCTATCATTTCTAGGCCAGGCCTGACTTTGTAGTTTAAAAAAATGTTTATGAATTGGTTTTTTAATAGGAATGTACTTTAATAATAATAAAAAAAGCTTTTAGATCTTATTTTTGATTGTGTATCATTTCCAGTTTAGGTCTAAGTTTATCGAGTTTTTTTTTTATATAAAAAAATGTTTCTAAAATGGAAATTTTGATAGAAATGTCAAAGGTTCAATTAGGGACAAGGGCATGATCAGAAAGTTGAATATGGTTTAAGAATTAAGATGTTTTGAGGAAGGGGCATACATGGAAAAGTCAAAGGTTATTTGGGGTTTCAAGAACTACTTGGACACAATATTACTGACATCTCTTCAATGATGGGATCGAGTTCTAGAGGAGTTACTTGAATTTTCTCTACCTATTACTCTCAAGAAGAACTGGAAGTACGTTGCTATTTCTTGCATATGTCCCCTATTAGGCTAAATGCAAGAAATAACAATGTATTATCATTTGTTTGTCTACATGTACCATACCGTATCACTTTCATTTCTATTTTTTTTTATCTTTTTCTTTTCTTGTCGTCTCTAACTATTGTAAACTAAAAGTACATTGGTTTAATAAGAAAAAAGTATTATCAAATTAAATACTTTGGTGGGAATATTTGGATGTCAACTTGCTTTTAAGTTTGTTGATAAAAAAATGAACCTTAGCAATGTTCTTTTTTTGATACCACGCCTTACTTATTCAGTTTTTTACCTTGGTTAAATGCTTTGATATAGGCAATACACAATTGGTCCCTATGCAAAAAAAAAAAGACATTACAATATTGGTCCCTATAGAGAAAAACATTAGGTAATTTGTCCTTGTGGCAGAAAAAAGATTACATAATTCATGTTAAAGCTGTTATTGGTTCTGTGTGACCATCAATTAAAATAGTGATAATTTTTTTCTTGTAAACAATCAATTAACATGAAAATAATTTAAAACTTTCTTATAACACATTTATAAAATTAGAAATACTTGACAAAAAATGGAAGATAGTAACTAAGGGTTAACTCTTCATTCATGTCATGTGTTTGAATAGCATTCTAACATTTTATAAGATTATAGTAATGTGTACTAATTGTGATTCTGTTTATGCAAAAGTACATTGCTATTTACTTTCAAAAGATAGAAAGATAATTTGATAGATTTGTCATGTACATAACTAATATAGAAAGGAATGAAAGCAATATGCTATAAAAATAAGATAAACCAATATTATTGTTTATTCAGTTGTCAACCTGTCCAGCGGACGGGTATGACACTAGTTAAATCTGGCCGAAGTTAGCAATAGTGTTGATAGTGACTTTTAGTAAAATATACTTTTGGTCCTCGTGGTATATCGAATTCGCTACAAGGTCCAAAAATACTAATATTTTTGCATTTTCCGTTCCTATTCACTATTTCTTAGCATTGAAGTTAGGAATAGTAAAACAGTATTTTTTAGAAAAATACACTTTTGGTCCTTGTAGTATATCAATTTCACTACAAGGTCCAAAAAACAATCTTTTTGCATTTTTCGAACCTATTTCACTGTTTCTTAGCATTTTAGTCCCCGAATTACAAGCCAATTGAAGATGAGTTATAATGACCGCTCAAAGTTATGAAAAAATGTATGTATGGATTGGATACATAAAATTATTTGTAGTTTTAATTGTGTTTTATGTTTGAAGGATTTGAATATCATTGGTTGTTGTTGGGTACCAACTTCATCATTAATAGCTACGGGTAGACTTAAATGTTAAACATCTACATCAAAAGAAACAAAAAAAATTAATCGTTTAAATTCCCAATATACCCTTTGTAAAACTACTATGTTTCACCAATTGTTAGATATGGTGTTTTGTTGTTAAATCAAATAAACAAACATAACTTTTTTTTTTTGAATTGTACACAACGTATTTTTGGTAATCTTTGTCAAATATGTTATAACACAATACCAAAAAATTTAAAAAAAGAAAAGAAAAAACGACTCGCGGCGAAGCCCGAGTTTTTACTAGTTTTTAGGAAAATAATCTAACCATTTTCTTTTGGGTGTTTTTTAAAAATATGACTTTTTAAAAAAAAATCACCACTCAGAATTGGCATTCTGGAACATATTTTAGACTCATTATCGGGTGGGCCGGCCCATTACTTTGCCTCCGGAATGGAAATTTTGGACTATCCGTCCGTGTTCTGGATCAAGAATTTGAAATTCAAATTCTGGAATATAATTTGAAAAAATCAAGACCCTCGGCTCATTCCGGATCTTGTTCTGACTTTTCAATCGATTCCGACACGCGACCCCGATCCTGATTCTGATCTCCGACACGCAACTTCATCTCCAGCATGCAACTCCAACATGGAAGAAGACCACTACGACCCCGTTATTTTATGGTTACGTTCTTCACTTCAAAAACCTAGTTTTTTTTTTTTTTTATAACGTGATTATTCATCTACAATTACTATTTCGGAATGCGTAGAACACCTCCAGGACGAACTGACAACGTTTCAGAGTTTAAATTACAGATGTCATTGCTCTAGGACAAACTGAAAAATAGTTAGATGTTTGGGTATTGTTAATTTACATCGAAATGTATTGTTCCATATGTCATTATGTATATGTATGCACCCAAGGCATATATATGTATCTGTATGCACAAAGCATATGTATATATCTGTATGCACAAAGCATATGTATGTATATATATGCACCCAAGGCATAGGTATGTATATGTATGCACAAAGCATATATATGTGTCTCTATGCACTAGGCATATGTATGTATAAGTATTAAAACCATTTGTAAAAGATTTATAATATATTTACAAAAGGTTTGAAATCCAAGTTTTTACTAATATACAATTGTCCTTGAAATATAAAATGAAAATTTATAATATCATATTAAATAAATATTAGCCGTTTGAAGTTGTAAATTATATCAAATTATATGAAATGAGTATTGAAGATATATATCAAAATCCATTTATACGAAACAATAGATAACATATAGATAATAGTCATTTGAAAAGGAATATAGTGATATTTTACGTTGTATAATTGTACAAGTCAAAATGCCGGTGATGTATAACCAAACTCCGAGTTATACGAGACGACGAATAATCTAATATATAAATTATTCTTAGTCATATAACTTGTATAATTATAACTAGAAAGGTTACCCCAGCTACGCAGGGGACAAAAGCTTTCAATATTGTTTCCGAATCGATAAACATGACAGACGTAGAAAGTGCAAGGATAAAAAGCCTGGAGTTTGTCCCGGACCGTTTTTTCATGTTTTTATGAAAAAATGTAAAAGTTTTGACTGCAATGATCAGAAGTTTCAAAACGGTTAAAGAATTAAAGGGGTAGGAATTAGCAAATTTTTAGAAAAAAGATCAAAGTTGTCAAACCGTTAAAGTTTTGTGGCCAAACTTTAAATATTAAAAGGTTCCTAAAAAGTGTAAAAATATTGATTGCAAGGATCAAAAATGTCAAAATAAGTAAAGAATGAGGAGCAAAGTACAGGGACCATTTATGTGAGTACGACGAAATACGAGTCATATGAATATAGGAATAAGAGTGTTATAAAACTAACAATTTTTATATACCAAATAATTAGACTTCATATAAACAATACAAAGATTTTAGTTTATATAAATCATTAATATAGTTGAAATGTATTCACTCCCGAAAGCAATAAAAGAGTTTAATAGAAATGGGAATCGTGACACTCACTTGATTTGCAGAAACAGCAAACACGAACAATTGAAATCTTGGTATTTTCTTCTAGCTTGCACTCTGTATTATACCCGTATAATACTAATATAATATATGAAGTTGTGTATAATAAGCTTGTTTTAGCTCAATTTCCTCATTTTTCATACAATACATGTGTATTTATACTTGAAGATTAGGATTTAAATAAGGTTCTTAAAACATCTGTCAGTTTCAACACATTTTTGGCAGCTCATCTTTCACATGCATCGACTGGGACCGATACGACTAGAAAGTAGATCGAACTGGCTTCAGAACGTGACCGAAAAGAGCATCTGGAGATGCTCCATGTGCTCGCATGCGCCACCACCACAAGCCATGGTGGTCCGGTCGCCGACAAAACTTCGTTGATTGATACATTAACTTGTAAAATCTGTATATTCTTCATACGAGCTCCGTTTCATTTAGATAGTTTCCAGCAAAAATGAATATGTGTTTACGTATCATTGTATAAATAAGAGTATATACTTTTATTTTAATAATATGACTTGATAAAAAAAATCAACAACTTGTATTATGTAATGTTTTAGATTCAAATACTTGTATAATTGTGTTTTCATAAACAAATACTTGATTTTTATAAAAATTCCCACATGGATTGATGTTTTATATATTTCAGTTACTCCAAATATTTAACATAGTAAATATTGTAATTTTACTTTCTTGGTTTGATTTTTACCGAACAAATTTACTTTTTACTTATGGCAATTTTAAAAATTTTACCACTGACTTGTTTGAGCATATTTTTCATAAATTTATTATTCAATAATTCAAACACATATATTAGGTCTGTTACATGTGTTTTCAAAACGAAAGAGTTACATAGAAATGATGTAATTTTTACGATTGTCACACATTGACGCTGCATTTAATACCATGACTCTAAACGATCTCGGGGATCCCAGCTGGTACATGGATATAGGTGTCACCTTGCACCTTGCTTCATATTCAAGTATTATCTCTTCTATCAGTAATACGCATCATTATAATTCAACTTTTGTTGGCAATGATTCATCCATTTCGGTCACTCAAACCGATCATACCACAATTCCCTCTTATGATCACCCCTTACATTTAAAACCACATTCCTGTCACACCCGATATCATCAAAAACCTTATTTTTGTTCGCAAACTTACTACTAGTATATTGATACTTCCATTGAATTTGATCCCTCTGGTATTACTGTGAAGGAGTTGCTGACCAAACAAGAGCTCCTTAGATCCGATAGCACCGACGACCTCTATCTCATCACTCCATCCTCGGTCGCCTTCATTACCATTGCTTCTCTTTGGCACCGATTCTTGGGACACCTCAGACCTCGCGTTCTCTAGTCTTTAATTTCTAGTGATTTTATTTCATGTAATAAACCTAGTAAAACTTTGTCTTGTAATGCTTGTAACACTCGGTTCCGAATCGCTTTGTTATTAGGGGTTGTGGACTAATCATCAGTTATCATAAGGTTTAGGGCCTTAGCGAAGAAAGGTTTTGTCACAACTAGCAATTCAGCTAGGAAATTATGTACTCTTGTAAACATCACCCATTGTGATACATGTAATCCTCATTGATATCAAACACTATGCTCAATCAATGACAACAAATTCAATCAAGGTTCATCAAGTAAAGTCCAAAACTCTATACAAACACTTCAAATAGTCAACTAAAGATTGGAAGCCCTACACAAATCCCGATTTAAGTCCATGATGGACTAGGATTTTCTTATTGGGCCTAATGGACCAATAAGCTTCCAATTTGACTATTTTGGGCTTAGAACTCTTAAATAGGCTCTAATTGGACCCAATCTCATGGGACTTAACCTTTTTGGGCCTTATAATTCTAAAATGGACTAGTTTACCTTTAATGGGCCAAGTTGGGCCACAACAATTCCAATAACCTTAATGGGTCATAAACTCTATTCCTTTACTCTAATGAGCTGTGAACACTCATAAAGGGGCCCATTAGGCCAAAAATCTTCATTATGGGCCTCATAACCTTTAACTAATCAAGAGAAGGCCCAAAACCCCTCCATTCTTTTCCCTTTCTCGGTTTTGAAAAAAAAAGAGGAAAAAGAAAGGTGATAAAGGTATGTAGTGACACCTCACTAATACAAGGAGGTAATCTATGCAAATACCTCACATGTTTCCAAGGCAAACACCATAAACTTTCATGTAATAACCCTTACACTAACCTCCCCATTCCTTCTTCTTTTAATCTCGGCCAAGGGAGAGAAGTCTCCATTCTCCATTTAAAACTTCCAAACACATTAAGACACCTTTCTAAAATCCTAAAAAAATTCTCACCTCTCTCAAATTTTCGTGGGTTGCCTTGTGTGTGTGTGACCAAGAATATCTCATCCAAGATCATCCTCTTTGGTAAGTTCTTATTTATATATATGGGTTAACTCTTTGATTTCATCAAAATTCTCTTCCTAACCCACCTCATTTCGTGATCTATACTTCATAGAGTTCAAAAACCACCTTAAGAGCTTGCTAGGGTCGATATCTCTTCACTTCTTCATCAAAAACCGAAACATCAAAGCAAATGTGAGTTCATACCCCCTTGTTTTCGGTTTTTACTTGTTTTTTTAGGGGGGGGGGGAGAATACAAGTATTATGTGATGATCTATGTGTGTTTGCATGCGATATGTGAATTCTTTAGTTTTTGGTTGTGATAATAAGAAATATTTGTTATATTTCGAGATCTATAACAAAAAGGGTGAAATAATCATGAACAAAAACTTGATAAACAAACATACATCATAGATCTAAGGGTTCTTAAGTTAAAAAGGTGAAAAACAAAACCAAAGAACCTTACAAGTGTTATTTTTGCAAAAATAGCAAAGATTGGGTGTAAATTGTAAATTTTCGGTTTTATGGGGGTTAAAAGTTGTTTTTTTTGTATAAAAGTTTATTTTTATGAAACCATACTTTTTAAAGGGTCAAAAACAAAAAATTTGGCATATTGGGCTTTAAATTGAGCCTCACGAGATTTTGGGCCCAAGGTTGCGAAAAAAAGGAAATCTTGAGGGGCTGAAATAGAAAACCTAACAAACTATGAGTCTAAAATGTAAATAAACTTTTTCAGGGGTTGAAAATGAATTTATTACTAAATTGGACTAAAAATGCAAAGTTTTTGATTTTAGGGTCAAAATTGTAAAACTTAGGGAAATTGGGCCAAAATTGTAACTTTTTGCAAATAAAGGCTGGAAATGACAAATGCAATAGTTTTGGACTGAAATTACTATTCAAATAAAGTTTGGGTGGAAAATGTCAATAAAAATGGTTTAAGGACCAAAAATGTCAATTTACATAAAAAGGGAATAAAACTGTCATTTTTATAGAAAAAGGCGCCACAATGGTTAATCTAAATGTTTTTGGGCCAAATAAACGATTATAACTTTTGGGGTTAAAAATATCAAGTTTATAACACATGATTTTAAAGATATACATATATATAAAGAAAACTTCGTTATAAATCAAACGTCAAAATATTTCGTTATTGCGAATAAACATTTGACATACCACGAACACCAACAATACGAACTTAAACTCGATAAAACATAAGCGATTCAAAAGTTGGGCTCAAATACCTTATATACGTGCTATTGGGCATTTGTGGCCCAGTATCATGTTTATTGGGCCCGATATATTCACACATGTTTATTGGGCCTCCGGTGGCCCAATTAGATGCCTAAGGGACCCTCAATGGCTTTTACATGCTATTGGGCCTCAGTGGCCCATTGGCATTGCTAGTAAGGTCCAAATCAAACATATGCATGATGGGCCAACGTGCCCGTCTGATACTCGACAGCCTATGATAACATACATGATTAGTGGGCCTCTGCTGCCCTCTTCTCTTCGTCTGTTAGGCTTATCTATGTTATTCTAGTAAACATAAAATTAGGTTGATAAACAAGGTTATTCAAATTCAGTTGGATTTATTGGGAAATAATGGGTGACACTATTAAGTGTCGGTCGTAGTTTGTAGTTATAACCAGAGTCTCCTGGAGGGAGAGCAAGAGTTTGTGTATAGATCTATACGGGGGTGACTCCCCCACACCTGAGTTGTTCGCTACAGTTAGACTCGGCCAGTCTAGGGTGACAAAATCTTAAATCAATTTCGGCATTCGCTAGAATGCCAAGACAGACGAACTAGTCATTATTATGCATGGTTATAACGACTCGCATAGAGATCCAACACCATCAAAGTAGTCAGGGGAAAACATACTTATTCGTTGTGACGATGCAATAATACAAAACTATCATACTATTTATATCGGAAAACATCGGGTTTTCCATGGGAACAACGTTATTCACTCCAATACACAACAACTATAATACGATAATCAATTTTGAATGACAATCACTTTTACTTGTTTTGAAATCACATACACATGCCCTTATCTGATCATCGCATCTTTTCGCAACAGTTTTTGTACAGAAAATATCGGATTTTCTGGGTTTTACAAACAATACAAACAAATTTCATATCAAATGTGCTTATGAACTCACCAACATTATATATGTTGACGTTTTCAAAATAACTTGTATTCTCAGGTAACAGATAAGCTGAAGAACAATATCAAGTGTGTTAGGATGTTATGTTATGAAAAATTCTCAAACAATTTATATTATGGATGTGTAATGTTTAAACAATGTACTTGATGTGAACAATGACAGTTGTATTATGTAATGTTGGTGATGTATGTGTTGTTCATGTATATTCATTGTGATGATATTATAATTTAAGTCACACGAGCCCTCGGACGTTTCCGCCATTTGGTTCGGGGGTGTGACAGGTTTAGACCCATTTGGATGTGGGTGATGTTGGATATGTGATGAAAGGGTTCAGTTTGTACTTTAGAGCCCAAGGGTATCGATAAAGGCGTTGGTTCGGGCGTTTAATGAATTTTGGATTTTAGTTTGGTTAGTTTTTAGGCTAAATAAAGTTTATGAAAGTGTAGGGCTTCTCGTTACCTTTTTGTGGATATAAAGAACGTCAAAAACAGATAAGGGATGCAAAAGTTATGATCATTTGAAGTTATATGGGTTTTGGACCAAACCGGGTACGCATGGCGTACCAGGAGGGAATGTTTGGCGTTCAAAGGAAAATGGACGCGGGCTAGCTTGGGGACGCAGGGCGTTCACTAGGTAGTTTCAAAAACTCATTTTTAGAGTTTGGCCCCTTTATCAGCATCATTATGGACCCAAACCTCTTTCATTCTTCAGCCTCCATCCTCTCTAACCCTAAGAACGAAACCCTAGCCCCCATTTGAGTGATTCTTGAGCTTCAAAGTGATTTATATGTGTTTTTAGTGCTTGATGAGGAAGAAGGAACTTCTTGAAGAGTCATTTCTTGACTTGGAGCTTTTGGATTCAGGCTTTGTTAACCTAGATCTAACTTCTGGAGGTATAAAGTCTCAACCTTGACAACTTTTTCATGTATATCTAGCTAGGTGGCACTTTGTTATGATTCTGGTCCCTTTGTGGTGGTTCTTGTGAGTAGAAGTTGATCCAGCACCTTTGAGCTTCATATTTGGCCCTTGTTGGGGTTATGGAGTCATAAAGTTTGGATCTTGATGAGTATAAACCTTCCATGCATGATTTGGTGGTCATTTGATGAAGTTTGGGACTTAGGGTTTTGATTTGGGTCCCATTGAGTTATGTTAAGTCATGAAGTCGGAAACTTTATGACTTAAGAAGTCCCTTGAACTCAGATCTGGAAGTTGGAAATTTAGACTTAATGGATTGAGTTGAGAAGATGCACTTTTGGTCCCTTTTTTAACTTAAAGGATTAGATCTTGACTTCTTGGATCATTCTAATGGAAAAAGTTGGAAACTTTATCCATTATTGAGATATTAAGAGCATAAAAATGTAATCTTGGGTGTTGTATTCAATCCATGCATGTGTTAGATGGTCTTATTGGGTTAAAGGTTAAAACTTTGACTTTAAGCGCTTAATGGATATGCAAGGTCATAAAGTTGGAAACTTTATGACCCTCAGTGACATATTGGACCTAGATTTGTGTTTGGACGAAAGGACTTAAGGTATTAATGTTGGGTTATGAGCATAACAACATTCCTATGGTGTTCATGCAAACCCTAATGTTTGGATCTAGTTTTTCTAATTGTATATGCAAATTGTCCAAGACTTGTACAACCCTAATCTAGCATACAACAAAACTAATTGAATATCAAATATATAAGTTAGAAGAATACATTGATTGTTGATTGAAGATCTTGAAGCTTTGAGAACCTTAGCACCCTAAATGTTGTGCCTCTAATGAATCAAAAACACCAAAAGCAATTGGATGAAGCAAGAGATAGAGGGGAGAGGGAAAATTCAACTCCAAGACTTCTAGGGTTAGGTCTAGCCGAATTCTCATGCCCAAGGGGTATTTATATAGGTGTGTGAATTAGGGTTTCAGTCATTATCCTTATCTGGTTACTTAGCCACCAAGCAGCCTATAAGATAATTCTAGAACCCATGATTTGGACGAATTCCTAAGGCCTTATCCTTAGAATTTGTCCACCCTATACTCTAGGGTTTCCTTACCCAACTTTACAACTATCACATAATTACAAGTTCAGTCCCTTAATTCAATTAACCTCTTTTGAACACAAAATTAACTCTTAATTAATTCTTGACCAATGTTAATTAAATAAATATAATTTCTCTTTTAATATATTATTCTTATAATATATTAATAAACCATAATAACCTCTTTCTCTATTATTCATCCAATCAAGTTGCTTTGGTGAAGGCAACCCAAAAGGACCATGCTACAACCGGGTCAAGTTCATACCAAATATAGTTATGGACTTAGACACTAATCCAACAGTCTCCCACTTCGATAAGTCTAATAACTATAAATGCAAGTATGACTTCAGGATCCGGTTAGCAATCGCAGTTCTCAAAACTCTGATCTTATCAGTAACTTGTCCTTTTGATAAGGGATCGTATAATCCTCCGTTCTCAAGATATCTTGCGGACAATTACATGGAACTTATTGTCCAACAGTTTGTTTCTGGATTTCTGATTTGTCTGACATAGAACTTAATTGAACACATCAACTCAGTTCTGACCGGGCCCGACACATAAGTCAAACCAAATCATCGAGGGGCCCAAGATATCTCTTTACCCTCTTAGAATAAAAGGAACATATAAACTTCAACTCATATGCATTTACCATTTACTCATCAAATCATACACAACATTGTGTTTTATGACATCAAGTTACTGATGCGTTTACGCATTATTAATGCACAACCAACTCGCAAACAATAAACCATATATCTAGGTTTCAAGATTATATGACATTATCGTCTCACAATCACTCGAGATAAATTCCATGAAGTGATTCATGTGAGCGTGGGTTTATTCCAATGCTCAAATGTTATTCATAAGCACTCATGAACGTTGTAGCAAACTTTTGCTATGTCTAAAACACTTTAGGCAGTCTACACACCAATTCATGATAATCTTCATTCATACCTACTTCCAAAGTATGATCGACTGTGGATTGTTTAAATATTTCTTATTATTTGGGAAGTCAAAACATGCAAAGTGAAACAATAGTAAATAATCAACACAAGACAATACTTTACTTATAAATAAAACACCTTTATTTAAATCATCAAATGTCAATTACAATTTACTATTACAAGTTTCTAAAGTTATCTAATCACTAAAACTAATATCGTCCTTCAGCCCGATGCTCCTAGCGTGCTGCAAGTGCTTAACCCTACTTAGTCCCTTCGTAAGGGGATATGCTGGGTTATCCTCTGACAATACCCTCTTCACTACGAGGAGTCCCTCTTCTAACCGATGTCTAATAAAGTGATATTTCCTGTCGATATGTCAGGATCTGCCATGATCCCTCAGTTCCTTGGTCAAGGCAACCGTACCTTCGTTATCGCAGAAAATCTCCATAGGCTCCTTTATGGCTGGCACAACACCAAGGTCTCCGATGAAGTTCTTCAACCATATTGCCTCCTTTGACGCTTCGCTCGCTGTAATGTACTCTGATTCGCATGTTGAATTAGCTACGGTCTCTTGCTTGGAACTCTTCCAAGTCACTACTCCTCCATTAAGGGTAAAGACCCAGCCCGACTAAGACCGAAAGTTGTCTCGGTCAGTCTGAAATTTGGCGTCACTGTACCCTCGCACCCTTAAGTCATCACTCTCACCGAGGATAAGAAACCATTACTTAGTCCTCCGAAGGTACTTAAGAATATTTTTGACTGCGGTCCAATGTGCTCTGCCAGGATTCCCTTGATATCTGCTGACCATGTTCAACGCGAAGCCCACATCAGGGCGAGTACAAGTCATAGCATACATGATCGAGCCAACTGCGGAAGCGTAAGGAACTCTACTGATTTCTGCTATCTCGGCTTCGGTACTCGAGCTTTGAGTCTTACTCAACTTGATATTGCTTTGGATTGGTAACTCCCCTTTCTTGGAATCCTCCATACTAAAACGTTTCAGCACCTTATCCAAGTAAGTACTTTGACTAACTCCTATTAGCCTTTTACTCCTGTTTCTCACTATCCTTATTCCCAGAATATAGGCAGCTTCCCCGAAGTCCTTCATAGAGAAACACTTCCCAAGCCAGGACTTAACCTCCTACAAAGTTGGGACGTCGTTTCCTATGAGTAGTATTTCATCGACATACAAAATGAGAAAACTAATTATACTCCCACTGGCCTTGACAAACACACATGACTCATCCTCGCTTCTCGAAAATCCGAACTCTTTGACTTTCTCATCGAAACAAAGATTCCATCTGCGAGACACTTGTTTTAGTCCATAAATGGACTTCTCAAGCTTACACACTCTATTAGGGTGCTTCGCATCAACAAAACCCTCTGGCTGACTCATGTAAACATCCTCAGCCAACTTCCCATTAAGGAAAGTGGTTTTGACATCCATCTACCATATCTCATAATCATGAAATGCAGCAATGGCGAGCAACACCCTTATAGACTTTATCTTTGCTACTGGTGAGAAGTTCTCATCGTAGTCAACTCCGGGAGTTTGAGTAAAGCCCTTCTCAACCAATCGCGCCTTATAAGTGTGTACCTTCCCATCCATGTCGTTCTTCTTCTTGAAGATTCATTTGCACCGACCGTCTTTCGACCTGATACATTGTCAACCAAATTCCAAACTTGGTTATCATACATGGACTGGATCTCACTGTCCATAGCCTCTTTCCACTTCGCAGACTTCGGGCTTGCCATGGCTTCCTTGTAGCTACAAGGTTCATCCAAATTCACTAGTGTACTATCAATAATGAACGTATCACCTTCACTTGTTATATGAAAACCATACAACACAGGTGGAACACTAACTATACCAGAACGTCTAAGAGGTAAGGACTCGTCAATTGATTCAACAAGAGTTTCTTCCTCAGATTGAGTGCCAGTGTTAGAGGTTCCTTCATCGCTTGACTCTTGAATCTCTTCAAGATCAATTTGCCTCCTACTATCCTCTTGGCTTATGAGTTCTAGTTCTCGGAAAACCCCTCTCCTCGCAATGAAGACGACATAATCCTTCGATCTATAGAAGAGATATCTAAAAGACTTTTGTGGGTAGCCGATGAAAATACATAGCTCACTACGAGGTTCGAGCTTGTCGTGAGTCTCTCGTCTTACGAAAGCCTCGCAACCCCAAACCTTGATATGTGCCAACGAGGGAGCTTTCCCTGTCCACATCTCGTGAGGAGTTTTGGCAAGCTTCTTGGTTGGGACTAGGTTAAGGATATGGACGACAGTCTCTAAGGCATACCCCTAGAATGAGATAGACAACGAAGCCCGAATCATCATGGAACGAACCGTGTATAACAAGGTTCGATTGCGCCTTTCGGCCACACCATTCAATTGGGGTGTCCTAGGAGGCGTCAATTGTGAAACAATTCCACATTCCCTTAGATAGTCGTGGAATTCAGCACGAAGATACTCTCCTCCTCGATCGGATCTTAGCATCTTAATTTTCCTGCCTAGCTGATTCTCCACTTCTGACTTAAACTCTTTGAACTTTTCAAAAGTTTTTGACTTTTGCTTGATCAATTAGATATACCCATATCTGCTATAATCATCGGTAAAAGTCACATAGAAGCGACATGCATCCTTTGTGGTGGATCTAAAGGGTCCACACACATCCATATATATGAGATCCAATAAACCCTCACCCCTATCACAAGTACCAGTGAATGGTGAATTTGTCATCTTTCCAAGTAAACAAGACTCGCACACGTCATCGTCCTTAGGTCGAATGACTCCGACACTCCACACTTTTGGAGTTGGGCTATGTGTTTCTTGTTAACATGTCCAAGAAGACAATGCCACAAACATGCTTTGTCCAAACTATTGGAAGAATCGACATGTAAAACATTATTTCCTAAGTTATCAACAACCATCACAGTTTCATATATTCCATTACAAGGCAATGCTTTAAAATAAAGAACACCATTAAAGAAAGCATTAATAGAAACTTTTTCATTATCAAACAAAAATCTAAATCCTTGTTTATATAAACCATGAAAAAAAATAATGTTTTGTGTCATTTGTGACGAATAGAAACAATTATTCAAATCTAGACCTAACCCACTATTAAGCACTAAAGAGTAAACTCCAATCTTGGTGACAGACGACGCTTTCCTATTCCTGAAACATCCCAAAATACGACCCAAAATTTTTTGTTTAAATAATACTAAAAATCATAACACTGGATACCATATCATAAAATCGTACGTCATGTATCTCAAAAACCATAACAAAAGTGTCGTATCAAAAGCTATATCAAATCATAAATAAATGTCTGAACAAAAACTCCCAAGAAAATAAGCTGAAGCTGTGGTGTGTGCGATGCCATCATCCCGAGCTCTTCCCTTTGCCTGTGGAAGTACCTGAAACCAAAACTGAAACTGTAAGCACGAAGCTCAGTGAGCTCCCCCAAACTACCATATACCATACAATAACATATAAAGCACATACTGGGCCTTGCCCACTGCATCGGACCGAGGTCCGGACTAACTGGGGCCTTGCCCCCTACATCGGACCGAAGTCCGGAACTAACTGGGACCTTGTCCCCTGCATCGGACCGAAGTCCGGACTAACTGGGGCCTTGCCCCTGCATCGGATCGAAGTCCGGAACTAACTGGGACCTTGTCCCCTGCATCGGACCGAGTCCGGACTAACTGGGGCCTTGCCCCCTGCATCGGATCGAAGTCCGGAACTAACTGAACATAGCATAGCATAAACGTATCAACAAGCATGAACACATATACTGTATACTGCATCGGGCCGTAGCCCGGAACACATAACACATAAATCCTGTCTGAGCCACGAAGGCATCAAACATACTAACTACTGCATCGGACCGAAGTCCGAAAACTACTGCTAACTAAACGGGCCAGCATTGTGGCCTTAGACCCGTTCCTACTGGAAGAAAACTCACCTCACACTGCTGAAGTCCTGCTGACAAAACCATAGCTGCTGGATGACAGATTTCCGATCTGTCAATATCAAAATAACACTCAATTAATAATTGGGTTCCAACTCATAGTCATAAGTCCATGCTTGGGGGTAAAAGGCTACTATACCCCTATCTTGGCTTGATCCCAAGGCCCAAACCAAAGGCCCAAAAGTCCAACTATGGCTTAAAGCCCAACATATGGCCCAATTTTCCAAATTGGGCCCAAGCATATACATGGTCTTATTCTAAGGCCCAACATCTTAAGGCCCAATTATGGCCCATCTATGGCCCAATTTTCCAAATTGGGCCCAATCCTTCATATGGGCCTTACCCTAAAGCCCAACTAATTACTCTAGTCCATTTGATTATTCTTGGATGGCCCATTAATAATCCAATCAAGGCCCAATTGAAAGGCCCAATAATAAACCCAAGTGAAATTAGGGTTTCACATAAAATGATGATTAGGGTAAAGTTTCTTACTTAACCCATTAAGGACTTAATCCATTAAATCCCACATAACCTTAGGTTAATTTGCAATGATTATTAATTAATATCTCAGTTATTACATATTTCCCGTGTGTCCCGATTAATTCCCCAAAATAGGGTTTTATTGGGTCAATTAGGGCCCATTAGACCCATTAGGGTTCCTCACAAAATGACAATTAGGGTTAAGTGTTTCTTACTTAACCCATTAAGAACTTAATCCATTAAGGGCTTAATCCATTAAGTCCTTTACTCTGCTAGATAAATGGTATATAAATGGTATGGAGTAATTAGGCTTAATACATACTCCAATCCCAATGGCCCAAAAGTGGTCCAAATAAGTCCAAGGCCCAAATACTCACAATTAGGGTTTTCCATCCAAACATGGCCCAATAGGCCCAAAATTAATCTCTAAGCCCATTAGGGTTTTCTAGCGAGGCACCACCCACTACCACCTCGGGTAGTGGTGGTCAACGGCGGCGGCCACCACCTTACTGTGGTGGTTATGGTTCTTTTGATTATTCTTAGATAATTACAATTACAATGCTTAAACCAAAACTAAACACACACACACTAACACAAACACACACACAACCACCCTAGTGGTGGCCGGCGGTGGCTGCTCTTGATTTTTCCAGCTAGACAAAACACAAACCATAAAATACGTCTCTTGCTCGGGAATGCACACGACCACCCACTTCACGGTGGCGTACGGAGGTCCGATAGCAATAGCAGCGGCACAACGGCGGCAGCCACCATTTCCAATGGTGGTGGTGGTTCCTGTCCACAAATCACACATACTACATCACAATTAATAAACACACACACACACAGCCACCTCCTACGGTGGCTGGTGGCGGCAAAGGGCAGAAAACGGTGGCAGCCTCCACCATGAGGTGGTGGCGGTGGATTTCAAACCAAATGACACCTGGCTTATACATACAACTCGTGGCAGCAATCCATGTCCAAAAACAACACAAGACCAAGACTCCCAACCACCGACTAGGAGGCTGAGGTCGTCGGAGTAGGCAGAATTGGCGGTTCAAGGGCCGCCGGTGTTCACAGCCTTCAAACACGGCGTCAAAACACCAAAACGAACGAAGGAGAAGAAGAATGTGTTGCGACTAGCTTACCAGATGTCTCTGACGGCTCATGAACCACGCACAACGACCCAGTTCCATTCCGATTTGGCGACTCCTCGACTGCCCATGGCGTCTCCGGCAGCAACGTAGTGATGGCGCTCCTCGGCGGGCAACTCTGTCTGATCGGAATAACGAGAAGGGAAGCGATGGCTGAGAAGGTTCACGTGAGGTGGCGTCGGCTGAACCCACACATGGCGGCTGGTGAAGATGATCTATTAAGTCTAGGGTTTTAGGAGGCGACATGGGTAAGGGATACGGGATTAAGTCCCGCTCATTTCAACATTTATTAGATATACAACTTTGGTCCCTCCTTCTCGTTTTCTTTTCAAGTTTAGACTATAATTACCTTTTAAACCCTGATCCCATAATTTCCTTTCATAGTAGATCCCTAAATTACTAATAAGCCCCCTAAGCCTTCAAATCCTTTCGAATTAAGTCCCAATAATTACCACTGAGCCCTTGCCTTCATAAATATTTACAAACTGGATCCAAAACTTACACTTTTAACCCCTGACTACTAAAATTGTGACAATTAACTCCTCAAATCCAACACCATGCTATATAATTATTGATTTTAAGGCTATTATACAATCATTAATTTATTCATTTATTTATTTAATAAACGGGGTGTTACAACTCTCCCCTACTTAAATTAGATTTCGTCCTCGAAATCAGTCCTTACCATTCCTTACACGCTAACTACCCAAGTAACATGGCCACAATCCTGTGCACACCCTAGTCTTCCCCAGGGTAACCGTGACTAATCTTCGCAAAGCCCTAAAATCCACATATAAACGAATTTCTTGCAACAATCACCACTACCAAATCTGAAACCTGCAGTCTCGAGGTGGTCTAAATCCCTGACAGACCACTCATACTGAATCATTATAGCCGAACCCCGCGGTGGGTGACTTAGCATTATTTAGCAATCTGTTACGCTTATCATACATGAGGTCCTCAAATACCATTACTGCTGGAGACCCAAAACTGTCTGAAGCACTGATATGCCTGAAAACATTGAACTGTCTGAAACACTGGCTGTCTGAAAACATTGAACTGCCTGAAACTATATGCTGCCACATGGCTGCTTCCCAACATTTACCGATACCTACCTGGTCTCGATTTTTCGCCAATCATCTGAAATATCGGGTTCCAGCCCGACTGCAGAGCCAAAGGACTCCCTACTTAGTCGTCTCACACGACTTCAAAACAAAATTCTTCTATGGAACTAGTTGCCACTAGTTATCATGACACTGAGGCTCTAACAACCTCCTGATCCAACCAATCGGGTCCATGCGTCGAATCTTGACGCCACCAAATCCCAAGCTAAACATGATTGCTACATGACCAATTGTAGCCTTATACAACAAGCAACCTGAAGCAATCCATTGCTTCCTTGATCTCAAAACTGCAGTGGCGTTCCTACAGTCTTATCACTGGCTCAACTAGATCTAATCCATCCAGATAATTCCAAAATCCAATCCGTGGATTTCCATATCCTTACTGCTACACCCTAACTGGTGGGTACTATTGTTCCTCCCGCGTCCTAACAACGCGCTCATGCTGTCTACCAGCCAAGTGAATGCTACGGCTACACCCGCAAACTTACCACACTCTATCATTATCTGGCTGCTAGTGAATGCTACGACTATACCCGCAGACTTACCACACTCTAACACTATCTGGCTGCTAGTGAATGCTACGGCTACACCCACAGACTTACAACACTCTGATACTATCTGGCTGCTAGTGAATGCTACGGCTACACCCGTAGACTTACAACACGCTATCACTATCTGGGTCGAACGCGCACTTGACCTAACACTCTACTGAACCCATGACCTGACTGGAATCCCCAAACTGATTCCCTAAGTCCGGCTATCAACATTCCGAGGACGCGATCTCATTATTGGCAAGTTTTTCCGAACTTCCAACTCACAATATTCTCAAACCATACAGCCGCTTGGGCTGTCTTCCTTCCTAACAAGGATGCGAAACTTATCCCAGTTTCAAAACTGCTCCTACTTCTGAATCCTTGGATGATTCTTCCCCACTTTGATTCAACTAACGTCTTACAACACACAATACTGGAAGGATTTGTTGGATTAGTGTCTAAGTCCATAACTATTTTGGTATGTACTTGACCCGATGGTGCATGGTCCTTTTGGGTTGCGTTCACCAAAGCAACTTGATAGAATGAATTATGGAGAGAAAGGATTAATTATGATTTATTAATATATTATGAGAATAATATATTAAAGAAGAAATCATATTGTTTAATTAATATTAGTCAAGAATTAATTGATAATTAATTTTGTGGCTAAAAGAGATTAATTAAACTTAAGGGACTGGAATTATAATTATAAGATAATTGCAATTGGGCTATGGATTACCTTATAATATAAGGTTGGACGAATTCTATGGGCAAACTCATTAGAAATCGTCCTAGGCCTTTAAGGAAGGAGTCCATGGGTTGCTTAGGGCCTAAGCATCCAAATTAGGGTTTCCTTGTTTGATAACCCTAATAGCCTCATTATTTAAAGATCCCTAGAGCACCAAAAACGTGTGGAAGTAACTCCTTAGGGTTTTGGACGGTTTTTGGGTGTCTCTTCTCTTCTCCTCTTCATCCTCTTGCTCTTGGTGTTTGTGAACCATTAGAGGAGTGACATTTGTGACTATAAGCTTTCTAAAGTCATTACAAGGAGGATTTGAGATTATTATTGCTACATAACAATCAAGGTATGATCTAAACCCTAATTCATATGTTATATTGATTATCACATGCTAGATCTAGGGTTTGAAGTCTTATATGAATTGCATGTACAATAGAGAAACCTAGATCCAAGCATTAGGGTTTGTATGAGCACATAGGATGTTCTTATGGCCAAAACCCATCAGTGGTATCAGAGCCTTGATTGGTTTCTATTGTATTGATGCCTTGTATGTTTGTTCAAGCTGTAAAATCGAGTTTTGGGCTCCCTGACTGATGAACTTGGCGAGTAGCCCTCAACTCGGCGAGTCCATAGAGGAACTCGGCGAGTTCGAGCGTCAGAAAGAGGGGATTTCGGGATTTCTTGCTGTTTTACTCATGGATACTTGTCTTATCTGTTTTAGGTCATTAAAATCCGATTTTATACATATTTATGAGTATATCCTTGATTAAACAAAAGATAATTACCAATTGATTAGATAATAACTTCCTTATTTGATTAAAGTTTGATTATTTGTATTAATTGGGTAACTTATCTTGCAAGAAATTGATTTTAGGTCAAATTAGATAATAATTAGATTAATTGTTTAATTTAAGTTATTTGCTATTTGATCCTTGTGTTATGAAAAGTTTCAATTTTCCCCCTTTAGGTTTTATAGTTTAAATTTGAACTCAAAAGTTTTGTTTAGAAATTTAAATGGTTGAAACCCTAATGTTTTGAAATGCTTCAAAACTTGCCCTCAAGTTTTGGAATTTAAAAGTTGATTAAAAGTTTAATTTAGGAATGTTAAATTCTAAAACCCTAGTATTGTTTTGAAAAGTTCAAATCACACCCTTATGGTTTTATTAATTAATTAAGGTGTATAATTAAAAGAGATTTAATAAATCCATATAGTTTTTGGTTTACAATATAATTGAATTAAAATTATAATTGTTAAATTTGACCACCTAGTATTTTAAAAGTGTAAAATACACCCTATACTATATATAACATTAAAAGTCTAACATTATATATATGTATGAGTAAAAGTCAGTCTTACCGTTAGTAGGCCTCATTCACGAAGCTGGTCTATAAGGGGTGTTTAAGGAAATTGCCTATAAAATGGCGATTGAATGGGTATCCACTCTTACCCACCGCACTCTTGACTAGTGGAGGGTCGTTAGCCGAACGGGTAGGATAGGACAGAAACCTTCAATTATAAGTATAATGAAGTACAAAAGTAACTAAATGTTTTTACAAATTCCCAATCATAGTTACTTTAGGCAAAAGTGAATTGATGCAATTCCATGAAATTACACTTTGTACCCTTGCAAAGACGTTAGTGGAGCGTGTGTGGTTAACCGGCACACTAAATGGTTCTAAACAAAGGTAGCAAAGGGTGACTCAATGTTTGTCATAGTTCGGTGGAGCGTGTGTGGTTAACCGGCACATCGAATAGGTGACTGTAACATGTGGGGGCACCATGTAAGTTTGCATAGTTATTCACACCCGCTTTGTGATCCTCGGCATCCCAGTCACAAACTAGAGGGTCATATCGAGATTTAAACATGCCATTGAAAAGTTCAATGAATCTCAAAGGATCTAGGAGTTTTCAAAGGATTTAAAACTTAATCGGTTTTTCGTTTTTCATGGTGGAAAATTAGTGAATCGTCATTTACTTACCTTCAAATGTTCTGCAATTTGGGTTACGGCATCCCTCTCCCGAGTTGTAGAATATTGTGTTGGGTCCTAGCCTTAATATCTTATTTGGGTGATTTATTAAGGACTCAATCAATCAACTAACTTGAATTTATTTTTCTCCCGTTTTGTAGATGTCAAAGTACGACAACTATGGTCTTCCCAAATCCCGTGGAACAAGCATTCCACATAAAGATGATATTCCACGATTCGATCGAGGAACAAGAAATCATGCTTCACTTCCTCCACCTCCTCCAATTATTCTCCCTAACCCACAAGATCGAAGAATTGAAAGGTTCAATGTCACTAAAGCCCTATTGGAAATGAAACATGAAGATGGTAAACCCGTGTGTGCCCACGTTCTAGGAATGAAATCACACATCGATAGGTTGATAATGTTGGGTGTGTCATTCCCTGATAAATTGGCTGTGAACTGGGTTCTGCAGTCACTCCCTGAATCGTATAATGAGTTCAAAAGAAAGTATTATATGATGGATCATGACGAAAACCTCATTGACCTAAATTACATGCTCATTGCTGCTGAATCAGATATGATTTGGCAAAGCAATGGAGCATATTTGTTGGGAAAGTCAACCAACCATGCTTCTGAGGACGTTCTAGGAGAACTGACCTGCGTTTGCTGCCAAGAGAAAGGGCATTGGATACAAGTCTGCCCTAAGAGCCTGAAGAGTCCAAAAGATGGGAGAGTCAAAGAGTATGACTGTGCTTCAGGTAAAATCCACTATCTAACTCCATTAAGTTCCTATTCGTTGATTCTTAATACATGATGTGATAAGATTGCATTTGAATGTTTTGCAGGATCAGTGAAAAGAGAGGAAGCTTGATGAAAGAGCAACATGAGTCTAATCACGAAGAAATGGATCTCGATCGCATGGATTTGAAGATTAGATTTTGAGCTTAGAAAGTTATGATAGAGTTGTTAGGAATTTTTTCTTTTGACTACATAGTTTTCAGTTGATTTTGCATTGTAAGGACAAATGTTTTCTGCTGCTTTTATGAATAAAATAAATTTTGGTTTGACTTATTTATTTATTTATTTATTTCCTTGCAATGAAATCGTTATGAAAAATTGATGTTCGCATATTTCTACAACAAATGGATGTGATTCTTAATTATGTTATTTATGGAAATGTCAAGAATTTACCAAATAGGGAGAGTTTCTCATCATCCAAGTTTCAAGTGGACAGAAACTTGGAATCATGCAACTTGGTTGCACGATGAATGAGAAATTTCATATTTGGAAATTAGACTAATTCGTTGACAAAGTGTCAAGTGAAGGACTAAGAGATCGAGTACACAAAGTTGTGTGTTGATTAAGTCCACCACAAGAGTAACAAAGGTATTCGTCATCATTTACTAAATGTTTAGTAAATGTGATTATACTTATAAGATTAAGTGTAATTCTGAATTGATTGAAAAGGTTTAAGTCAATAGCAGAACGAATAAGAAGAATCAAGTAGGCAGAAAGATAAAAGTTTCTCTATTCTAAGAAGAAGGGAGAGTACCTTTTATCATGTTTTATGATAGGTCTTAATGATTAAGAACCATATCTCAATTGATCCTCTAAGCGAGTCTTAGTGCAATTGTATGTATAAGAAGAGGAATCAAGAATTGAAGAAATGGTTAAATCAGAAAGTCAATCATACTTCGTTCCAAAACAAGTCTTAGAGTTAAGATTGTGACATTGAGTGACAAGCATTAAGAAGGTTTATAACATTCATCAAATGTAGAATTTAGAAAAGGTTTTTCTTATTCTTGCACATTTGAAATTGGTAGGTTGTGATGTCTTGGATAAGACAAAGACCAACTAGGACCAATTGTATGAAGTGTTTTGTCTTGATAAAAGCTACACTAACTCTTGAATATTTTTTTTGTCAAGAAATGTTTATTGACAAGAGAATCTTATATGTCAAGGAGTCAGTGGGAGTCTTAATGGTCTTGAAAGGTTTCAAGAACAAATCAAAATAAACCTTATCGAACATCACTAGCACACGACTTGAGGTTTACAACCTATCGTGTTGACACTATCTTGTTTCTGTGCCGCTTCAATTGAGTTAATTATGCATGTGATTTCTATGAGTTCTCA
Organism: Lactuca virosa; assembly: GCF_052849685.1. Classification (NCBI taxonomy): domain Eukaryota; kingdom Viridiplantae; phylum Streptophyta; class Magnoliopsida; order Asterales; family Asteraceae; genus Lactuca; species Lactuca virosa. Next base: position 34,466,032 of record NC_136434.1, read on the forward strand.
TTTGAATGCATAAAAGTCAAGCACCTTGATCAATGGAAAGTACATTGATGGGAAAGGGTGAGCTGCTTAACTACTTGGAAGACATGGTGGGCACTGGTGTTACCATAAGGCAAGAAATCAAGATTGAAAAAGTTCGGTCCATATGAGTTTGGGTTTGTCGCAAACTTTGGTTTTGACAAATTCACATGGATAGGAACACATACACCATTAAAATCTAAGTGTCATAAGATTCCCTCCTTCATGAAAATGACTATGAGGAAATGCTTTCACTAAGAGAGATTTTAAGAAGACAGTGATTGTGAAAATTGGATTCTCGATTTCGATTATGGTTACGGTATCCCTTTCCATGATTCGAATTGTGAGATTTGGCAATTAGTCTAAATTGTTTAGACACACATATGAGCTATCTAAGGGAAATGTGTATAAGCTTAGATAAAGGATTATCAAAGCATTAGGTATTAGAAACATGAATTTAAGAAATTCAATAGGTATTATTTTTCTGAAAGTTAAGCTGTTTCTGAATACATGTCAAAGCTAGTGGGAGCATAAGTGTTATGTTTATAATAATCATCGTGATAGTGGGAGCATAAATGTTATGCTTGTATTGCAAGTTAGCAATATTAATTATAGAAAACAAGAGTCATACTTTGCAAAGTTGTAAGGGTTGAATAGTTGTTTTTCTATAATTAAGGGAGAGAATATTATGCTTCATTTCAAATCTAAAGGCTTAGGTTGTGGAATGTTAATAATTTTAGTCAAGGATACATAGTGTGTTCTTAAATTTCAATTATGATTACGACATTCCTCTTCATAGTTCGAATTGTGAGAACGTAGCACATAAAATATTATGACAAAAGATTGATAAAGTATCAAATCTTTATGTAAGACATTATGCATCGTGTCCCATACGCTTCGGGTATAGGATCAATTGCAAATGCTATAATATTTGACCATTCTAAAATTTTTCCAAATGTCTAGCGCATTGAGAGAGAAAAAAGGACAAGAATCGGTTTTGACTAAGATAATTAAACAACTATCAAAGGACAATCCAAAGTTCGCCGATGATTGGTCGCTTGTGAGTAGTTGGAAGTATAGTATTGGATGGACCATATCGGCATTATTATGAATAGAAAAGATTCTATTAAGAATGAGTTGTCATATGGCAAATATGGAAATGGTTCCATATTGGGAGTTGGATATTGAGAGTCTATGTCTGGATTAGAAATTTTATGCAAAAGGATGTTCAAAGGAATGTACTTTGAGTGAGAGAAATCACGTCTATGGAATTGTATTGTAACAATCTCAAATAGAAGACTTTGTAATTTCATTGGCAATAGTTATTGTGACTTTTGTGCTATGACATTACGAAAGGATCATTGCATAAAATGTTAGAATCTAGCATATTCTATAAGTGGCAAGAATTTGATATTCTTTCACTTATGAAAAGGATTAGGAGTTGTGAAATGAGTATGATTGGAAATGTGTTCATTTGATCTATTTCACAAAGTAAAAACCATAGGTAAACATTGTGTGCATGCTAGGAGCATGGGACAAGTGTAGTAATAATTCAAATAAGAAGTTGATTACCCGAAACAACAAATAATGAGTAATCGATATGGTGATAAATAAAAAGTGTTTTATTTATACTCAAGGTTTGAGGCCATATGGGATTAGTATTATTCTTGTGTTTCACTTTGCATGTTTTGACTTCCTGCATAATTTAATTGGTTGAGAACAGTCATATTATTCAAACGGACCACGGCCGTTCATATGTTGGAAGTAGATATGAATGAAGGCTGTCGTGAATTGGTGTGTGGATTGTCTAAAGAGTATTAGACATAAGCAAATGTTTGCTGCAACGTTCATGAGTGCTTATGAATATGATTTGAGCGTTGGATTAAACCCACGCTCACTTGGATCATTTCATGAATTGTATCACGAGTGATTGGTGAGACGATAACATCTTATATTCTTGAAACCGAGATGTGTGAGTTGTATCTTGCGAGTCGGTTGCACATTGATAATATCTAAACGCACAAGTAACTTGGTGTTATAAAACACATTGTTGTGTGTGATTCGGTAAGTGAGTGCAAGCGAGCATTGAGTCAAAGTTTATCCGTTCCTTTTATCCAAAGTAGGATAAAAGCGATATCTTTGGGCCCCTCGATGATTTAGTGATGACACCTAAGCGCTTGGCCAAGCCGGGACTAAATTGATGTGTTCAATTGTAGTCTGTTGTCAGTCATCATAAATCGGAAGTCGGGAAATAGTATAGAGAGAATGATTAGAATTCATGTCTTATATCTATACGATATCTAGAATGGAGGAATATATGATCCCTTATCTAAAGGACACGCGTATCTGATAAGATCAGAATTGACAGCGGCTTTGGAAAGCTACGATTGCAGATCAGGATCTGAAGTCATATGCAAAATAGTTATTAGACTTATCCAAGTGGGAGACTGTTGGATTAGTGTCTAAGTCCATAACTATTTTGGTATGTACTTGACCCGATGGTGCATGGTCCTTTTGGGTTGCCTTCACCAAAGCAACTTGATAGGATGAATTATGGAGAGAAAGGATTAATTATGATTTATTAATATATTATGAGAATAATATATTAAAGAAGAAATCATATTGTTTAATTAATAGTAGTCAAGAATTAATTGATAATTAATTTTGTGGCTAAAAGAGATTAATTAAACTTAAGGGACTGGAATTGTAATTATAAGATAATTGCAATTGGGCTATGGATTACCTTATAATATAAGGTTGGACGAATTCTATGGGGAAACCCATTAGAAATCGTCCTAGGCCTTTAAGGAAGGAGTCCATGGGTTGCTTAGGGCCTAAGCATCCAAATTAGGGTTTCCTTGTTTGATAACCCTAATAACCTCATTATTTAAAGATCCCTAGAGCACCAAAAACGTGTGGAAGTAACTCCTTAGGGTTTTGGACGGTTTTTGGGTGTCTCTTCTCTTCTCCTCTTCATCCTTTTGCTCTTGGTGTTTGTGAACCATTAGAGGAGTGACATTTGTGACTCTAAGCTTTCTAAAGTCATTACAAGGAGGATTTGAGATTATTATTGCTACATAACAATCAAGGTATGATCTAAACCCTAATTCATATGTTATATTGATTATCACATGCTAGATCTAGGGTTTGAAGTCTTGGATGAATTGCATGTACAATAGAGAAACCTAGATCCAAGCATTAGGGTTTGTATGAGCACATAGGATGTTCTTATGGCCAAAACCCATCAGGATTCTCAATCCTTCTTACCATTCTATGCCCAATCTGTTGAAAACCACGTTTACCATTGCTAGTGTTTCAATACTAGCCCGTCCAAAAGATCACACAAACTCCAAGAACCCGAATAAATCTCCGATAATAACCCGTTAGACCCAGGGAGCTCCGAATCTCAATTGGAAACCTCGGAATCTCCCACTGCATCACGGCCCCTAACTTGGCCGGATCGACTAGAATACCCTTCTGATTGACAAGGTGCCTAAGAAATTGCACCTCGCGCAACCAGAACTCACATTTGGAGTACCTTGCAAAAGGTCTCTCCCTCCTCAAAGTCTCTAGCACCTCCCTCAAGTGCTTCTCGTGCTGCTCCTCAATCTTGGAATAAACCAAAATGACGTCGTACTCTCCCAATCCCGCAATTTGGAATATGATCCTTCACTATCCGCTAATAATTTCTCGGTAAGCCATTCCTTGGAAAGTATAATTCAAACATAAACGAAGGATAACCCATAGTTACACTTACTCAACCCCTGGAACGAAAGACTCTATCGTGCAGTTTCCCGCATGTGCTGTACTGAATCTAGTCCTGTTGGTCTCTCAAAAGCTGATCCAAAATCTAGGGTCTCCTCCCGTGGCCCTTCAATATAAGCAACTGATCCGGTTCCCTCTTACCAATGTGCTCCAAGTCCATATCCCGTTCTCAAGCTCTAGAAGTCATATCATTCAGGGTCTTGCACCCCGAGATACTCACGATCTCCCTACTATCATTCTGCAGTATGTCCTGATATCTTACCTTCTCAGTCTCTTCTTTTGCTAGTCTACTGTGGTTCCAACTAATCTTTCTCTCCCGAGACTTGGCAGTGATCTCTGCCCTAGTCTCCGTAGTCTGGCGGAGGTCTAATAACTCTGGCGCCAACTATTGCGCCTTAATCGACTGGGCATACTCTTCCCGGAATCTGATCTAAAATCATCTCATGACATAGCATCAACCACATCATCACTCAACTCACTACTAACCTCTTCCTATTAATCTCGTGCTCTATCCCTCAGGAGACAGGAAGTAAGTCAGATCTTGTCTCCTTTCGAGACAATGTCTGGTACGAAAAGTGTTGGCGACATCTGCCAACCATCTGGTGCTAACAATGGGGTCCCTAACCCCCTAACAATCTGAAGCTTCATAAACTCTGAATTCCCGAAACATCAATGTACGGGTCCGTATCATGACTGCTATCTCAGTGCAGAATGTACTCGGCCTCTCATCACAATCTCTATAATGCCCTCCTTGATCATACTAAGGATCACAGGAGTCTGATCAATGATACTGCACGTAACCTCAGATGGAATGAACTCCCTCATCTAATCATCGAGCTGCCCGGCTACCAAGTCCGAGCCTGATCCCTCGTCGACACCAGAACTACCATCTGGTCTACCACGTAGCGTCACTATACTCGGCAATATACCATCACTAACATCACAATACTCATCAAAACTCGAGGGATCTCCCACACTACAAGTTCCCTGGTCTTATCTCAGCCTTCCTTGATTCGAGTACGGATCCTCTGCTTTCAGTAGTACGGGCCCATACTACCTTCCATATCTATCCGTACTTTCCTCAAGAACTGCCTTGACTCCACCAAGTCACTTCTACTACTACTGATCTCTGCTGCTCTCATCCTAGGCTCACCCTAGGGAAACCTCTAACTCTACCCAAACCAGTCCTCAACTGCTGAAGGCCTCTTTGTAATGCCAATTAGCCATTACCTGAATACAATCACATGCAACGAGGCTCGGATAATCCTTCGAGTAAGGGACTCATCCCTACAACGGTTAAGACTCAAACGAGAGCTGCGAAATAGGGTCAAATCCAATCCTCTAAGATTATTCAACCTTGATCGCATGTGACTTTAACTTATTCACCTAATAGCTAACTCCCATCACACAAAGTCCCACAAAGCACAAAGCAAGCAACATTCAGACAAAGGAAACTACTCAAGCAAATCTATTCTCATAACAAGAAACTGTACTAGCATACAATGCTAAGCTCATACTATCAGGCATAACCTAAACATGCTATCCTACCACTGTCTACTCATACTAGCATGCAATTCTCACAAAGCTGAAGCACATAAAGTAGGCACATAAAGCATCCTCCTAGATCCTTAGTCCTATACTAGCATGTTGTTTTACTGAAACTGAAACTGATAATCATAAAATAAACTTGTATGTGTAATTTGGGAGTGCTTACTTGAGCTCGGCTGATTGGATGCACCACACCCTTATCTTGTTTTAAAAATTCTTTTTCTTTCTAAGTTCTCTTTTCAAAATTCGAAAACATTTTTCTTTTTGAAAATCTTCTTACCATTTCCTTAGTTTGAGTCTAGAAACACTCGAAAGTGTATCCGAATCCCTAAAACCAAGGCTCTGATACCCACTTGAAACATCCCAAAATACGACCCAAAATTTTTTGTTTAAATCATACTAAAAATCATAACACTGAATACCATATCATAAAATCGTACGTCATGTATCTCAAAAACCATAACAAAAGTGTCGTATCAAAAGCTATATCAAATCATAAATAAATGTCTGAACAAAAACTCCCAGGAAAATAAGCTGAAGCTGTGGTGTGTGCGATGCCATCATCCCGAGCTCTTCCCTTTGCCTGTGGAAGTACCTGAAACCAAAACTGAAACTGTAAGCACGAAGCTTAGTGAGCTCCCCCAAATTACCACATACCATACAATAACATATAAAGCACATACTGGGCCTTGCCCACTGCATCGGACCGAGGTCCGGACTAACTGGGGCCTTGCCCCCTGCATCGGACCGAAGTCCGGAACTAACTGGGACCTTGTCCCCTGCATCGGACCGAAGTCCGGACTAACTGGGGCCTTGCCCCTGCATCGGACCGAAGTTCGGAACTAACTGGGACCTTGTCCCCTGCATCGGACCGAAGTCCGGACTAACTGGGGCCTTGCCCCCTGCATCGGATCGAAGTCCGGAACTAACTGAACATAGCATAGCATAAACGTATCAACAAGCATGAACACATATACTGTATACTGCATCGGGCCGTAGCCCGGAACACATAACACATAAATCCTGTCTGAGCCACGAAGGCATCAAACATACTAACTACTGCATCGGACCGAAGTCCAGAAACTACTGCTAACTAAACGGGCCGGCATTGTGGCCTTAGACCCGTTCCTACTGGAAGGAAACTCACCTCACATTGCTGAAGTCCTGCTGACAAAACCATAGCTGCTGGATGACAGATTTCCGATCTGTCAATATCAAAATAACACCCAATTAATAATTGGGTTCCAACTCATAGTCATAAGTCCATGCTTGGGGGTAAAAGGCTACTATACCCCTATCTTGGCTTGATCCCAAGGCCCAAACCAAAGGCCCAAAAGTCCAACTATGGCTTAAAGCCCAACATATGGCCCAATTTTCCAAATTGGGCCCAAGCATATACATGGTCTTATTCTAAGGCCCAACATCTTAAGGCCCATCTATGGCCCAATTTTCCAAATTGGGCCCAATCCTTCATATGGGCCTTACCCTAAAGCCCAACTAATTACTCTAGTCCATTTGATTATTCTTGGATGGCCCATTAATAATCCAATCAAGGCCCAATTGAAAGGCCCAATAATAAACCCAAGTGAAATTAGGGTTTCACATAAAATGATGATTAGGGTTAAGTTTCCTACTTAACCCATTAAGGACTTAATCCATTAAGTCCCACATAGCCTTAGGTTAATTTGCAAGGATTATTAATTGATATCTCAGTTATTACATATTTCCCGTGTGTCCTGATTAATTCCCCAAAATAGGGTTTTATTGGGTCAATTAGGGCCCATTAGACCTATTAGGGTTCCTCACAAAATGACAATTACGGTTAAGTGTTTCTTACTTAACCCATTAAGAACTTAATCCATTAAGGGCTTAATCCATTAAGTCCTTTACTCTGCTAGATAAATGGTATGGAGTAATTGGGCTTAATACATACTCCAATCCCAATGGCCCAAAAGTGGTCCAAATAAGTCCAAGACCCAAATACTCACAATTAGGGTTTTCCACCCAAACATGGCCCAATAGGCCCAAAATTAATCTCTAAGCCCATTAGGGTTTTCTAGCGAGGCACCACCCACTACCACCTCGGGTAGTGGTGGTCAACGGCGGCGGCCACCACCTTACTGTGGTGGTTATGGTTCTTTTGATTATTCTTAGATAATTACAATTACAATGCTTAAACCAAAACTAAACACACACACTAACTAACACAAACACACACACAACCACCCTAGTGGTGGCCGACGGTGGCTGCTCTTGATTTTTCCGGCTAGACAAAACACACACCATAAAATACGTCTCTTGCTCGGGAATGCACACGACCACCCACTTCACGATGGCGTACGGAGGTCCGATAGCAACAGCAGCGGCACAGCGGCGGCAGCCACCATTTCCAATGGTGGTGGTGGTTCCTGTCCACAAATCACACATACTACAACACAATTAATAAACACACACACACACACACACTCAGCCACCTCCTACGGTGGCTGGTGGCGGCAAAGGGCAGAAAACGGTGACAGCCACCACCATGAGGTGGTGGCAGTGGATTTCAAACCAAATGACACCTGGCTTACGCATACAACTCGTGGCAGCAATCTATGTCCAAAAACAACACAAGACCAAGACTCCCAACCACCGACTAGGAGGTTGAGGTCGTCGGAGTGGGCAGAATTGGCGGTTCAAGGGCCGCCGTGTTCACAGCCTTCAAACACGGCGTCAAAACACCAAAACGAACGAAGGAGAAGAAGAATGTGTTGCGACTAGCTTACCAGATGTCTCCGACGGCTCACGAACCACGCACAACGACCCAGTTCCATTCCGATTTGGCGACTCCTCGACTGCCCATGGCATCTCCGACAGCAACGTAGTGATGGCGCTCCTCGGCGGGCAACTCCGTCTGATCGGAATAACGAGAAGGGAAGCGATGGCTGAGAAGGTTCACGTGAGGTGGTAGCGGCTGAACCCACACATGGCGGCTGGTGAAGATGATCTATTAAGTCTAGGGTTTTAGGAGGCGACATGGGTAAGGGATACAGGATTAAGTCCCGCTCATTTCAACATTTATTAGATATACAACTTTGGTCCCTCCTTCTCGTTTTCTTTTCAAGTTTAGACTACAATTACCTTTTAAACCCTGATCCCATAATTTCCTTTCATAGTAGATCCCTAAATTACTAATAAGCCCCCTAAGCCTTCAAATCCTTTCGAATTAGGTCCCAATAATTACCATGGAGCCCTTGCCTTCATAAATATTTACAAACTGGATCCAAAACTTACACTTTTAACCCCTGACTACTTAAATTGTGACAATTAACTCCTCAAATCCAACACCAATGTATATAATTATTGATTTTAGGGCTATTATACAATCATTAATTTATTCATTTATTTATTTAATAAACGGGGTGTTACAATTCCCGATGATCAAATTTATCTTCCCATGCTACACGTCTCTACTTCTTCTTAGACACTGCAAATCAGAACAAATGTGAAAACCACATCCTGTATCGAGGACCCAATACATAGAGTGTGATGAGTTACTATAATGAATAGTATAAATACCTAAGAAGGATGGATTTATCTTTCAATCCTTGATGGCCTGCAGATACTTCGGGCAACTTTGTTTCCAATGCCCTTTCTCATGGCAGTAGTAGCACTCTGCATCCTTTGGGTTTGAGGAAGGAGCAGCAGAACCAGATTTAGTCCCACTAGAAGAGGAACACCCATGGGGTTGCCCTTGTGTCTCTTTGAAGGAGCCTTTCTCTTTTTTCCTTTCCCTTTCCGAATAGCCAAGAGAGGGGCAACAATAGGAGTAGATGATGCAATAGATTTTTCCTTCAGACCAGTGTCAGCAGTCCTTAGCAAGCCTTGAAGCTTGCTTAGAGTGACCTCTTCCTTGTTCATGTGGTAGGTCATCCGGAACTGGTTGTAGCAAGGAGGTAAAGAGTGAAGTAGTATATCAATCACCAGCTCCTCATCAAAGTTAATATTTAACTTTAGCAGGCGGTCGACATACGTCTGCATCTTCTGCAGATGGGCCGTGACAGACTCTCCGTCCTTCATCTTTGTAGTGATCATCGCAGTGATGATCTCATACCTTTATTGCCTCGCGCTTTGATGGTACCTGTCCATCAAATATTGGTGCATCTCGTAGGGGTAGTAGTTGTCGTAGGACTTTTGGAGTTTAACAGTCATCATCGCGAGCATGATGCAATGGACTTTCGTAGCATCTCGCTCGTGAGCCTTGAATGCAACGATTTCTTCGGGAGTAGCAGTATTGATGTTCACCTCCTTGAGCTCCTTGTCGAGAATATACTCTTTGTCCTCATAATGATTGACCATGCGAATGTTCCAGATCCAATCATTGAAGTTGGACCCATCGAAGATCACCCTCCCACACAAGTTCATGAGTGAGAATGAGCCAGTAGGGTTCGCGCCATAAGCATTGTTTGAAGTAGACATCTGAAAAGAAAAGGGACAAGTTTGATTAGATAAGAATCCCCAATTAAACACCCAAAATGATAAATTAGGGCTAGTATCCAACAACATTATTCACAATTAAGAAGATCCATGTCGTAATCTTAAATGCAAATAATTTGAAGGTAATTGAAATTTTCAATGTCATGTTTAAATTTCGATATGCCCTTCAAGTTTGTGACTGGGATGCCGAGGATCACAAACAAGGTGTGAAGAACCATGTAAATGTACTTGGTACCCTCGATGTTACAAATCACCTAATCAATGTGCCGGTTAGCTACACATGCTCCATTGATCTATGATAAAAACCAAGTTACCGTTTTCCACCCTTGCTAATGCCAAGTTAGTATGTCGGTTAACCACATACGCTCCACTAACGATTTGGCAAGGATAGAAAGTGTAATTTCATGGAATAGCATCACTTCACATTTCTCCTAAAGTAACTAAGAATGAGAATTTTATAAAAAAACATTTAGTTACTTTAATAAATTCATTATACTTATTAATGAAGTACTTGCCCTATCCTACCCGTTCAGCTAACGACCCTCCACCAATCAAGGAAGCGGTGGGTGAGAGTGGACACCCATTAAACGGCCATTTTATAGGCCATAACCTTATACCCCCCTTATAGACGGGCTTCGTGAATGAGGCCTACTATCGGTAAGACTAGCCATGTTCTTATACATATATAATAATTAATCTTTTAATATTACTATAGTATAAGGTTTGAATTTTAACTTTTAAAACTCTAGGGTTTTAGAATTTAAATGTTTCAAAATTAAACTTTTAATCAAAAATTTAAATTCCAAAACTTGAGGGAAAGTTTTGAAACTTTTCAAAACATTAGATCAAATTTGAAAAATAACTACCTAATCATATTATTAGTATTTATCACATAATTTGACCTAATCTTTTCCTTAACAAGATAATTCAAATCACAAATACAAATAATTAAATTTATCTTATAAAACAAGTAATTATCATATTTTTGATAATTATCTTCTATTTGGGTTACGATAATTGTACCAGTATAATAAAAATAAGATTTTATCAATAAAAAACGTTTTTGGTAATTATTCCAATCCAAAAAGAGTCAAAATCCTAGAAAATCAGTCACTAGACGAGTCGACTAGCCGAGTCACAGATCTAGACTCGCCGAGTAGCCTGGACTCGCCGAGTTCATCTGGTGACTCGACGAGTCCATCAGTCAGAGGTTGAAAAACTCGAATTTTGAGCTTGAACAAATTGGCTATGCATCAAATACAAAAGATGAACGATCTAGGCTCTGATACCACTGTTGGGTTATGAGCATAACAACATTCCTATGGTGTTCATCCAAACCCTAATGCTTGGATCTAGTTTTTCTAATTGTACATGAAAATTGTCCAAGACTTGTAAAACCCCAATCTAGCATACAACAAAACTAATTGAATATCAAATAGACAAGTTAGATGAATACCTTGATTTTTGATTGAAGATCTTGAAGCTTTGAGAACCTTAGCACCCCAAATGTTGTGCCTTTAATGAATCACAAACACCAAAAGCAATTGGATGAAGCAAGAGAAAGAGAGGGGAGAGGGAAAATTTGGCTCCAAGACTTCTAGGGTTAGGTGTAGCCGAATTCTTATGCCCAAGGGGTCTTTATATAGGTGTGAGAATTATGGTTTCAGTCATTATCCTTATATGGTTACTTAGCCACCAAGCAGCCCATAAGATAATTCTAGAACCCTTGCTTTGGATGGATTCCTAAGGCCTTATCCATAGAATTTGTCCACCCTATACTCTAGGGTTTCCTTACCCAACTTTGCAACTATCACATAATTACAAGTATAGTCCCTTTAATTCAATTAACCTCTTTTGACCATAAAATTAATTCTTGACCAATGTTAATTAAATAAATATGATTTCTATTTTAATATATTATTCTTATAATATATTAATAAACCATAATAACATCTTTCTCTATTAATCATCCAATCAAGTTGCTTTGGTGAAGGCAACCCAAAAGGACCATGTTACAATCTGGTCAAGTTCATACCAAATATAATTATGGACTTAGACACTAATCCAACAATTAAGCCCTTAATAGAAAGTTTGGGGATTTAGTGGGAACGCCCCCAAGTAAGTGGGAGGAACACATCACGTCCCAGTTCGAGTTTGCAATTCTAGTCAAGGCGTGAACACCCTGCGTTCGAAGTGGTTCAACTCGGTTTATTCGTTTGACATTGACCCTTAACCAAGTTTGACCAAAAAGGATATTTTGGGTATTTTGTGATATTGATTGGGTTTTGGTCTACGTTTGGTATTCAGGAAGACTTGTAGAGCTGGTGTTGGAGCAGTGTTTTGTTCAATTATTCGTCAGTCTGTGAGGTGAGTTTTCCTCACTGTACATATGGGTCGACGACACCATGATCGAACCATCGGTTTGATACCCTGATATTCATTGATATGCTGAGTATAAAATAGATATGCATGATTATGCTAGTTATTGATATGTTAGGCTGGTAGATGTATAGGACTACATGTGATATTGCCTGTTTATCTGTATATGATATTATTCGTTATATGTCGACATATTGTGTGGGTTGGTTTGAGGTTGTACTGCTCCATGCTATAGCCAACAAACCCTAGAGCATACCAGATATGAGATGAGGGCCAGGGAGGGCATGCCAGACTCATAATGAGGGCTTAGTAGCATTCCAGATACGAACTGAGGGACGGGGAGGGCATATTAGACTCGTACTGAGGGCTGAACATTGGAATCTCAGTCTGAGGACTGACTAGGTTGGTCCAAGCCAGACATAAGTTCTGGGCACCGGGGGCAAACCAGACTTATGTTGTGGGCTCAAGAGCAGGCCATATATAAGCTGAGGGCCAGGTAGGGCATGCCAGACTCATACTGTGGGCTCATGGGTAATCCAGTCTATTAGCTATGGACCCAGTACATGCTGTTATTTGTATATGTTATCTGTTTGTGTGTTGGTACTTTGGGGGAACTCACTAAGCTTCGTGCTTACAGTTTGTTTATGGTTTCAGGTTTTTCGGATGAATCGTGGCAAGGAGAAGGCGTGACCGTACACATCCACAGTTTCATAACTTTTTAGATCTTAAGAGACTCTAATTTTCAATTAATGTTTTGAGAACACTATTTTGTAAACATTTTATTAGAAAAAGGATCGTTTTGAAAAGTTTAAAATTGTTGAAATCTTTGGGATGTTACAAGTTGGTATCAGAGCCTTGGTTTGAGTGAATTGGAGGAACACTCATGTGAATCTAGTCTCAAACTACGGAAAAAGGGTTTTGAAAATAATTTTCAAAGTAAAGGTTTTAAAAAATAACTTTCAAAGTTTCTTTCAAAATAACCAAAGGAGGATGCGATGTGTACGATCAGACAAAGCCAGTAAGTTGTCCCCAAATCACCACACTGTTATTTGATATTGTGATATGTTAGAACAACATGCTAGTGATAGGCTAGGGATCTTCAGCAATTGCATGATAGAATATCCTGATTATATGAGGCCTGATAGCCTAGGGTTCTTCTTTATATGAAATTGACATCATTACTGTAATTGATTAGTGTATGCATCATAGTTGTACATAACTAAGATTCAATAGCCTGAGAATATTTGGTTTGGCTTTATTTCTGGTTGTGGGCTTAAGGTAGGATCGAGCATTCAACTGTCTATAGGATCCAGTGTTATGTATGGCTAGCATACATGAGTGTAGCAGGGTTGGTGGAAGTTTCATGAGTGGGTGCAGTATAGCGGGTCAGCGCGAGGAATGATTAGTCATTCTTAAGAGAGTGAGGGCAGGACGAAGGTGTATCTGAGATGTTTGGATTTAGAGATCGAGAATTTCGTAAGAGGATCTACATGATTTTTATTGCGTCTTAGTGCCAGTCGGCTTCTCTGCTCGAATGTTGCTTGCTTTGTGCTTTGTGGGACCCATGTTGATGGGAGTTAACCATCATATTAATACATTAAATTACATGATATGAGGGTTAAATAATCTTAGGATAAAGTACTTGGACCTATTGCACAACTCGTATCTGAATCCAGCCGTCGTAGGGCTGAGTCCTTTAGTTGAAGGATTATTTAAGTTTGGTTGCATGTAATTGTATTCGTGAAGTGGTTAGCTGGCGTTGGTAGGGGTTCTTCAGCAGCTGATGGCAGAAGGGGTGTGGGTGAGTCCTAGGACAACCTAGGGAGTACTTTAGTGCGGTTGATTCGCTGTTGAGCAGGTTTCAGGAGTATTTTGTGACTAGGTTTTAGAGGAACCGAGATGATTCTTGAGGAAAGTATGGATAGGTGTGGAAGGTAGTATTGGGTCTTTACTAATGGAAGCACAGGATCCATACTTGAATCAAGGAAGGTTCTGGGGATTCTAAGGGTCGGTCGTGGAAGGTTGCATGATTGGATACCATGAATCGTGGCAGTGTTTTCGTTCCTGCCACACTTTTGGTTGTGACTGCTCGGACGAGAGGATGGTTTTGGTATTTGTTTTGGGCCCCATTGGTGCTATCGATTTGGTTTGTTTGGTGCAACCTAGTGAGCTTATTGGTTCGTGGCCTCAGAGATTTTGCTCGAGGTTGGCTATCCGAGTCGCGGGGCTCAGGAAGGGGGTGATGTTTATGATCGGCTTGGGTATTTGCATATGGGAGTGGGATAGTTGATGGATAGATTGGAATGTTGTTATCTGTGGCAAGGGTTATTCCCTTTCAGTTTTTCCAAGTTCGAAGAAAGAGCAAGCAGGCTCATAAATTCCAGAGCTAGAAAGGCTAGTACCTGCTTACACTGGTTTGAGTTATGTTTTGGTCTTAGCAATGGTGGGCGGTAGTTCGAGCCCTAAGTGGGGGAGAACTAGGATTCTCGGGTCGAGTATTTTAGTCGTTGAAGGATCTACCAGTTCGTTGTTTTGGATCGTTGTCTTCAGATTAGTTGGGCAGATGTTGATCGATGGATCTTTTCCAGAAGCGAGTATGTTCAGTTCCCTGTGGGTCTTTATTCTCTGGTTTGAGTGTCAGTGTATCTGTGACCACTGGTCATGGGGTTCATCATTCAGCTGAGGTTCCCTCGAAAGTTTAATTGTGTCAGCCGAGATTCAGTGGTCGGGTCAATCTATCATCAAGATTCAGTATGTTCTATGTCCCTTTGGTCTTTGGGTATGGTTACCCTCAATGGTGGAGCAAGAACTTGGTTCATAGCAGATTCAGGTTTTGGTAACCTTCTGGATCATATTGGAAGTCTTCTTGAGCTAGTTGTGTAGTGATGGAATCCATTCAGTCCCAATCAAGTATGGGGTCTTGGTTTGACCGATCCCGAGGATGTTTCTGTTTTGATTAAGGTAGCATTTCGATTATGCATGGTAGTTCTTTTATCTATGGATGAGATTATGGGTTTCCTGAGTATGTGTATGGGGTTATTCCATGTGAGCTGGGCAAGATGGAATTGGGGCTCTTGGTTCGAATTATATGCATGGTCCTTTTGGGCTTTAGCTTCCAAATTGGACCAATAGTGTAACCGTTATCCTATCCGCGGGTCATGTGTGACTTTGTCTTTGTAAGGTATTGCTTTCGTAGCATCTATGTTGTGCTTAGTTGGCACTGTGAGACTGTCGAAAAGGTCGGTGTGTTATCGGGAGCATTCCAGACATAGGCAGAGGGTCGGGGATGGCATTCCAGACTCATGTTGTGGGCTCAGAGGCAATCCAGACCTATGTTGAGGACCTTGTGGGGGGTATTCCAGTCATAGGCTGTTAGCATAGTGATCATGATGGTTTATTTCTTCTGCTTGTAGTGCTTTCGGTGTTGATGCGCTGATGGCGGTCGGGCGAGTCGTAAATCTTTTGGTTAGATAAGGGAAGTAGTAAGGATTGAGGGAAGTATTAGTCAGGTATCAGAAAGTCTCGGTGGGTTATATGCATTATAATTCCAGTTGTTCACAAGCTGTTGTTAGGATCGTGATTTTCAAGTTGGAAATTGCTTATGCAGTCGTAAGTCATAAAGTTCTTTGTGTTTTTCTAGAGTGGATTCCCAGGTAGGGGTGCACCTGAGTCGATTGGGGTTGGATGTAATGCGGAAATTCTTGGTTTGATCGTCATTTCCCGTCAAAGCAGTGGTTGGTAATGGCATAGCAAAGATTCAAGGGTTGTTAAGATTTTGGCTCATCATATGGGTTGGTTTCTGGTTAAAGTTTGCAGTCGGTGTGTTTCGAGGATCATTATGTGTGTTTCTGGTAGTGCCCTAGTTAGGGACTGGGGGTAGATTCAAATGGATACTCATCAGTTTAGGGAAGGTTCTACGAGAAGGTATTATGAGTGGCCATTTCCAAGTGGTATTTTGGTGGAAACTCGCGTTGGGAATCGCGAAGAGTGTATCCGTGCAAGGTTTGTATCCAGATCGATATGGGTTAAGAAATTTGTATGTCAAAGGCATCAGCTGGAGGTTTCAGGATTTAGCTTATTTGTCTGTACTCCAGGATGATTCTACCTTTGTGGAGGTTGGGCAAGTGATGAGGTTTCAGGCTCATATCAGCAGTGTATCAGTTCAATAGTTGAGAAGTCAGTATTTTGTACCTCATTGTTTTTATGGAATTATTATCATCAGTAGTTGAATAGATATTGTGATGGATAAGTGTCATGCCTTTTGACTCAACAACTGGGCAGGAATCCGGTATTTCAGATAAGTGATAAACAAGTTGGGACCAGGGAGGTCTCTACTGCTTTTAGAAAGCAGCTAGGAGGCAGCATGATGTTTCGGGCAATATTAGTGATTTGGGATTCATGTGGGTGGGGTAGTTGGTTGTTCAGGAAATGCTAAGTCACTTGTAGTTTGGATTATTTGAGCTTTCAGTCAAGGATAAGTGTTTTGCAGCGAAAATTGGTCTATAATTCTATTTTCTAGTGAAATTTGAATGGCGGTGGTTTTGTGTGGGCGGTCTGCCGGGAAGTCAGACCGTCTCGAGACTTCAGATTTCAGATTGAGTAACCGTGGCTATTTTGCAAGGGATTATTATCGAGTGGCGAGAGGATTTTTTCGTCTTCGGGTTGGAGAGCCCTGCTAGTGTTGGTTTCGGTTGCCTTGGGAAGGTTATGGTATACTCTGGATAATGGCCGTGTTGCTCAGGTTGTTTGGTGTGCCAAGGATGGTAAGGAATGATTTTGAGGACGAAATCGAATTTAAGTGGGGGAGAGTTGTCACACTTGGTTCCGAATCACTTTGTTATTCGGAGCTATGGCCCAATCATCAGTTATCATAAGGTTTAGGGCCTTAGGGAAGAAAGGTTTAGACCCATTTGGATGTGGGTTGTTAGATATTATTCCTTTTATATATCAGCTCAGATACCGATTTGTTGGAAATATAACAATCTGATCACCACAACAAAAGGCTCGGTTACCAGTTACTGTGTGATAGATATATAAGTTTAAGATATAAGATGTAGATATATATATATATATATATATATATATATATATATATATATATATATATATATATATATATATATATATATATATATATATATATAACGAATAATAATTGCGGAATAAGTATAAATACGAAAGCTATAAATGACTGAAAACTGTAATAATATAAATGATTGTATTTAAATGACATAAAGCTATAAATAATATAAATGTCTGTATTTAAATGATGTAAAGCTATAAATAATATAAATGACTATATTTAAATGACATAAAGCTATAATAAAGTATATAAGTATATAAATATATATCAAGTAGGTTCGTCAATAAGTTGACTGAACTGGACTGATGGAACGACCGGTCGATATTTGAACTCTTAGAATGACTGGTCGATATTGGGACTCTTGGAGAGACTGGTCTATATTGGGACTCTTTGAATCGACTAATCGATATTGGGACTCTTGGAACGAATGGTCGATATTTGTTCAAAGATCAATCCGGCATTGGATAAGTAACAAAAAGTTCATTTAAAGCTCGGTTTTATGTAAAACAAGTTGTTTACAAAAGGGTACAAAATACATGAGTTTATGTATTTGTATGTGAGGTATTTTTGGGTAAAAACATGCACACGGGTCGTGTAAGATAAGGCACAAGTGACACGGGTTGTGTAGGAAGGTTTAGGAGGGTTTTGGAGGGTTTTCTTGATGATGATGCTGACACGGGGCGTGTTGATTTTAGCCTTGAATTTAACACGAGGCGTGTTGATGATGATGATGCTGACATGGGGCGTGTTGAATTTAGCCTTGAATTTAACACGGGGCATGTTGATGTACAGAAGCATGCAGAAGGCAACACAGGGCGTGTCAGATATAAGGCATGCTGAACACGGGGCGTGTTCACGCAGATGTCAATTTCGGGATTTTTGTGATTTGAAGGTAAGTTTTGTTTATGATGTTTTGGCTAAGGGAATGGTGTTATGGTGTTTTGAGGATGTTTTCAAGGTTGTTTATAGGTTGGAGGGAGGTTGATATAAGGTGGTAAAGGTGGTGAAATTTCTATGAAGATGATGATGAATAGTGATGGGTTTTGTGGTTGATCTTGATGTTGAAGGTTTTGGGGTGTTTCATGGTTGTGTTTTGGTGTATTTATGTAAGGAAAGTGTTTGGTGGTGTATGGTGTGATGAACAAAGGTAGTGAAGATGGAGAACCTTGAGTTTCAATGAAGAAGATGAAGATGGTTGATGGTGTTCTTCATTTAGCTTGTTGATGTTCTTGGTGTTCTTCACTTCATTGTTGTTTGATCTTGGTGTTCTTCACTTTCTCCAGTGATTTGTCTTTGTTCTTGAAGAAGATGAAGATTGGTGATGTTCTTAGGAGTGTTTGTAAGAAGTGTTACAAGATAACAAAAGGAACACACACACACACACTATCACACACATAACTCACGTATACATATACCTTAAACAAATATCTTCTTCTAGCACTTGAGTTGTTAGCTGAAAGTAATGTAGAGGCTGCAAGTTATTGTAGGAATAGGAGAAAAAACGTGGGGAATGGGTTTAGCTTCTTCATCTTTGACTTCTGTTGACTTCTTCTTTGTTTGACTATTCAACACCCTCATATTGGATGTGTCCAACTATGCTTTTCCTGTAAAGTCACTTAGTCTCATTATTAGATAATCAATCACATAAGACTGGTTTCGACATTACTCAACGGGTTTCTTCATTCACGCCGTTAACTTTCACTCTCTCTCCGTCGGGAAATACTTGTAGAGGGGTATAGCAATTTTCATAGTGCAGTTTGCATCTAAGAATCTTCAGTGATGAAGGCTACAGTATCCCGGGAAATCCATTGTTGTTGCAACTTCTTCTTTGATGGTATCCTTTTTGTTAATCAATATCGATTTGTTGTAAAAGGATATTTTGTTTTACCATCGAGAATTTGCTACATTTTGAGAAAATTGGGATTTTTGAGAGTATCTGTCTTGCGGGATTAAGATATCCCTTTTTGTGAAAAATGGTTAAAAACAGATCACGGGATCTTTTGATGTTTGCTTTGAAATAACCATTTGGTTGAAAGTTTGTTTGAAAATATCAAATGTAGAGTATTTTTTTGTTTGGTATTTCTTCGGTGAATGATTTGGCTTTTGTTGAGAGAAAAACTTTGAGACACGCTTGAACAAAAGTTAGAACAAGTATATTATGGAATAGTTAATCTTGAAGGATCTAAAAGCTCAACAATAATATTTAGAGTTAGATAGTTAGAGATTTAGTTGCGGAAAAGTAAAGAAATGGAAATGACAACAAATGTTATATCAAGTAAACACATAAGCTGATTCATAACGAGGAATGCATTCAAACCAAGTTAATAAGTAAGATCAAACTTAGTGATTAAGTCACAAAAGACTTGCTCCGAAGAGAGATTGTAATCTGTTATGTGAAATTAAGAAGTATGAGTAAGAGAGATGAAAAGATAACTTCAGAGATGTATATTCAAAATATGAGAGATGCGTTTCGAATACAAGAGAATGAGCTCTATTTATAGAGACTCAAGGAGTTACATTAGATTCACTCTCTAAGAGTAGCCATGCAAGGCATACTGGACAATAGAGAGGATTATAGTAAGACAAAAGATCTAAGTAACAAAGTGTGACTGCGATATTTAGAGACTCCGGATGCGGTTGCTGAAAAGGGAGCTTGACTGCGGGTGCTTTGTTGACTGCGGAAGCTGAAGTTTAAGAGGGTCACTTTTTTTTTTGCTTTAACAATTTCCCCCTAAGTGACCTCTTTAACTTTTGTTTATCTATCAAGTTTGAGAAACTTGATCAGGATCCACCAAAACTTCCTGATGTTTTCCAACCAGATGATTCTCCTTAAAATCTCGAACTTGACTTCTGCAGTAGTGTGCTTCGATTTTTCAACTGCGGTTCGGCATATGTCAAGTTGCTTCCTGGTGAGGCGATGCATGGTAGTCATAGGAATGAAGTATTTGACGTTGTCTGTTTTCCTTTTGAAAATGACTCCGAGTTCAGGGAAGTTGGTTGCACCTAAGGATCTTTCTTGGCAGCCCTCGGTAGGCATTGGTGCGAGGTCAAGTGGTGGCATATCGAATTTCTTGGCAATGGTGGGGTAGATGTCTGCATCGATTTTAGCAAAATCACAGACTGTTTCCTTCAAGAAAGTATTAGCCCTTTAGAGTGAAATCTTCATCTTCGGGTGCTTCTCTGACTTGTTCTGGAACACCTTTGCAATGAGAAAGACCTCTTCTGGGTTCATACAGGGGAAGTCAGCCTGGGTGCGGACATAGTCATGTTCCCTTCTAATTAGAGTGTACTGGATGATGTCATCCTTCATGAATTTCCTGATTTTGTAGTTCTTGACTGCGGATGGTCTATCGTTGGACCATATATTCTCAATGGGAGAGGCATGCTTAGCATAAAACAGACTAAGTCTCTCAAATTCCATTGGCAGTCTTTTGGAGTCTGGAAGGCTGCGGTCGAATTGCTCAAATACTGTGAAGTATCTGGCATTCGGAGAGATTGGAACATCCCAGTAGCCATCCGAAGGGGGTTCCGCATAGGTGAGGTGAGGAGTGTAATCATCATCAAGCAGTCTGTGGTGAGGATTGATCCAAGAATTTATCAAGGACTCATCCATGATAGTATCAAAACCGCATTCTCTCCATATGAGCTCTGCAAGTTTGGCTGCCTTCCAATCTTTTTTCCTTTGGGTGGTGGCAGGAGAGTCATTAGAGCTTGGAGAGGACATGTGCTCCGCAAGATTTTTGAAGTGAGGGGGAGTCTCTGGTTTCTCAGGAATGATTTCTGCTTGCGGTGGAGTGTTATGAGGTGGAGTATGATGAGATGGTTGCGGTGAAGGAATTTTTTCTGTAATGATGGGGGGGCTTTGATGTTGTGAGATGGAGTGATCGGAGTGATGAACTTCTTCTTCTTCATTTCCCCCTCTTGAGGAAAGCAACCCAGGAGCTTCCTCAAGCCATGTTCGAAGGCCATCAACTTTGGCAAAAACTTCTTGAAATTGAGCTTTGAGGGATTTTGCCAGTTGTTGATTGTTAGGGATGGAGGATTTGAAGAGCAGCCGGTGAATGTCCTTGGTGAGTTGAAGGATCTCGGGGCCATGGGAATTTGTGGACAAGGAACGCTGCAGGCGGTTGATTGTAGCTTGAAGAACTGAGATAGTAGATTCGTAGGCAGTGTGAGTCTCAGCAATCAGCTTTTGAGATTGGGTGGCTTGATTCGTGATAGCTGCTTGAAGATCTTTCTTGATTGCGGTTACCTCAGAGATGAGGCGTTCTGCAGTGGCCATGAAGTCCTTGTGATCTGCTTTTCGACTGTTGTCCAGGGACCGGATTCCCATTTCCACTTTGAGGGAGATACGGTCAGCGGCCAATCTCTCACGAGTTTCCAGATGCTCTATCCGTTCAATCAATGACTGCGATCCGGGGGTGTCTTCTGGTTGCGGTTGAGTTGGCTTGACCGCAGCAAGGATTTGATCAACTTTAGCTTGGAGGCTCAAGAATTCTTTCCGAGTAACAACATTCTTCTTCTTTTTCTTCTTCTCTTTGGGCTTAGAGGTTGAATAGTGAGAGCCACTGGATTCTTCTTCTTCATCAAACATCATAAGATCATCATCAGAGGGATAGGGTTTGTTTACCTCTTGGAGATCATCATCATCGAGACCGAAGGTGGGAGCAGAGCTGACTTCTATTGCAGTTCCTTCGTCTTGTGATTCTTGGACAGTGGGAGTGGGAGGAACTTTGGAAGTATTTTGTTCAGCAGTTGCTGCCTGAGCCTGTTGGAGAGTCTCGACCATCTCAGTCATCCAGTCTTGAAATATTAAAATGGTGCCTACGGTATTGGCATTATTAATTGCATCTGCCCAATACTTAGCCACAACTTGGATTTCTTGTTCCTTCTGCTGCTGTTGCTTGATTTGTTGATCCTTGCGTGCTTGGAATGCCCTACGAAAAGCAACATATTTCTTGGCTTCAGCTTCGTTGGAGGGTTGATACTTACTCCATGAATCATTAGACTAACCATCGTCAATTCCTTGAAATCGTACCGAGGTGTCCCTCGGGTTCACAGATCCTTGCACAATTGTGCTCACCGTGCCTAAACCACCTGTTACAGATGTAAGCAGAGTAGGATTTCCTGAGCTTCCTTGGTCTCCTTGACCCGTGGTCAAGTTTGGCCTCGGCTCAGTTCTGGCATGGGCGGAAGAAGTGCCCTGCGGTTGGGAAGGTGTTTGTAGTGTATGGGTTACATTCAAGAGGATGGAGTTCAACTCCTTAGGTGAAAAGAAATACAATCGGGAAGCCCTGGAGACCTTAGGACGAGAACCAGAATTATCCTCTTGGGATAAAACTGGGGGGGGGGGGGAGTCTCCATGATGAGATGAATCAGACTCACTTGCTGAGCTTGAGTAGAATTCGATGGTGGTGCTGAATGGGTCTGCGGCCACCCCAAGGACTACCAGAGCCTTTTGAGAGGCTGAGGTATCAGTACGGTCACGCATATGGTCAGTGGGATCGGTTTTTCTTTTCTTAAGGATGGCGATTGGTTGCGCATCCTCATCAGAGTCACTAGCTTGAATGGTGACTGTTGGTTGGGTTTTACGTTTCTTGAAGGGTGCGGTTGTTTTGGGAGCATACTTCTTGGGGGTTCTTTGTTTCTTTTTAGTGGCCAATTTCTTTCTTCTTTGAGAAAGATTAGAGAGAGTGGTGGAAGAAGGGACTGCGGTGCCTTCATGGTTAATGATTGCGGATGGATTTTGTAGAGGCGGGGTAGGAAGGTATGGGGCAATACCTTCCGTAGCCTCAATGTGATCTGAGACATCAGCAGTCTCAAGACCAAGAGTGGAAAGAATGTGGGTAGGAAGTCTTCGAATTGGTCCAAAAATAGATTGATCAGATGAGGGATTGAACCTTTTGAGATCCTTGGTGACAAAGAAGTTGATGTCACTGCCCATGTCGATCCCTGCGTCCGCATGAAGGTATGAAATGCAGAGGGACCAGAACCTTGCAAAGGTGAGTTCGATTGGGTTCTCCCTTGGGCTCTCCTTGGGAATGTATTGAAGAAAGTCATCCCAAAGGAGCTGTCCGTAGTTCACATCGTGACATGTGAAGATGCTCCACACCGGTTCTAACAGTTTGAGTCCCATATTATCCGTGCCTCCGATTCTGCCGGATAGACTGCGGATGACAAAGTGGCACACGAATTGCCAGACCGCAGGCAATTGGTTCTTCTTGAATTCACCGATCCTTTGATCTTTTTCTGATATCCCATTTGGTAGAGTGCCGAAGTAATGTCCGCCATTGATGGGGTGAAAAACTTGATGGAGGGATGAACAAGGAGGTTAATGGCATTAAGAAACTTTTCTTTGGACAGAATGACCAAAGAATCATTAATTAGGTTAAGATGAACTTCTTGTGGGTTATCGAGTGGGCGCTAGGCTGAGAAGGCACATTTGAAGAGGGTTGAGATTGGGACAACATCTATGAAAGCATCGAATGGACCAAACAGAGGGTGATTCTTCAGAAACTTGATCATTAGCTTGATCAGAGCATTGTAGGATGAATGATCATCGAAAACTGCTCTGAAGTTGCTTGAAGCGATCGTAGGAGAGTCTGAACCAGTAGGGTTCACTGATCCAGATGCCTTGGATTGTTTCTTAGAGATACTAGATTTCACCATTGTAAGAGCTTTAGAGAAAGAGTAGAAAAACAGAGTGCTTGAAGGAATTTTGAGAGGGAAAATGCTTGAAGATTCAATGTTCAGAGAGCGTAAAGTGGTTTGGGGAAGAAGAAGGGTTTATATAGGGATGAAATGGAACAGTAACAGAGTTTTACCCTAGGTAAAAGAATAGGATAAGGTAAAAAGTCGTTTGGGGGGAATCCTTTGAATTTGGAATTAAATCTCAGCCACACAATATGAAACGGTTTGAAAAAGATTTTTTGAGATTTACCAAAAAGGTTTTGCATTTAATGAAAAATCAGAAGTGCATCATCACGTCAGGTGATCATGTGGTGAGGGAAAAGAGGTTGTAATGGATGGTACGTGTTGGGTATGAGGAAAGGACAGATTAAGGATGTGTTTGTGGAAAAACGTTCTTTTTGTCATCATACCTAAAATAGGTCTGAAACATGGTTTTAGAAAAAGAGAATATGACTGTTTTTCAAAGAATGTTTTTATTTAATGTTTTATTTAATGAAGGATCATTAAATAGTACATCATGATTCAAGAATTAATAAATCAGTTGAGAAATTATTAATGTGATTGCGGATGGATCCTTTGCCATTGCGGATGACTACAGTGGAAGAAACTGAGAAGGGCACTTGTACAATAAGTTAGTAATAACAAACAAGAAGGACCAATGAAAGATAAATATAATATATGGTTGCGGTACATAGACTGCGGTACACAGGATATGCCACAACCATTTATTATAAATAACTTTTAGTTAGGACCGCAATGGAGAACAAGGATGGTCTGCGGTACCTATCAATTCAAGAAGAATTGAGGGTCCGGATTCATCATTCCTAACATTTGTAAGAATGCGTTGAGTTTGGTAGAGTCAAGTGATTTTGTAAATACATCAGCAATTTATTCATGAGTAGGGACAAAGATGAGTTCAATGTTACCTTTCAGAATGTGGTCTTTGATGAAGTGATACCGTAGTTCAATATGTTTCGTCTTGGAGTGCTGAATAGGATTATGAGAAATCGCTATGGCACTTTCAGAGTCACAGTAGATTGGTATCCGCAGCATTCTGTATCCGTAGTCTAACAATTGTGTCTTCATCCATAGAACTTGAGAGCTGGCTGCGGCCACATATTCGGCTTCTGCGGTAGACAATGAAACACATCTTTGTTTTCTTGAGGACCAGCTGACGAGTCTTCCTCCCAGAAATTGACATCCACCTGAGGTACGTTTTTGATCAAGTTTGCATCCGGCATGATCTGCATCGGTAAATGCTTGAAGACTGAAATCATTGCCTACGGGGTACCATAGACCAAGAGATTTGCTTCCTTTCAAGTACCGGAGAATTTGTTTGGCCGCGGTCATATGTGACACTTTTGGGTCAGCCTGATACCTTGCACATACACCAGTTGCAAAGACAATGTCTGGTCGGCTTGCGGTGAGGTACATTAGAGAGCTAATGATACCTCTATAAGTCTTGTGATCCACAGATTCGCCAGAGGGATCAGCAGAGATCTTATAACCGAAGGCCATGGGGACCTTAGTTGAGGAACAGTTGAACATAGAATATTTCTTCAAAAGTTCAATGGTGTATTTTTCTTGATGAATGAATATCCCTTGT
Source organism: Lactuca virosa (assembly GCF_052849685.1). Classification (NCBI taxonomy): domain Eukaryota; kingdom Viridiplantae; phylum Streptophyta; class Magnoliopsida; order Asterales; family Asteraceae; genus Lactuca; species Lactuca virosa. The sequence goes on from NC_136434.1 coordinate 34,491,597, forward strand.
TGAATTTGTTTGACCTGAAGATCTAGAAAGAAATTGATCTCTCTATTCATGCTCATTTTGAACTTGTTAGTCATGAGCTTAGCAAACTCATCCACCATTCCTTGATCAGTCGAACGAAAGATAATATCATCCACATATATTTGTACAAGCATAAGGTGGTCACCATTTGCTTTTCTTAATAAAGTGGGATCAATTACTCCTCTTTTGTATCCGGACGAGACAAGAAATTCAGAGAGAGTCTCGTACCACGCTCTTGGGGCTTGCTTCAGACCGTAGACTGCTTTTTCAAGTTTGTAGCACTGGTCAGGAAATTCAATACTTTCGAAGCCTGGAGGTTGCTGAAGATAAACCTCTTCTTTTAATTCTCCATTGAGAAATGCACTCTTAACGTCCATTTGGTATACCTTGACATTTTTGTGGGCTGTGTATGCTAAGAAGATTCTGATGGCCTCCATTCGTGCCACCAGAGCATACGTTTCATCATAGTCAACACCTTCAAGTTGATTGTAGCCCTTTGCAACTAGCCTTGCCTTGTTTCTGACTACTGCACCAGATTCATCTAGCTTGTTTTTGAATACCCATCTAGTACCAACAATGGTGTGACCGTGTGGCTTTGGGACGAGCTTCCACACTTTGTTTCTTGTGAATTCGTCTAGCTCTTCTTGCATTGCAAAAATCCAATCAGGTTCCAATAATGCTTCTTTGATCGATCGAGGCTCAACTGAGGACATAAATGCTGCGTAGTGACAATGACCAGAAAATTCCTTGGCAGATCGAGTCTGGATACCTGCGGATGGGTTGCCAATAATTTGACCTGGTGGGTGGTCCTTTGTCCATACGTGTAGACGGGGTTGTAGGTGATCAGCAGCTGCGGTAGAGGGAATGTCTTCAATATCAGAAGTTTCTTCGATTGGAGATGGCAGTTCCCCCTGGATTTGAGAACATCCTGCGGAATCATCTTGGTTTGTTGTAACGAGAATGGAGTTTTCTTGAGCAGTTTGGAGAGGTACCCCCTGGATTGCTGATGGGAGTTCCTCTGGAACCTGAGAAGGTTCCCCCTGGACTGCGGATGGGAGATTGATAATCCTTGAATCGATTCTTGTGTCAATGTTTCTATGAGTTCATCATCCGAGTCCGTAGATACGTTTGGTGGTAATGGTTCTCTGCGGATAGGGACTTGAGCAGCATCAAGTACCGAAACCTCAACGGTTGTTGCTTGATCCGGAGTAGAGCTTTCCCCCTCAACCGGAGAGGTGAAAGTATTTAGAGATGCTACTTCGGATAGAGATGGACGAGAAACATCAACATGTTGTTGTTGAGCGGCCTGTGACACAAGAACTTCAGATAGTTTCGCCATTTCAACAGGGTCGAAAAGATTGTCATAGTTGACTTCAACTAGATTTAATGGACCTGAAGAAGCAGTAATATCGCTTTCCATGATTGCGGTGGTTTCAGTGGATGGAGGGGCGTTACGGATGTGAGAATCATCAAATTTCACATCGAAGCTTTCAATGATTAGCCTTGTACGTCTGACGAGAACTCGATAAGCAACCTTGTTCGTGGAATATCCAAGAAAGATGCCTTCATCCGACTTTGGTGCAAATTTGTTAAGCTGATCTCTGTTGTTGATCACAAAACATCTACACCCAAAGATATGAAAGAAGCGAACATTTGGTTTGCAGTTGTTAAGGCCCTCATACGGTGTTTTATTAAGGCGTTTGCACACAATGCTTCGGTTTTGTACAAAGCATGCGGTTGCTACAGCTTCAGCCCAGAAGTAGAGAGGAAGGAGTGAGAAGTTGAGCATGGATCTGGTTGCTTCGAATAGTGTGAGGTTCCTTCTCTCTACTACTCCATTTTGTTGTGGTGTATAAGGAGCTGAAAAGTTGTGAGTGATACCTTTAGACGCCAAGAAGTTGTTGAGAGGATGATTAATGAACCCGGTTCCATTATCACTGCGGATTCGTCTTACTGGCAGCTTGATCTGAAGTTCTATTTCTTTGATGAAGTTGATGAGAATATGCGGTGTTTCAGATTTGAGTCTGAGGAAGAAGACCCATGTGAAGTCATCTACTATAACCAGTATGTACTTTTTGTGATGGAGACTGGCTACGGTTGATGGACTGCAGAGATCAATGTGCAGGAGCTTAAGTGGTTCAGAAATTGAAGAGTCAATCACCATGGGGTGACTTGCTTTGGATTGCTTTCCAGATTCACATGCACGACAGAGAGTATCATTGCTGAATTTGAGAACATGGAGTCCTCTGACTAGTTCTCCAGTGACTAGAGTGTTGATGTATCTGAAGTTGAGATGAGCTAGCTTGAGGTGCCATAGCCAGCTGACTTCGGATACAACTTTGGAAAGGAAACATAACTGCAGTTTGCCTATGATCAGAGAGACATCCAGAGGATATATAGTACCTTCGGATCGAGATTTGATCAAACATGCGCTCCTATCACTTGTCATTACATAACAAAATTGATCATCAAATTCAACTCGATGGCCTGCCTTACATAGTTGGCCAACACTGATGAGATTGTGTTTAAGGCTTTCTACATAAGCAACCTTTTGAATTGAGAAGTTCCCCGTAGTGAGTACACCGTAACCTCGGATGATTCCATTCGCATTGTTTCCGAATGTAACATTTCCATCGTTGCAAATTGGCCTAAAATCCTGAAGGTATTCTAACCTTCCGGTCATGTGCAAGGAGCAGGCACTGTCGATTAACCATTCATCTTCTTGTTCCTCCTTTCACAACGCCTGAGAATTACATGGTTAGTTTAGGCATCCAAACTAGTTTGGAGCCTGGAGCATCAGATGTGTGTCTGAATGATGCATGGACCGAGGTTGCAGGGACTGGTTTCGTGTCAACTTTTAATCCTAGTCCTGGGTGTTTGTGTAGTTTTGGAGTGTGGTGTGTTTTTGAAAAGTTACAAGGTTTCTGAATCCAACTGGATTTGACATGGGATGAATTTTTATGGCAGCTACACTAACAACCATAGGTTGAAATTTTGTCTTTTGTTCTGACACCAAGTTTGGTCAGCGGTCTCAAGGATGAGTTGTTAGGCTTGTGAATAGTTCGAGGTTGAAAAGATCTGACATGAGTGTTTTTCGGTTTCTGAAAAGTTTGTTTTGAAAAAGGTTTAGCACGTGGAGATCTTTGTGTCCTTTTTGTTGGATTTGGTAGAATACCTTTCCACTTGTTAAAATTGTGATGTGACTTTAAAAGTGTTGGAGTGGGTAAAATACCTTTCCATTTCGGATCATCTGAGGAATAGATTTGAAAACCATTGTTTCGAAAAGACTTTACACTCTTTTGGGTTGTGTCAGATGAATTAGGAATGACTGTTGAAACTGTACATTCCTTTTTGTATGTTTTCTTGATGGAAGAGTTTTTTGAAAAATCGTGAGAAACAAATTTTTCTGGGCTTTTGGACTTTTGAAATCTGACATGCAGAAAAAATTTGTCTATTTGTGCCTCGGGAGCGAATCTCCTTTTTGAAAGCCTTTTTTGCTAAGGATTTTGGTGAACCGCAGTCGCTGTTGTTCAACTGCGGTTTCCTAGATCCCTTTGAAATTTTTTGAAAATGTGGGCTTGAATCATCCGAACTTGAAGATTCAGGGGTGTGAGAAGATTGACCTACTTCAAAGTTTTCTATGGGTAATTCATGATGAATCGTTTGAAGAGTGGCAGAACTTTTGTTCGAAGACTGCGGTAGGGATGACTTGACTACCGCAGAGTAAGTCTTAGTTGGGACTTCAGTGGGACTAATGTGGGACTTTTGACTACAGTGAGAGACACTGCGGTCTGAGGACAGAGATGGAAACTCTTTCGAGACTTCGAGACCCTCAATGACAATTTCTTCATCAACTACGGATGAGTTTTGAGAATTTGGGAAGGTAGTGCCATAGATAGGAATTTGATCACATGTGTGACCCGAAACCTCAGGCACAGTTTCCTCAATGACACAATTGTTGCTTAGATTATGCAGTCTACCGAAGTGAGTTTTGATATCTTCGGGAAAGGTCTTGTCATTGACTGGGAAATGAAATTCTCGGTCTGGAGGGACATACAGTCTGTCTTTGTTGAACCGGGGTGAAGAATCCATTGCGGTAGGATATCCATTTGACCAACCCCAATTGTATGTGTTGTCCACGGTTCCATTATTTACCAAATTTTCTATAGCTTCACTTTCATTGAACAATTTTTCAATTAAGAGATTTAAGCGTACAATTTCACTCTGAGCTTAATCTCTCTGGTTCAAAGCTATCTCTAATTGTGTTTCACTCAACATTCTTGCATCTTTTTCTAACTCTAAATCCTTTTCTAACATAGCCATTTTGAGTCTTTTGTTATCCAGTCGTCCTCTCACATGGAACATCTCCTGGGATGCAATGTTCTTCTCATCTAAGGCTTTGTTATAGTCTGTAAGGACGGCAACACATGTGTCATTAAGATTATCTATGTAAGGTTGACAATCATGCATGCTATAGTTTAGATTTTGGATCATGAGTTTTACCTGTTCGACGATGCTTAGAGTTCCATCCTTTGCCATGTAGCAGCAGTTTTTGTCCATCTTTATAGACCCATCATCATCCGCAGTCGCCAACATGCAGATCTTCCCTTTTCCTTTGACACTGCTGACAGCTTCATCTTCGTCTCCGGATGACCATACTTGATGGTCTCTTTTGACATGGGCTACATATGCCCTTGCTTTCTCCTTTTCTTCCAACTCTTGAGCCATTCTAAGGTAGAATGCTCTATCCTTAACTACATTGTCCTTACAATCTCTTGCAAAGTGATTCTCTTTGTTGCATTTGTGGCAAACTACAACATCAGTCTTGTTTTCTGAGGGAGTACCGGAGTCAGTGGTTTGAGTAGACTGCGGTGCTTCCTTTGGTTGAGTATTTTGAGATTGCGGTGGTGGATGAGAACTTTTAGGATAATGAGAGTGATTGTTTTGTGGGTTGAAGTTACGATAGAAAGGTGGTTTGTTGAATTGTTGATTTTTGTGAAAAGAGTGAGGTGGTAGTCGGTTGAATTGTTTGCTAACGAGAGCAATTGCCTTTTGAAATTCTTCTTCATCATCATACTCTGAATCAGCTTTGTATGACTGCGGTTGTGACAACCCGAAATTTCCATTCGGTCAAACCCTAAAAGTCAACCACTTCGTATCATAGGTCAATGTCATTATTTCTTATTTTTAAGAAATATAAAATTCGTTTGATTTTTTTAATATTATTTTTAAGCGAACGGGTGTAAGAAAGTGTCGTCTCGGGTTTTGATTTTTGAAAACCGCAAACACTTCGCGTATTAGAAACACCCGACCAAACTTTTATGTTTGGGTTGAAAAATCATCCAAAAATCGTGAACTCATACCTATGTATGAGTTTACTCCCCAAAAACTAGTCATTTGTGTTTACTCCCCAAAAGTCAAAAAGAGTAAACTCCAAAATATCCTCTCAAGTATCATCCAAGTTTTTATTCTAGATCTTCAAACTAGTAAGTGTTTCTAGCCTTTCAAGTTAGTATATCACTTAATCTAGTGATTTTACACCCTTTAATCCATCCATTTTTGTGTTTTGATTAGTTTTTCCAAAACACCAAGAACACCAAGAACACACACTAGTGTTCTTGGACTTAAAGTTCATTTCAAGCTTCCACAATGTAAGTACTTCTATCCTAGAGTCATTTTAAGCTAGCTATACATGTTTATACCAAGGAAAAGTCCCAAGAACACCAAGAACAAGGTGTTCACGGTTTTGGGAGGCTCCCAAAACCGTAAACACCAAATATAGTGCCTTAGGGTGCTTTAGGGTGTTTAGATGCTTCATTATGCCTTAAGAACTTGTATAGATCCATCCTTGATGAGTTTATCACCCAAAAATCACCAAAACCTTCCATTTTCATGTGTTTACGGTTTAGGGATGTCCGTAAACCGTAAACACCCGAAAAAGTGTGTAAATGTCCATTAAAAGTCCCATGGTTGTTCCTTATGGCTAAATCTAACCTAGACTAGTGCCATGATTGAGCTAAGGACTTGAAAACCCCAAATACCATAAACTTAGGAGTTTAAGGTAGTAAAATCATGAGTTTAAGGTAGTAAACTCATGAGAAATGGTCCTTAGACCGTAAACTCCATTTAGGAGTGTTTTGATGCCACACAACACTTCCTAAGGCTAATTCATGAAGTAGGAATGCTTGGAATAGCTTAGTAGCCTTCAAAACAACAAATGGTCATAAAGTGTAGAGTTTACGACCGTAAACCCTTGAGTTTACTGCCGTAAACTCCTTGGGTAATGGTCATGAAGACCGTAAACTCCAAGGGAGTTACCCTTGAACCCCAAACACACTAGCCTTCCCCTACAACACTTAGATGCAACCCTTGAGACTTATAACACTTGTGTAAAGTGTTTAGCATGTCCTAGAGTGTCTTAACTTTGTTTATTAGTTGGTTAAAGACTAATTGTGTATATACATATATCCTTATATGTTATTAGGATCTTTGTGCGTGTCTAAGTCCTCACTTGACACGAAGCACTTATCCGACACTTCCTTCCGATCTACTTACCACAGGTGAGTTCATACCCCTTAATCAATGTTTTAAATGTTTTAAATGTTTTATGGGGGGGGGGGGGGATACAAGTAGAATTATGCTAGTTATTATATCAATCACATGTGATTAATAAGTAGAATTATGCTAGTTATTATAATCACATGTGATTAATATGCAGCATTCAAATGATTTACTACACATTAACCGTTTTACCAAACAAGTTCTTCAAATGATTTTCTTAAATGTTTTATATGTTTCAAAATCCTTATTAAACTGTTCATTACACACTGTATGATCCTTTTTCAAACCATTTTACTTCAATCTGTTTTACTCCAAGCTGTTATCAAATCGTTTTACTTCAAACTGTTTTACTTCAAACTGTTTTTACTTCAAACTGTTTTATTGATTGACATCAAGTCGATATTTTCTTAGATAATAATTATGTTCAAAAGTTTTACAAAACTTATTTTATGCTTTTGATATTATAAATTGCATGCTTATATATGTATAGTTCTATAATAAATGTTGAAAGGACTTAGGAATGCTATCCACCCTATTTCCTTTTCCTCGATTTGGATGTGGTCTGGTGGGATATCGGGTATCCGTCCGAAGGTCGTTTAAATATTAGTTATATATCATGTGTACATATATAGTCATAAAGGTCCTTCCAGTTCATCCAATGCCCTTGGGTAGCAAGGGTATACATCCATGTCCATTCGTACCAGTTAGGTTACTAGTAAACTACCATAGGGGTAGTTTAGGAAGATACTAGAACTATTACTAGAACGCGATATCACTCAACGAGTCAGTTCATTTATGAGTCAATACTTTCTAGAACATTACAGTACATTACTATACTTACTAGATAGAGAGAACATACTTTACAGCTAGAACAGTACAGTACATTACTATACTATTACATAGATATGTTTACATGATCACACTTACATGAGTACACTTACATATACATAGGACAGACGTCACTAGGTGCTATAGCATGGAACAAGTTCAGGATCTAAATATACCGATGAATCGCAACAAAAATTGTGATAGTTATATCGGGTATATATGATCATAGTAATGTGGATGTTCACGTTGTGCAGATATGCCTAAGCGTGTAAAGGTATCAAAATCCCTTTGATATGGGAGCGTATAGCCTAGGATCTAGACATCACATTATACCTTATCCCTCAAATAAGGCAGCTGAGTACCGATGTAGTTATTTGTTACAAATGCTACAGTACTTACAAGATTACCCTAGACTTTAGGTAATTAGTACGATCGTAGTTCGACACTACACCATAGTACTATCTCATTCTCCCACTACATCCAGAGCAGTTAGGTCTTGGTAGAAGACTACATCCAGAGCAGTTAGGTCTTGGTAGAAGACTACATCTAGAGCAGTTAGGTCTTGGTAGAAGACTACATATAGATCAGTTAAGTCTTGGTAGAAGACACTCTTATATATTAGTAGGAATCATAGGGATTTCTAGGGTTTTTCAACGTGTACAGTTATTTTACATACATTCCTAATACTTAAAATCATTACTCATACAAATTCTTACATACAAATTAATACACTAAAATCTTATGATCTCACCAGCTTTAAAGCTGATACTCTCTTTCAAAATAACTTGTATCCTCAGGTCAAACATAGACAGGTACCGATGCAAGGTTTAGAGAAGATGGAGCTCGTTCAAGACCCATCTTTCATTATTGATTTATGTTTTAGTGTTTATCAAAATTTGACAGAACACACTTGTATAATAATTCTATTATTAATGCAATGGATGATGTTGTTGCTTGTTTACTACTTTACATTGTTGTGATACTGTACATGACGTCCTCCGCCCCAGAACGTTTCCGCCGTTCTTGGTTTTGGGGTGTGACAAATTGGTATCAGAGCATTGTTTATAGTGAATTAAGTATATCAACCCATAAAAGATATACTAACTATAAATACATAAGGGATTAAAATTACTCTGACCAAGAGTTTATACTTTAAATAATAAAATATTTAATTAGTATACGTGCCTGCATTCATACTAAAATCAGTGTCACTAGGACAATACAAAAGAATTACGATTGTTGGGCAACACAGGTGGACTTAGAGACATATGGTCAAAAATGGGAAGATATAGACTGATCAACTATATTATCCGAGGGTTGACTAGCATGTGCCTAAGTGTAGTTGTGTGGTTGCAACAATGCTAAAATCTTATCAACCCTACCACAATGAGAACAGTAGAACATAACATTAAACTTAAAATACTATAGGAGTATTTGGTGTTACTATAAGTACTTTATACTTGAGAACTAAAACGGGATTTTCATTACTAAGTTGATAGTTGCTAAGTGGATACACTAAGGCTATATGTAATTAGGATGTTATAGACTTAGAATCTGTGAAAATTTTACTTTACCCCTATTCTGTGTGAATTTGGAGTTGAGGTCACTTATTCGAAGGCCTATCCTGTTTCGATTACATATAACCGGTATGCGCTTCACTTGACACCAAGCACTTATCCGACACTTCCTTCCGATCCACTTACCACATGTGAGTCATACCCCTTAATCAATGTTTTAAATGTTTTAAATGTTTTATGGGGGGGGATACAAGTAGAATTATGCTAGTTATTATATCAATCACATGTGATTAATAAGTAGAATTATGCTAGTTATTATAATCACATGTGATTAATATGCAGCATTCAAATGATTTACTACACATTAACCGTTTTACCAAACAAGTTCTTCAAATGATTTTCTTAAATGTTTTATATGTTTCAAAATCCTTATTAAACTGTTCATTACACACTATATGATCCTTTTTCAAACCATTTTACTTCAATCTGTTTTACTCCAAGCTGTTATCAAATCAATTTACTTCAAACTGTTTTACTTCAAACTGTTTTTACTTCAAACTGTTTTATTGATTGACATCAAGTCAATATTTTCTTAGATAATAATTATGTTCAAAAGTTTTAAAAAACTTATTTTATGCTTTTGATATTATAAATTGCATGCTTATATATGTATAGTTCTATAATAAATGTTGAAAGGACTTAGGAAGGCTATCCACCCTATTTCCTTTTCCTCGATTTGGATGTGGTCTGGTGGGATATCGGGTATCCGTCCGAAGGTCGTTTAAATATTAGTTATATATCATGTGTACATATATAGTCATAAAGGTCCTTCCAGTTCATCCAATGCCCTTGGGTAGCAAGGGTATACATCCATGTCCATTCGTACCAGTTAGGTTACTAGTAAACTACCATAGGGGTAGTTTAGGAAGATACTAGAACTATTACTAGAACGCGATATCACTCAACGAGTCAGTTCATTTATGAGTCAATACTTTCTAGAACATTACAGTACATTACTATACTTACTAGATAGAGAGAACATACTTTACAGCTAGAACAGTACAGTACATTACTATACTATTACATAGATATGTTTACATGATCACACTTACATGAGTACACTTACATATACATAGGACAGACGTCACTAGGTGCTATAGCATGGAACAAGTTCAGGATCTAAATATACCGATGAATCGCAACAAAAATTGTGATAGTTATATCGGGTATATATGATCATAGTAATGTGGATGTTCACGTTGTGCAAATATGCCTAAGCGTGTAAAGGTATCAAAATCCCTTTGATAGGGGAGCGTATAGCCTAGGATCTAGACATCACATTATACCTTATCCCTCAAATAAGGCAGCTGAGTACCGATGTAGTTATTTGTTACAAATGCTACAGTACTTACAAGATTACCCTAGACTTTAGGTAATTAGTACGATCGTAGTTCGACACTACACCATAGTACTATCTCATTCTCCCACTACATCCAGAGCAGTTAGGTCTTGGTAGAAGACTACATCCAGAGCAGTTAGGTCTTGGTAGAAGACTACATCCAGAGCAGTTAGGTCTTGGTAGAAGACTACATCTAGAGCAGTTAGGTCTTGGTAGAAGACTACATATAGATCAGTTAAGTCTTGGTAGAAGACACTCTTATATATTAGTAGGAATCATAGGGATTTCTAGGGTTTTTCAACGTGTACAGTTATTTTACATACATTCCTAATACTTAAAATCATTACTCATACAAATTCTTACATACAAATTAATACACTAAAATCTTATGATCTCACCAGCTTTAAAGCTGATACTCTCTTTCAAAATAACTTGTATCCTCAGGTCAAACATAGACAGGTACCGATGCAAGGTTTAGAGAAGATGGAGCTCGTTCAAGACCCATCTTTCATTATTGATTTATGTTTTAGTGTTTATCAAAATTTGACAGAACACACTTGTATAATAATTCTATTATTAATGCAATGGATGATGTTGTTGCTTGTTTACTACTTTACATTGTTGTGATACTGTACATGACGTCCTCCGCCCCAGAACGTTTCCGCCGTTCTTGGTTTTGGGGTGTGACAAATTGGTATCAGAGCATTGTTTATAGTGAATTAAGTATATCAACCCATAAAAGATATACTAACTATAAATACATAAGGGATTAAAATTACTCTGACCAAGAGTTTATACTTTAAATAATAAAATATTTAATTAGTATACGTGCCTGCATTCATACTAAAATCAGTGTCACTAGGACAATACAAAAGAATTACGATTGTTGGGCAACACAGGTGGACTTAGAGACATATGGTCAAAAATGGGAAGATATAGACTGATCAACTATATTATCCGAGGGTTGACTAGCATGTGCCTAAGTGTAGTTGTGTGGTTGCAACAATGCTAAAATCTTATCAACCCTACCACAATGAGAACAGTAGAACATAACATTAAACTTAAAATACTATAGGAGTATTTGGTGTTACTATAAGTACTTTATACTTGAGAGCTAAAACGGGATTTTCATTACTAAGTTGATAGTTGCTAAGTGGATACACTAAGGCTATATGTAATTAGGATGTTATAGACTTAGAATCTGTGAAAATTTTACTTTACCCCTATTCTGTGTGAATTTGGAGTTGAGGTCACTTATTCGAAGGCCTATCCTGTTTCGATTACATATAACCGGTATGCGCTTCGCAAATAGCGATGTAACTAATGAAGATTTTCTAAATAATTATCTAGATAGTTCGTCTAATAATTATTTTCTTACCCCAATTCTCGCGTAGATAACATGGCTGGACTCCATCCCCACGACAACCTGTTCCTTCCGAACGAAGTTATCGCTGGATGGTTTGGAGAAGAACCAGATAATGATCATCCGATCCCTCTGAATGATCACCATGCTGAAGACCTTTCGGATGGTGCTAACTCCGAACCCGAGGTTGAAAATCTACCCCAGGCAGCTCCCGTTCCAATTCCTAACCCTCGTCCGGTTTTTCATGGCCCGACGCCTCCATGGGTGGAATGTTTGGAAACATGGAGCGAAGGTCAAGATCAACCTATGCTGTTTAATGGAGACCGAAGCTTCTACAACGTAAGTAAAGGGAGCTCAGCAGATAGAGTTCTACCAATTCTAATCCGTAAAGTTGCCCGAAACGAAATTCAGGGCATGACAACCCTACAACGTATCACAGAAGTTGATACAAATGGAGGAATGCATATGCTTCGCACCAGTCGGCTTGAACATGCTCGTGAGAGGTCTGAGAGAGACCATGAAACTTTGCTGCAAGCACTAGCTGAAACTCGAGCCGAAGTCATAGAGCTCCGAGTACGCCAGAGGGTGTACGAAAGATACCTTCTCGATATGGAACGACAACTGGCTGAACTGAGAGTTCACCAGAGGGATGACCGTCGCCAGGAGTAGATGATTTACTTTATTTTCCTGGTTAAAAGAAATCGTTTTCTGTCTATGCCCGATGTGGCATTTTTTATGAAACTACCTTGTACGGTAAGTACTTTTGGTTAGGTCTTTATGCTGTCAAGGACTATCTTTTTGTTTATGATGTAAAACCTATTCTAAGGTCATTTTCCCGAATCTTTACGTCATGAATATCAAAGATATTGACAGTCGGCCAATTTCAGTTTCATTCTTTATTCAAGTACTCTCATCATACTTTCATTGGAGTCTATCTGAAACATGCTTTAGTCAAGTCATTGGACTATAGGAATTTAGCTCCGGAGACATTTCCAAGTCTCTTTCAGTGGTTGGATCATGTTATTCACCAACCAACGATACCTCGGCTTGAAACGTCTTGAGACCATATCACGAACTTACTTCCATTCCGTACTAGGACTGCATCATAGGGATGTAGGTCAAACTTTCTAGAACATACTCTTACTCTTTTCTTGAACAATCGAAGTACATCTAGGGTCAACCAGAATCGCTCACAAATTTCTTATCTTTCATATTACAGAATCATGTCGTCATCCGGAAACCATCAGCCGAGCAACGAAAACCCTATCCTCCATATCGACGCCGCTACGTTACAAGCAACAGTAGCAGCTGCTGTGACAACTTTCCTTTCACACATCAACTCCGGCAACACAAACCAGACTGACAATGAAGTCAAGAGTACCGATGGTAGTACCAAACCGGGAAACCAACAAATGGCAACAGTCATGGAACTGCGAAGCCAAAAGACCGAAAGGAGGAGACGATATCGTAAAGCCCTAAAGGAGCGCAAGAGAGCCCAAAAACTTACCATGCCACAGCCACAAGTGGCAACTCCTACAGAACGCTTTAGGAAGCAATTTCCAAGGTGGAGTAATGACGAAGGCACTCGTGTCCACATAACACTGGCTAAACACCGCACTCCCATCACCAATGCAAGTACTAGACAGTCATGCCACCAATGCGGTGAGATAGGACACTTCAAGAAGGATTGCCCTATAACAAAGAACTCTGGCGCAGATGGGAGGATTCTCAGGATCACAGCTGCAGGAGAACCTACTTCGGAACCACGTTAATGTAACTTAGGCGTGTTGTTGTAACAGACTTATAAACTATCCAGAACTAGTGCAACTAGAGTCTTACCTTTTTGCGAGATCCTGTCAGTATAAGGATGCTCGTGCTGCGTATACTTGTCTTTTGTAGTATACCTCGTTCGCAGCAATGGTCTTGTCGTAAGTCTAAAGTATTGAAACTCTGTTGATGGTTGCACGGTTGTGTTTTGTCTGTAAACGTCTTATGTTCAAATCTAATGTCCTTAAGTTTCTGTATGATTCCGACATTATCATACGACCCGATTCAATTTGATCCTCACAAAAACAGCTTCATACGTACATATCCTTTTCAGTAAGCGTCATTTTAGCAAAGCCGTCATATCAAGAACACCGAAGGACTCTTGCATGGAGTACCTCATAGTTCCTTTCTTTCCGAAGAAACCCCCGAAGTACCACTCGTGCAGTACGTCAAGTTTAATCCAGGGATTCATGCGGTTGATCTATCACTGAGGAATGTATGCATAAGAGTGATATATAATCAAGGTTCTACAGGTTTAGAATTGATGATTCCACTTTAACTTCTTTTTCCTCGATGGGATGTGAGCTTAAAGAAGAATAAGTTATTCGACTACCTTTTCAATCTTAATTATATACGACTCGTATACACGAGATTGTGATTGAGAAACCATGTATGAATTCTAAAATGAAATTCAGGACGGAGAACTGCCTAAGTCTACGAGTAATCACATCGTCATGTGAACAAACTTAGAACCCAGTATGACTCCCGTAAACAGATCGCCCTACAGTCTAAACATCTACGGAGATACAAGAACAACCCGGACAACTTAGCGAACTACACAAAAATAGAATTAGAAGACTAGGCTTCTCACCCTGGAGAACCCCGGTCATATTCTTCCAGAGATCGACGGATCGCATCGTATGTACCTCGACTATCGAGGACTCCGTCAAGAGTTTTCCAGTAGAAATTGTTATCTCTGCCTCGCATAAACAAATTGGTTGAGCAAACGCAAGGAAAGAAGTACTTTCAGAAATGGATCTGTGATCCGAATATCACCAGTTCGAGTGTTAGGGAAGGATGTCCGGAAGACTATCTTCTGAACTCGATGCGGACACTTCGAGTCCGTAGTGATACCCCTCGGATAGGACCAATACGCCCATAGTTTTCATGAGTTTAATGAATAGAGTCTGTCTTTCCTACTTGGATCAGTTCGTCATTCTCCATGTAATGACTTACTTATCTACCCTTGTAGTAAGAAGGAACCCATGGAAACATTACCTTCGGAGGAACTTACGCAAAGTTCTCTAAACACGAGTTTTGAAATTGAAGAGTCAAATTTCTATGACATACTGTTAGTGATGTGGGAAATTTTGAGTACTCTTACAATTTGTCAAAACCGTTGAGAATTTGTCGACACCAGAGACGCCGACAGTCATACGCCAAATTCTAGGTCTTACAGACCTACTGTCATAGTTCATTCAGAACTCCTCGCAAATTACAGAAAGCCTTTCGACTTTGACCCAGCAAGGGGTGGCCCTTGACTGAGAGGTTTAGCAAGAGAAAGAACCCTTGGAAGTTCCAAGTGAGAGACCAAGTTCTTTAGGAAAAACTCACTCTGGGAATGCTTAATACGCTTCGTATCGCGTGGAAAGCTAAATACAAGATAGATAGGACCTCTGAGATTCCTACCAGAATCGGTCCTATATCTCGCAGACTAAACCCACTTCGCGAACTCAGTAACGTACATTTTACTCTTCGCGTCTCGATCGTGAAACCATACCTTTCTGTTAGGACTCTTGTAAGTCCACTCATCGAGATCCTCGCCTTTGTATTAGAACCGTAGTGACCCTCGACCGAGAGGTCAAGCGGACGAAACAACGCGATCGCCCGTTAGTGAAGGTTCGTTGGGATACCAACCGAGGACCCGATTTCACTTAGGAGCGCTAGAACCAATCGATTAGGAAGTTCCCTCCTCTCGACTCGATCATTCATACCTACTTCCTTACCTAAATTCTAATTTCAGGACGAAATTCCCTTTAACAGGGGGATGATGTGACAACCCGAAATTTCCATTCGGTCAATCCCTAAAAGTCAACCACTTCGTATCATAGGTCAATGTCATTATTTCTTATTTTTAAGAAATATAAAATTCGTTTGATTTTTTTAATATTATTTTTAAGCGAACGGGTGTAAGAAAGTGTCGTCTCGGGTTTTGATTTTTGAAAACCGCAAACACTTCGCGTATTAGAAACACCCGACCAAACTTTTATGTTTGGGTTGAAAAATCATCCAAAAATCATGAACTCATACCTATGTATGAGTTTACTCCCCAAAAACTAGTCATTTGTGTTTACTCCCCAAAAGTCAAAAAGAGTAAACTCCAAAATATCCTCTCAAGTATCATCCAAGTTTTTATTCTAGATCTTTAAACTAGTAAGTGTTTCTAGCCTTTCAAGTTAGTATATCACTTAATCTAGTGATTTTACACCCTTTAATCCATCCATTTTTGTGTTTTGATTAGTTTTTCCAAAACACCAAGAACACCAAGAACACACTAGTGTTCTTGGACTTAAAGTTCATTTCAAGCTTCCACAATGTAAGTACTTCTATCCTAGAGTCATTTTAAGCTAGCTATACATGTTTATACCAAGGAAAAGTCCCAAGAACACCAAGAACAAGGTGTTCACGGTTTTGGGAGGCTCCCAAAACTATAAACACCAAATATAGTGCCTTAGGGTGCTTTAGGGTGTTTAGATGCTTCATTATGCCTTAAGAACTTGTATAGATCCATCCTTGATGAGTTTATCACCCAAAAATCACCAAAACCTTCCATTTTCATGTGTTTACGGTTTAGGGATGTCCTTAAACCGTAAACACCCCAAAAAGTGTGTAAATGTCCATTAAAAGTCCCATGGTTGTTCCTTATGGCTAAATCTAACCTAGACTAGTGCCATGATTGAGCTAAGGACTTGAAAACCCCAAATACCATAAACTTAGGAGTTTAAGGTAGTAAACTCATGAGTTTAAGGTAGTAAACTCATGAGAAATGGTCCTTAGACCGTAAACTCCATTTAGGAGTGTTTTGATGCCACACAACACTTCCTAAGGCTAATTCATGAAGTAGGAATGCTTGGAATAGCTTAGTAGCCTTCAAAACAACAAATGGTCATAAAGTGTAGAGTTTACGACCGTAAACCCTTGAGTTTACTGCCGTAAACTCCTTGGGTAATGGTCATGAAGACCGTAAACTCCAAGGGAGTTACCCTTGAACCCCAAACACCCTAGCCTTCCCCTACAACACTTAGATGCAACCCTTGAGACTTATAACACTTGTGTAAAGTATTTAGCATGTCCTAGAGTGTCTTAACTTTGTTTATTAGTTGTTTAAAGACTAATTGTGTATATACATATATCCTTATATGTTATTAGGATCTTTGTGCGTGTCTAAGTCTTCACTTGACACCAAGCACTTATCCGACACTTCCTTCCGATCCACTTACCACAGGTGAGTCATACCCCTTAATCAATGTTTTAAATGTTTTAAATGTTTTATGGGGGGGGGGGGGATACAAGTAGAATTATGCTAGTTATTATATCAATCACATGTAATTAATAAGTAGAATTATGCTAGTTATTATAATCACATGTGATTAATATGCAGCATTCAAATGATTTACTACACATTAACCGTTTTACCAAACAAGTTCTTCAAATGATTTTCTTAAATGTTTTATATGTTTCAAAATCCTTATTAAACTGTTCATTACACACTATATGATCCTTTTTCAAACCATTTTACTTCAATCTGTTTTACTCCAAGCTGTTATCAAATCAATTTACTTCAAACTGTTTTACTTCAAACTGTTTTTACTTCAAACTGTTTTATTGATTGACATCAAGTCAATATTTTCTTAGATAATAATTATGTTCAAAAGTTTTAAAAAACTTATTTTATGCTTTTGATATTATAAATTGCATGCTTATATATGTATAGTTCTATAATAAATGTTGAAAGGACTTAGGAAGGCTATCCACCCTATTTCCTTTTCCTCGATTTGGATGTGGTCTGGTGGGATATCGGGTATCCGTCCGAAGGTCGTTTAAATATTAGTTATATATCATGTGTACATATATAGTCATAAAGGTCCTTCCAGTTCATCCAATGCCCTTGGGTAGCAAGGGTATACATCCATGTCCATTCGTACCAGTTAGGTTACTAGTAAACTACCATAGGGGTAGTTTAGGAAGATACTAGAACTATTACTAGAACGCGATATCACTCAACGAGTCAGTTCATTTATGAGTCAATACTTTCTAGAACATTACAGTACATTACTATACTTACTAGATAGAGAGAACATACTTTACAGCTAGAACAGTACAGTACATTACTATACTATTACATAGATATGTTTACATGATCACACTTACATGAGTACACTTACATATACATAGGACAGACATCACTAGGTGCTATAGCATGGAACAAGTTCAGGATCTAACTATACCGATGAATCGCAACAAAAATTGTGATAGTTATATCGGGTATATATGATCATAGTAATGTGGATGTTCACGTTGTGCAGATATGTCTGAGCGTGTAAAGGTATCAAAATCCCTTTGATAGGGGAGTGTATAGCCTGGGATCTAGACATCACATTATACCTTATCCCTCAAATAAGGCAGCTGAGTACCGATGTAGTTATTTGTTACAAATGCTACAGTACTTACAAGATTACCCTAGACTTTAGGTAATTAGTACGATCGTAGTTCGACACTACACCATAGTACTATCTCATTCTCCCACTACATCCAGAGCAGTTAGGTCTTGGTAGAAGACTACATCCAGAGCAGTTAGGTCTTGGTAGAAGACTACATCTAGAGCAGTTAGGTCTTGGTAGAAGACTACATATAGATCAGTTAAGTCTTGGTAGAAGACACTCTTATATATTAGTAGGAATCATAGGGATTTCTAGGGTTTTTCAACGTGTACAGTTATTTTACATACATTCCTAATACTTAAAATCATTACTCATACAAATTCTTACATACAAATTAATACACTAAAATCTTATGATCTCACCAGCTTTAAAGCTGATACTCTCTTTCAAAATAACTTGTATCCTCAGGTCAAACATAGACAGGTACCGATGCAAGGTTTAGAGAAGATGAAGCTCGTTCAAGACCCATCTTTCATTATTGATTTATGTTTTAGTGTTTATCAAAATTTGACAGAACACACTTGTATAATAATTCTATTATTAATGCAATGGATGATGTTGTTGCTTGTTTACTACTTTACATTGTTGTGATACTGTACATGACGTCCTCCGCCCCAGAACGTTTCCGCCGTTCTTGGTTTTGGGGTGTGACAGCGGTGGAGTGTCATACGAGGGAGAGTAAGATTGATTATGTGGAGCTTGTGCTATGAGGGCAAGAGGTCCTCCGAAGTCAGCACAGTCTTTGAGTACGGTGGATTCTTGTGCTTGCAGTTCTGCATAGAGCTTGTAGAGAGATAAAGAGTGAATCTTTCTATCGCCTTGGACTATCATTTTAGCCGTAGTCCAATGTCTTCCCAAACCATTAAGAAACTGAAGATTTGTTTCATGGTTACTGCGGACGGTGTCCGCATTGGATAACTTGGTGACTATCAGGTTGAACCTTTTGAAGGAGTCTTCCAAACTTTCGCCAGTATGAGCTTTGAAGTTGTTGAACTCATTGAGTGTGGTTGTAAGCTTCTTGTCTTGTGCTTGTTCTAAGCCTTCATATAGATTCTTGAGAACTTCTCAGATTCTTTTGCTGATTTGCAATTTATGATAATATCCAAGTTGTCAAGAGCAACTCCAGAGGAGATTTCATAAAAAGCAACAACATCATTTTCCATTTTATCGAGATCATCCTTGGTGGGATGGTTCATGACTGGTTGACCTCCTCCTAGTCTGGCTGTAGCGCCGTCGGTTTGAACAGGTATAAGAACAGGGACATGTGGTCCTTCTTCAACCGATCGCCATACATCTCTACCAAGTCTTATTAAGTATCTTTCCATTCTTTGGGACCAGTGATGATATTCATTTGCAACCAGTATTGGAGCTCGATTTGAACCACCAACACTATTAAAAACGTTTAGAGAAAGTGCTTGTGCCATTTTTAAGAGAAAGAGAGCTTCAGTGGTATAGAAAGCCTTCTGAAAATCAGAGTTCTGTTTTCAAAAAGCAACCACTATGGCTCTGATACCAATTGTTGAGAGAAAAACTTTGAGACATACTTGAACAAAAGTTAGAACAAGTATATTGCGGAATAGTTAATCTCGAAGGATCTAAAAGCTCAACAATAATATTTAGAGTTAGATAGTTAGAGAGTTAGTTGCGGAAAAGTAAAGAAATGGAAATGACAACAAATGTTATATCAAGTAAACACATAAGTTGATTCATAACGAGGAATGCATTCAAACCAAGTTAATAAGTGAGATCAAACATAGTGATTAAGTCACAAAATACTTGCTCCGAAGAGAGATTGTAATATGTTATGTGAAAGTAAGAAGTATGAGTAAGAGAGATGAAAAGATAACTTCAGAGATGTATATTCAAAATATGAGAGATGCGTTTCGAAGATTAGATGTGGATAGATCTTTGTTTATCTTTGATAAGTGATTGTTGAAATCCTTTTTGTTTCGTCTTTTCTTGTTGATGGATCACGGGATCTCAATAGTTCATTTTTGGTTGGCTTATATCTAGGCAGGGATTGGTGGCATAAAAGACAGTTTGTCTAGTATGTAAGAAATGAATGTATCATCCCTGGTCATTTTGATATCTAAGAAAAAATGAGACTGTGACAAGGTATAATCGGATATACCTTATAAGCAATAGTGACACACCTAAGCTCACAAGAAGTGAATTCCACAATGGTTCAGATTGACGAGGCACAAATTCTCACATGGGTTTTTGTTTTCATCTGAACCTCCTAACCTTATGTCCCTTTTTAAAATCATCAATAATGAAATAAAATTGAAGGAAATAAAGTTATATACATTATGAAAAGTAGGAGATTTGAACCTTCACTCCAATTGAGAATCAATATGACTATCGAGCATAAGCATTTAAAAATTAAGTCAAGAGACGATTAATCACAAGGTTCTATAAAAGCTTATTATGGCAAGTCTTTTATTATATTTTTGAGGATATGTTTTTCTGAATGTTTTGGGAAATTTTGGTTATTTGAATGTTTTGGTATTTTTGAAAAGAAAGCAATTTTCAATTGTTTTTGAATTTTCTTTTTGAATGAAAGTAAACACACTTTTGTACAAACTAAAAGTAAAAGTTTAAGGATGGATGTTATCTGGATTTAACATTCCTAGACGGCCTAGGAAGTATTGAAACTTTGTTTCATCGAGAGCCTTAGTGAAGACATCGACAATTTGATCTTCGGTATTGATGAAGTGCAATTCCATATGACCCTTTTGAATGTTGTCTTTGATAAAGTGATATCGAATGTCGATGTGTTTTGTCATGGAATGGTGAACGGGATTGTGAGAAATGGCAATTGCACTAGTTGAGTCACAAAATATGGGAATTTGTGAGATTTTGAAGCCATAGTCACGCAATTTAGTTTGCATCCATATGACTTGTGAACAACAGCTGGCGACAACGACATATTCAGCTTCTGCTGTTGATGTGGATACACAAGTCTGTTTCTTTGAAGTCCAACTCACTTGTCTACCTCCTAGGAATTGACAGCTACCAGATGTACTCTTCCTATCTAGCTTGCATCCTCCGTAGTCTGAGTCGGTGAAAGCGTTCAGTTGAAAATCGGATTTAGATGGATACCAAAGGCCAAGTTTGGGAGTGCCTTTAAGGTATTTGAAGATGCGTTTCACAGCAACTACATGGGATTCCATAGGATTTGCTTGGTATATAGCACAGACACATGTAGAAAACATGATGTCAGGTCTACTAGCAATGAGGTATAAGAGTGATCCGATCATTCCACGATATCTTTTCTGGTCAACGAGTTTGCCATTTAAGTCTGCATCGATTTTGTATCCAAAAGCCATTGGGGTTTTTGCGGTATTGGATTTGTCCATTGAAAAGCGAGTGAGTAGGTTTTTGACATAATTCTCTTGGTTGATGAAAATGCCATCAGTTGACTGTTTGATTTGTAGTCTGAGAAAAGTAGTCATCTCCCCAATCATGCTCATTTCAAATTTGCTCTTCATTAAATCTGCAAACTTAACACTTAAAGATTCATCAGTAGAACCGAAAATAATGTCATCAACATATATTTGTATGATTAACAGATGATTATTAAAGATTTTACGAAAGAGGGTTTGATCGATTGAACCTATTTTAAAACCTGATTCTTCGAGAAAGGTTGACAACGTGGCATACCAACCTCGGGGTGCTTGTTTCATGCCGTAGACAACTTTTTGCAATTTAAAGCTGTGATCTGGAAATTTGGGATCTTCGAAACCTGGTGGTTGTTGGATGTATACTACGCGATCTATCTCTCCGTGTAGGAATGCACATTTAACGTCCATTTGGAATACTTTGAAATTCTTATGTGCAACATATGCAAGAAAGATGCGAATTGCTTCAATGCTGGCAACTGGAGCATATGTTTCATTGTAGTCGATTCCTTCTTGTTGTGAATATCCTTTGACTATAAGACGTGCCTTGTTTCGACAAATGATTCCTTGATCGTCAGTCTTGTTTCTGTATGCCCATATTGAACATATAACAGTAACATAGGGTGGAGTAGGAACAAGATTCCATACGTCGTTTCTTTCAAATTCTGCTAGCTCTTCTTGCATAGCTTTTACCCAGTCTGGATCTTTTATAGCAGAATGTATGGTTTTAGGTTCAGTCATGGATAAGAAGGCTCCAAATAAACATTCATTTGTGGATGCGGCTCTAGTCTGAATGCCTAAGTTGGGATCTCCGATGATTTGGTCTGTTGGATGATTTCTGGTCCACTTTATTAAGCGATTCTCTTCCGCTATAATAATTGGAGTTTCAGTATCCCATTGTTCTTCTCCGGGAGTTTCATCTTGGAATAGGTTTGAAGGTTCCCCCATAAATGATGTATCGGGATTTTTTTGGCTATTTGGGGATTGGGTGTTCAAAGGAGGATTTGGTGTTTGTTCCAATGAGGAAGTATGTGTTGGTGGTTCCCCCTCGAATTGATCTGCATCATTTTGGTTTGTTTGTGGAATAACTTCACTAGGTGTTCCTGTAGGGTCAATTGAAGTAGTTAGAAGTTCAGAATTGTAAGCAGTTTTTGGTTGTTCAAAAGTAAATCAAGATCGATTTCAATGTCTATGTCAGGAGAAGGTGTTTGTTGAATTGGATTTTGAAAAATATTTTCAATCATTTTTGAACCAAAATGTTCACGATCCAATTTCCTGACATAAAATTCATCGCAATGAACATCGGTACTTTCTTCAATTACTCTGGTACGTTTGTTCAGTACTCGATAAGCAGCTGAGGAAAACGAGTAACCAAGGAAAATTCCTTCATCCGAACTTGATTCAAATTTTGAAAGGTGATCTTTATTGTTCTTTACGAAGCATCGACAACCAAAAATATGGAAAAATTTGATGTTTGGTTTTCGGTTGTTAATGACTTCATATGGTTTTTTATGAAGATGTTTATGGATTAAGGAACGATTTTGAGTGTAGCAAGCTGTTGCTATTGCGTCTGCCCAGAAGTATTGTGGCAGATCAGCGAAGATAATCATTGATCTTGCAGCTTCACATAGAGTTCGGTTCCTTCTTTCAACAACACCGTTCTGTTGGGGAGTGTATGGGGCTGAGAAGTTATGTTCAATTCCTTTGTCTTTGAGAAATGAATCTAGAGTATTGTTTTTGAACTCTAAACCATTATCACTTCGGATTCTTCGAACAGGTCGTTTGAGTTTGAGTTTGATTTGTTTGATGAAGTTGATCATCTCTTCAGGTGCTTCTGATTTTAGTCTTAAGAAAAAGACCCAAGTAAAGCGCTAGAAACCATCAACGACAACAAGAATGTACTTCTTCCCTTGTATGGTTTGGGTTTTGGCAGGGCCACAAAGGTCTATGTGTAGCAATTCTAGTGGTTCAGATACACTAGATTCTGAGAGGCTTTTGTGAGTGGATTTGGAAAGTTTTCCTTTTTCACATGCGGCACAAAGAGTTTCGTTATCAAGCTTCAGAAGTGGTAGCCCTCGAACAAGATCATCGCCAATTAATTTGTTGATGTACCCAAAGTTTAGATGGGAAAGGCGGCGGTGCCATAACCAACTAATATTTGATGGAGCTTTAGATAGTAGACATATATCGGGTTTACCATAGATAAGATCCATGTCAAGTGGATACATATTTCTGGCACGGTCAGAATCAACTATAACATCTTTGGTTTTGGCGTCCATGATCAAGCTTCGTTGTTTGGTGAACAGAACTTCAAGATTGTTATCACACAGTTAAGAAACACTGATGAGGTTGTGTTTCAGGTCATCGACAAAGGAAACTTTCTTTATGGTGAAATTACCATTTGTTATGTTTCCATAACCCTTGAGTTTTGCTGTCATGTTGTTGCCGAAGGTAACATTTTGATTGGTTTGTGTAGGTTTGAAGTCACGTAGGTAGTTCCGGTTTCCTGTCATATGCTTGGAGCAGCCACTATCAATATACCATGTATCATCATTGGGTTCTCCCGCATTAAGTACCTATTCTATGACGTTGGGAGCTCTTGAAGGTATTTCAACACCAGCTACGAAGCAGAAGTTTGATTGTGCTTGTTCATTGTCAGTTTCGTCATCAGAAGTTGGCCAGTATTCCATGCTTGGTTCATGGATTGCCATCAATGCTCTTTGTTTTTCTTGGTTTTCTAGTTTCTTCAGTTCATCGACTCTTTGAGCATAGTATGCTGAGTCTTTGATTTTGGTTTTGTTTTTGGCTCGGCATTCTCTGGCATAGTGATTTGTTCCTTTGTAGTTGTGACAAATGATCACTTCTTCATCACTTTCATCCTTTTGAATCTTAATCGGAAGTTTTTCAGGTGCTTGAGTTTGGGTTTGTTGGGAAGGTTGAGAATGGTTTTGTTGGAATCCAAAATTTTGGTTGTTTTGAAAAACATTGTTTTGATTGTTGTAACCGTGATTTTGGAAACCTCTGTTTTGATTTTGAAAATTGTTGTTTGGATTGTGATTATGACCTGAGTTGGGATCGTTTTGAAATCCCTGGTTTTGAAAACCTTGGTTTGAGTTATTATGGGAAGAAGGTCTTTGACAATTTTGTCCAAAGTAAGGTCTCGGTTGAAAACCGGAGTTGTTTTGTCCAAAAGATGGTCTTGGTTGAAAACCTGAGTTATTTTGTCCAAAAGATGGTCTGTTTTGAAAGTTTGGTCTAAAATTTGATTGACCATGGTTTGGGATAAATCTCTGGAGATTTGTGTTTGCAACCAACGCACATAATTGTTGATAGTCTACTTTATCATTCGAATCAGACTGGAAGGCTAGGTTTTGAAAAGATGTAACCTGATTAAAATGATTAAAGTTTTGATCATTGAAAGGTGTATGGTTTTGTGAAGTTGTGGACACAAGAGCAAGTGGTCCTCCAAAAGCTGTAGTGGTTGGTGGGTCAATCGAGGATTCATACGATTGAAGTTCTCCATACAAATTGTACAAAGTTTCAGTATGAATAGCTGGATTTCCCTGAATAATGAGTTTAACCATTTTCCAGCTTTCGAAAAGATTGTTTAAAAACTTGAGATTTATCTCGTGTTGTGTCTTTTTGATACCCAAATTGTTCATTTTAACCATAATAAAATTGAACTTATCATGAGCATCATGGATGGTTTCTGATGAAAGCATTTTGAAATTATCGAATTCATTCAAAACATTTGTTCTTTTGTTTCCGATAATTCTTTAATTTCCACAAAAACGATTTTTCAAATTTTCCCAAATTTGATTTGCGGTTAACAGTATAATGTCATCCATTTGACTTAGAATACTGTGAGGTATTCCAGAAACAAGTTCCTTTTTGGCTTGGAGTTCCAACTTTTTTGTGATTTCAGCTTGAGTGGCTTGATTTGTAGCAAGAGTAGCCATATTTTCTGGAGTAACATATGTTCCTTCTACACACTTCCAAACATCTTCATTTATAGCATTAAGATGAAGATTCATATGGCCAACCCACGAATTATACTCTTCAGGAATAAGTATGGGTGCCCGTGAACCAGATCCTAAGCTATTTGCAATAGAGACAGAGTTCATGTTGGAGTAATTTGCCAAAGACATTTTTTTTTGAAATTTTTGAAAGGATTTTGAACAAGTGATATTAAAATGAAATTTTTAAAGAAAATCTTATGGAAGGTTTATAAACGCTATAACCAAAAGTTTTTCGACAAAAACTTCAAGGTAAATCACACAAGCTCTCATACCAATTGTTGGATATTATTCCTTTTATATATCAGCTCAGATACCGATTTGTTGGAAATTATTCCTTTTATATATCAGCTCAGATACCGATTTGTTGGAAATATAACAATCTGATCACCACAACAAAAGGCTCGGTTACCAATTACCGTGTGATAGATATATAAGTTTAAGATATAAGATGTATATATATATATATATATATATATATATATATATATATATATATATATATATATATATATATATATATATATAAGAATAATAATTGCGGAATAAGTATAAATACGAAAGCTATAAATGACTGAAAGCTATAATAATATAAATGATTGTATTTAAATGACGTAAAGCTATAAATAATATAAATGACTGTATTTAAATGACGTAAAGCTATAAATAATATAAATGACTTTATTTAAATGACATAAAGCTATAATAAAGTATATAAGTATATAAATATATATCAAGTAGGTTCGTCAATAAATTGACTGAACTGGATTGATGGAACGACTGGTCGATATTTGAACTCTTAGAATGACTGGTCGATATTGGGACTCTTGGAGAGACTGGTCTATATTGGGACTCTTTGAATCGACTAATCGATATTGGAACTCTTGGGACGACTGGTCGATATTTGTTCAAAGATCAATCCGGCATTGGATAAGTAACAAAAAGTTCATTTAAAGCTCAGTTTTATGTAAAACAAGTTGTTTACAAAAGGGTACAAAATACATGAGTTTATGTATTTGTATGTGAGGTATTTTTGGTTAAAAACATGCACACGGGTCGTGTAAGATAAGGCACAAGTGACACGGGTCGTGTAGGAAGGTTTAGGAGGGTTTTCTTGATGATGATGCTGACACGGGGCGTGTTGATTTTAGCCTTGAATTTAACACGGGGCGTGTTGATGATGATGATGCTGACACAGTGCGTGTTGAATTTAGCCTTGAATTTAACACGGGGCATGTTGATGTACAGAAGCATGAAGATGGCAACACGGGGCGTGTCAGATATAAGGCATGCTGAACACGGGGAGTGTTCACGCAGCTGTCAATTTCGGGATTTTTGTGATTTGAAGGTAAGTTTTGTTTGTGATGTTTTGGCTAAGGTAATGGTGTTATGGTGTTTTGAGGATGTTTTCAAGGTTGTTTATAGGTTGGAAGGAGGTTGATATAAGGTGGTAAAGGTGGTGAAATTTCTATGAAGATGATGATGAATAGTGATGGGTTTTGTGGTTGATCTTGATGTTGAAGGTTTTGGGGTGTTTCATGGTTGTGTTTTGGTGTATTTATGTAAGGAAAGTGTTTGGTGGTGTATGGTGTGATGAAAAAAGGTAGTGAAGATGGAGAACCTTGAGTTTTAATGAAAAAGATGAAGATGGTTGATGGTGTTCTTCATTTAGCTTGTTGATGATCTTGGTGTTCTTCACTTCATTGTTGTTTGATCTTGGTGTTCTTCACTTTCTCCAGGGATTTATCTTTGTTCTTGAAGAAGATGAAGATTGGTGATGTTCTTGGGAGTGCTTGTAAGAAGTGTTACAAGATAACAAAATGAACACACACACTATCACACACATAACTCACGTATACATATACTTCAAACAAATATCTTCTTCTAGCACTTGAGTTGTTAGCTGAAAGTAATGTAGAGGTTGCAAGTTGTTGTAGGAGTAGGAGCAAAAACGTGGGGAATGGGTTTAGCTTCTTCATCTTTGACTTTTGTTGACTTCTTCTTTGTTTGACTATTCAACACAACATATATATATATATATATATATATATATATATATATATATATATATATATATATAATACATATATACATATATAATACATACATAATATATATATATATATATATATATATATATATATATATATATATATATATTGTTGAAACTGTTTAGTCGCACAACTAAATTCTCTCGTCTATGCGTTTTCTGTCTTTCGCGTGTTTTCGTATTTTCCGTTTTGATCACGCATTTATGCAACCTGAAATAACTGATAATGTTTGTTAGATAATACAAAAACAGTTCATCTTATTTCAGTGATGGTCACATACATGGTCACATACAAAAACATTTTTCAACATGGGTGATGTTGGTTATGTGATGAAAGGGTTCGGTTTGTAAATTAATGCCCAAGGGTATCGATAAGGTGTTGGTTCGGGCATTTTATGACTTTTGGATTTTAGTTCTGTAGAGTCTAAGTGTTGTAAAAGTCGAAGTGTTTGTTTCTTTTTTTTTCGTATGTTAGTTATTTTACTAAGTCTTCATTTGTGCGAAGCGTATTGCTCTAGACTTAGTATATTTTTTGTACACTTAGGTTGCCTATAAATAGGGACTGAGGTTAGAAGTAGAAGTAACTTTTCGTAACAAAAGTATTCATTCTGCTTAAACTCTGTAATCAGTTCTTCATCAATATAAGACCTGATTAATATTTACTCTCTGTGTTCTTACTTTTCATTCATTCAATCATAATTGCTTTTGAAATCTCGATAACAATTCTCTTCAATTGGTATCAGAGCAGGATTCAAACTGCATTGATCTGATTTTCGTTTTAGAATCATTTGCTTTTTGAGTAGTAACTTTACTCAAAATTTTCCGCACATTTTGGTTTTGAAAATCACTCTTGATCTTCAGATTTGAATCGATTCTGCCTTTGAATTGTTTAGTCGAGTGATCGATTAGCAATCTGTGATCATTTCATTTGTTCAATTCACAAATTCATCAAGTTTTTCAAGCTCTCTAAAATTCTCGTGTTCATCAATGGTGAACGTCAACATGAATACCATGACTTCTTTCTCTCACTTACTTGGTTCTTCAACCAAAATTCCGATGTTAATCCCTAAATACTATGATCAGTGGGCTGATAGAATGGAGGATTACTTAAATGTAATTGATGAAGAACTTTGGAATTGTATCAATGGAACAGTTCAAGCTCCTGCAAATGTTCAACCAATTGGACAATCTGCTACTTCAGCTGAAGTTGTTGAACAACAAAACCGCTTGAAGAAGAATGAAAAGAGATGCATGAGGGAACTAAGAGGTGCTCTACCTCATGTGGTTTACAGTTACATTCGTATTTATAAAACAGCCAAGGAAATTTGGATCACTCTGAAAGAGAAGTATCAAGGTAGCGAAAAGACGAAGATCAACTCTGTTAAGCAATGTCTTGTTGAACTTAAGGAATTCAGACAAAAGGATGCTGAAACTCTCGAAAACTACTATGATCGTCTGAATGAGCTTGTTTATCGCTGCAATAGGTATGGAATCACAAGGTCTCTCATGGAATTCAATCTAACATTCATCATGGGCCTTCGCAAGGAATGGCGAAGTGTGAGTATGATGATAAAGAATCAACAAAGTTTTGATACAACCAGCTTGAATGATCTCTACAACCAGCTGAAAACACAAGAAAGTGAAGTTTCAGCTGAAATCATTGTATCAATTTCCAAAAGTTGTTGAAGATGATGAAAATATCTTCACCAGTGTAGCTCGCATTCCGGATGCGATGCTTCGCAAAGTACACTCAACACACAAAGTTTTGGTTAGATACTTGAAAACTTTTGATCCAGCTGTGCAAACTGGAGTATTATTGGAAGTTTCCGAAGAATCCTCAAAGAAGAAGAAGAAAACTCAGAAGGAAGAAAAAATTCAGTCTTCCAAAGTATTGCAAGTTGAAGAGGTTGAGAAAGAAGACATTTCTACCAAAACGAAGAAGGAGATTATACCCTCTAAGTCTGGGGTCTTAAAGAAGCTTCACAAATCTTCGCAGACAACGACTTCTTCTCCTAATATTCGCAAGACAGAGGTAAGTAGTAAGGGGGCAGCATTTCGAGATGTTCCAGCTCCGGTTTCTCCTGGCTCAAAGCGCAAAAGAGCTCAAGAGGTTGCGAAGCATATAAAACAAACGCTTTACAAGAAACGCAAGATGATCATTCGCAACGAATCCTCCGATGAAGAAGTTGTTCCGGAGACTCCACCTGTTTCATTCTCCACTGTGGTAACTGTTTCTCTTCCTCTTACTTCGCAAATTTGCACCACCACATCTATTCCACTTGAAGTAGTCACTAGCAAATCAGTTTCTGAGGAGGTACCTACTTCCGATATGGTTGTCAACGTATCTGATACGGGGGCACCTATCACAAGTGTCGAAACTACCCTGCCTCTTATCTTATCAGCTTCATTACCCATCTCTTCTGAGAATGTATCTATTTCATTACCACCATTTTCTCTTCCAACCACTACAATCACTACTTCCTCAATTTTTGATCATCCTCTACAACATCCATTTACCACCTTATTTCCATCACAATCACCCGAAACTCCTCAACCTTCGCAACCAATGTCTAATGATGAAACTGAAGCAGGAGGTTTTGGAGGGACTTTTGAGGCCCTACATTTTGATTCAGAGGAGGAGGAGATACCTGATCATATGATTATGTCAGGTAAGCAATTTAAAATCCTGAATCGAAAATTGAATGCCATTATTCAGTCACAAGCTGATTCTGGTACAAAGTCATCCGTGTCGGGATTGGAGGTGGAATATATGATCAAAGAAGCTGAGAAGAGAATACTTGAAAAAGTTGATCAATCTGACAAAAACAATGAGCTTCGCATTCAAGCTCAAGGAAAGTCGTTTAATGGAGTTGTTTCTGAATTGAAAACTGTTACAAAAGAACGTCATGTTCTTTTTGTACAGGATGTCAAGAAGGTCCGGGAAGATGTTAATCTTAAGGTGGAAGAGTTAAAGAAGGAAATTGCGAAAGAGCTTCAAGATATTAATTCTCAACATTTGGAGGTCCGAAAGAAGGTTGATGTGGTTGCCACTGATCTTAACAAAATTCTCACTGATTTTCAATCTCCTGCTCCACTTATCGAAGCCAAACAAAAGGAGAATAAGGAGCAGTTTGATAAACTCATTCAGTTGGTGACTGAATTAAAAACATTGGTTTTGCAAACTTCTCATCAATCAATTTTGACTCCTTAATTCTTGTCTCTCAAAGTCAATACCTTGGAGCAAGCTATTCAGAAAGCATTGGCCCCGATTGCAAACTTTACTTCTTTGTTACCGAAGAATGCCCCACCTGCTTTCATAGGGGTGCAAGGGGGAGAGAGGAAAGGAAGTAAAGATGATGATGCGAAAACAGTGGGAAAGGTGATTTCTACTCAACTAAAAACCACTCTGCCAGTGTTCACAATGCCGATTTCCTCAACAGTAATTACCACAAGACCAATTACCAAAGGAATTTCTATTGGTTCAAAAGAAGGAGGAACCTCAGGTGCGAAACCTCCAACAGATGATATTGGTAAAGGGAAAGGGATTGCATATGAAAAATCAAAGGAGGAAAAGAAAGCAGAAGCAGAAGCAGAAATGGAGAGATTGAGGCAAGTTCAGAGTATCATGAGACAGAGGGCAAGTGATCCACCAACAATGAACAAGGGTGATCCTGCAAAGCTATATTCATATGAGACAATTGAATCAAAGGTGGTTGGAAGTGAAATGTATGAGTTTGAGAAGAAGCCGAAGAGGAGCTATGACATCGCAAATTCGGACAAATGCCAATTGGATTTTCCGATCAACGAAATGTTGTTCATTACGGCTCAGTACAAGATCAGTGAGAAATTTAAAAATGTTGATGATTATATTCACATGAAAATCAGATGTCATGTTGTATTGGCAAAGAATCAAGATGAAGTCTGGTCTTTAATGAAGATTAAGAAGGTGTTAACAATCAAGAAAGATATGATGTTCGAAAACATGCTTCAAAATTTTCGATATTTTGTGATTCGAGCTGATGACAAGCACTATGACATCACTATAGCCGACTTTCCTTTGATGAATTGCAATGATCTCATTCAAGTTTCTCTGATTTTGAAACACATGCAAGACAACAAGCTGAATGGATCTGAGACTGAAGTGTTTAGACTTGGTTTCGCACATATCAAGATATTCATAGATAACTACTATGATTGCTTGGCGTTAACCGATAAAGAACTTGCAACAGGCTTAGGATGGAAAGTGAATGTTCCTTGGGAAACTACTTTGACCCAATCAGCATTGTCAAAGTATGCTGATGGAGAGATATGCCTTAAACCCTTCGACAGGGTGTTTGCAGGGAAAGATACGAAGGGGAAGCCCAAGAAGTTTTTGTTTAAAGTCTCAGAGATTGAAAGATATACTTCTTCGTAATATACGAATTTCATTGTTCGTATGAATAACTGCAAGAAGAACAACGAAGGAGACAAGAAGGAGCTTAAAAAGATTATCACCTGGTATGCTTAAATACGAAAGACAATACACTCAGCTGTTCAGAGACTCACAAACTGAATAGTTTCGACTTTTTACAAAGGGGGAGAATGTAGAGTCTAAGTGTTGTAAAAGTCGAAGTGTTTGTTTCTTTGTTTTCGCATGTTAGTTATTTTACTAAGTCTTCATTTGTGCGAAGCGTATTGCTCTAGACTTAGTATATTTTTTGTACACTCAGGTTGCCTATAAATAGGGACTGAGGTTAGAAGTAGAAGTAACTTTTCATAACAAAAGTATTCATTCTGCTTAAACTCTGTAATCAGTTCTTCATCAATATAAGATCTGATTAATATTTACTCTCTGTGTTCTTACTTTTCATTCATTCAATCATAATTGCTTTTGAAATCTCGATAACAATTCTCTTCAAGTTCGGTTGGTTTTCAGGCTAAATAAATTTTATGGAAGTGTAGGGCTTCTCATTAACTTTCCGTGGATATAAAGAACGTCAAAAACGGATAAGGGATGCAAAAGTTATGATCATTTGAATTTATAAGGGTTTTGGACCAAACCGGGTACGCAGGGCATACCAGGAGGGAACGTTGGGCATTCAAAGGAAAATGGATGTGGGCCAACTTGGGAACGCAGGGCAATTTTAAAAACTCATTTTTAGGGTTTGTCCCCTTTATAATTATCATTATGGACCCAATCCTCTTCCGTTCTTCAGCCTCCATCCTCTCTAACCCTAAGAACGAAACCCTCGCCCCCATTTGAGTGATTCTTGAGCTTCAAAGTGATTTACATGTGTTTTTGGTGCTTGAGGATGAAGTAGGAACTTCTTGAAGAGTCATTGCTTGACTTGGAGCTTTTGGATCTAGACTTTGTTAACCTAAATCTAACTTCTATAGGGATAAAGTCTCAACCTTGACAACTCTTTCATGTAGATCTAGCTAGGTGGCATTTGTTATGATTTTGGTCCATTTGTGGTGGTTCTTGTGAGTAGAAGTTACTCTAGAACCTTTGAGCTTAATATTTGGCCCTTGTTAGGGTTATGGAGTCATAAAGTTTGGATTTTGATGAGTATAAACCTTCCATGCATGATTTGGTGGTCATTTGATGAAGTTTGGGACATAGGGTTTTGATTTGGGTCCCATTGAGTTATGCTAAGTCATAAAGTTGGAAACCTTATGACTTAAGAAGTCCCATGAAATCAGATATGGAAGTTGGAAATTTAGACTTAATGGATTGAGTTGAGAAGATGCACTTTTGGTCCCATTTTAAACTTAAAGGATTAAATCTTGACTTCTTGAACGATTCTAATGGATAAAGTTGGAAACTTTATCCATTCTTGAGATATTAAGAGCATAAAAATGCAATCTTGGGTGTTGTATTCAACCCATGCATGTGTTAGATGGTCTTAATGGGTTAAAGGTTATAACTTTGACTTTAAGCGCTTAATGGACATGCAAGGTCATAAAGTTGGAAACTTTATGACCCTCAGTGACACATTGGACCTAGATTTGTGTTTAGACGAAAGGACTTAAGCTATTAAGCCGTTAATACTAAGTTTGGGGATTCAGCGGGAACGCCCTGCGTAAGTGGGAGGAACGCAACGCGTTCTGGTTCGAGTTCGTAATTCTAGTCAAGGCGTGAACGCCCCGCGTTCGAAGTGGTTCAACTCGGTTGATTCGTTTGACCATGACCCTTGACCAAGTTTGACCAAAAAGGGTATTTTGTGATATTGATTGGGTTTTGGTCTACGTCTGGTATTCAGGAAGACTTGTACAGCTGGTGTTGGAGCAGTGTTTTGTTCAGCTATTCGTCAGTCTGTGAGGTAAGTTTTCCTCACTGTACTTATGGGTCGACGACACCGAGGTCGGCCCATTGGTTTGATATCCTGATATTCACTGATATGCTTAGTATGGAATAGATATGCATGATTATGCTAGTTATTGATATGTTAGGCTGGTAGATGTATAGGACTACATGTGATATTGTCTATTTATCTGTATATGATATTATTCGTTATATGTCGACATATTGTGTGGGTTGGTTTGAGGTTGTACTGCTCCGTGCTATAGCCAACAAACCCTAGAACTTACCAGATATGAGCTGAGGGCCAGGGATGGCATGCCAGACTCATAATGAGGGCTCAGTAGCATTCTAGATACGAGCTGAGGGAAGGGGAGGGCATATCAGACTCGTACTGAGGGCTGAACATTGGAATCTCAGTCTGAGGATTGACTAGGTTGGAGCAACCCAAACATAAGTTGTGGGCACCGGGGGCAAACTAGACTTATGTTGTGGGCTCAAGAGCAGGCCAGATATAAACTGAGGGCCAGGGAGGGCATGCCAGACTCATACTGTGGGCTCATGGGTAATCTAGTCTATTAGATGTGGACCCAGTACATGTTGTTATTTGTATATGTTATTTTTTTGTGTGTTGGTACTTTGGGGGACTCACTAAGCTTCATGCTTATAGTTTATATATGGTTTCAGGTTTTTCGGATGATTCGTGGCAAGGCGTAGGCGTGACCGTACACATCCTCAGTTTCACAGCGTTTTGGATCTTAGGAGATTCTGATTTTCAATTAATGTTTCAAGAACACTATTTTGGAAATGTTTTATAAGAAAAAGGATCGTTTTGAAAAGTTAAATTGTTGAAATCTTTGGGATGTTACACTTGCCATCTTGGCAAACATACTCGTTTACCATTTATTTCTTCCAATAATAATGACAATGAGTTGTTTGAAATTGTTCACCCTGATTTATGGACCTCACATGTGACGACGTGAATTTTCCAAGCAATTTTTCATTTTTAAATCATAATTTTAATCATCAAAAAAAATATTAAAACATAATGTATCCAATGTCATCATAACAAAGCAAATCCTAGAATCTCAAACATAATCTCTATGAGTGTGTACGGATCATGCCGGCGCCTTCCCGCGATCCTCGCTAGTACCTGAAATACATAACACAACAACTGTAAGCATAAATGCTTAGTGAGTTCCCCAAAATACCACATACAACACATACGCCTTTCCAGACCATAACTCTGTGGGATCTTCCGATCCATGTGTCTCAGGGGACTTCCGTCCCGAATCCCGATAGACCTTCTGGTCCTACCCGTATCGACCTTCCGGTCCGTAACCTCCTGACCTTCCGGTCCATATCGTCTTGACCTTCTGGTCCATATAATCTTGACCTTCCGGTCCTTATCATACATAACATACATAACACATACATATCACATAACAGCATATAGCACATACATCTCATAGCATATAAGACCTTCCGGTCACACATAGGTACCCTTCCAGGTATAGTATAATGAGAAGACTCACCTCGGGTAACTCGGTAAATCTAGAACACGGTAATACTGGTCTAGCCTCTGCCTAATCACATGGAATCATTACTCTAATCAATACAACTCTCAAAGGCTAGACTAATCTCTCTCTAAGTTCTCTCAGAAGGGTAAAAGACCATTTTACCCCTCTCATGGCTCCAAGACCCAAACATTGACTAAACCCTAAAAGTAAAAAAAATTCAACCCTCCGGGTTACGCTGCACGTACCAAATCTGTACGCTGGGCATACCCGACAACTCACAGAATTAGGGAACGTGACCCCCTACGTTGCGCGTACTGGGATTACGCCCCGCGTAATTCCCAGTTTCCTACTCCTTTTGATTTTGGGTCTTAAACGGTTAAGACACACGTGCAACTTTCAGATCTGATTGCCCCTAATCCTCCTAATCCATAAAGTCGGTGACTTTAAGCCTTTTCATGGCTGTAAAAGTCACCAACACCCAAATCATTCCATCTCCAACACTTAAAAGCCCATAACTCAAGCATGACTCCATAATGACGACCAAGTTGGGATTTTTATGGATCTACAACACACATGTCACTGAAATGGGACAGATCTAGGTCCATGGAGTCCCTTTTGCTCATAAAGTCTCCACCTTTGGGACTTAAACCCTAAAATGGCTCATAATGAACCAATCCAAAATGAAGTGGAAAGTTCTGAGCTTTTTACCTCCAACTGATGTTCCCCACTCTGAAAAGCTCAGATCCAAGCTTGCACTCGAAGACTTGATTCCTCAAAGATCCTCTCTTCTTCTTCACAAACACACAAAGGAACTTTAAGCTCAAAAACACACTCAGACAAGCTTAGCACGAAGGTAGACTCTCTTTTAGGGTTTCACTCTCTGAAAGGGTGGCTGAGGATAAGGCCATAACTTTCTTTATATAGGGCTCAAGTCTCATTTAGGGTTTTCGTCTGGACCAGCTACGCCCAGCGTAACTTTGGTACGCCCCGCGTACCTCAAGGAGTCCGCGTCCATATCAAGCGAATGAGTACGCGCAACGTACTCTCCAGTACACCCAGCGTACCCATTTGCAACATTTTCTACTCAAGGACTAATCTTGACAACTTGACAAAAGAGAAGGGTTAAATAGTTATACCTGAATTTCGGGATGTTACAATTCTCCCCCACTAGAATCAGACTTCGTCCTTGAAGTCTCGCTCGGCAAACAACTCGGGATGCTGCTTCCGTATTGTCAACTCTGGCTCCCAAGTCAGCTTGGACCCTCTCCGATGTTGCCACTGGACCTGAACCAGAGACACCACCTTGTTTCTCAGAACCTTGACCTTTCGATCCTGGATCGCGATCGGTCTCTCACCATAATTCAGGCTCGCATCCACCTGAATATCCTCCAGCGGCACCACCGCCGACTCGTCGGCTATACACTTCCTCAACTGAGACACGTGGAAGGTATCATGAATCTGGCTCAACTCCGCAGGTAGCTCCAACCGATATGCTACCCTGCCCACCCTTGCGGTCAACCTGAACGACCCAATGTACCGGGGCCCCAGCTTGCCCCTATTCCGGAATCGAATCACTCCTTTCCAAGGAGACACCTTCAGGAGTACAAAATCTCCCACCTGGAACTCAAGTTCGGATCGTCTCCTATCCGCATAACTCTT
The DNA here is from genome assembly GCF_052849685.1 of Lactuca virosa. NCBI lineage: Eukaryota > Viridiplantae > Streptophyta > Magnoliopsida > Asterales > Asteraceae > Lactuca > Lactuca virosa. The sequence goes on from NC_136434.1 coordinate 34,528,697, forward strand.
TTGGCGACTCTGAGCTGTCAACAACCTTTGTCTAACCTGCTGTATCTGCTCGGTCGTCTGAAGCACTATCTTAGTGCTGCCCATCACGTGCTGCCCTACCTCTCCCCAGCAAATGGGAGTCCAACACCTCCTCCCATACAACAACTCGATGGGAGGAATACCAATACTCGAATGGTGGTTGTTGTTATAGGAAAACTCAGCCAACAGAAATTACGTGTCTCAACTTCCTCCGAAGTCCAACACACATGCCTGAAGCATGTCCTCGAGCGTCTGAATCGTCCGTTGACTTTGTTCGTCCGTCCGTCTGTGGGTGGTAAGCGGTACTGAAATGCAGCCTCGTGCCCAACTCCTCGTGGAACTTCTTCCAGAACCTAGAAGTGAAACGTACATCTCGATCTGACACAATCGAGATCGGTACTCCATGTCGCGATACCACCTCCCTTACATACAACTCTTCCAGTCTCTCTGCAGAAGAGCTCTCACTGATAGCAAGGAAGTGAGCGCTCTTCGTCAGCTGGTCGACAATCACCCAAATTGCATCGACACCCCTCGCGGTCCTTGGAAATTTGGTGATAAAATCCATGGAAATATATTCCCACTTCCACTGGGGAACCTCAAGTGGCTGTAACTTGCCGTGCGGATGCTCGTGCTCAGCCTTAACCCTGCGACAGGTCAAGCACCTCTCAACAAACCATGCAACATCCCTCTTCATACAGGGCCACCAATAATCTTTCTTCAGATCCAAATACATCTTAGTGGCCCCGGGATGGATCGAGAACCTCGATCTGTGCGCCTCCTCCATCAAGGTGGTACGTGCCCCGCCTGCATGCGACACCCAAATCCGACCCTGAAAGGTCATAAGCCCGCGACTATCGTTAACGAACTCAGGTACCTGCCCGATCACCCGCTCTCTCTTGCGGTTCTCCGGTATCACGGCCTCTGCCTAGGCCTCCCGAATGGTGTCCAAGATCGGAGTCACCACTGTCAACCGCATACAAATGTCTTGAATCGGGGCACTCTCCGCCCTACGGCTCAGGGCATCAGCTACAACATTAGCTTTCCTCGGGTGGTACAGGATCTCACAATCGTAATCCTTTACCACATCCAACCATCTCCTATGGCGCATATTCAGGTTGGGCTGGTCCATCAAATACTTCAAGCTCTTGTGGTCCGTGTATATGGTACACCGAACCCGATACAGATAGTGACGCCAGATCTTGAGGGCGAACACCACTGCACCCAACTCCAGATCGTTGGTGGGATACCTCGTCTCATGAGGCTTCAGCTACGTCGATGCATACGCTATCATATGCCCCCTCTGCATAAGTACCGCACCCAACCCCGATATTGATGCGTCACAATACACCACAAAATCCTCTATCCCTTCCGGGAGGGCTAACACCGGGG